>NW_018742287.1:2236708-2951248 GCF_001683475.1 Chenopodium quinoa | reverse complement strand
ACAGTTAAGAAAAACTGCATTTTCTGTTTCCATCTTTTTAAAATGAGCGCCTTCAAAACGGAAGGGCTTGTTAAGGTCATTGGACATAGTTATTTCCTCGGTAGACATGATGATTATAAAGGCAGAAAAGAAGTTTCTAAAATTGTTATTAAACCGAACTGCTGTAAACAATAAAAACAGAACAAAGTTACCGGGAAATAGACTGAGTCGCGGACTATGTCGCTTTCTTTAGAACATTCACGGTACTGCCCTTTAATTTGTGCAAGCAGCTCGTACAACAACCGGATGTTCCCCAGGATAAAACAGCCTTCTTCTATTGTAATTATACCGGTGGAACTGCACAAAACCACCGGGCAACTAAACACCAAAAAAGAAAAGAAACTGCTCGAGGGTTTTGTTTTTGTGAGGAAAAATAGAGAGGAGAAGAAGATTGCTTTCTGTATTTTTTGTGTATCAAAAACAGGAAATCAACACGCCTTTTATAGGAAAAATTGCAACGTAACTGCTGCTGTTTAATTAGGCACTAATCACGCAATTAAAACGGTCATAAGTTGAACGTTCAAAACGGTTACAGAAGATTAATGCGTGGCAAAACGTTTAGCAAAAAATCAGTGAAAACGTTTGCATGATTAACGCTCCATTAATCAGTTTTGAAAAACGGTCAAATAATCAGTCAAAAACGTTTAGCAAAAATCAAGGAACTAATCACGCAATTAGCCTTGTCCAAAAAATAAGTTTATTTAATAAACCCGACCCGACCCAACCCAACCCAACCCGGCCCGGCCGGCTCGGCTCGGTTCGGTTCGGCGCGCGTGTGTGTGATAGATGGTTTACCATATAGGTCCTCCCTCTCCACAAAATGTGGGTAGCCCAAGGGCCACACCCCTTTAGCCCACTCTCTATATTATAAAGAGAGTAAAACTCTCATTTCCCACCAATGTGGGACTTTGAGTTTTTTCACAAAATTCACACACTACACTTGTTGTTCCAACAATCCCCCACTTGAATTTTTTGAAAACATTTTCGAGCAGAATCCATACATATATAGGTTGCGCATAAACAGAAGTGTTTTTCAACTTGAACTTCGACGTAGTGAGTACGATTCAGATTCAACAAGGGTGACTCGAAGTTTTGAACCCTATCTCTGACAACGTACCACACACAACCTACTCTTGGTGTTGTTCTAGACCCGTGCTATTTCGGCCATGCACGTCTATCCCAGTGTAGTGAATGCTCTAGAAATGCTGCCACACATTTCATAGGAAGCGGCCTAACTTCCACATTCACATAGGTGAATCTATCAAGAGTACTCCTGTAGCTTGGTACTCCACTCCAAATTGGAGTATAGATTTCATTAAGAGTTCCTATTAACTCATCCTTGATCGCTTCAGGAAATTATGTCTTTTGAACATATTCAACTCATAACACACCATAACTTGTTATTACCCTTTGAACCTATTTCTTGGGATCTCCAGTTCATAGGTTGGGTTACCATTATGTGTGGTTCATTTCAATGGCAATAGTCCCATTTTCTTAGAGGAAAAATGGACTTTCTCCCTAGCTAATCCTTTCGTCAAAGGATCAGCCAAGTTATTCTCAGTGCGTACGTGATCCACTCTAACAGCTCCGATAGAGAGATATTCTCTCACAGTGCTGTGCTTACGACGTATTTGTCGTCTCTTACCGTTGTAATAACGGTTCTGAACTTTGCAATAGCCGCGGTACTATCGCAATGGATCAAGACAGCCGGTAATGGTTTTTCCCATAGGGGAATTTCACCTAGCAGGCCTCTTAACCAACCTGCTTCTTCACTAGCCGTAGCTAGTGCTATCATTTCTGACTCCATGGTGGACTGAGCCAAAATTTAGTCTGTTTCTTAGACTTCCAAGATACAGCTCCACCGGCTATAGAAAAAATATATCCACTAGTAGCCTTAGAGTCATCTGATAAGGTGTTCCAGTCAGCATCACTATAGCCTTCTAGTACAGCTGGAAACCTTTCATAATGCAACCCTAGGTTCATGGTCCTCTTAAGGTATCTCATGAACCCTTTCAATAGCATGCCAATGCTCATTACCAGGACAACTAGTAAACCTGCCTAACAATCCCACGACATAGGCAATGTCGGGTCTAGTACAATCAGTGGCATACCGAAGGCTGCCAATGATGCTCGCATAATCAGATTGCCTTACGGCATCACCAGTGTTCTTAAATAATTTAACACTGGGATCATAAGGTGTACTAGCAGGTTTACAGTCAAAGTAATTATATTTCTTTAGGATCTTCTCAATGTAATGAGATTGATCCAAAGAAACTCCATTTTCTGTCCTAGTAATCTTAATTCCAAGGATTACATTAGCCTCTCCTAGGTCTTTCATATCAAACTCAGCATTCAACAATAGCTTTACATCATTCACAGCATGAATGTTCGAGCCAAAAATTAACAAGTCATCCACATATAGACAAATTATAGTGCATATGTCCTTCTCAAATTTTACATATATGCATTTGTCACTACCATTTATCTTAAAACCATGTGAGATGACTAAGTTATCAAATTTTCATGCCATTGTTTAGGTGCTTGTTTGAGACCATAAAGAGATTTATCTAGCTTACATACCAGATGCTCTTTTCCTTGAACAATGAATCCTTCCGGTTGATCCATGTAGATTTCTTCTTCCAATTCACCGTTCAAGAATGCAGTCTTCACATCCATTTGATGTACTACAAGATTAAAAACAGAAGCAAGAGATATTAATACTCTAATAGATGTTTACTCTAGTTACAGGTGAATAGGTATCAAAGAAATCAACATTCTCCCTTTGTCTGTAGCCTTTAGCTACCAAACGGGCTTTGAACTTATCAATGGTCCCATCAACTTTCAGCTTTCTTTTTAGGACCCATTTGCAACCAATTGACTTGCAGCCTGGTGGCAGCTCAGTTAGATGCCAAGTTCGATTAGACTCAAGTGAGTCCATTTCGTCGTTCACGGCTTCTTGCCATAAATCTGCATCCACTGAGGTTAGAGCTTCTTGGAGGGTAGAAGGATCCTCCTCTACATTCAGAACTACAAAAGTCTGGGCCGAAGTCTTTAGCTACTCTAGCCCGCTTGCTCTTTCTTAGTTCGGGTTCAGCATCCAAGTCTTGTGAGTTAGACCTGTCTTTAGGAATAATAGAGGAGGACGAGCCCCCACTATTTCTAGATTTAAAAAGGAAACCTGTCCTCATAAAAATCAACATCATTAGATTCAATAATTACTCGTGCACTTAAATCAAAGAATCTATATGCTTTACTATTAACAGCATAGCCAATGAATACACACTCATAAGCTCTACTAGCTAACTTAACTCTTTTAGGATCAGGAATCCTAACATATGCCAGACAACCCCAAGTTCTGAAATAAGAAATGTTAGGTTGTTTGTTACGAAGTAATTCATAAGGAGAAATCTTACTCTTAGTCTTTGGAATACGGTTCAAGACATAACAAACAGTGAGAAGAATTTCTCCCCCACCAATGATCAGCAGCACCAGAATTTAAGGAAATAGCAACTACTAACTCAGTAAAGGTTCTATTTTTCCTTTCAGCCTTACCATTCATTTCTGGAGAATAAGGAGCTGATCTTTCATGTATGATACCATGTGAGTTATAAAACTCTACAAAAGCATCAGTATCATACTCAGTTCCACGATCACTACGCAAACCTTTTTATTTGCTTGTTGAACTGATTCTCAAACTCTGTCACAAACAACTTAAACATATCAAAAGCATCACTCTTATTTTTCATCAAATAAACACGAGTATAATCAGAACAATCATCAATAAAGGTGATGAAATATCGTTGTCCATTTCTGGTCAGCGTTCCATTATATTCACAAATATCAGAATGAATTAAATCTAACGGTTCTGAGTTTCTAACAACAGACTTATGAGGTGTTTTTGTAATCTTAGCCTGACTACAAAAATCACATTTATCAAAGTCATTGAGGGAAACATTAGGGATAAGGCCTAAATTGCTCATATTTTTTATGAGTCTTTTGTTCACATGACAGAGTCTAGCATGCCAAATATTAACAGACGAAGACAACATATAAGCAGAATCAGAAATTTTATTAATCTCAACATTCAGTTTAAACATGCCATCAGTAGCATAACCTTTCCCTACAAACATTCCATTCTTAGTTAAAGTAAATAAATCGGAACCTATGGTTTGTGTAAAACCAGCCTTATTAAGAAGAAAACCAGAAACTAAGTTCTTTCTCATTTCCGGAGTGTGCAGTACATCCTTCAGAATGAGAGTCCTGCCAGAAGTAAACTTCAACTCAACATTACCAATACCAGCAACATTAGTGGAATGGGAATCACCCAACAGCACTTTCTTATCGTCGGTGTTTTCAGAATAAGTTTTTAAACATCCGACGATCATAGCAGACATGGCGTGTAGCGCCAGTGTCTACCCACCACCCTTCTGATCCACCAATAAGGTTGATCTCAGTAATCATAGCCACAAGTGGCTCTTCTATCATGCTAGCCTGTGGTACAGGGTTAGGCATGTTCCTGCACTTTCGTGCCATATGGCCTGGTTTTCCACACCTATAACATAGGAATTGACCAGTACCATTCTTAGGGGGTTGAATTTGTTGCTTTCCATCGTTCTTTTGAACATTCTGTTTATTTTTGTTGAAGTTATTCTTCCGGTTCTGAGGCTTGAAGTTCTTACCAGCGGGCTTGAGAACTGCAGCAGAACGCTTAGGAGCATTGTTTGCAGAGAGCTGTAAGACTTCTTCTTTCTGGTCCTGTTTTCTGGATTCTTCCTCTATACGGAGCCGAGTAATCAAACTCTCTAAGGAAAATTCCTTAGTCTTGTGCCTGAGACTGTTTTTGAAATCTTTCCAAGAAGGGGGCAACTTGTCAATTATAACAGCAATCTGAAATTGTTCATCAAGAGCCATACCTTCGGAAATTATCTCATGGGCAATTTTCTGAAGTTCGTGGGACTGCACTTCCACGGACTTATCATCAGTCATCTGGAATTTCAGGTACCTGCTAACAGCATACTTTTTTGCACCGGCTTCTTCGGTGTCATATTTCTTTTGCAGGGCATCCCACAAATCCTTAGCGGTGTTTTCCAGATTATAATAGTCATACAGGTTATCAGACAGACCATTAAGAATATAGTTTTTGCACATGAAATCGGTTTCATTCCAAGTTTCAATTTCAGAATTCCAATACACTAGATCATCTTGTTCAGCATTATCAGGAATAACAGGCCTAGGGACAGTCAATACAGAATGCACTTTTTTAACAGTTAAGAAAAACTGCATTTTCTGTTTCCATCTTTTAAAATGAGCGCCTTCAAAACGGAAGGGCTTGTTAAGGTCATTGGACATAGTTATTTCCTCGGTAGACATGATGATTATAAAGGCAGAAAAGAATGTTCTAAAATTGTTATTAACCGAACTGCTGTAAACAATAAAAACAGAACAAAGTTACCGGGAAATAGACTGAGTCGCGGACTATGTCGCTTTCTTTAGAACATTCACGGTACTGCCCTTTAATTTGTGCAAGCAGCTCGTACAACAACCGGATGTTCCCCAGGATAAAACAGCCTTCTTCTATTGTAATTATACCGGTGGAACTGCACAAAACCACCGGGCAACTAAACACCAAAAAAGAAATGAAACTGCTCGAGGGTTTTGTTTTTGTGAGGAAAAATAGAGAGGAGAAGAAGATTGCTTTCTGTATTTTTTGTGTATAAAAAACAGGAAATCAACACGCCTTTTATAGGAAAAATTGCAACGTAACTGCTGCTGTTTAATTAGGCACTAATCACGCAATTAAAACGGTCATAAGTTGAACGTTCAAAACGGTTACAGAAGATTAATGCGTGGCAAAACGTTTAGCAAAAAATCAGTGAAAACGTTTGCATGATTAACGCTCCATTAATCAGTTTTGAAAAACGGTCAAACGTAATCAGTCAAAAACGTTTTAGCAAAAATCAAGGAACTAATCACGCAATTAGCCTTGTCCAAAAAATAAGTTTATTTAATAAACCCGACCCGACCCAACCCAACCCAGCCCGGCCCGGCCCGGCTCGGCTCGGTTCGGTTCGGCGCGCGTGTGTGTGATAGATGGTTTACCATATAGGTCCTCCCTCTCCACAAAATGTGGGTAGCCCAAGGGCCACACCCCTTTAGCCCACTCTCTATATTATAAAGAGAGTAAAACTCTCATTTCCCACCAATGTGGGACTTTGAGTTTTTTCACAAAATTCACACACTCACTTGTTGTTCCAACAATCCCCCACTTGAATTTTTTGAAAAACATTTTCGAGCAGAATCCATACATATATAGGTTGCGCATAAACAGAAGTGTTTTTCAACTTGAACTTCGACGTAGTGAGTACGATTCAGATTCAACAAGGGTGACTCGAAGTTTTGAACCCTATCTCTGACAACGTACCACACACAACCTACTCTTGGTGTTGTTCTAGACCCGTGCTATTTCGGCCATGGCACGTCTATCCCAGTGTAGTGAATGCTCTAGAAATGCTGCCACACATTTCATAGGAAGCGGCCTAACTTCCACATTCACATAGGTGAATCTATCAAGAGTACTCCTGTAGCTTGGTACTCCACTCCAAATTGGAGTATAGATTTCATTAAGAGTTCCTATTAACTCATCCTTGATCGCTTCAGGAAATTATGTCTTTTGAACATATTCAACTCATAACACACCATAACTTGTTATTACCCTTTGAACCTATTTCTTGGGATCTCCAGTTCATAGGTTGGGTTACCATTATGTGTGGTTCATTTCAATGGCAATAGTCCCATTTTCTTAGAGGAAAAATGGACTTTCTCCCTAGCTAATCCTTTCGTCAAAGGATCAGCCAAGTTATTCTCAGTGCGTACGTGATCCACTCTAACAGCTCCGATAGAGAGATATTCTCTCACAGTGCTGTGCTTACGACGTATTTGTCGTCTCTTACCGTTGTAATAACGGTTCTGAACTTTTGCAATAGCCGCGGTACTATCGCAATGGATCAAGACAGCCGGTAATGGTTTTTCCCATAGGGGAATTTCACCTAGCAGGCCTCTTAACCAACCTGCTTCTTCACTAGCCGTAGCTAGTGCTATCATTTCTGACTCCATGGTGGACTGAGCCAAAATAGTCTGTTTCTTAGACTTCCAAGATACAGCTCCACCGGCTATAGAAAAAATATATCCACTAGTAGCCTTAGAGTCATCTGATAAGGTGTTCCAGTCAGCATCACTATAGCCTTCTAGTACAGCTGGAAACCTTTCATAATGCAACCCTAGGTTCATGGTCCTCTTAAGGTATCTCATGACCCTTTCAATAGCATGCCAATGCTCATTACCAGGACAACTAGTAAACCTGCCTAACAATC
This sequence comes from Chenopodium quinoa, assembly GCF_001683475.1. Classification (NCBI taxonomy): domain Eukaryota; kingdom Viridiplantae; phylum Streptophyta; class Magnoliopsida; order Caryophyllales; family Amaranthaceae; genus Chenopodium; species Chenopodium quinoa. The sequence continues at coordinate 2,943,839 of NW_018742287.1, read as the reverse complement.
CCACGACATAGGCAATGTCGGGTCTAGTACAATCAGTGGCATACCGAAGGCTGCCAATGATGCTCGCATAATCAGATTGCCTTACGGCATCACCAGTGTTCTTAAATAATTTAACACTGGGATCATAAGGTGTACTAGCAGGTTTACAGTCAAAGTAATTATATTTCTTTAGGATCTTCTCAATGTAATGAGATTGATCCAAAGAAACTCCATTTTCTGTCCTAGTAATCTTAATTCCAAGGATTACATTAGCCTCTCCTAGGTCTTTCATATCAAACTCAGCATTCAACAATAGCTTTACATCATTCACAGCATGAATGTTCGAGCCAAAAATTAACAAGTCATCCACATATAGACAAATTATAGTGCATATGTCCTTCTCAAATTTTACATATATGCATTTGTCACTACCATTTATCTTAAAACCATGTGAGATGACTAAGTTATCAAATTTTTCATGCCATTGTTTAGGTGCTTGTTTGAGACCATAAAGAGATTTATCTAGCTTACATACCAGATGCTCTTTTCCTTGAACAATGAATCCTTCCGGTTGATCCATGTAGATTTCTTCTTCCAATTCACCGTTCAAGAATGCAGTCTTCACATCCATTTGATGTACTACAAGATTAAAAACAGAAGCAAGAGATATTAATACTCTAATAGATGTTACTCTAGTTACAGGTGAATAGGTATCAAAGAAATCAACATTCTCCCTTTGTCTGTAGCCTTTAGCTACCAAACGGGCTTTGAACTTATCAATGGTCCCATCAACTTTCAGCTTTCTTTTTAGGACCCATTTGCAACCAATTGACTTGCAGCCTGGTGGCAGCTCAGTTAGATGCCAAGTTCGATTAGACTCAAGTGAGTCCATTTCGTCGTTCACGGCTTCTTGCCATAAATCTGCATCCACTGAGGTTAGAGCTTCTTGGAGGGTAGAAGGATCCTCCTCTACATTCAGAACTACAAAGTCTGGGCCGAAGTCTTTAGCTACTCTAGCCCGCTTGCTCTTTCTTAGTTCGGGTTCAGCATCCAAGTCTTGTGAGTTAGACCTGTCTTTAGGAATAATAGAGGAGGACGAGCCCCCACTATTTCTAGATTTAAAAGGAAACCTGTCCTCATAAAAATCAACATCATTAGATTCAATAATTACTCGTGCACTTAAATCAAAGAATCTATATGCTTTACTATTAACAGCATAGCCAATGAATACACACTCATAAGCTCTACTAGCTAACTTAACTCTTTTAGGATCAGGAATCCTAACATATGCCAGACAACCCCAAGTTCTGAAATAAGAAATGTTAGGTTGTTTGTTACGAAGTAATTCATAAGGAGAAATCTTACTCTTAGTCTTTGGAATACGGTTCAAGACATAACAAACAGTGAGAAGAATTTCTCCCCACCAATGATCAGCAGCACCAGAATTTAAGGAAATAGCAACTACTAACTCAGTAAAGGTTCTATTTTTCCTTTCAGCCTTACCATTCATTTCTGGAGAATAAGGAGCTGATCTTTCATGTATGATACCATGTGAGTTATAAAACTCTACAAAAGCATCAGTATCATACTCAGTTCCACGATCACTACGCAACCTTTTTATTTGCTTGTTGAACTGATTCTCAAACTCTGTCACAAACAACTTAAACATATCAAAAGCATCACTCTTATTTTTCATCAAATAAACACGAGTATAATCAGAACAATCATCAATAAAGGTGATGAAATATCGTTGTCCATTTCTGGTCAGCGTTCCATTATATTCACAAATATCAGAATGAATTAAATCTAACGGTTCTGAGTTTCTAACAACAGACTTATGAGGTGTTTTTGTAATCTTAGCCTGACTACAAAAATCACATTTATCAAAGTCATTGAGGGAAACATTAGGGATAAGGCCTAAATTGCTCATATTTTTTATGAGTCTTTTGTTCACATGACAGAGTCTAGCATGCCAAATATTAACAGACGAAGACAACATATAAGCAGAATCAGAAATTTTATTAATCTCAACATTCAGTTTAAACATGCCATCAGTAGCATAACCTTTCCCTACAAACATTCCATTCTTAGTTAAAGTAAATAAATCGGAACCTATGGTTTGTGTAAAACCAGCCTTATTAAGAAGAAAACCAGAAACTAAGTTCTTTCTCATTTCCGGAGTGTGCAGTACATCCTTCAGAATGAGAGTCCTGCCAGAAGTAAACTTCAACTCAACATTACCAATACCAGCAACATTAGTGGAATGGGAATCACCCAACAGCACTTTCTTATCGTCGGTGTTTTCAGAATAAGTTTTTAAACATCCGACGATCATAGCAGACATGGCGTGTAGCGCCAGTGTCTACCCACCACCCTTCTGATCCACCAATAAGGTTGATCTCAGTAATCATAGCCACAAGTGGCTCTTCTATCATGCTAGCCTGTGGTACAGGGTTAGGCATGTTCCTGCACTTTCGTGCCATATGGCCTGGTTTTCCACACCTATAACATAGGAATTGACCAGTACCATTCTTAGGGGGTTGAATTTGTTGCTTTCCATCGTTCTTTTGAACATTCTGTTTATTTTTGTTGAAGTTATTCTTCCGGTTCTGAGGCTTGAAGTTCTTACCAGCGGGCTTGAGAACTGCAGCAGAACGCTTAGGAGCATTGTTTGCAGAGAGCTGTAAGACTTCTTCTTTCTGGTCCTGTTTTCTGGATTCTTCCTCTATACGGAGCCGAGTAATCAAACTCTCTAAGGAAAATTCCTTAGTCTTGTGCCTGAGACTGTTTTTGAAATCTTTCCAAGAAGGGGGCAACTTGTCAATTATAACAGCAATCTGAAATTGTTCATCAAGAGCCATACCTTCGGAAATTATCTCATGGGCAATTTTCTGAAGTTCGTGGGACTGCACTTCCACGGACTTATCATCAGTCATCTGGAATTTCAGGTACCTGCTAACAGCATACTTTTTGGCACCGGCTTCTTCGGTGTCATATTTCTTTTGCAGGGCATCCCACAAATCCTTAGCGGTGTTTTCCAGATTATAATAGTCATACAGGTTATCAGACAGACCATTAAGAATATAGTTTTTGCACATGAAATCGGTTTCATTCCAAGTTTCAATTTCAGAATTCCAATACACTAGATCATCTTGTTCAGCATTATCAGGAATAACAGGCCTAGGGACAGTCAATACAGAATGCACTTTTTTAACAGTTAAGAAAAACTGCATTTTCTGTTTCCATCTTTTAAAATGAGCGCCTTCAAAACGGAAGGGCTTGTTAAGGTCATTGGACATAGTTATTTCCTCGGTAGACATGATGATTATAAAGGCAGAAAAGAATGTTCTAAAATTGTTATTAACCGAACTGCTGTAAACAATAAAAACAGAACAAAGTTACCGGGAAATAGACTGAGTCGCGGACTATGTCGCTTTCTTTAGAACATTCACGGTACTGCCCTTTAATTTGTGCAAGCAGCTCGTACAACAACCGGATGTTCCCCAGGATAAAACAGCCTTCTTCTATTGTAATTATACCGGTGGAACTGCACAAAACCACCGGGCAACTAAACACCAAAAAAGAAATGAAACTGCTCGAGGGTTTTGTTTTTGTGAGGAAAAATAGAGAGGAGAAGAAGATTGCTTTCTGTATTTTTTGTGTATAAAAAACAGGAAATCAACACGCCTTTTATAGGAAAAATTGCAACGTAACTGCTGCTGTTTAATTAGGCACTAATCACGCAATTAAAACGGTCATAAGTTGAACGTTCAAAACGGTTACAGAAGATTAATGCGTGGCAAAACGTTTAGCAAAAAATCAGTGAAAACGTTTGCATGATTAACGCTCCATTAATCAGTTTTGAAAAACGGTCAAACGTAATCAGTCAAAAACGTTTAGCAAAAATCAAGGAACTAATCATGCAATTAGCCTTGTCCAAAAAATAAGTTTATTTAATAAACCCGACCCGACCCAACCCAACCCAGCCCGGCCCGGCCCGGCTCGGCTCGGTTCGGTTCGGCGCGCGTGTGTGTGATAGATGGTTTACCATATAGGTCCTCCCTCTCCACAAAATGTGGGTAGCCCAAGGGCCACACCCCTTTAGCCCACTCTCTATATTATAAAGAGAGTAAAACTCTCATTTCCCACCAATGTGGGACTTTGAGTTTTTTCACAAAATTCACACACTCACTTGTTGTTCCAACAATCCCCCACTTGAATTTTTTGAAAACATTTTCGAGCAGAATCCATACATATATAGGTTGCGCATAAACAGAAGTGTTTTTCAACTTGAACTTCGACGTAGTGAGTACGATTCAGATTCAACAAGGGTGACTCGAAGTTTTGAACCCTATCTCTGACAACGTACCACACACAACCTACTCTTGGTGTTGTTCTAGACCCGTGCTATTTCGGCCATGCACGTCTATCCCAGTGTAGTGAATGCTCTAGAAATGCTGCCACACATTTCATAGGAAGCGGCCTAACTTCCACATTCACATAGGTGAATCTATCAAGAGTACTCCTGTAGCTTGGTACTCCACTCCAAATTGGAGTATAGATTTCATTAAGAGTTCCTATTAACTCATCCTTGATCGCTTCAGGAAATTATGTCTTTTGAACATATTCAACTCATAACACACCATAACTTGTTATTACCCTTTGAACCTATTTCTTGGGATCTCCAGTTCATAGGTTGGGTTACCATTATGTGTGGTTCATTTCAATGGCAATAGTCCCATTTTCTTAGAGGAAAAATGGACTTTCTCCCTAGCTAATCCTTTCGTCAAAGGATCAGCCAAGTTATTCTCAGTGCGTACGTGATCCACTCTAACAGCTCCGATAGAGAGATATTCTCTCACAGTGCTGTGCTTACGACGTATTTGTCGTCTCTTACCGTTGTAATAACGGTTCTGAACTTTTGCAATAGCCGCGGTACTATCGCAATGGATCAAGACAGCCGGTAATGGTTTTTCCCATAGGGGAATTTCACCTAGCAGGCCTCTTAACCAACCTGCTTCTTCACTAGCCGTAGCTAGTGCTATCATTTCTGACTCCATGGTGGACTGAGCCAAAATAGTCTGTTTCTTAGACTTCCAAGATACAGCTCCACCGGCTATAGAAAAAATATATCCACTAGTAGCCTTAGAGTCATCTGATAAGGTGTTCCAGTCAGCATCACTATAGCCTTCTAGTACAGCTGGAAACCTTTCATAATGCAACCCTAGGTTCATGGTCCTCTTAAGGTATCTCATGACCCTTTCAATAGCATGCCAATGCTCATTACCAGGACAACTAGTAAACCTGCCTAACAATCCCACGACATAGGCAATGTCGGGTCTAGTACAATCAGTGGCATACCGAAGGCTGCCAATGATGCTCGCATAATCAGATTGCCTTACGGCATCACCAGTGTTCTTAAATAATTTAACACTGGGATCATAAGGTGTACTAGCAGGTTTACAGTCAAAGTAATTATATTTCTTTAGGATCTTCTCAATGTAATGAGATTGATCCAAAGAAACTCCATTTTCTGTCCTAGTAATCTTAATTCCAAGGATTACATTAGCCTCTCCTAGGTCTTTCATATCAAACTCAGCATTCAACAATAGCTTTACATCATTCACAGCATGAATGTTCGAGCCAAAAATTAACAAGTCATCCACATATAGACAAATTATAGTGCATATGTCCTTCTCAAATTTTACATATATGCATTTGTCACTACCATTTATCTTAAAACCATGTGAGATGACTAAGTTATCAAATTTTTCATGCCATTGTTTAGGTGCTTGTTTGAGACCATAAAGAGATTTATCTAGCTTACATACCAGATGCTCTTTTCCTTGAACAATGAATCCTTCCGGTTGATCCATGTAGATTTCTTCTTCCAATTCACCGTTCAAGAATGCAGTCTTCACATCCATTTGATGTACTACAAGATTAAAAACAGAAGCAAGAGATATTAATACTCTAATAGATGTTACTCTAGTTACAGGTGAATAGGTATCAAAGAAATCAACATTCTCCCTTTGTCTGTAGCCTTTAGCTACCAAACGGGCTTTGAACTTATCAATGGTCCCATCAACTTTCAGCTTTCTTTTTAGGACCCATTTGCAACCAATTGACTTGCAGCCTGGTGGCAGCTCAGTTAGATGCCAAGTTCGATTAGACTCAAGTGAGTCCATTTCGTCGTTCACGGCTTCTTGCCATAAATCTGCATCCACTGAGGTTAGAGCTTCTTGGAGGGTAGAAGGATCCTCCTCTACATTCAGAACTACAAAGTCTGGGCCGAAGTCTTTAGCTACTCTAGCCCGCTTGCTCTTTCTTAGTTCGGGTTCAGCATCCAAGTCTTATGAGTTAGACCTGTCTTTAGGAATAATAGAGGAGGACGAGCCCCCACTATTTCTAGATTTAAAAGGAAACCTGTCCTCATAAAAATCAACATCATTAGATTCAATAATTACTCGTGCACTTAAATCAAAGAATCTATATGCTTTACTATTAACAGCATAGCCAATGAATACACACTCATAAGCTCTACTAGCTAACTTAACTCTTTTAGGATCAGGAATCCTAACATATGCCAGACAACCCCAAGTTCTGAAATAAGAAATGTTAGGTTGTTTGTTACGAAGTAATTCATAAGGAGAAATCTTACTCTTAGTCTTTGGAATACGGTTCAAGACATAACAAACAGTGAGAAGAATTTCTCCCCACCAATGATCAGCAGCACCAGAATTTAAGGAAATAGCAACTACTAACTCAGTAAAGGTTCTATTTTTCCTTTCAGCCTTACCATTCATTTCTGGAGAATAAGGAGCTGATCTTTCATGTATGATACCATGTGAGTTATAAAACTCTACAAAAGCATCAGTATCATACTCAGTTCCACGATCACTACGCAACCTTTTTATTTGCTTGTTGAACTGATTCTCAAACTCTGTCACAAACAACTTAAACATATCAAAAGCATCACTCTTATTTTTCATCAAATAAACACGAGTATAATCAGAACAATCATCAATAAAGGTGATGAAATATCGTTGTCCATTTCTGGTCAGCGTTCCATTATATTCACAAATATCAGAATGAATTAAATCTAACGGTTCTGAGTTTCTAACAACAGACTTATGAGGTGTTTTTGTAATCTTAGCCTGACTACAAAAATCACATTTATCAAAGTCATTGAGGGAAACATTAGGGATAAGGCCTAAATTGCTCATATTTTTTATGAGTCTTTTGTTCACATGACAGAGTCTAGCATGCCAAATATTAACAGACGAAGACAACATATAAGCAGAATCAGAAATTTTATTAATCTCAACATTCAGTTTAAACATGCCATCAGTAGCATAACCTTTCCCTACAAACATTCCATTCTTAGTTAAAGTAAATAAATCGGAACCTATGGTTTGTGTAAAACCAGCCTTATTAAGAAGAAAACCAGAAACTAAGTTCTTTCTCATTTCCGGAGTGTGCAGTACATCCTTCAGAATGAGAGTCCTGCCAGAAGTAAACTTCAACTCAACATTACCAATACCAGCAACATTAGTGGAATGGGAATCACCCAACAGCACTTTCTTATCGTCGGTGTTTTCAGAATAAGTTTTAAACATCCGACGATCATAGCAGACATGGCGTGTAGCGCCAGTGTCTACCCACCACCCTTCTGATCCACCAATAAGGTTGATCTCAGTAATCATAGCCACAAGTGGCTCTTCTATCATGCTAGCCTGTGGTACAGGGTTAGGCATGTTCCTGCACTTTCGTGCCATATGGCCTGGTTTTCCACACCTATAACATAGGAATTGACCAGTACCATTCTTAGGGGGTTGAATTTGTTGCTTTCCATCGTTCTTTTGAACATTCTGTTTATTTTTGTTGAAGTTATTCTTCCGGTTCTGAGGCTTGAAGTTCTTACCAGCGGGCTTGAGAACTGCAGCAGAACGCTTAGGAGCATTGTTTGCAGAGAGCTGTAAGACTTCTTCTTTCTGGTCCTGTTTTCTGGATTCTTCCTCTATACGGAGCCGAGTAATCAAACTCTCTAAGGAAAATTCCTTAGTCTTGTGCCTGAGACTGTTTTTGAAATCTTTCCAAGAAGGGGGCAACTTGTCAATTATAACAGCAATCTGAAATTGTTCATCAAGAGCCATACCTTCGGAAATTATCTCATGGGCAATTTTCTGAAGTTCGTGGGACTGCACTTCCACGGACTTATCATCAGTCATCTGGAATTTCAGGTACCTGCTAACAGCATACTTTTTGGCACCGGCTTCTTCGGTGTCATATTTCTTTTGCAGGGCATCCCACAAATCCTTAGCGGTGTTTTCCAGATTATAATAGTCATACAGGTTATCAGACAGACCATTAAGAATATAGTTTTTGCACATGAAATCGGTTTCATTCCAAGTTTCAATTTCAGAATTCCAATACACTAGATCATCTTGTTCAGCATTATCAGGAATAACAGGCCTAGGGACAGTCAATACAGAATGCACTTTTTTAACAGTTAAGAAAAACTGCATTTTCTGTTTCCATCTTTTAAAATGAGCGCCTTCAAAACGGAAGGGCTTGTTAAGGTCATTGGACATAGTTATTTCCTCGGTAGACATGATGATTATAAAGGCAGAAAAGAATGTTCTAAAATTGTTATTAACCGAACTGCTGTAAACAATAAAAACAGAACAAAGTTACCGGGAAATAGACTGAGTCGCGGACTATGTCGCTTTCTTTAGAACATTCACGGTACTGCCCTTTAATTTGTGCAAGCAGCTCGTACAACAACCGGATGTTCCCCAGGATAAAACAGCCTTCTTCTATTGTAATTATACCGGTGGAACTGCACAAAACCACCGGGCAACTAAACACCAAAAAAGAAATGAAACTGCTCGAGGGTTTTGTTTTTGTGAGGAAAAATAGAGAGGAGAAGAAGATTGCTTTCTGTATTTTTTGTGTATAAAAAACAGGAAATCAACACGCCTTTTATAGGAAAAATTGCAACGTAACTGCTGCTGTTTAATTAGGCACTAATCACGCAATTAAAACGGTCATAAGTTGAACGTTCAAAACGGTTACAGAAGATTAATGCGTGGCAAAACGTTTAGCAAAAAATCAGTGAAAACGTTTGCATGATTAACGCTCCATTAATCAGTTTTGAAAAACGGTCAAACGTAATCAGTCAAAAACGTTTAGCAAAAATCAAGGAACTAATCATGCAATTAGCCTTGTCCAAAAAATAAGTTTATTTAATAAACCCGACCCGACCCAACCCAACCCAGCCCGGCCCGGCCCGGCTCGGCTCGGTTCGGTTCGGCGCGCGTGTGTGTGATAGATGGTTTACCATATAGGTCCTCCCTCTCCACAAAATGTGGGTAGCCCAAGGGCCACACCCCTTTAGCCCACTCTCTATATTATAAAGAGAGTAAAACTCTCATTTCCCACCAATGTGGGACTTTGAGTTTTTTCACAAAATTCACACACTCACTTGTTGTTCCAACAATCCCCCACTTGAATTTTTTGAAAACATTTTCGAGCAGAATCCATACATATATAGGTTGCGCATAAACAGAAGTGTTTTTCAACTTGAACTTCGACGTAGTGAGTACGATTCAGATTCAACAAGGGTGACTCGAAGTTTTGAACCCTATCTCTGACAACGTACCACACACAACCTACTCTTGGTGTTGTTCTAGACCCGTGCTATTTCGGCCATGCACGTCTATCCCAGTGTAGTGAATGCTCTAGAAATGCTGCCACACATTTCATAGGAAGCGGCCTAACTTCCACATTCACATAGGTGAATCTATCAAGAGTACTCCTGTAGCTTGGTACTCCACTCCAAATTGGAGTATAGATTTCATTAAGAGTTCCTATTAACTCATCCTTGATCGCTTCAGGAAATTATGTCTTTTGAACATATTCAACTCATAACACACCATAACTTGTTATTACCCTTTGAACCTATTTCTTGGGATCTCCAGTTCATAGGTTGGGTTACCATTATGTGTGGTTCATTTCAATGGCAATAGTCCCATTTTCTTAGAGGAAAAATGGACTTTCTCCCTAGCTAATCCTTTCGTCAAAGGATCAGCCAAGTTATTCTCAGTGCGTACGTGATCCACTCTAACAGCTCCGATAGAGAGATATTCTCTCACAGTGCTGTGCTTACGACGTATTTGTCGTCTCTTACCGTTTTAATAACGGTTCTGAACTTTTGCAATAGCCGCGGTACTATCGCAATGGATCAAGACAGCCGGTAATGGTTTTTCCCATAGGGGAATTTCACCTAGCAGGCCTCTTAACCAACCTGCTTCTTCACTAGCCGTAGCTAGTGCTATCATTTCTGACTCCATGGTGGACTGAGCCAAAATAGTCTGTTTCTTAGACTTCCAAGATACAGCTCCACCGGCTATAGAAAAAATATATCCACTAGTAGCCTTAGAGTCATCTGATAAGGTGTTCCAGTCAGCATCACTATAGCCTTCTAGTACAGCTGGAAACCTTTCATAATGCAACCCTAGGTTCATGGTCCTCTTAAGGTATCTCATGACCCTTTCAATAGCATGCCAATGCTCATTACCAGGACAACTAGTAAACCTGCCTAACAATCCCACGACATAGGCAATGTCGGGTCTAGTACAATCAGTGGCATACCGAAGGCTGCCAATGATGCTCGCATAATCAGATTGCCTTACGGCATCACCAGTGTTCTTAAATAATTTAACACTGGGATCATAAGGTGTACTAGCAGGTTTACAGTCAAAGTAATTATATTTCTTTAGGATCTTCTCAATGTAATGAGATTGATCCAAAGAAACTCCATTTTCTGTCCTAGTAATCTTAATTCCAAGGATTACATTAGCCTCTCCTAGGTCTTTCATATCAAACTCAGCATTCAACAATAGCTTTACATCATTCACAGCATGAATGTTCGAGCCAAAAATTAACAAGTCATCCACATATAGACAAATTATAGTGCATATGTCCTTCTCAAATTTTACATATATGCATTTGTCACTACCATTTATCTTAAAACCATGTGAGATGACTAAGTTATCAAATTTTTCATGCCATTGTTTAGGTGCTTGTTTGAGACCATAAAGAGATTTATCTAGCTTACATACCAGATGCTCTTTTCCTTGAACAATGAATCCTTCCGGTTGATCCATGTAGATTTCTTCTTCCAATTCACCGTTCAAGAATGCAGTCTTCACATCCATTTGATGTACTACAAGATTAAAAACAGAAGCAAGAGATATTAATACTCTAATAGATGTTACTCTAGTTACAGGTGAATAGGTATCAAAGAAATCAACATTCTCCCTTTGTCTGTAGCCTTTAGCTACCAAACGGGCTTTGAACTTATCAATGGTCCCATCAACTTTCAGCTTTCTTTTTAGGACCCATTTGCAACCAATTGACTTGCAGCCTGGTGGCAGCTCAGTTAGATGCCAAGTTCGATTAGACTCAAGTGAGTCCATTTCGTCGTTCACGGCTTCTTGCCATAAATCTGCATCCACTGAGGTTAGAGCTTCTTGGAGGGTAGAAGGATCCTCCTCTACATTCAGAACTACAAAGTCTGGGCCGAAGTCTTTAGCTACTCTAGCCCGCTTGCTCTTTCTTAGTTCGGGTTCAGCATCCAAGTCTTGTGAGTTAGACCTGTCTTTAGGAATAATAGAGGAGGACGAGCCCCCACTATTTCTAGATTTAAAAGGAAACCTGTCCTCATAAAAATCAACATCATTAGATTCAATAATTACTCGTGCACTTAAATCAAAGAATCTATATGCTTTACTATTAACAGCATAGCCAATGAATACACACTCATAAGCTCTACTAGCTAACTTAACTCTTTTAGGATCAGGAATCCTAACATATGCCAGACAACCCCAAGTTCTGAAATAAGAAATGTTAGGTTGTTTGTTACGAAGTAATTCATAAGGAGAAATCTTACTCTTAGTCTTTGGAATACGGTTCAAGACATAACAAACAGTGAGAAGAATTTCTCCCCACCAATGATCAGCAGCACCAGAATTTAAGGAAATAGCAACTACTAACTCAGTAAAGGTTCTATTTTTCCTTTCAGCCTTACCATTCATTTCTGGAGAATAAGGAGCTGATCTTTCATGTATGATACCATGTGAGTTATAAAACTCTACAAAAGCATCAGTATCATACTCAGTTCCACGATCACTACGCAACCTTTTTATTTGCTTGTTGAACTGATTCTCAAACTCTGTCACAAACAACTTAAACATATCAAAAGCATCACTCTTATTTTTCATCAAATAAACACGAGTATAATCAGAACAATCATCAATAAAGGTGATGAAATATCGTTGTCCATTTCTGGTCAGCGTTCCATTATATTCACAAATATCAGAATGAATTAAATCTAACGGTTCTGAGTTTCTAACAACAGACTTATGAGGTGTTTTTGTAATCTTAGCCTGACTACAAAAATCACATTTATCAAAGTCATTGAGGGAAACATTAGGGATAAGGCCTAAATTGCTCATATTTTTTATGAGTCTTTTGTTCACATGACAGAGTCTAGCATGCCAAATATTAACAGACGAAGACAACATATAAGCAGAATCAGAAATTTTATTAATCTCAACATTCAGTTTAAACATGCCATCAGTAGCATAACCTTTCCCTACAAACATTCCATTCTTAGTTAAAGTAAATAAATCGGAACCTATGGTTTGTGTAAAACCAGCCTTATTAAGAAGAAAACCAGAAACTAAGTTCTTTCTCATTTCCGGAGTGTGCAGTACATCCTTCAGAATGAGAGTCCTGCCAGAAGTAAACTTCAACTCAACATTACCAATACCAGCAACATTAGTGGAATGGGAATCACCCAACAGCACTTTCTTATCGTCGGTGTTTTCAGAATAAGTTTTAAACATCCGACGATCATAGCAGACATGGCGTGTAGCGCCAGTGTCTACCCACCACCCTTCTGATCCACCAATAAGGTTGATCTCAGTAATCATAGCCACAAGTGGCTCTTCTATCATGCTAGCCTGTGGTACAGGGTTAGGCATGTTCCTGCACTTTCGTGCCATATGGCCTGGTTTTCCACACCTATAACATAGGAATTGACCAGTACCATTCTTAGGGGGTTGAATTTGTTGCTTTCCATCGTTCTTTTGAACATTCTGTTTATTTTTGTTGAAGTTATTCTTCCGGTTCTGAGGCTTGAAGTTCTTACCAGCGGGCTTGAGAACTGCAGCAGAACGCTTAGGAGCATTGTTTGCAGAGAGCTGTAAGACTTCTTCTTTCTGGTCCTGTTTTCTGGATTCTTCCTCTATACGGAGCCGAGTAATCAAACTCTCTAAGGAAAATTCCTTAGTCTTGTGCCTGAGACTGTTTTTGAAATCTTTCCAAGAAGGGGGCAACTTGTCAATTATAACAGCAATCTGAAATTGTTCATCAAGAGCCATACCTTCGGAAATTATCTCATGGGCAATTTTCTGAAGTTCGTGGGACTGCACTTCCACGGACTTATCATCAGTCATCTGGAATTTCAGGTACCTGCTAACAACATACTTTTTGGCACCGGCTTCTTCGGTGTCATATTTCTTTTGCAGGGCATCCCACAAATCCTTAGCGGTGTTTTCCAGATTATAATAGTCATACAGGTTATCAGACAGACCATTAAGAATATAGTTTTTGCACATGAAATCGGTTTCATTCCAAGTTTCAATTTCAGAATTCCAATACACTAGATCATCTTGTTCAGCATTATCAGGAATAACAGGCCTAGGGACAGTCAATACAGAATGCACTTTTTTAACAGTTAAGAAAAACTGCATTTTCTGTTTCCATCTTTTAAAATGAGCGCCTTCAAAACGGAAGGGCTTGTTAAGGTCATTGGACATAGTTATTTCCTCGGTAGACATGATGATTATAAAGGCAGAAAAGAATGTTCTAAAATTGTTATTAACCGAACTGCTGTAAACAATAAAAACAGAACAAAGTTACCGGGAAATAGACTGAGTCGCGGACTATGTCGCTTTCTTTAGAACATTCACGGTACTGCCCTTTAATTTGTGCAAGCAGCTCGTACAACAACCGGATGTTCCCCAGGATAAAACAGCCTTCTTCTATTGTAATTATACCGGTGGAACTGCACAAAACCACCGGGCAACTAAACACCAAAAAAGAAATGAAACTGCTCGAGGGTTTTGTTTTTGTGAGGAAAAATAGAGAGGAGAAGAAGATTGCTTTCTGTATTTTTTGTGTATAAAAAACAGGAAATCAACACGCCTTTTATAGGAAAAATTGCAACGTAACTGCTGCTGTTTAATTAGGCACTAATCACGCAATTAAAACGGTCATAAGTTGAACGTTCAAAACGGTTACAGAAGATTAATGCGTGGCAAAACGTTTAGCAAAAAATCAGTGAAAACGTTTGCATGATTAACGCTCCATTAATCAGTTTTGAAAAACGGTCAAACGTAATCAGTCAAAAACGTTTAGCAAAAATCAAGGAACTAATCACGCAATTAGCCTTGTCCAAAAAATAAGTTTATTTAATAAACCCGACCCGACCCAACCCGGCCCGGCCCGGTTCGGCGCGCGTGTGTGTGATAGATGGTTTACCATATAGGTCCTCCCTCTCCACAAAATGTGGGTAGCCCAAGGGCCACACCCCTTTAGCCCACTCTCTATATTATAAAGAGAGTAAAACTCTCATTTCCCACCAATGTGGGACTTTGAGTTTTTTCACAAAATTCACACACTCACTTGTTGTTCCAACAGCGGGTTTGCCTACCATTAAGCGCATAGCAACAGTGGGTACGGGACTTGTGCATTGGAGTAAAGACAAATTTGACAAGCTGGGTGATCAAATTGAAACCACAGAGAAGGCTTTGAAAGAGGCTCAACAACTTCCCATCACGAGTGCTAGCTGTTCTGAATGTGCATTGTTGGAGAAAAAATTGGATGAGCTCAATGAGAAGCATGTAGCATATTGGTTCATTAGACCGAGGGTGGCCGAAATTAAAGATGACGGAGATAAAAAATAAGTACTTCCATCATAAAGCTTCACAGAGGAAGAAGAATGTTTTATTAGTGGGCTTTTTGATAGTTCGGGAAGTTGTTGACGGAGGAAGACGATATTGAGAAAATAATGTCATTTTTAAGACGATTTATTCACTTCCTCGAATCTGTTAGTGGAGGATATTCATATTGTTTTACACCAAGTAGAGAATGTGATTTCTACGGAGATCAATGTCAAGTTTGGTAGGACTTATATAAAGGATGAGGTTTATGCTGCTCTTTCTCAAATGCATCCTTACAAGGCTCCGGGCCCAGATGGCATGCATGTTATCTTCTACCAACGTTTCTAGCATCTTATTGATGATGAGGTAACTAAGTTTGTTAGTAGTATTCTCCATGTTATTTCTTCTCCGGCAACTATAAATATGACCAATATTATGTTGATCCCAAAAGTAAACTCTCCCACCTTCACCTCAGAATTTAGACCAATTTCTCTTTGTAACGTGCTTTATAAACTTGTGTCTAAATCCATTGTAATGCGCCCAAAAAATATTCTCCCTGATATTATTTCAAAAAATTAGAGTGCTTTTGTCCCAGGGAGACTTATCACCGATAATGCTCTAGTAGCTTTAGAGGTTTTTCATTTGATGAGGAAACGGAGCAAAGGGCGCAAAGGGTGGGTTGATATGAAGCTTGATATGAGTAAGGCTTATGATAAGGTACAATGGGGTTTCCTCCGGCAACTCTTGTTAAAAACGGGCTTTGATGGCAGATGGGTGAATTTGGTGATGGACTGTGTGTCTTCAATTAAATACTGCTTTGTGATAAACGGAGGAGTATGTGAGAGGCCTCCGGCAAGGGGATCCTCTATTCTTGTATCTTTTTATTCTGATTACTGATGTCTTTTCTAGGATGATTCAGAATAATGTACGTGATAGGAAAACTTAGGGGGCTAAAGCAACCCAGAATGGGCCAGAGATCTCTCACCTATTATTTGCAGATGACATTTTACTTTTTTCCATGGAAACTCTACAGGAATGCGCAACAATAGTTGATATTCTCAACCAATATGAAACCGCATTTGGATAGAAAATTAACTATGAAAAGTCAGAGGTGTCTTTTAGCAAAGGAGTTAAAACTAAGCAAAAAGAAGAGTTGTTGAGTATTTTAAACCCGAGGCTTGTTGATAGACATGAGAAGTACCTTGGGATTTCGACGATTGTTGGTAGATCGAAAAAAGTTACTTTTGAGGCATTGATTGATCGAGTTTGGAAAA
This sequence comes from Chenopodium quinoa, assembly GCF_001683475.1. Lineage (NCBI taxonomy): Eukaryota > Viridiplantae > Streptophyta > Magnoliopsida > Caryophyllales > Amaranthaceae > Chenopodium > Chenopodium quinoa. The sequence goes on along the minus strand of NW_018742287.1, from coordinate 2,927,572 downwards.
ACTTGCAGGGTTGGAAGAAAAAATTACTTTCGCGTGCAGGAAAGGAAGTACTCCTTAAATCAGTCAAGCTATTCCGACTTATTTGATGGAGGTGTACAAAATTCGGAGCTCAGTTATTCTGCGCTTAAAATCGAAAATGGCTAGGTTTTGGTTGGGTCAAAAAAGGGCTCGGAGGAAGGTCCATTGGAGAAGTTGAGAGGATATGTGTACTCCAAAATGTTTGGGTGATATGGGTTTCAGTCATTTTTCAATATTTAATGATGCTTTTTTGGGGCGGCAGGCGTGGAGACTTGTTCGGTTTCCTGAGAGCCTTCTTGGGTGTGTTATGCGAGCCTAATACTATCCAAACCTGACCTTTCTTGATGTTAGTTTGGGGTATTCAAATAGCCTTTCTTGGAGGAGTATTTGGGGTTCGAAGGCATTAATTTTGGAATGCCATATTAAGAGAGTTGGGAATGGTGCTGAAATTAATATTTAGCATGACCTGTGGCTAGCAGATGAGGAGGGTCGTTTTGTTACTTCTCAAGAGGTGGCTCATCTAAAAAAAGTGGCTGACATTATTGATAATGAATCGTGGGAATGGAGAGCGAATGACAGGGACTTGAAATGTATTCTTGCCATCCCTTGGCCTTGAGCAGGCACAATCAACCAGGTGAAATCACATGGGCTTTTTCTAAGGATGGGGAATACTCGGTCAAAACTGTGTATATGTTGGGAAAGGGGTGCAACATGGACAATTTCCATCGTGCTTTAGTGGATTTGTGGAGCTTGAATGTCATTCCAAAGGTCCATCATTTTATGTGGAGGGTCTGTACAGGAACTCTTCCTATCCGTGGGCTGCTCTTTACGCGACATATGATCGAGGTGGCTTCCTGTCCTTGATGTTTGAATGAAGATGAATCAACTGGATATGCTTTGTTTTGGTGTGATGGAGTGAGGGACTTGTGGATTAAGAGTGGTTGTGAGGGAATGACCAAGTGGGAAACGGCCTGGTTGATGTGTGAGCTGGTGGAGAGCTGGAAGACTTTAAGCCCAGCTATAGTGCAGCGTGGTGATTATCTTACGTGGTGTATTTGGCATGACAAAAACAAGAAAGTCTTCGAGAACAAAGTCACCCCCAATGAAATGCTGCTGAATCGCGCAATGAGGCTAGCTGATGAGTATGGTATGGAAGCCCAAGCTTGCTGTGAGTGCTAAGGTATGGAAGCCCCCCCCCCCCCCCCATGCTGGTTCTGTTAAAATTAACCTTGATGCTTCTCTGGCAGTGGAAGGTTAGGTTGGCCTTGGTGTGGTTGCGCAAGATGATGGGGGATTGTTCTATTTTCTACCATGAGAAGAGTTAGAGCTCACTGCCCCCCTGAAATCGCTGAAGCGAAGGCTATGGACATGGCAATTAAGCTAGCAAGAAGGTTTTAATTAGAAGATGTGATTTTTAAGTTGGATTGCCAACTCCTTATTCAACGACTTTCGAAAGGCGTGATTTTCTTTACTGACCTTGACTTAGTATTAGGTGATATATTGTACTCAAGTAGCTTCTTTAAGTCTACGGTTTGGTCCCATGTTAGAAGAGAAGGTAATTATGTTGCGTACCATTTAGCTAAGCTAGTACCCTTTGAGTTTGAACAAGTGTGGGAAGAGCATTGTCCACACAAAGTTACCCCGTATGTACTAATGGACATTTCGTCTATGAATTAATATACAAGCTTGGTTTTCTTCAAAAAATTATAAGACTATAAGTATTTTCTCATACTTTTTAAAGGTAGAGATTTAAAAGCTGTATTTTAAATTAGGAATCAAGAAATATTTCCTCCGTTCTTTTTTACTTGACGTGCTTTGACTTCTACACTATTCACATCACTCCCTTTGACCGTCTTTTGTGAATTATATCTAAGAAAATATATATTCATGTGGGATCTTGTTAATATCGTCTTAGTAAGTATTATCGTAATATAGCTTGTATAATTTTTATTTATGGAGAATTAAAGTTATTGATGGATAAGGTTCTGCATTGGCAAGCGTGATAAATTAAATGAAGCAGGTCAAGCAAAAAAAAAAACCAGAGGAAGTAATAGATAAAAGAATATTCAAAAGTAAGGAATGTAAGACAAGAAAAACAGTAATCTATTAACTTATACTAAAAGCGAATAACCAATGACACTTGTCATTACCTTGTGAAAAATTAACCGCCTTTTCGCTTCTCTTTTTTTTTCCAAAATCTTTAAATAATCTATTTATAGCTTATGATATTTTCTTTCCAGTTTGACAATCATATTCCATATATATCTAAATGAAATATTTCTGTATATCTTTTACTTTATATGAAGCATTTTATAATATTAGTGTTAAAAATATTTAACAACTGTGCTTTGCACGATTTTAACCTAGTAAATAAAATATAAGTGAAGACCATGCGAGGAGAGAGATAAAATTAATGAATACTTACTTGCTTTCCATGCACACGATTATATATGCAAGTTTAAACTAAAATGATATATAAAAGTAAACCAACTAATCGTATGATAATTATCATTAAATAGAGTAAAATTTAATTATCACAAGACTACATATGTAGCTAATAGCTATTCAATTAATTTAACCAACAATAATGTTAGATCTATTGGTTATTAAATGTATGTAGCGTAGGTCATACATTAGAGAAGGACAAAAAGAATACGCGAAATAGTGTATGTTAAACAAGAGATGGTTGGTTTTTTATACATCAAAAGAGTGAAACAGTTAGATTTATAGGAATATTTTTGGGAGAAATTAGATAATTGTTGGTTTGTATATGAGAAGATATAAAAGAAGAATATAATCTTATTGTTATTAGGTAAAATTGGATTTAATTGATTAGGGGACTAATTTGTTAAAATTGCTTACTGGAAATTAATTAAATTATAGTGTATTTGATTAAGAAAGTTGCTTAATTGTAATACATGATGGGGTTGATTATTATTGGGCTTTGTTAAACATCGCCCACAAATGTCTACATAAAGCCCACAAATTTTAGGTGAAATGACACTTTTGCCCTTATATGAAAAAAAAAACCTCTCACACACTCTCATCTTCTCTCTACTCTCATCACCTCTCTTTAAAAAAAATAAAATTTCAAACTACAATGTCGAGGCGGCAAGGCAAGGAATTGGCGGCAGCGGAGGCGGAGTGAAGGCGATCACACGGTGGCAAGGTATTTTTTTTTCTTAAATAAAAAAAAACCTCGAAGAGGAGGGGCGGCTGGGCAAGACGCCGTGGCCACGGTGGCGGCGCCCAAGCCAGACGTCGGCCCCACAGCAGCGGCGGCTGGGCTGGACGCTAGGGCCACGGTGGTGGCGTCTTGCATGGGCGTCGCCACCGTGGCCTTGGCGTCCTACCTTGCATGTTTGTTTATGTTTATATATGTTTTTTTCAATTTTTTGTTTATTTTTATATTTTTTTTAAAATTTGTTGTATTTTTTTTATGCTTTTATTTATTGTTCAATTATTTGTATATTTTTTTGTTTATATTTGTATTTTATTTTAATTTTTTTTTATGTTTATATTTATTTTGTATGTTTTGGTATTTTTTTTTCTTTTTGTGTGTTATTTTTTTTTTGTTTATATTTTTTTTTCAGTTTTTTGTAATTATTTTTTTTTATGTCAATTTTCTAGTATTTTTTTTGTTTATTTGATATTATTTTTGGTAGTTATTTCTAATTTTTGTTGCTGGTACTTAAAAAATAGATTATTAATATAAATAATAATAATAATAACAATTGCAATTATTTTTCGTTATTTAAATGGAGTTAGATATCGCATTTTCGACCTGGTGCGAGGAAGAGTATGGACGTTATTAGAAGTAGAAACTACTCAATGGAGAGCTCGGGGCCCAGACTAGTTAGATCCCGTGATATTTCGGCCTCGACTCGCAGAGAACGGGTTCATTATCCTGAAGAGGATGATGGTGATGAGAAAGAGGAGGAGGAGGAGGATATGGTGCTTGGGATAAACGATCAGAGTGGACCATATGATGATTACGGTCCATTTAGTCAGAGGGTTGATGATATGTATGAGACGCATAAGGTAGATGTGCGTAAGGGTAGAGATGGTAGATTTGTTAATAAATTTGGCACATCATTTGCGTCCACTGTGTTTGCTGTAAGTAGAAAACAGTCGATAGGCCGTTAATGATTCTTAGGTGGTGAGGGGTGAGGTGGCTGGGGGACTTGTAGACGGGAGTGTGATTCCTAGCTTTCTAGGACACATAGCTACCCGTATCTGGGAGGACCAGAAGAGGGCTGTGGATACGAGCATTTTGAAATGCCAAACCTGGGAAAAGATTTATAACTTTTTGTGTAGATGGGCTGAGGCTTAGCCGGAGGAGAGCGAGATGTTCGGCCGATTGCAGGGCACTAGAGTGAGTTACCTTCCTGCCACCATGCATGATTAGATTGACTCAACGCTGATCGCGGATTTCGTTGAGCGATGGCAGCCGGATACGAACTCTTTCCACCTTCCGTTCGGTGAGATGACGATCATATTACATGACGTCGAGGCCATCCTTGGGATTCGCATAGAGGGAAAACGACTTTCTGTTGTGACCGATGCGGATCAAACAGATTTACTAGTAGAGTTGTTGGCGGTGGACAGGCGCTGCGTTGTACACCAATGGCGGTGTGAAGATCGCATCCGTTTTGCAGCGTTGTTTGCACCCCACGGCACATAGGACGCATGACACACAACTAGCTGCATATGTTTTTCTTCTCCTCGGGTGTACCTTGTTTCCGGATAAGAGCGGAAACAAGCTCAGGCCACGCGACATAGTTGATGCGTGTGAGCCCGACAGAGTAGGCCAGTTTTTTGGGGGTCGGCTACGTTGGCGTATCTGTATCGCCAATTAGGATTCTCGAGTCGGGCTGATGCGACAGGTATCACTGGATGTCTGACTTTAATACAGACCTGGATAGACGAGTATTTTCCTGCATTTTAACCCTACCGCGACCCGGTTCCTATTGGGGATGGGATGCCACGTGCCCGTGCGTGGAGTCTGCGGTTCGAGAAGAAGTCCATTAACTGCCTCCGATTGATACGGTTATTTCTTGACAGGATGTCCCCCTTAGAGGTAAAGTGTATAAATTATTTCTAATTTTATATTGTGATGCATTTATTATATGAATCTTACTAATTTGAAAAAATGTGCAGGTGAACTGGATGCCTTTCGTCCAAAACCCTAGTAATAGGGTACCTAGGACCTTTTACACGGGACTGATTTAGTATCGTGAGATCGTAGAGGCGTACATGCCCCAGCGCTGTCTTTGCCAGCTTGGATTTGTCCAAGTTGTCCCTCCTCCACCAGCATGGCCTAGTAAGGCGGTCCGATCTGCATCGTCGAAGAAGTACGTCGTCCAATGGCCGGAAAGCATGATTGCCACGTGGGAGTAGTTTCTGATGGTTGCCCGCCTATGGACTGCGGAGCTACAGAGGCCGCCAAGTGGGGTGCCTCCCATGTGTGACCACCACTACATGGAATGGTACAGCCGGTATTCGCACCCGAGGTTGATCAGAGACCTCCACCATGGTGACGACGCCGATGATGATGATGTGCCACCGCCTACTGCCGTGGATGTGGTATGTCTCATAAAACATTTATTGTTGTGTGTTTTTTTTTATTTTTTATTATTATATATCGTTATTGAATTTCATGTTTTTTTGTTGTGTGCAGTGGATGGAAAAGATGATGCAGGTGGGACAAAGACTCTTTCAGGAGAAGGACAACATAACGACTGCATCCGGCAAAGCTGCTATTGATAATATGGAACGGGCCCTTGCGCAGTGGCAGTGCGCATCAAAGAGGGGATTACTTATCTGTTGGCAGTTTATTAATAGAACATTTTGTTCATTATCATACTAGTTTGTAAAATCTGACATTATCGTTTAAGTTTGTAACATTTGACATTATCATTTTAAGTTTTTAAAATTTGACATTATCTTTTTAATTTGTAACGCGCAAATACTAATTAGTATCCATGTAAGATATAAATGTAGTCAAAATTAGAATACAAAAAATAAATAAATGGAATAAAAATAGCAATACAAATACAAGGTTACATAGAAAAGGTATACGTATGATAAACTAAAAGGCAGCTAGGTTGTTCCAATGGTGGATGCGGTCATGATACAGCACATCCCAACCCTCTACGCTTGGTGTGCGAACGGTGTACCACCGAGGTATGATCGGTGGCACGAAAAATCGGATGACAGGTCCAATCGGATGAAATGTTTGTATGACGACCCCAGAAATGCAATAGCTAACTCTCTTACCGGTCTGGTGACGGTCGCATGCGAACACCAAGGGAGAATCGTGGTACATGGAAAATAAGCTCAACTATGCAAACCAAGCCCGAAATGCATGACTGCACACTTGTAGATGTTTGCAATGGCAAAGAGGCAAGTGGCGCGTCGAACCGATGATTTTGACCGTAAGGTCCTCCTCCCCACTGGATACGCCGCAGAGAACTATCCAAGTCTTGGTCGTACACATGACGATAAACATCTCGGTTTGAGGCAATTTCATTGTACACCAACTGACACACTAAAGCGTAGTTGTCTTCACCCATCTGAAACACATCAGCCATGACCCGCAATCCGCAGTTACCATCTGCAACCACATCATTCCACCTGTCCAAGTATTCCATGATGATGTTAGGGGTCCTGTCCTTATATGGAAACTGATCAATACTCTTCCTATTGCACATATCAATAAACACAATTAACAAGTCAGTAGTAAACTAAACAAACATTCTAAAAAGTAAATTAAAGTAAAGCACTGTACCGGTTCCGGGCATATTCACCGACGAAGAAGATTGGCTACGACTGGATGACGATGAACGACCACGGCCACGACCACGAATGTACTCAAACGCACTCCTGTTTCGCCGTGCTTGTCGACCTCTAGGTCGCTCGACCCCTTCATCAGGTTCCTCGTGATCCAAGCATGACGTGTTGAACATGTCATGAAGTACGTGGGTAGCATCAGGAATGATTAAAGGGTGACTGGAGGACACTCGGTCCAACATTGACCGAAACTGCTCCTACTCCTCCTGTTCACGGTCGACCATCTGTGGAGCAGCATGCTCTCCAATAAAGAGTGTCCGCCAGAATGGATGAACCGATCAACATGTGACGACGCCCTATCTTAGGGTAATTATGTGGTGAATGGTGCATGCACAAGGTAGTCCATGAGTCATTGATATAGCACATCCGCACCGAATAGCCACTTCATCACCCAACTCCTTCATCCTGTTGTGCTCGCTCAGAATCAACCCCAAGCAGTAGTGTGACACACGACCATGGAGAATCTTAAATATGAAATGGCAATACATCGTACCATGTCGCCGTCTAGAGTCCTCGAGAGAGTTCTTGATGTTGTTCTTCTAAGTATCAATAGCCTTGTTTATTCTCTCGAACAGTGTATCCAGAGCAGAGGTGGAAGAATAAATCCAGTCCTTCAAAGCTCTATGAGCGCTCTCAACTCTACATGTTGTAGTGTTTCCAAAATGAAGAACTTGGTTTGTCCAATATTTAAAAAACTTTTCCCTGTGAGGTATCAACTGTTGCATCACATAGTTTACCACTGCCGGACGCCATTGGTACGCATCCTTGAAGTTATCCAAGGCTCGATCGTACTCTGTCTCTGTGGTAGCTTGCAGGATCTTCCGCCACTTACCATTTACCAATCTCTCTGCTGAATCTAAATTCTTGTTGAAAAAGTTGTAGGCTTTGACTTTCACACAGTTGTTGATGTGCCAGGTGCACAGTAAATGCTTCGATTCTGGAAACAGCTCCGCTATAGGGGCAAAGAGACCTCCCTCACAATCACTGACGATGGCTGATGGCTGAACATTAGGGACGATGTAGTTTCTCAACTTCTCCAACACCCAATAATAACTCGCAGCCGTCTCATCCTTGATGACTGCATCACCAATCAGAAAGTTCTGGTTCGTTGGAGCCATCCCAATCATCTCAACCAGTGGGAACTTGTACTTGTTTGTCTTGTATGTTGAATCGATCAAAATCACAGATGGCCAAGACTTGATCATATCAGCACAATCAGGATGCACAAAGAATAAATGAGTCACCTCCAATGTCTCTTCATCAGAATTAAACCAGAACAGGTAATCACGTGCTTATGCCTGGTGTAGAAGCTGTTGTATATGGTTCCTTCCCTCTGACCGTTCAAACCTCGGTTTCTGTCTAACGTTGTAGGTGTGTCTTCGGTTTTGCTGGTCTTCAGGAAATTTCTCTAACACAGATGCTAATATTTTAGCAGGCTTCACTTGAGCATCACTCATTTCTTTAACAACTAGTTTTGCAGCAGGACTTAGGCCGCTTGACTGTCAATAACCCACTTCATATACTATCATCTCATGATTGTGATACCCCCACTTAGAGTAACCCTTCACTTCCCAACCGTCACGACTTTGGTGTTGTCGAACTTTTACTCTGAACTCACACCCACAACCTTTCCGCTTTGTATCAAACCGAATCGCTGTACTAAAATCTCGTTCCTCCCTTTTGCGATACCGGTTGCATCTCAAAATGCGATCCATTCTACCATCCCATTGAGATTTATGAGATGCTACTACTAAACAAAAACCAGATCTAATTGCAACCTGTTTTGCCCAATCAATCGCTTGTTGAGCATCTTTGAAGGGACCATCATGTACAAAAATCCCACCGTAATCATTTCCATCTCCACCATAATCCTACAACAATGACATATTATTTTAAATACACATAATTATATAAAGATTAAATTAATACATTTAACACAAAATTAACACATAAATAATTTCTAAATTTTTTATTTGTAAATTTCATTTCTATATTTAACGCATAATACATTTAATTTCTAAATTTACACATAAGTAACACAAAATTAATACATAATTATGTATAAAAGTATTCATACACATACAAAATTAAAACATAATTTTTTTTTAAATAATTAACACATATTTAATTTACACATACAAAATTAAAACATAATTTTATTAACACATATTTAAAACATAATTTCAACTTAAAACATAATTTTTTTTTTGAAATTATTAACGCATATTTAATTTACACATACAAAATTAAAACATAATTTTTTTTTATTGAAATTATTAACACATATTTAATTTCAAATTTATCAAAGTTAAAAAACCAAAAAAAAAAAAACAAAAACTTTAAATAAAATTAAAAAAAAAATTACAAAACGCTGGTCGGCGTTTGGCCAGGACGCCGCCACCGTGGCTGTGGCGTTTAGCCAGATGCCACTACCATGGTGGCGGCGTCCCGGCCAGATGCCACCGCCACGGTGGCGACGGTCAGCCAAACGCCGGCTAGTGTTTCGTACTTTTTTACCTCACCGTACCTCGTTTTTCGGCGACGATGACGGCTCTCTGGTGTCCCTCGGCGATCCAGTCCTGCTCCATATTTTTCGTGAGAGAGAATTTCGTTTTGGCTAAAATTTAGAAAAAGGGCAAAAGCGTCAAAGTAAAAATAATTGTGGGCTTTATGTAGAGATTTGTGGGCGATGTTTAGCAGTTGACTTATTTTTTGCCCTTTTTATTCAATATCTTTCTTTTTTACATAAGTCAAGGGGAGAGGGGGAATGAAAAGTTGGTTTCCAAATTTTAGACTACCCAATTGCCCCTAAAAGCATAAAATAATTTAACTAAATATAGTAATTTACATAATTATGTTAGTTTTCAAAATTTTACCATAATTTAGAATCATCCTAAAATAAAAAATTCTCTAAAAGGAAGTTCAAAAAATTAAAATAAAATATAATAAACATTAGTCACCATATTTGCATTATAAAAAAAATTCATAGGAATAATATCAAATCAAATCTTTATTAATTTTATCATGTAAAGGGATATTAACCCCCGTGCATTACTATTGTAGATGTCATATGGCTACTTATTAATAAAATTATTCTCCCTCATAAAAATATAAAATAAAAAAAACCTATGCAATCAATAAGAAAATTCATAGAAGATCATACATGAACTAAAAAATTAGATTCCAAATATTAAGAGGGCTCTAAACTTTAAAAACATATTTGAAAGGTTGTAATGAATTTAAGACGCTGCATTTGTAATAGTAATTGTATAAAACATCATAGCTATAAAAATAATTGAGTGGAAAAACGCTTTTAATACACAAACATACGCATTGCGCACGTGCATATAGAACTAGTTATAATATAAGGCCTTGTTCACTTCACCTTATTTTTGCTGAATTGAAATTACTTTTAGTGAACTGAAATTATGTTTGCTGAACATAAATTATTTTTACTAATTTGAAATTATTTTTTTACTGATTCTCTATTATGTTTCTTCTTTAATGTTACTGATTTTTACAGAACTGAAACTAATTTTACTGAACTGAAATTATTTTTACTGAACTAAACTTATTTTTACTAATCTTCAATTATTTTTACTGAATATTATTTTTGTAAGGTGAAGTGAACAGGGCCTAAGTCAAGAGGGGTACTAAGATCTTTTTAGGTGGACACCACAGCCTCTCCTTTGGCTTATATAATAGAGATAAGAGAATATATTCAAAAAAGAAAGTGGTGCACTAAAATAAAAATGGTCAAATTTGGAAAATAATGCACTTAAAAACATGGAGTGAGTACATTGACAAATGTAGGGTGATAAAAGAATGTTTCCCTACCTTTTTAAAAGTATGACAAAACTCTTATAAATAGTGTTGAGACGATTATTTCCCTACAAATGTTTACTTACATATTTACCCCTTTTAAAAATATGACTACACTTATATGAATAATGTTGAGATGAATATGCCCCTAAATTGTTTATATACATATTTACCTTTTCTAAAAGTGTGACTAAACTTTTTTTGTTAGTGTTGATGAAAAGATTGTGCCCTTAAATATTTATTTTATCTCTACCTTTTAAAAACTTTGAGATGACTCTTATGAATAATGTTTGAACAATTATACTCTTTTTAAGCTAAAAATGTTTATTTACATATTAGCCCTCGTTAATGTTAATTGTTTATTTAACTCTTAAGAATAGTGTGTGGACATTTATATTTACCCCTAAAAAAATTTGTTTCATATTTTATCTCATTAACACTACTAACAACAAAAGTTGTAACATAAGGCCAAACCGAAAGAACTTCTCGGACATGGCTAGATATGATACACGCGTAAGCCGCACTGGATAATTTAACTGAAAAATATGAGGGAAGTGTATTTTATTATCTCCTTCACTATTGTATAAGAAAAAGGGAAGATTAAGGGGGTATTTCATTAGAAGCTTTTTAGAGCAAAATGAGCTATTTGACCATTTCAAAAAGCTCTTTAATTTAGATGTTGGTTATTAGGAGTTGTTTGTAATAACATTTTGGGTGCAAAAAGTTTCATTTAAAAAAAAAAGAAAAACCTCGTATGCTGAGGAGCATCTAGCTTGTATACACTAAAATAGGTAATAATTAACAATTATTTATCAAATATTTTTATACAACCAACTAATTACAATAATTAGTCAAAACAGTTAATACAAACATATAATAGTTGGTCAAAGCAGCTAATAACTAACAACTAAAAAGCTAATTGTCAAACAAGGTCTTGGTGTCCACTTGAAAACTCTTTTTTACACCTTTATAAGCTCATTAAGATTTTTTCATGTGAAATGCCCAATGTAAACCTTTCCATAATAATTTAATTAAATAAACTACAATTAATTAAAAGTCAATCATATATATACATAATAGAAATAAAAATTGGTATGAGGGAGGAATTCGGGTATAGTAAGGATACTTAGACCTACTTGAGGTAGGAATTGTGAACGATTAGGAACACCTGAATCTCGTTCTCTGTGCAATACCCCGTATTTTTAGAGTATTTATATGGTATAAAAGTACATATTTTTAATTGTGTAAATACAAGTAGTAAGTATTTATACAAATGTTTTATACACATATTTAATAGATATTTTGAGGATTTTTATCATCATAGTTTAAAGCAAGTATTTGACTTTATTTTATGGCATGGATTTTATTGTGCAAGAATATTCTAGAATAATAAACTAAATAATATGATCACCCAAAATCAAGGGAATAAGATGATCATCTTATTTAGTGAATATTCTAGAAAGAATTTAATGTTGAGAATATAATTTTATGCTAGTGCATCTTTCCAAATTTCCAAAACAATTATTTTTGTAAAATCTTTACCTTAATTTTATTTTCATTTTATGACAACTAAATAAACTTGAGGAGCAAGTCAAGGGAATTTTAGGGCAAGCATGACTAAATGCGAGAGCTATATAAACCCATTTAGTCATGAATTTTCAAACTTTGTTGAGTTTCAAAATCAAAGTAAGCATTTTATAAATTTGAAGTTTTGGAGAAAAACAAAAAAAAAGGAATGAAGGCAATCGGCCACCACCAAGGGCAGCCAACCACCACCGCAGCCACGACTGGCAGTTAGCACAAGCCGTTGTTGACCACCAGGTCACGTCCGGGCCGCTGTCGTTGCCACCGTGATCGGTGGGGCTACTGGCCGAAACTATGTTAAAAAAATTCTTTTTTTTTTTTCATTCTTCTTTTCTAATTAATTTTCAGATTTTAATTTTTATAATTTCAAGGGGTTTTGATGTTAATTTCCAGATTTAAATTCATGAAGATTAGTTAATATCTATCATTGAATTTAAAGAGTTTTTAAAGAGTATGAATGTAGTATTGAATTGGTTTATTGGTTTGATTTTCAAAAGGGTTTTAAAGCTTTATAAAAAAGTGATTTTAATTTATTTATAAAGCTAAAATTTATTTTAGATTATGTAATTATTGACTAGTAGAATTGATTATGATCTATTTATGATTTTTAGGAGAGGAGTTCATAGAAGGTGAGTTCTAGTGCTTTTGCTTATTTTGGATTTGCTAGGCAAGGTATGTGATCATATACTCTCGCTCTAGGTAGTATCATGTTAGGTAGATTTATTTTATCGCAAGTCATGTTAGGCCTGGGAATTTATGTGTGAAGCATATAGGGTCCATGAGAGGCCTAGATTATCTTTATGTACTACTTGATATATGTAAAGCATGTTTATATGATGTATGACTTTTTATGCAAGTTGGAAAGCATGTTAGAATTAATTATATGTATGATTAATTTGTATTATTTTGTTAGCATGTATTCATGAATTTTTATTATGTGAATTATGCTAATAAAGTGAATTAAAGTGAAGTGATGATTTTTTATTATGCAAATTAAAGTATGACTACGATGTCAAAGTTAAGCCAAGCAAGTTAAGTCAATCATGTTTATTTTTATTATCACCTAGAGAGTGATTAAAGTCAAGAAAGAATTAATTAAGTGTTATGTGAATTCAAAGTAATTCAAGATTAAATAATTAGGGCATGATGCTTGTGGAAGGATCCCTACAACAGTAGTGGAAAAAACGTCATTTGCAGCGTTCTGTTTGCAGCAAACCTATGTACTGAACGCTACAAATAATGGTTAGTCAACGCGGGTCAACCATTTAATGATTTAATAGCGGCGTTATTTGCTAAAAAACACAGCAAAAAAATTATTTGCAGCGCTCCCACATAAAGCACGTTGCAAATAAGACGATTTATTGTAGCGTTCCATACTTTAGAACGCTGTAAATAAAATTATTTGCAGCGTTTCCCTTATATAGGGCGCTACAAATAATTGTGATATTTACAAAAAGTATACTTCGCCTTTTCCGCCCCTTGCTGAAAACCCTAACCCTAAAAAAAACCCAGAAAGAAGAGAGAGAGGGGGGAGACGATTAAAGCTCTCGCCAAGGCTCAGTTCACGGCGCACCACTTTCCGGGGACCTCTCATCTTTCCCCTCCTCTGGTTCGCTGCCGTCGCCGTTCAACTAGCCATCTCATCACTCGGTATTTCTCGTTTCTCGTTTCTAAATCTATCGTTTTTTCTTTCACTTTTGAGATTTCATGTTGTTTTGTGAGAAATTTGATGTCAAACCCCAAAATTCTCGATTATCATTTTGATTATAATTGTTGATTCTTTGAACTTAGGGTTTTATATTGAAGGAAAAAGCCGTCGGAAAAGGAGGATGAGTTTGTTGTTAAAGCGACGTCGTTGTCTGAGAGTGCTGATGGTGATGAAGCTCCTAAAGCGATTTCTCAGACTTTAGAGCTTGGGATTTTGGTTGGCTTTGGTATATTTTTAATATCTACTTCAATATGCACAATAAGCAGGTTCATACTTTTTTACAATATGTTGATTTTTGTTTGTTATCACGTGATCTTTGTCTAGTATATACTTAAAGTATAAAAATTTAGATATATTTTGAATGCCCAATTTTTATGCTAAAATTATAAAAAAGAGAGTAAAAAATTTGGAATTTAAGCTTAATTAAAAGTGGGTTTTGCTGTTTTAAGCTCAGTTCACTTAAATTTTGTCTGATTTGAACATTTGATACATTTCAGTTGCTTAGCCCCGTTTTAATGATTGCATGTAGCTTCAATGTGACTAACTCTTCGGTTCTCTCTGAATCTGACAATTTTGTGAGTGGTTGCTGATTTACTTTTTAAAGTTGACCAACCAAATCTGTAATTATTGTTAATTTAGTTACACATTTTGTTTCTGAGGTTTGTTTAAATGTCAATTTCTGTAAGATTTACTCAAATACAGTATAAATCTTTTATGGGTTTTGGTCAGTTTGCAGGAATTTGGTGAATTTTGACAAATCTGTAACATTGAGTATTGCTTAAATTAGCAAATAACGGAGAAAATCATGGTACTCTTATTGTTTGCCTATTTTAATTTGTGTGTTTGATTGAATTTTGATTTGATTGATTATTTTGGTATTTGGGGTTTGATTTAGGTTTAGTTTGTGATCAATTGTGATCAATTGAACGTTGAATTTTAGTTATTTGTGCAGGAACTGATAACAACTTTGTAGTCACATAATGCCAAATCTGAAACACATATTTAATTTTATATGACCAACTTGACTGCATTTTAGATTCGTTTGTTGTATATGGCCTTGTTAGATGCGTATGTGCGGAAGATTTGAGTTTTTGCATGAATGATAAAGTGTGATCATATTGATTGTTATGTCTGAAAACTCAAGAATGTAATTTTTTTTTTTTTAATTTTTTTTTTTATTGTAATGACATGCTGAGTTTGTGATGGTGAATTTTACGGGGAACAGGGGACCAGGAAGAATTTCATTAGACTGGACAACAAGAATCAGTCTAGTTCTCGGAGTAGCTCGTAGGGAAGTATGACTATCAATATTTATTATAGATTCATGGTAATGATGTCTCAATCTTAATCTTAACCTTATAGGTTGCATTGATCAGATACAGAATCCTTATAATTATTTCACTTACTGTCATTTGTGTGTGTGTGTGTGTGCGTGCGTGCGTGCGTGCGTGTGCGTGTGTGTGTGCGTTTGTGTGTGTAATGGTTGGGGATGGGGTAGGGGAGCAGCTCTACTGTTACTGATTTCTGACTAGCAACCTGGAAACAAGCTGCTTAAAATTTATAATTAACCATGGCAAATTGGGGATCGTGGAATTACAGCCTAATATTAGGCAATTCGCAAGAGTAAACATATATCTGCTAAAATTATCTATCTGTCTCAATCTTATATCTAATTGATGTGCTCCACTTTTTCAGATATCTGGTTGAATGTTCTCTGCTACATGTGCTCCTAGACATGTCATATAGGCACAACTAGCTAACATAAAAATAGTGAGGTACACTATCTTCTACAGAAGAGACTTTGTGACTTATCTGTGCTTGACTTTGACTTCTGTAGTTGTATAGTGTAATCTAACTTAGCACTCCAATATAAAATTGAGGTATATAAGATATATCTAGGCATTCCTTAATATTCTTCTTTTCAAAGTCATTTTGGCTGCTAATGCTCTAAAGCTCTTTTTAGTAAAATAGTAACTACATCTTTATCAAGAATCAGTCTAGTTCTGTATTCCATTGTTAATATGAACTGGCTATTTTGTATTCTTTTATCTTTTTGTGTTTATTTACACCCGAAAAACAGACAACTATAATAATATGAATGAGAGTAGTACAAAAAGATCATTTTAGTTTTCTGCATTTTAAATTTGAAGATTGATAACTGACTTTATTTTCTGCTTTTGTAATAATCAGAGATTTGTGGGTAGTTCTCAAAGTGGGATTGACTCTTTGGGGAATAGATTATCTAGCCTCGAGAGAGCATTGGATGAGAACTCCCATGATTTAGCTGTGCAAAGTGGAAGAATTGCCAACAATGACTCAGCAGGAAGCCTTTGCTGTCCTAGTACAGAATTCCTGAGTCCGAAATTCTGGAGAAGAACAGAAGGAAGGTCGTCCTCAATTCCAAAGTCATCTTATTCAGGAAGTATGCCTAATAGAAATGCCAGTCTTGAAGCTGCTCCACATATGGATGGTTTTAAGCACCACGAGTAGAACGAAGGCTTTTATCAGGTGTCATGGGGAAGTGTCAAAAGCATTGGCCAAATTGCCTAGAGAGGAAGAAATTGCAGTCCCAGAAGCTTTGATTCAGCTTCCACTACTGCTTGTTTTAATTCAGTGGTTCGAGGAGCATAGACTACAGGTAAACTTAATTCACTTTCTACCCAATTAGTCTGCAATTTTATCAATTCTGATGAATGCATTTTGCAGAATTATGTTTTTTTCACGTGATCAGGCTTACCAAAATTTCACATCTTGCAGGCACATCAAGGATTTGGAGGCAGTGTTGCATGAAGTGAGATCTTCCACAAACACGAAAGAAGAAAGCCACCAAATGCAATTTGATGCTCCTTCAACTACAACGAATGACATGAACAACAATGACCAGCTGGAGCTCAAAGCCATGGTTGATGTCATTGCAACAAAGGCACATGAAATGGCACTAGCTAAGGAGAATGATGAACTACGAGCTAAGATTTAGGTTCTACTCGAGGACAATAGTAAGTTTATAGATTTGTATGAAAGGACAGCTGCAGAGACCAATGAAGTCAATAATGTAGATGCTCAAGGTGATGCCGATGAAGGCCAAACTTGAGTTGTAATTTTTATGGTTTTCAGATTTGGCTAGAGGAGTACTCCCATGATTTACGTGGGGTTATTTGTAATGACCTTGTTTTTTGGATGTTTAATAAAATCATCAACATTGTTTCTATTTGTCTTGTTTTACTTTTGTTTTTGTTTAAATTGATGTATATATGAATATAATCCTAGTACCAAATACCAAAAACAAAAAAAAAATTAAATAAAAAATAAAAATAACAATAAAAAATAATAATTTGCAGTGCTCCTGGGTAGAGTGCGCTGCAAATAATTGGACTATTAGCAGCGCACCTAGCTAGGGTGCACTGTAAATAATCCAATTATTTGCAAAATAATTGGACTATTTGCAGTGCACCCAGCTTGTGCGCGCTGCAAATAATCCAACGTATTTGCAGCGCACAAGGTTAGGCACGCTGCAAATAATCATTTTTTGCAGCGTTTTATGCTCGCTGCAAATGATATCCAGTAATTGCATCGCCCACATATGCAACGACGAAAACGGTGCAAAAAGGGGGGTTTTGGCGCGCTGCAAATAGCGTTTTTTCCACTAGTGGAAGTATTAAGTACAAGAGAATCTAATGTTTTAATGCTTAGTCTCCTAATTGTAGTGTGAGACGTTGCACTACTGTTTTTAGTGGAATTCCCAAGGTTTTGGTGTTATGTGGAGGCGGAGTGCATACACCGTTTTATTGGAAAGTTGATCCCTTTCCTGTTAAAAGTAGTAGGGTTGACGGAGGACAATACAATAAGTATTGTCACATCTTCCCATGATTCCCATTCATGTACCTAACCATGTAAAGTAAAGAGTAAATTAAAGTTTAAAGTGAAGAATTAAAGTAAGTCAAGTCAAATTGATTTAAGTGTTTTTTTTTTTGGACAAGAAGTTGATTATAGTGTTGATTATGTATTTATTGTTGATTTATGTGATACCATGTTGTAGACATCTGATTGTATCTCCCCAAAAACCAAACCCAGTGATGAGTACCTTTCACGTCTTTGATTAACGAGTTCGGTAAAGAGTTGAAGAATCTCGCGAAGTCCCGTTAAGCCTTGACCATACCCCTAACCTTTCCTAAAATGTTTTAATCCAAAATCATTCATTTCATGCCTTCAAAACCAAAATCATTAATTTCATGCCTTAAACCCAAAATAATTCATTTCGTGTCCTAAAAATCATTCATTTTGTGTCCAAGTCATAAAAATATCCCAACCAGATTGTTTTGGTCCATAATCCCGCTCCAATTATTACTCAGTTGGATGAGGCTTGAAAAGAGCTTTTCAACGATATATTATAAGCCTAAATCTGATTTAAAACGAATAAGTTATGGCCAAAATACTAAACCAAGCCCAAACCTGATCTAGGTCCACCTTACCTATGACCCACCGATCATGTGAGGGTCCAAATACCATTATACCAATCCTAAACCAATTAGGATTCATTAGGAGCTTCTAGAAGTCTTTAGAAGGTTCTAATCTATCCTTTCCGAAAAGATAAAAATCAAAGAGTTTGAGATTGAATAAAACTTTTCCTTTTGATAATCCTTGTTCTATTCAAATTAAAGAACGTTCGGATATAATTTACATAGAAAACCCATCAGAAACCAAACTCCGAGTAAAATAGATTATCCTTTAAAACCAGCACATAACGCTAGGACCAACGCACTGCGACAGTCTCAGCGCAGCATGATAGCACCCAACGCGGCACGATAGCACCAGCGTGACGCGATAGCACCAGCGTGACGCTATAGCACCAGCGCGGCTCGATGGTCCCAACACGGCACGTCAGAGCCAGTGCGGTGCGACAAGAGCAGTTCTATTCCGTTCCAAATTCCGATCTTTTCTGATCGTCCGACTCTTTTTTTTTTCCTTATAAATAGAGGTCGTTTTCCTCGTTTTCAAATCAGTTAGAACCATCAATCATAAGCCATAACCACCTAGCTCCAATAATCATCAATCCTTATCAATCATCCATGTTCTTAGCCTAAACACATCCTCAATACTCTCCTAAATCAGTCACAATACCTCTTTCGCGAGATTCGAATACTCTAAGCCATCCTCGACGTTGCTTTCGACCTCGACGTGAGAGGTTGATAGTTCGTTCTAAGGGTTAGGTCCCAAATCTATATTTCATTTCATATTTGATTTATTTACTTTATTGATTTAATTTTCTTGAACTTTACTAAGGTGTGTATTGTTTTAATAGCAAGAAGGTTGTGTTTCGGGGTTTTCTGATGTCCTGCGGGAGAGTTACAATTCCGAGACTGGAACCGGACGCCTGTACCTGCAAAATAACGGAGACTCCTGAGAGCTCCGCCTCCAACGGTCAAGTTAGTACCTGATTAAGGAGTAATTAATACGGAAATTAAAGTAATAAGACCTCTCCAGGTGAGAGTGTTTAATGTTGGTAATCTGCTTTGTTAGCGAGATTAGCCGGTTATTAGTGTTCCGTAATATTTCTGTTCTTCTCTGTTCTTCAGGTGAGATTAACTGCTTGATCAATTGCCTGATGTTTTCTTGACCGCTTAATTAATGAGGATTAATTAAGTATTTATAGTCTTGAGAAGCGTGCCACTCTCTAGGTTTAGGGTAAACCTAGGGCTGACCGGGCCTCTAGACAGGATTGGGCCTTGTTGGCCGGTTTTCCCATTTGGCATGGGTGGACACGTGGCGTGCCTCGATTGGTCCGTAGAGGACGTATCTGTGATTGACACGTGGCAGGCTCCTGTTGGCCTACGTGAAGGACACGTGGCGGAACCTGGTTGGTCCACTTGTCAGACGGTGATTGGTGGATAAAAATCCCCTAATCATTTGCCCCTCACAGGTGGCACGTGACTAGTCACGTGTCGCCTGTGACAGGTGTCGCACGGTGACAGGCGACGGCCTGCTACAGGTGTCACCTTGCAAACGGCCGAGAGATTTTCCCGCCCAAATTTTGAATTTGGAAGCGACCCTTCGCCTTCTCACTTTGCCTATATAAGGAAGTGCTGACTTCGGTCATTTTCACATTTGAGAACTTTGCGAGAACATTCGGACCCCTGAACTTGCTCTGACATTTCGGACCTTTTCTGCCTACCGCCTGTTCTGACAAGCCGACTGCACCGGATTTCCAGAACTTCATCAACCGTCACTCGTTCAGGTAACTTAGTTCTCTTACTCTTAATTTTCTTTTTATTTTTTGAAATGGCACCACGGAAGCACACGACACGACCTAAGTTAGTGATCAGCCGGTCACCGGGGACGGCTGAATCTAGGACTAGGAGTGCCGCCTGCCCTTTTCTGGACCCATCTTTGCCCTTTATACAAAGTCCGACTGTATCTGTGTCTATGCAGAACGTGATGGCCAGAACAAAAAAGACTGCTATGATATCAAACTCAGACGGCTCCTCCCAAAGGGTGCTCATTAGTGAAACATCTGACCAGGCGCCAGATGTAGAATTGAAACGAGGCGGCATCCAAGCCGACAGTTCTGAGAGAGGGGCCAAGGTGGTCCCTTCCCATCTTACCGTTGATATGTCTAATTTTCCTCCTCCTCCTTCTAAGGGAGAGGAGGCGGGCCCCTCTGGGAGAGGGGAGGAGTCGTCCTCTTCGGACTCGTCAGAGGACGAGTCCGAGTCCAGCTCTTCTGGCCACAGTTCTCCAGGCTCAGAAGAAAGACATAGCCGCCTACAAGAGGCGAGACTTTCTCATGCAGTTGAGAAGGGGGACAATTGGGCGGAGCCGTCCGCCTCTTACAGAGAGGAAAACGCCCCCTACTACTGCATGGTACCCCGGGGCCGGATCGCAACCATGCAAGACAAAGTGGAGAGCTTTATTGCTAACCACAGAATGGGCCCGAAATTTTTACTGTTCGTGCCGGATCCAGAAGACACTGTCGTCTGGCCGGCTGGTACCAGCTATGATGACGGCTGCTTTGGCTGCTATGTGGCGGCCATCAAAGCTGGACTGCGCTTCCCATTACATCCGGCTGTTCAGCGGATTTTAGATGGGTATGATTTGGGGTTATGGCAGTTAGCCCCCAACTCTTGGGTAAACGTACTCGGCTATGTGGCCGGGTGCGAAATGTACGGGGTGGAGCCAAGCTTTGAGGCTTTCGCCCACATGAACTATCTCAGCCGGACCCCTAAGTCGGGAGGTACCGGCTGGTATCAATTAACAAGCCATAGGGGTTACCTCATGACGAGAGGTAAGGCGAACAAATGGAAGGATTGGCGGAACACCTTCCTTATCATTGAGGGTTCAGACACGGAGCTGAACCAACGTTTTAACAAGTGGAATAGGGATCCGCCTCTTCTCGCAGGCGGCCGCAGCATGCCGCCTTTTCCCCCAAAGGCTAAAAGAGAGATCCTAGACAGAGGACTCTTCAAAGTAGAGACTAGGGTGAACTCTACTTCAGGGGTACGAGAGCAAGTACCCCTAAACTGCGTCCCGAGCTTCAAGTGGCTCTATGACGAGTACTTTTTGGCCGCCTGTGGCCTCAGCAGTCGGTGCTCTAGAGGTAGCCGGCCTGACAAATACTCTGTTTTTTTTCACGCCTTGTTTACTTGGGATCTTTACTAACTTTGCTGTTTATTTTTTGCAGCTGACGCCATGAGTAAAATAACAGCATCCAAGACTGCGGCGGCCATGTTGCGGGCCTCTCTCATGCAACAGTCTTGTGCCGACTCCCCCAACAAGGGGGCACCCTTGGTAGGCTTCGAAAACTCTTCCTCTTTTAGGAGTTGTCTTATGCATATACTAACTCTTTTTGTTTTTCAGTCTGGCACTCCAAGAGCTTCTTCCTCGCAACAGCCGGACCCCAAGGCCCGGAGGACGACTGTTGCAAGCTCTCCTGGGTCTTCCAGGAAAACAGTGGCGGCTGAGAAGCAGCCGGCCACTTCTTCTAAAACCCCGGCGGGGCCGCCTAGAAGTATGGACAATCACTTGTAAAAACTCACTTGCTTCCTTCTTGACTAGGTCTAACTTGCTTTTTTACGCTTGATGCAGCCGGCCCTCAGGGGCTTGACTTGGTTGAGGTGGCCAAGTCCATGATCAAAGTAGTTCCTCCATCTGAAAGGGAGGCGGTCAGGGGTGCCGGCACCCTTGACCTTGATGGGATTTCAGGGGTCCTTGCTGAGGTATACTTAGCATATTTTTGAGTATTTGAGTTCCAGGACGCCTGTTATCTTTTTTGTTTGGAAACTGACGCCTGTTTTTTTTTTTTGTACTTAGGCCCTGCTCCGAGTTAACAGCCTTCGCAAGCCGATTGATCGGAAAAACAAAGAGGTAAAGGCCGCAAAAGCTATGGCCGCCTCCAACTGTGATAAGGCAATGTTTCAAATTGCCCAAAATGAAGTACTGACCATTGATATTCTTTATTATCAGGCGCAGGCTACCGCCGCTGTTCAGGCTCAGTTAGAGGCGGCCCAGAAGAAGAATGACGAGCTGGAGGCGACCGTCACAAATCTTAAGGCCGAGCTGAAACCTCTTCGCCAAAAAATGCACTCTTACGAAGCCATGGAGAAATCTTTGGCCAACGTAAAAGAACGCCTGGTGAGCCAAGAGAAGAGTCTTACCCAAGAGCTCTCGGAAAAGGCCGAGCAAGAGAAGAAAAAGCTCGTCCGGGAGATGGTGGAAGACTCCGCTCAAATCCAGCGCATGACCTGGGGCCGCCTGTTCCCCAATGCCGACTTTGCCTCATGGGAAAGAACGTACCGCCAGTGTTCGGAAACATATAATCAAGAGATCCTGGCGGCTGCTGAAGAAGAGGCGTTGGAAGGTACGTTGGAGGAGGAGGAAGAGCCGG
Source organism: Chenopodium quinoa (assembly GCF_001683475.1). Taxonomy (NCBI): domain Eukaryota; kingdom Viridiplantae; phylum Streptophyta; class Magnoliopsida; order Caryophyllales; family Amaranthaceae; genus Chenopodium; species Chenopodium quinoa. The sequence goes on along the minus strand of NW_018742287.1, from coordinate 2,904,710 downwards.
TTGTGGCGCTTGTGCCACTTGGGGGTAAGGCATCAAAAGAGGGTGCAGCTAAAGCCGAGTCCAGCAAGAAGAGTGCTGACCAGGCGGCAGCTGCTAATACTGAACTGCCCCCTTCTTAAGCTTAATGTATTTTTTCCACGGCCTGCGTGCCGTTTGCTTTGTATTTACCCGGCCAGGGGGCCGGGGCTTTGAATATTCTGCTGGTCTTTAATGACCGGCTTATTTTTAATCAAATTTTTGTTTTGATTCAAATTTGTCTAAGTATTCCATATCTAATATCCCATTGTTCACTAGTTCGACTGTTGTACATGGCCGAACGTTGCAGACAGGTACAAATAGTAAGTACGCCGCCTATGCCCCTGGACGACTGGTTGTCTGTTTCCAGGATAGATGATCAGTCGGCCATTTATTCAATCGGTATTCGAACTATTTATTCAATCGGTCTGACCAAGTAAATAGTATTACCTAGTCGCCAAGGAATTAAGTAGGATAACAAGCGGCGGTTACCGGTTGTTTCCCTTTATTGCCAATGTTGGCTTTTAACTCGTAATTTGTTAACCTAGCAAGAGTAGTGGTTGAGAGTCCCTGTTTGTTAAAAACAGGCGGACGACTCATACCTTTTAGGCTCCATACTAAGTTTGAGTGACTATTAAGTTAACATAGGAGTTACTTAGTCTTCGTCACACTCTAGATTGAATAGTAGAGGTACCAGGCAGCGGAGGCCGGCTGATCCTCTTGATTTGCCAATGTTTGTTGGCTATTAACTCAATAGGTTACCTAGTAGGAATAGGGGTTTGAGTGCCCTTGTTTGTTTAAAACAGGCGGACGACTCAAACCTTTTAGGTTCCATACCAAATTTGAAGGAGTGACTATGAGTTAACGTTGGAGTTACTCAGTCGCCGTCACTTTTGTTTGAGAAGTAGAGGTACCAGGCGGCGTAGGCCGGCTAGACCCCTTGATTCGCCAATGTTTGTTGGCTATTAACTCAATAGGTACCCCCTGCATTTATCCCAAGTAATACAGGCGGTCATCTGACTCAGATGTCAACTGCTACCACTGGTTTGGTTAGTGATAGAGTTATCCTTGTCTCAAAAACGGCTACGTGGTTGCCCTTGGGGACAGTCGTATAGGTGCCGTGTAATTAGTTTATAGAACAATGTTCCACCCAAAAGGGAGCTGCTCTCTGCGACGAATTTCATCCGTAGGGATGCCGTCGGACGCCTGCTATGATGTTGGGACAGGTCGTATTAGTTTTGTAGATTTAATCAGTTGGCTTGGCGCCTGGTCTGATCATTCGACCGGTGGCCTTGGTAAGTTCTTGGTGAACGTAGGTGCTAAGTAAAAGAAGGGTAGCCGCCTGTTAGGCACAGGGTCGGCCAGACCCTAATCTTTTTAGCTAAGTATTGTGAGTAAAATACTCAATGGAGAGTAGCCGACTGTAAAGGAACAGACGGCATGCCCCTCTGAAGATAGAGTGAAAAACTCAATGGAGAGTAGCCGACTATAAAGGTACAGACGGCATGCCCCTCTGAAGATAGAGTGAAAAAACTCAATGGAGAGTAGCCGACTGTAAAGGTACAGACGGCATGCCCCTCGTAATACAAAAATTGAATAGTAAGTGCAAACTTTATTAAGTAGCTCTTTACTTTACATCTTTCAGAAGAAATATTTTTTAAGGTTATCTACATTCCAAGTTCGAGGCAACGGTTGTCCGTCTGGTGTTTCCAGACGGTAGGTACCGTCCCTGACTTCCTCATAGATTTGGTAGGGTCCTTCCCAGCTGGGAGTTAGTTTGCCAGACTCATTAGCCCTACCAACTGCTTCCATTTTTCTAAGTACAAAGTCCCCTACTTTGAGTGGACGGCTGTGTACTTTTTTGTTGTATGATCTAGTCATTCTCAGGCGATAGATCTCATGGCGCAAAACAGCATTGCCCCTCTTTTCAGGAAGTGAGTCTAATGCCAGGCGCATGGCTTCCCAGTTTGCCTCTTCGTCATATAGCATTACTCGAAGAGTCGGCTCGTAGTGTTCTATTGGAAGAACAGCTTCCGCACCATAAGTTAGGAGGAATGGAGTTTCTCCAGTCGCCCCTTTTTCAGTCGTCCTAATGGCCCAGAGAACATGTGGTAGTTCATCCGCCCATAGGCCGCCTGCTCGTTCAATCTTTTTCTTGAGACCGTCTGAGATGATTTTATTAAAGGCTTCTACCTGGCCGTTTGCTTGTGGACGGCCGACAGATGCAAAGTAGAGTGCAATTCCTTGGTCTCCCAACCAGCTTTTGAGAACAGGCGTCTCAAATTGGGGACCATTATCAAAAACCATAGACATGGGAACCCCGAACCGAGTGATGACGTTTTTCCAAATGAATGAAATTACATCTTTCGTCTTGATTCCCTTTACAGCCTCCGCCTCTACCCATTTAGTGAAGTAGTCAACGGCAACAAGTATATATCTTCTGCCGCCTGTAGCAGGCGTATATGGACCCAGAATGTCCATGCCCCACTTAGCAAACGGTAGTGGGCTGTGAATGGTAGTGAGGTCAGTAGCCGGACGGTGAATTAATTTGCCAAACCTTTGGCACTTGTCACATTTTTTCACCATCTCCATTGCATCTGCTTCCAAAGTAGGCCAAAAGTAGCCCTGCCGCCTTGCCCTTTGAGCAAGCATCCTACCACCTATATGAGAAGCACAGTAACCAGAGTGAAGATCATCTAGTATCTCTCGTCCCTTTTCAGGAGTAACACACTTTAAGAAGGGTTGAAGGTACCCCCTCTTGTGAAGTTCTCCCTGTATCATTTCAAAACAGGAGGCTCGTTTTTTCAGTGCTGCCGCCTGTTGAGGATCATCCGGCAGTGTACCGTTTGTCAGATATGCCCTGATTGAATCCATCCAGGTTGAGCTTCTGTCTAGGATTCCAATAGGGTTTTCCTCGATGCTTCTCTTCTCCATTACTTCCCAAAAAACAGTTCGAGGAGTATCGGAGGAGGCGGATGATGCTAATTTTGACAGTGCATCTGCCTGGTTGTTTTCTGATCTCGGCACTTGGATCAGATGGAAATCCTCAAGGGAGCCGACTGCTTGTCGGACCGCCTGTAAATACTTGATCATGGCCGGATGGGTTGCTTCGTATTCGCCATTGTACTGACTCACTATCAATTGTGAATCAGAACAGGCGTCTATTTTTCTTGCCCCTGCCGCCTTGCACATGCGGATCCCGGCTAGTAAAGCTTCATATTCTGCCTCATTGTTTGAAGCCTGAAAACTGAAGCGTAGAGCATACTCGAACCTGTCGCCCTCTGGAGATTGACATACGACGCCTGCTCCACAACCATTTGAAGTTGAGCTTCCGTCCACATATACCTTCCAGAGTTGGTCTGGAACTTGAGAGTCAGGAGGACGAGTCATCTCTACAATAAAGTCAGCAAAGGCTTGCCCTTTCACTACTTTTCTAGGATCGAAAGTAACTTCGAGGCTCTGTATTTCTATGGCCCATTTGATCATTCGTCCTGACGACTCCATGATGGTAAGGGGCCGCTTGATTGGTTGGTCGGTATACACGACGACTGCATGTGCCAAAAAGTAGGGCTTCAATTTTTTAACAGCCATGAAGAGTGCAAGACCAAATTTCTCCACTAGGGGATACCTCAACTCGGCATTTTTCAGTACGTGACTGACAAAGTAGACCGGGAGCTGACAGCCGTCCCTTTCAGCAAGGAGCACAGCGCTTAACGCATGATCAGAGACGGCCAGGTACATGTAGAGATCCTCTTTGGGCAAAGGGCTGACCAGCCTCGGCAAGGAATGCAAGTGAACTTTTAATTTCTGGAAGGCGGCCTCAGCATCCGGCCCCCATTCAAACCTTGCCTTTTTCTTAATTGCCTGGAAAAAGTATAGGCATTTGTCACCTGATCGGCTTAGGAATCTCCCCAAGGCCGCCAGACAACCTGTTAACTTCTGAACCTCTCGGATGGTACGAGGCGACTGCATGTCAATGACCGCCTGCACCTTCTCAGGGTTCGCCTCTATTCCTCTCTGATTGATAAGGAATCCGAGAAATTTCCCAGACTCAACTCCAAATACACATTTCTTGGGATTGAGCATGACATGGTGCCGCCTGAGTGTGGCGAAAGTTTCTCGGAGGTCCGTCAGATGATCTTTCTGAAGTTTAGTCTTGACAATCATATCATCAATATATGCCTCGACGTTTCTCCCAATCTGATCAAAGAACACTGTGTTTATCATTCGTTGGAAGGTAGCCGGGGCATTCTTAAGACCAAACGGCATAACCGTGTAACAGTATAACCCCTGATCAGTGACGAAGGCCGTCTTCTCCTGATCTTTCTTCCATAAGGGAATTTGATGGAAACCAGAATATGCGTCCATAAAACTCATCAAGGCATGACCCGCTGTTGAGTCGACCAGGTTATCAATTTTAGGCAGAGGGTAACTGTCTTTGGGGCACGCCTTGTTTAAGTCTGTGTAGTCTACACACATTCGCCAGGTGCCATTCGGCTTTTTAACAAGCACCACATTTGCAACCCAGTCTGGGAAGTAACATTGCCGAATGAACCCTGCATCAAGTAATTTTTTAACTTCGGCGGCTGCCGCCTGACTTCTTTCTTCGCCATGGTTCCGCTTCTTTTGCCGTACCGGCTTCTTTTTCGGATCCACAGCGAGTTTATGTACTGCCAGATCAGGACTAATGCCTGGCATTTCATGGACTTCAAATGCAAAGATGTCCTTGTATTCTTTCAATAGGTTGTGAAAGTCGTCACCAAGGTTTCTCAGAGCAGTCGTCCCAACTTTGACTGTTCGGTCAGGACGTGAGTCGTCTAAGATCAGGTCCGCATGCTCACCAGCCGGCTGAGGGCGGAACTCATCTGGCCGCTCCTCTGCCAATGATTGCTATTTTCTTGCTTTTCTTGCGGACTCTGTCTGGGACGCCTTTCTCTTTTTGTCGCCTGTTTCTTGAACAGGCGCACTCTCCTTGACATTGTCAAGGTCTGTTTTTTCTCCACTTGATCCAGTGGCCATAACAGTGGGCTTGACATCCGAGAGATAGCACTCTCGGGCCATCCTCTGATCTCCCCTTAGGGAGCCGACTGTTCCATTATCCCTCTCAAACTTAAGCAGCATAAGAGACGGGATTATAACAGCCTTGGAATTATTCAGGGTTGGTCGACCCAGAATCATGTTGTAGGCCGAGAGTTCCTCTACTACTAGGAACCGGACTACCATGTGTCGTCCTTCCCCTTTTTCGCCCAGGCGAATGGGTAAATCTACTCGTCCCAGTGGGTGGACGACTCCTCCTCCAAACCCTATTAAAGGGTGGGAGGCCGGATGTATGCAGTCCGTCTGATATTTCAGTTTTGACAGACATTTGCTGCTGATGAGATCTGAGGAGCTCCTGGTATCTATGAGGATTCGGCCAACTCTCTGGTTGGCCACTTTACATTCAATAACGAGAGGGTCGTCATGCGGCCCCCTTACCCCTCCTAGATCCTCTTCAGTGATGACAATCTCAGGAAATGTATATTTGGACGGCCGTTCTTGGTGAACGGAATTTACATCTAACCGCCTTATATTATCTTTGTTGCCCCTAATAGTGGGGCCGCCTCCTGAGAAGCCGCCTGCAATGGTGTAGACGACTGCATCATCTGTATCGGAACTGTCGGCCTGTTGATTCTTTTTGGTCGACTGCTTTTTTGAGAAAGTGTTCCCCGTAGATTTCTTGACATAAGTGTCAAGATCACCTTGCTCAGCCAAGCGGTCTAGGTACCGCATGAGACTGATGCAGTCATTGGTGTGATGACCAACGTCATCATGATAAGCACAGATTTTGTCTTGGTTCCGGTTGTTTGCAGAACCCTTCATGGGGACCGGCTTCTCAATTGAGATCCGTCCCTTTATTTCTTTTAGGATAAACTGGTTATCCTTGTTAAACACATACTTTGGGGAGTATGGTTTGAATTCTTTTTTCTTTTTCTGGGCCGGCTGTTTAGAGGAATCAGCCGCCCAGACCTCTTTTCTTTTCTCATCTTTGTTAGACGACTGATTCTGTCGTCCTTCTCTTTTGTCGAACCTTTTCCCGTCCGACTGTTTTATCGTACACAGATCAGTCGCCTGTATATAGGCTTCTGCTTCAATCAAGGCCTCTTGAAGAGTCGCCACCCTTTTTCGAACTAAATCAAATTTGAAGGTAGACCCGTCTTTGAGACCTCTAAAAAAGTCAGTATAAGCTACCTCATCCGGTAACCCTTGAATCTGTATTCTCATCAGGTTGAACCGCCTGATGTAAGAACGAAGCCCCTCCTTCTCGCCCTGCTGAATTGTTCCCAAATCAAGGGTCGTTTTCTTCGCAGGGATGTTCATGGCGAAGTTGGAGGCAAATAAGTAAGCAAGCGTCCTGAAGCTGTTTACACAACCAGTCGGCAGGTTGCCGAACCATTGCTGTGCGATTCCCTTGAGAGTCGCTGGGAAACACTTGCACCAAGTGGGATCATCCAACCCTTGAAGGTACATCAGGTTGGTGAATGCCATCAGATGGTCTTCTGGGTTAGTAGTGCCGTCATAGGCGCCTACTAGTACATTTTTTACTTTGGCCGGCTGAGCGGCTTCAGTAATTTCCTTGGAGAAGGCTGACGGCTGTTCACCAAGTCTAAGCAACCGTAGCTGCCAGTCCATAGGTTGGACGTTTTTTGCTGCAGGTCCACCAAATGGAGGTGGCTGCATAAAGTACTGTTGTTGCGGCACAAATGGTAAGTTTGGTACCGCCTGGGCACTATGAAAGCCGGACTGACGGGAGGTGCCGCCTGACTGACTCTCATGGTACGACTGAGTATGCCTCATCGAGGCATTTCGCAAACTGTCTTGAAAATTTGAAGTAGAAGCCGACTCTGACAATCGGTCACTCATCTTCTGCTCTAGCAGTAGCCGAGCATCTGTGAACGTTTGCTTTGACCCGTCCGCCTGAATATGACGAACCGGTTTCCTATTTCCCGTAGGATAACGGAATTTTGTGAAATCAAGAGCAGGTGGCTCCCGCTTCTTGGATTTAGGATGAGGAGTCGCCTCTCGCCCTTGAACTGGCTTCCTCTTTAGTGAAGTGGAAGGTTTTTTGGCCGACTGCTCTTTGACTGAAGCAGGCGGCTTTCTGTTGATCAACTCTTGAATCTCTCCCTTGAAGTCCCTCATGAAGGTCATGAGTTCGTTCCTTGTGATGGGAGCAGACCCATCAGTCGGCTGTTGCCGAGCAGGCGGTGCGCCTGCTGGCTCGCTTCCTGTTTGAAGATGCTCCCGTTCCCTCCTTTCGGTATGACGGGTACGTCGGGCCCTTAGAGTCCCGTCTGGAGCTGTATGAGTTTCCACTTCAAATTCACTTTCGGTGTCATGGTCCGACTGAACTTGAGGGTCGTTTAGGGGACGCCTCTCTTCAGGAGTCGGTATAGACTTGGATTCCATCTCTGAAGTACTCTCCCCACAGACGGCGCCAAATGTTTCGGGGTTTTCTGATGTCCTGCGGGAGAGTTACAATTCCGAGACTGGAACCGGACGCCTGTACCTGCAAAATAACGGAGACTCCTGAGAGCTCCGCCTCCAACGGTCAAGTTAGTACCTGATTAAGGAGTAATTAATACGGAAATTAAAGTAATAAGACCTCTCCAGGTGAGAGTGTTTAATGTTGGTAATCTGCTTTGTTAGCGAGATTAGCCGGTTATTAGTGTTCCGTAATATTTCTGTTCTTCTCTGTTCTTCAGGTGAGATTAACTGCTTGATCAATTGCCTGATGTTTTCTTGACCGCTTAATTAATGAGGATTAATTAAGTATTTATAGTCTTGAGAAGCGTGCCACTCTCTAGGTTTAGGGTAAACCTAGGGCTGACCGGGCCTCTAGACAGGATTGGGCCTTGTTGGCCGGTTTTCCCATTTGGCATGGGTGGACACGTGGCGTGCCTCGATTGGTCTGTAGAGGACGTATCTGTGATTGACACGTGGCAGGCTCCTGTTGGCCTACGTGAAGGACACGTGGCGGAACCTGGTTGGTCCACTTGTCAGACGGTGATTGGTGGATAAAAATCCCCTAATCAGGTTGGGTCATCAAAGTGAGTAAATTTAATCACCCGTATTATTATTTTTTGATTTTGGAGTAGAAATCATGTTTACAATGTTATGTTAATCCCTAGTATCATGCTTAGGATGTTTTTATGATTTCTTAGTATCATGCTTAGGATGTTCTATGACTTCTAGTATCATGGTTAGAATAACGCTTTGATTTTGATTATTAATGACATGTTAGGATTTGTTATTAATTTGTTTAGTATCATGCCTAGGATCTTACTAATGATATTTTGATGATGTTGCTATGATGATGATTGTTGTATTAATCATATGTTGCTTGATTATCTATGATTTACTGCTATTGCTTGATCACGCCCCTTTTTGCAGGTTTAAAGGGAATTTGTACTTGAAATCACGCCTAATAAGATAATTAATAATTTGATTTTAGGCTAATACGATTTCAATTCAAGTGGTCACCAATAATAGATTTGATTATGCATTAATAATCAACCAACGTAGATTAAACAGGTTTATGATTAATTTGATGTATGTATGTTGATCAAAAAGCGCACATGAATATCATAAGAATTGAGGAGAGGCCTATTTAGGCGAGTTCAATTTCTTTTAGGTTGGATTCGTACCATCATCCCCGAACATCCAGTCATGGTTCCGGACCACTATGGAGTTTGCGATCTCCGTGATCGTGAATGTGGTGTAACCTTAAGACCCGTGAACGGTTAACAAGTTATTAAATTTGTTGGTGACTCTTTTTTTCTAGCTTCTTTTCCTTAGAACGCCGCCATGCTAAAACCACGACCCACTGTAAGGCTCAAAGATGAGTTTGAAAAATTCCCAACAATTTTTGGCGACTCCAATGGGGAGGATTTCTAAATTGATTCCTAATTGGTTTAGCAATTGATTTAGAACGATTGGATGAGACTTGAAAGATTCTAGATATTCATGTGCGTATTTTGATTAGCATTGTGGCATAAGCATAAAAAGGTTTGCATTGGAAAGACCATCTGTAATGCGTCAAAACATAGGACATACACATAGGAAAGGTCGTGAATATTTTTCACAACTAAAATCGAAACGACGCTGCGAAAATCGGAAAAAACATCGAAAATTGAAACTACCGCAGAACGTCAGAACTATCGCAGGACGTTGGAAACCAACGCCGGACGATAGTCTTATAGCGTCGCGATAGAGCTATCGTCGGACGATGGTTCCTACCGTCCAACGATGGATCTGGCGATTTTGCGCCAGCTTTCTGTCTTCCTGTTTGGCCTGATTCTAATACTGTCTCGACGATTTTACTTCCTAATTAAGTTTTTCCGACTTCTCTGGACCCATATGTGTTTTACATATGGTTTTAGCCCTTGGGAATTCACGCTTTGTCCACCCTAATAACTCTTTGTGCAATGATGGGTGCATCCGAGTTTATTGAATTCACTAAACCATGGAGTTGAGTTTAACTTGTGGGGTCCCGTCCATCGTGCCAACCCTTCTAAGGTAAGGCTTCCGCGCGATGCATCCGCACTCTTAACCATGGACCCTCTTGGACACCATAATCCTTTACCTTAGAGAACTAGAGCCATGGTTAGGTTGCAAACTCATTGCATCATATTGTGACTACTTGTGCATATCTTACTTGTGCATAGCCTGTTTGTGATTAAACTAGCCTTTATTCTTGTACATATGCCTATACAAACTAACCTTTGTCTTAACTTGATTCTTGTACATATGACTTTTATATACTAACCGAAAGGACTTTGCTTAATTAATTTGGTTGATTAATATGAACCTATAAAGTCTAATTATACTTGACCTAGCGGACTTTAGGCTTAAACCTTTGAAAGAATCACTTAAAAAAGATTGCATGACGTTCCAATTTTGGCGCATCACTTTGATCTGTAATGCCGGACGTTTGTTTCCAGCGCGCCGTAATAGCATTGTCGCGCCGCGTTGACGCCAACGCCCCGCGATAGTTCCATCGCCCCGCGTGTGATGGTTCATTTGCTTCTTTTCGAGTCTTCACGTCGAGTCTCACTGCTACGATTAACCTATTTAATGTTCATGCTTGGTCTTTTCTTGGTCTTGTTTGAGTCTAACCACATATCTAGTCACATGGTCATGACACGAGTCTTGTATATATCACTTTCATTCACGAGTCTTCACACACTTCGTACATATTTTTGTTTCACGCCATGACCATGTCTTAGGTCCATGCATGAGTCATCTTTTTCGTCATTCGAGTTGAGGGCACATCCTATTCCCGGATTTTTCCATATCCTTCCACATTCATATATACCTTCCCACAAATACATCTTTCCCCTTTACATCACTTTACATACCTTACACTTTCCTTCCTTAATACTTTCCACATTCACACACTTTCCTCTTTCATACTTTCCTTATACATATATACACCTGTATACTTTCCTCGTGCTTCCCCCATGCATATCATTCACCTCATACACTATGCTCTTTCCCCATATGTGCATGTTGAAGAGTTCGAGTCATGTGATTGACAATAAGTATCCATGGTTTTCTTTTCTACAACCTTTGGTCAAGGAAAACACAAAGCACGAGGCAAGCTTTTACGACAAGATTTCATGATTCTTTTCTTATTTTAGATTTTCGTTTCCCTTAATAAGTCTAGCATAGGCACTCTCTATCATTTTCCTTATATTTACTTCATGAGTTTGTCATCACCTCTTCCATTTCAATAAGATAAGCATTTATTTCCTTGATGTGATCATTGCATTGCATTGCTTAAAAAAAAAAAATATCCACGTTGAGCTAAGCTCAAGGTATACTAATGATTTGAGGTACCCTTTGTAGCCACATCATATCACCTTTACCCTTTCGAATATACAATCCTTTCTTAATAAATCACTTTGAGCCTCGTCTAACAATTGGACTTTCTTTTTTCAACCCAAATCTACCTAACCTTGGGATGGGTTGGTGTGTAACTTTTGCAATTTTCAAAGCCAAATACAAAAAGCTTGAGTGACTTTTACCAAAGTCTCAAAATTTCAGAAGTTCAAAAAAGCAATAAAAGTGTGCAAAGGTCAAGTGTTTCAATGTCTTTGATATAAACACGTCTGAGATTGCGTCTCTTATCAAGTACTCGACACCATGCCTGAGAAACATGAATGCGAAGTGAGTGATAGATTGCATGATCGGGATTGCCCACACTTATCCAAAGAAGATTTAAATACGAATCTCAAATGCAAAAATAAAAATATAAGTTTAAAAGTGAGAAACCTCAAACATACAAATACCAAGATTCAAATGCAAGGTTGCAAACCTTGGGGGCTTACTTCAGGTCTTGAGCCTTATCCCTTCTTCTTCAACCTTTAGCCTAACCCCGTTACAACCCTTGAAAGACCTCCTTGAGGTGTACACACACTTGTGCGAGGATCGACTAGAGCTACGTTCAGCTTGATTTCTAACGGATACGTAGGCAACCTCACATTGGGGTGCGACCGTAATAATCATTCATCCACATTCATGCATGATCATATCAAGGGGTCTCCAATACTCATCCCTATCCATTTAGAGCTAGATTTGGGGGCTTGATCCCTACTTCATTAGCCTACCCAGCCTAAGAGTCACCATCATTTGACTCTTCTCAAAATCTTTTTTTCACACCTTAGCCTTTGTAGCCTAACCTTAGTGTCACTCTCATACACATCACAAATACATAGCCAAATAATCCTTCCCTTAGGAACCCTTTGTAATGAAATCTTGAAACCACTCTGAAACATGCCTTGTCATCTAGAATAACTCATTATCATAATCATTATTGCATCACAAAGTATAAGGTACTTAGCCTCCGAGCCTAAGTTACCCAAATGCTTTCATTATCGAATCATCAACTGAGATCGTCTAGGATGTTACAATCTTTGCACCATGAGATACAACGATTAATGCATACACTTGATTAAGCTCATTCAACATGCACCATCGCTTGATTCATTCTTTTCATCTTGAGGAAGTTCAAAACTTCATTTTTCAATAACATTTTACTTCAACCATTTTCATGTCTTTCTTTTCGAGAGAAAGTCGGTACCCTCCACAAAAATGACGGAATTTTTTTCGCTTTTCTGCATTTTTGAATTGCACGAGCACAATCACAACACGATGCACACACGAGTCATGCACATTGAATCATGTCACCACATCGAGTTGAGTCAAGCACATTGAGTCATGTCGTGTCGTCACATCGAGTTGAGTTTACACACGCGAGTCGTATGCACGACCTACACATCAAGTCATATCATGTTGAGTTGAGTTTCAACACATTGAGTCGATTTGAGCACATCGAGTTACACAATGAGTCGAGTAACACCAAGTCTTGAGTCAACCTTAATCCAACCAACCATAATGAGTCAAGTACACCAAGTCTTGGGTCAAACCTAAGAAAATCACCAGCAAATTCCTTTTGCAATATTTGATTTTACAAGATACAACAATTCATTGAAGCTTCTGTTCGGAGTCAATCGAGCAATCTCACCAATTCATCGAAGCTCATGTTTGCAGCCAATCAAACAATTTCACCATTCGTCACCGATCTTTTGAAGCTCTTGTTCACAGCCAATCGAACACTCTCACCATTCAAAAAGCAATTCTTTGAAGCTTATGTTTGCAACCAATCGAACACTTTCACCTTTCAAAAGCTCTTTTGTCCAGAGACGAGTGGACATTTCATTCCAAGCACTTTTGTCCAGTGACGCGTGGATATTCCTTTTCAAAGCTCTTTTTTCCAGGGACGTGTGGACATTCCTTTTCAAAGCTATTTTGTCCAGAGACGCGTGGACATTCCTTTTCAAAGCTCTTTTTCTAGAGACGCGTGGAAATTCCTTTTTAAAGCTTTTTTGCACAGAGACGCATGGGCATTCCTTTTTTAAAGCTCTTTTGTTCAGAGATGCGTGGACAATATCTTCAAAAGCTCTTTTGTTCAGAGACGAGTGAACATTCCTTGAGTAAGCTCTTGTTCAGAGAAGCGTGGACATTTCTTTCAAAGCTCTTTTGTTCAGAGACGAGTGGACATCGATAGCGCTCCCTGAGAATGTGGAGGTTGTCACCGAATTTGAGAAGATGGCTCGAAGCGTAGCGGTCTTCGACAATGCTCCCTGAGAATGTGGAGGTTGTCAAATTGAGTTTAAATTACCCAAATCTCACCCAGAGATGTGTGCTCGGCCATCCTAGATACACGTTTCTTTCCCATTAACTCCTTCATTTGTAGAACTAATGTTTTCTGCATGTATTGGCGTTAAAAAGGATGTTTTAGAGTCGCAGAATGTTCTGAATCATTCTCCATCCCCATCGACTTACTTTGACTTTTGTTTTCGCAACTTACGTTTCTCCAAACTCAGTCAAAGTGGGTGCTTCTGTAGACACCTGATTGTGTCTCCCCAAAAACCAAACCCAGTGATGAGTACCTTTCACGTCTTTGATTAACGAGTTCAGTAAAGAGTTGAAGAATCTCGCGAATTTCCCTTAAGCCTTGACGATACACCTAACCTTTCCTAAAATGTTTTAATCCAAAATCATTCATTTCGTGTCTTTAAAACCAAAATCAATTATTTTGTGCCTTAAACCCAAAATAATTCATTTCGTGTCCTTAAAATCATTCATTTCGTGTCCAAGCCATAAAAACGTCCCAACAAGACTATTTTGGTCCATAATCCTGATCCAATTATTGCTTAGTTGGATGGGGTTTGAAAAGATCTTTCCAACTATATATTATAAGCCTAAATCCGATTCAAAACGATTAAGTTATGGCCAAAATACTAAACACCAAACCGGACCTAGGTCCACCTTACCTATGACTCAATGATCATGTGTGGGACCAAATACCATATTCCCAATCTTAAATAAACCAATTAGGATTCATTAGGAGCTTCTAGAAGTCTCTTGAAGATTCTAATCTATCCTTTCCGAAAAGATAAAGATCAAAGAGTTTGAGATTGAATAAAACTTCTCTTTTTGATAATCCTTAATCTATTCAAATTAAAAGACGTTCGGATATAATTTTCATAGAAAAGCCATCAGAAACCAAACTCCGAATAAAATAGATTATCCTTTAAAATCAGCACACAATGCCAGGACCAACGCACTACGACAGTCTCAGTAAGGCGCGATAGCACCAGCGCGGTGTGATAACCAGTGAGGCGCGATAGGGCTTGCGCGGCGCGACAACAGCAGTTCTATTCCGTTCCAAATTGATCTTTTCTGATCGTCCAATTGTCTTTTTTCCTTATAAATAGAGGTCGTTTTCCCCGTTTACAAATCAGATAGAACCATCAATCATAAGTTATAACCACCTAGATCCAATCATCATCAATCCTTATCAATCATCCATGTTCTTAGCTTAAACAAATCCTTGATACTCTCCTAAATCAATCACAATACCTTCTTTGCGAGATTCGAATACTCTAAGCCATCCTTGACGTTGCCTTCGACCTCGACGTGAAAGGTTGATAGTTTTGAGGGTTTGGTCCCAAATCTATATTTCAATTCATATTTGATTTATTTACTTTATTCATTTAACTTTCTTGAAGTTTACTAACGTGTATTTTGTTTTGATAACAAGAACGTTGAGTCATCAAAGTGAGTAATTTATTCACCCTTATTATTATTCTTTGATTTGGGAGTAGAAATCATGTTTACAATGTTATGTTAATTCCTAGTATCATGCTTAGGATGTTTTAATGTTTTCCTAGTATCATGCTTAGGATGTTTTTATGATTTCTAGTATCCTGGTTAGGATAACGCTTTGATTTTGATTATTAGTGACATGCTAGGATTTGTTATTAATCTGTTTAGTCTCATGCGTAGGATCTTTCTAACAATAGTTTAATTATGTTGCTATGATGATGATTGTTGTATTAATTATATGTTCCTTGATTATCTATGATTTATTGCTATTGCTTTATCACGCCCCTTTTTGCAGGTTTAAAGGGAATTTGTACTTGAAATCACGCCTAATAAGATAATTAATAATTTGATTTTAGACTAATATGATTTCAATTTAAGTGGTCACCAATAATAGATTTGATTGTGCATTAATAATCAACCAACGTAGATTAAACAGGTTTAGGATTAATTTGATGTATGTATGTTGATCGAAAAGCGCACATGAATATCGTAAGAATTGAGGAGAGGCCTATTTAGGGCGGGTTCAATTTCTTTTAGGTTGGATTTGTACCATCATCCCCGAACATCCAGTCATGGTTCCGGACCACTATAGAGTTAGCGATCTCCGTGATTGTGAATGGGTTGTAACCTTCACACTAGTGACCGGTTTAATTCAGAATGCCGTACACGAACCAGACCAACGAGGTGATCACTCAAACGTCGACAGGAAAGTTCCAGACAGTGCAAATGCTAGAGGTACTGCAGAACTTGTCCCAGTGCGGCAAGGATCAACTGGCTGCCATGACGGCTGTGTTGAACTCATTTGGAAAAGGATCGAGCTTCACTCTTCTACAAGCATCTGCTTGACAGACTCCTATCAGGTCACCCGTACACAGTCTGACCCCAGAGCAGAAGGAGCTAGAAGCTCTGAGGAAGAGAGTGAAAGAGTTGGAGGCCAGAAACCTAAATAGAGAATGGAGCTCAGGGGAGTCAGGCTAAGTCCCCGCTGGCAACCCGCGCAGCAGATCCCCTACCCACAGCTAGTCTCTAAGCCCCACGAGCTCCAAGAAAGCAAAGATCATGGTGATCCTTGACGACTCACCCTTCTGCAAGGAAATTCTAGAAGAACCGATGGAGAAAATCAAGATGCCTTCATGCAAATTCAATGGGATAACAACCCTTAAGAACCATTTGTCTGCTGCTGAAAGTACAAAAATGGTGGAAGAAGTTTTAAGGGCGGTACCTTGTGAAGAATGAACAACAAATGTGAAGCAAACACAGACTAGTTGACGGTGAACTTACGGCGAGGGACACCCAAGAAAATTGCGAAACTCAGAGCAAGAAGAATAGTAAAAGAGAAGGAAGTGAGAAGTTAGAGCGAGGAGGGAGTAATTGGAAAAAAGCAAGTGAGGTAATGGGAAAAGTAGGAAGAACAATGATTTCAATTAAGATGAAAACCGGTTTAGTGAAAACGCGGAATACAAAGAGAGGATAGGGGAAACGGAATAATGGCAGTTACCTACCCAACAAAGGGAGCTAACCACCCACTAAACATAGCCACGTCGTAAAAAAAAATAGAGAGAAAAATCAATCTGACCAAATCTAAGCTCCTCGCTCAGCCTCAGCTCGTCGCTTTGAAATAAATCAGTGGGAGTAATCAAAGCTCCTCGCTCAGCCTCAGCTCGTCGCTTTGAAATAACTTCAGCGGGAGTAATCAAATCTCCTCACCCAGAAAGTTCAGTATAACGCACCCCACTAGCGGAACTCTTTGAGCCTCAAATCAGCTAAGTGCAGATGTGAGACTCAGGGGGGCTAGTTGTATGAGAAGGATTTCGATCAACAAATCCGACCAAGTAATGACCCGGCAGGAGTCAAATGATTGGAACAGCTGGCACGGGTCCCTCGAACCACCTCCTGCAGGGACTAGTTGTATAGGATAGCTTCGACATAGCTCTTCCCATGCTCCAAACCTTATGGCAGAAGAACGTCTCCAGTTAACAAGAGCTGGCCCGAGTGCCTCAAACCACCTCTTGAGGGGCTAGTTGAATAGGGTAGCTCCCGCTGAGTTGCCCTGCGCTTCTAGCATTACTTGAGGGGTGCGCACTCGTGCTAGTCTAGTCCAAGGCAAGGGAAAACCCTCCTAGGGGCTCAGCCTCACGGTTGACCCCAATGGGCTCTATCTCAGACTTAGGGATAATCTCCCAAGGGCTCAACACCAAGAATAAAACAACTATAAATAGTAACCTAAGTACAACGAAAAAGAGGTTACACACATTCATTTTTCATCACTTACCCATTATTATTCATCCAATACCTTACTGACTTAAGAATCGGAGGGGGGTTCCTCGAAACCACCCCCGAGGGCATAACCACTGTTCATTGTGCAAGTAATCCCAGCCAGCACCTAGGTCCAGCCACCAGCTAGGCTTCGGAACTACACTCGGAACAAGACATTTGACTCTCAATGGCAGGTAGATGGTTCTTAGGAGTTGTTGTCCCATTGTATTTGTATGAGGGAATCTTAATTTTTTCCATCGGTACTTCTAGGATTTCCTTGCAGAAGGGTGAATCCTCTAGGATCACCATGATTTTTGCCTTCTTGGAGCGCGCAGGGCTCAAGGACTGACTGTGCGTGGGGGGATCTGGTGCGAGGGTTACCAGCTGGGACTTCGCCTGATTCTTCCGTACTCCACTCTCTGTTTAAGTTCCTGGCCTCCAATTCCTTCACCTTCTTCCGCAGGGCTGTCAGTTCCTTTTGCTCTGGAGTTAAACTATGTATGGGTGAGCTGAGAGTAGTCTGCCCGACAGGTGCCTGCGGACGAGCGGAACTCGATCCTTTTCTAAACGAAGCCGTCATGGCAGCCAGCTGATCCTTGCTGCACTGGGACAAGTTTTGCAATACTTTTGGTATTTGCATTGTCTAAAACTTCCACGACATTTGAATCAAACTGTTTGAGCTATTTCGATCGGTTTATGAGCTCTATTAGTGTTTTTTGTGATGCCGGAAGAAGTTCCAGTGTGATTTGGGTTTTGGGTATTGATCGGAGTAGATTTTGCAGATGTTTTTGCGGGATCGGGTTTATTTTGTGGTGTTTGGGTATTATCAGTCATTGGTGTTTTAATCGCCAGATCTAGTTTTTCCCCCGTCATGGCGGCTTTCCTTGCCTCGAACAAGCTTACTGGTTGAGCTAAAGTATTGGAACTACCCCTTCCTTCTAGCGCCACTTGTTCCGGGTGTAGTTCCGAAGCCTAGCTGGTGGCTGGACCTGGGTGCTGGCTGGGATTACTTGTACAATGAACGGTGGTTATGCCCTTGGGGGTGGCTTCGAGGAACCCCCCTCTGATGCTTATGCTATCCTATGAGAGAAAATCTATTCTAAAAAGAAAAGAAAATGAAAGCAATAAAACACGAGTTACTTCCCAAGAAAGGCATGTTTATCGTCCAAGCGAGACCGCTCTAGGAAATAATAATTCAACAATCTCAAGAGCTTGTCAAATGCACTACTACACATTTTATAGGATAACCAGTAGGCAAATGACAGGAGGAGGATGTGTAACAAGATTATTGCACGCAAGTAAGGAGGGAGACGCCAAAAGAAAGAAGAAAAATCAAAAGAAAAATCAAGAAAATAATAAGAAAACAAGAAAAGGAAAAATAAGGCAAACTCTCCTCAAAATGTTTTTGGGTGGCAATATCACCCTTTTCCTCAATAATCGATGAGTGGGGAGCCTGAATGTCACAAATAGAAGGAGGGTCCTCAATAGGCTCTTTGACAAAAGAAGGGAGGGACATAGGATAGTAGGGGTTATGGTTAAATTTTCTTGAAAAAGGGACATGAGAAAAGGGAATAGGAGCAATGGTCTCACAAATCACTAATAAGAGCATGGAAATCAATCATAGAGTCCTCAAAAGAAGAACACTCATTGTATAGAGTGGCACCTGCTGAGCTGCCCTATGCTCCAAGTGCTACTCAAGGCGTGCGCTCTCATCCCAACTTAGATCTCCAGGCTTAGACTCAGGGCAGGGGCTTAGGCCAGAGACTCTGGGCAGAAGCAAGATAAGTTAGCCACAGGCTGACCCGGGTTCAGACTCATAGCAGACGCTCAGGTCAGATCTCTAGCAGAAGCATGATAAGTGGGCAACAAGATGATCGCCTAGGCTAGGGTTATGATACACTATTAAATACCTCTAGACTAACCATAAGAAAGGGTTGTTGAAGGATCTCTCTCTCTCTCTCTCTCTCTCTCTCTCTCTCTCTCTAAAAAGCATATTAAGCTTATTATTCCCTTAAAAGACAAACACTTACTTAGCAATCGGAGAGGGGTTCCTCGAAGCCACCCTTGAGGGCAGTTTACGTTCTCTCTTGTGCAGGTCCGCCAACCGATGCTTGTCAAAGGTTCTGGCCGCCAGCTCGAGACCCTAGCAAGGCAGCCCAAGACCTAGCCGTGGCGTCAGCGGTTTGGCGATCATTACCGGAACCACACCCGAAACAATTGGCGCTAGAAGGAGGGGTCGAACCAAACTGACTTTGAAGCACTAGCCGACTGAGTTATTAAGGGCCATCAAGTGAGAGAACCAAGAAAAACCTTAGCCCGCCGCCAGCCAAGGTGGTGGTCAGAAGTAGATCAAAAATTTCATTCATATTCTCATCTAGATCTAGCTCAAAAATACCAACCCATAACCAAAATAATGGATCAACCCATTTTCAAAGACAAGAACCATCACCAAAATGGTAAGCAAAACAAATCACGAACTCCAATGCTACTTCTAATAAGATCAGATATAAAGATACTCCCTCCGTTAATTTTTATTTGCAACTTTGGGGGGTTTTGCGGTTCACGAGGCAAAATTTAAGGGGCAAACATTAGTGGGAGTAAATGAAAGTGATTAAAGTGTTTGGTGAAAGAAAGTTGGCCCACCCACTAGCAAATGAAAGTGATTAAAGTGTTTGGAGAGAGAAAGTTGGCCCACCCACTAGTAAAATTATTAAAATCAGAATTTTTAATTAAGGGTAAATTTGTAATTTTCAGGGTTTTTGTGTAATAAAAATAGAAATAAAATAGAAAGTTGCACATAATGGTTAGCGGACTAAAATAACAAAAGTTGCAAATAAAAATTAACGGAGAAAGTATATTAGATGGAAACAAAGATTAAAAAAGAGCAAAATAGCTCACGAAGTCACGAGCTTCCACCTGCTCCGAACTCCCGCAAAAATGAAGAACTGTTCCATCTTCGTCGATTTGTTGAGTTACCTCAAATTCTGAACTTCACTTCAGCTCCATAAATACAGGCAAAATCTCTCTTATCTCATATCCTATATTATAATATTCATCATACAAGTGTACATTTAAGCACTACATTTGCTACATTTTATGTGAATTGTGGGAGAATGATCCAAGTCCATGATAATGTCATATAAAATTGAATTTAATCTGGGTTATGGGAGAATTGCATGATTAAGAATTATATTGAATATGGGTCCTGCTTTAAAGCTTCTTTAAAGACGCATCACATGGAGGTTAATGTTGGTATTCTTTCCGGTAACTTGCATTCTTATAATTACCATATTTTGGGATGTCAAATGCGAACCTCAACTTACGTTGCCTAATTATTTGATTGGATATTAGACAATCTATAGTAAGGACATGATTATTAGTGGGTAAATTCAGACGAATATTTGTGGATAATTGTTCACTTAAAGTGTTCACGAAATTCGACAAGTTGAATACGAATGCTAGATGTTTGATAAAATGCCCAAGAAACTTTTTCAGAGCTGGGTATTTGAAATAAGCACTACTTATGAGTCTCTTGAGCAACCTAAGAGATTAGTCAGACCATGACTGAAAGTTATAGTATATTGCCGTAGCCGGAGTTGGCATGAAATGAACCATTACACTAGATAGTGGGTGTTTTTAAAACTGCCATTCTATGGCTTGGACGATTGAAATACAACAAATTAGCATGAAGCCTACTACTGGTTGCCAAGTATGCTGATGGTCTCTTTTAAGGCCTTAATTTCTGCGATAATTGAGTAATGGTGCGCATTTCAGAGTTTTAGCCTTGGTGGAGGTTAGAGATTGTCAGCCAAGATATAAAAAAATAAAGGTGATGAAGTACCCTGTACATGACTCTTTGGATGAAGAAAAAGTCTGCAGCAATTGATTATTTCTACGATGTGATAACATAGCAAAGGCTTAAATACTCTTGATGACGTCCAATGGCTGCGATGTAAAGCAGTTGTACTTAATAATTATACTCAGAGCTAATCTCGTGCCCAGTCCAGAGAGTGAAAGCTTATTGTATCAGAATTGAGGATAAGTGAAAAGGTGAGAATAAAACAGAGCAACTTAGCCAGAGGTTTAAAATCCCTTGCGTAATTAATAAGGAGTTCTACCAATAAACTTTGCTTGCGAGGCCAACCCAGCTGGTTTGTTTTACCTTTAAGACCCTGAGTTCACAAGTATAGGTTTGACAACTGGTTGGGGACTACTATGGCGAACTGCGTAGCAGTGCTTACCTTGACCAACCTTGTAGAGATGAAAATGGTTGTAAGGGCAGAAAATACATAAGCTCCCGCAGGAACCTGTGGGTTAAACTCGGGACCCAAAATCTACATTTTAGTTTGGTCGAAAGAGACTGAAGCCACTACCCTTCATCAGCTCGCATTGCGTTGCCGCTTAATGGGAAGGGAGTATGAGTATACTATCTTCTAGTTATTAGGCTGGGAGTTGGCAGATTCATCAAAGTTGGTACATTTAAGCAAAGGTGGCAAATAAAAGAAACGTAGAAAAGCATACAGACAGCAGCGGCATGGAGTGATAACTGAAACTCGAGAATCTAGAAATCTGCAGCCAGAGGTCCTTAGTGCAGTTGCTTGGTTGATTGCGTTGCCCAGTTTAGAGGGGAAAAGCTCAGATTATTCGTTTACCTCATGAACTTTGATAAGAGAAAGGTATTGAGAAAAATATTACCAGATCAAAGAAAAGTTGAAACAAGACATGTCCTGGTATGCCCATCATACTGCCCAAAACCTTGCAGCTTCGTTGATCCTGCATGAAAATCAGACTAAAGTGTCATAGGGGGAAGTAGGAATATACTGCTATATTGTGTTCAACAAACGGCCAAAAAGTTGAAGCTCACAAATACTCTGAAGATGTCCAGGCTACTTGATCATCTTGTAAGCGCAAGCAAGCATACATTGAGCAAACTCCAGCTCATGAACAGAGAGTTTCAACTTAGCTAAATCTCAAAAGCCATCTCGTCGTCTTCTTTCGGTCGCATTCTCTCTCAAATAAGCATTTTAGAGCAATTTTGTGAGAGAATGGACCATGCCAGCTACGGGACTCACACGTCAGTAATTGCAGCAGGAGTAAAGGCTATGAACGCTTGTTATGTCGGACTAGCAAAAGGCACAGCGAGAGGTGGCTTACCATCTACTAGGCTGGCAGTTTACAAGGCCTGCACACCAGATAATTGCTCTTGTTCCACAATGTCAAAGGCTATTGATGATGCTGTCAAAGATGGTGTTGGCATAATATTAGCATCTTCGGGCACGGATTTACTTTTACAAGCTGATTTCTTGAGTGACCCGACGGCAATTACAGCGTTTCATGCGTATCGAAAGAGAGCAATGGTGGTGCGCTTAGCTGGAAATAGCAGTTCAGACCCATATACTGCAATAAACACAACCCCGTGGATATTAAATGTTGAAGCTTCCATTATTGATAGAATTTATATTTAGTCTTGCCCTCAGGAAATAATGCTAGTTTCAAAGTGAGATAACAAGTCTGAGTACTTATACGACATTACACTAGATTGATGAAATGAGGTTATAAAGGCTCCTGCAAATAAAATTGCACCGTACTACATTTTATGATCAGTTAGTTATCAGGATAGCAAAGAGCTATAACAAATTCAGAGGACATATTAGTCACCTAGCTCTTGCGGGTGTTTGGTTTTTTGGATCGGAGTTCTCTCCCGTCATGAAGTTAAAAGCTGCTGAAAGATTCAGAAGTCTGTCACCTTTTGCATAACGCGGACAATCGACTAAGCGATTATGATCAGAGACGCAAAGTTAAGTGTCAAAGTCCATATATACCAGAGGAACAATGGGGGGCACCTGAGCCAGCAACTTAGAGGAAAACTTCAAGGCATTTGAGCTCAGCCAGGCTGACATTCAAGCAGGGGCCCTTCTGAAGAGGCAGTATAGAGAATGACATTCCTAAGCTCAATCCAACTATGTAGTAGAAAGCCATAGAGTTTGTCTTCCGCAGTAATAGAAAGCGTGTAGTCCACCTACCACATCAAAGCAGCTAGCAAATAAAAAATTGTAGAAAAAGAAGTACTAGAGCTGTTCTTGCAGCAACAGCAGCGATCAAAGATGGGCAATGCGGCACTATTTGTGGAAATTGCATCAAGCAAAAAAAAAAAAAACAAAAGAAAAAAAAAAAATAGTCTGAAGCACACAGAGCTGCAGTTCAGTCAGAAGCAAAGAAGGCAGAAAAAAGTGGAGTAGGAATATACTATTCTGTCTTGAGTAGCAAATGAGCAGAAAACTAAATTACACAGGCACAGCTTGCTAATAAGGCTTTACACATTGTAAGGCTCTCACTCGCAGCAAGGTCGCATATTAAGGGATCAAGTCATCAAGGACCTGATTGTGTTTACAGCAATGTTGGTCGTCTTCGTCTGGTTCCATTCTCTCTCGAAACAAATGTGTTTTAGCATGTTTTGGGGAAGAATGGGCAGAGTTCAGGCTTAATTGCTGCAAATTCTAGCAAAGAAAGTTGATAGCAAGGCCTGCAAGACCATCATACATTCTATGCTGCTACAAGGTAAAGAAATCGATTTGATTCGGCATGACAAAAGTAGTTAACTCAGCCTAGATGCAAAGATAATTGTCAAGATTTTCATATACATAGAAGTACAACGGGCTGTCCTCGTAAATAAGCTGTATAAAGCTTAGGGGCATCAGCCTAAACAAAGGTCTTCCTAGGATAATGAAGGGCAAAATTTGAAATGCTCTGCAGCAGCAATAGTGTGGTGTAATTGCAAATTACAATGTATTATCACATCAGAGGTTCAAATAAACTCATAAGCATCCAACAGTTGCGAAGCAAGGAAAACAAGCAGCATTCAATAGAAATCACGTTCTGGCAGGGAGGACCTGACTAGGTCTGCATCAATATTGAGGATATTGCCAACAGAATAGTGCCTTCGGTAAAGCTTCTTGGTGGCTGCAATCGATTAAATACTCAGAGCAATGTCCCTGACTTCACAAAAATCCAAATTACAAAGAGTGCAAGCAGTAGAATTTTGGAAGAAAAATCGATATTTTCAATAACTCTGAAATTCCAGCAAGCCAGCCGGATTTCCTCAACTTAAAAACGGAATTTTCATCAAGTAATTGGACTTCTAAGCAGAAAAATTTCAAGCAAGGTCATCACATACTTCAGCAGAAGAAATCAGAAATTTTAGCAGGGCGAATTTTCGAACTAAAAAAAAAAAAAAAAAAACTACAGCAGGGCAGAGGTTTGGCAAAACGGTAAAGAATATTTATAACGTCATTAGAAAAGTAAAATATTTTCAACAAGACAGTCAGATTGTTCAGCAGAGAAATAAATATTTTCATTCTCCTTTAAGTCTTAGACCTGCCTTGGCACCTCTAAGACTTGGGGGGGCTAGTATTGGGGAATAACTCTAATATTTACCCCTGTGTAAGGCATTTCCAAGCTATTGCTTTATTTATTGTTTCTACATATATTCGCAAAAATGCATATTTCTGACAATTTGAACAAGAAAAGCTAAATAAGCGAAAAATGGCCTCAACATGCTGACATCAAATCAACCTGCAAAAATCAGCCAGCCCCAAGCCATGTCCTTGAGACAATGGAAGGGCAGAATCAGCAAGCCTCGAGCCACGTCCTTGAGACGGTGGAAAGGCAGCCCTAAGCCATGTTCTTGAGACAATGGAAGGGCAAAATCAACAAGCCTCGAGCCACGTCCTTGAGACAGTGGAAAGGCAGCTGATCGGTGAATAATAGGTCGTTACTACTACCCTAGATCAAATATACAATTTTTATCTCCTAACCTAGCTCCATCAATTTTAATTTTGACAGTGGCAAGTTAGGGTCGAATCCCAAGGAAACGAGGGTATTGCACAATCAATGCGGAATCTAGGATATATTGCAAGTAACAAAAAGAGGTATCATGGTTTGTTGTGAAGAGTTCTATGATCAAACTATCTACCAAAAGAGACTAAATTAAACCCAAAATAAGAAGATTAAACTAGACACTCTAAAATGAAGATGAATAGCAAGATTATAGAGATAATAATGGCAAAAAGCACTTGGGAGAGGGGGTTCCAATCATGACCAACAAGACACTAATGAAAATCAATGAGGAAATATATCAAGGAGTTCAAACTCTACTCGAAGCAATCCATTCTCTTGCAACTACTCAAAGCAAGTTGATGAAATCAATCAACCCTAAACTAGATCATTCTCATGCATCTATTCTAGGACTAAAACATTGGGGTTATAGGTGCACACAATAACTCCAAGCATTTTTAAGCACAAATCATCAACTCGAGGTAAAATCCAATCAATAATCAATAGAAACTCAAATAAACGTGATTTTCACCCCCTTCCCTAGCTAAAAATCTAAGCTAGAGAAAGGAAAATAGCCATGACAACTAAGCTAAACATGTATTCAATACTAACACAACCTAGCATTATTCTAAGTCAAAGAGAAATCAATGAAACCAATAAAGCATGGAAATTTATGGAAGAAAGCATAAATAAGAGCAATAGAACTAATAAAACTAAGAACTGGAGAATTAGGAGGAAAGATTACTATTATAAATGTTAAAAGATTACCCAATCATCAAAGTAGTTGCAACAATCTAGAAGAAAGCTTGAATATTTGATTACAAAGATTAAATCTTGAAAACTAAGTGTTTTCTCTCTCTAAAAGATGTTCATTTTCTCTCTCTACAAAGTGTTTTTGATGCCCATGGAATAGTTGTTTAAAATTCAAGCTGAAGACTATTTATAGTCTCTTATTAAAATGAGGAAAAATGGGTAAGGGAGACACTACACGAAAAGAGGAAATTGGCAACGGTTCAAACCCCCCCAAAGGCAACGGTTTTGAACCGTTGAGTATTTGAGGGTTGCCAAATCCCAAAATAATTGGCAACAGTTCAAAACCGCTGCCAACTCAAGCAATTGGCAACGGTTAACCGTTGCCATTGACCATGGCGCCCTTTTTTTTTGTTTTTAAAAATAATTGGCAACGGTTAACCGTTGCCAATTGCTTGAGTTGGCAACGGTTAACCGTTGCCAAATACAATGGCGCGCTTTTTTATTTTTTTATTTTTAAATATTGGCAACGGTTAACCGTTGCCATTGACCTGTATTTTTTTTTTGCTGCAATATTATTAATATTATAATATTAATATTAATAATAATAATAATAATTAATATTATTATAATATTAATATTAATAATAATAATAATTATTATTATTATAATATTAATATTAATGTTAATAATAATAATTATTAATATTATAATAGTAATAATAATAATAATTATTATGATAATAGTAACAATAATTAGTATTATTAATAACAAAACATAAATAATAATAACAATCGCAACAGATGATATAAATTAGAAAAATGTTTCATGTATAGTACATAATTAGTAAGCTAAGGCTAGGATTGATGTAGTAGCTAGCTAGTAAACAATATTTACAAATTAAATGTGATGTAGGTCGCCAACATCTCCCGAATTACATGGAGTTCCTCGCTCGTGTATGGCTGTCCCGTATGCCCCTTGCAAAAGTTAGAATACACAAAACGTGAGTTAGTAGAAGTGAATTAATAATAATTAAGGTTAGTTAAATGTGACTAATGCTTGAGATTACAAGAAAAGAGCAAGTAAGTGGTTTTGGTACGCAATTTCAACCAAAATGGCTCAAGTAAGGCCATTTTGGATACTAGGATGCCTATTTTCTATAATTCTTGTCTATTGAACTCATAACTAGTTAAAACATGACATTATTACTTAGTTATATGTGACTAAGGAATGAAATTACAAGAAAATAGCAATATGAGGGTTTAGGTCGCATTTTCGATCAAAATAGCCCAAGTAAGACAATTTTGGCTTCTATGATGCCTATTTTCTATAATTCTTGTCTATTGAACTCATAACTAGTTAAGACATGTCATTAAACTTAGTTATAGGTGACTAATGCTTGAGATTACAAGAAAAGAGCAAGCAAGAGGTTTTGGGACGCAATTTCAACCAAAATGGCCCAAGTAAGGCCATTTTGGCTACTAGGATGCCTATTTTCTATATTTCTTGTCTATTGAACTCATAACGTGTTAAAACATGTCATAATAACTTAGTTATAGGTGAATAATGCTTGAGATTACAAGAAAAGAGCAAGTAAGTGGTTTTGGGACGTAATTTCAACCAAAATGGCTCAAGTAAGGCCATTTTGGCTACTAGGATGCCTATTTTCTATAATTCTTGTCTATTGAACTCATAACTAGTTAAAACATGTCATTATCACTTATTTATAGGTGACTAATGCTTGAGATTACAAGAAAAGAGCAAGTAAGAGGTTTTGGGACGCAATTTCAACCAAAATGGCTCAAGTAAGACCATTTTGGCTACTAGGATGCCTATTTTCTATAATTCTTGTCTATTGAACTCATAACTAGTTAAAATATTACATTATTACTTAGTTATATGTGACTAAGGAATGAAATTACAAGAAAATAGCAATATGAGGGTTTAGGTCGCGTTTTCGATCAAAATAGCCCAAGTAAGGCCATTTTGGCTACTAGGATGCCTATTTTCTATAATTCTTGTCTATTGAACTCATAACTAGTTAAAACATGTCATTATCATTTAGTTATAGGTGACTAATGCTTGAGATTACAAGAAAAGAGCAAGTAAGAGGTTTTGGGACGCAATTTCAACCAAAATGACCCAAGTAAGGGAGACACTTTGGCTACTAGGATGCCTATTTTCTATATTTCTTGTCTATTGAACTCATAACTTGTTCAAACATGTCATAATCATTTAGTTATAGGTGACTAATGTTTGATATTACAAGAAAAGAGCAAGTAAGTGGTTTTGGGACGTAATTTCAACCAAAATGGCTCAAGTAAGGCCATTTTGGCTACTAGGATGCCTATTTTCTATAATTCTTGTCTATTCAACTTATAACTAGTTAAAACATGTCATTATCACTTAGTTATAGGTGACTAATGCTTGAGATTACAAGAAAAGAGCAAGTAAGAGGTTTTGGGACGCAATTTCAACCAAAATGGCTCAAGTAAGGCCATTTTGGCTACTAGGATGCCTATTTTCTATAATTCTTGTCTATTGAACTCATAACTAGTTAAAATATGACATTATTACTTAGTTATATGTGACTAAGGAATGAAATTACAAGAAAATAGCAATATGAGGGTTTAGGTCGCGTTTTCAATCAAAATAGCCCAAGTAAGGCCATTTTGGCTACTAGGATGCCTATTTTCTATAATTCTTGTCTATTGAACTCATAACTAGTTAAAACATGTCATTATCACTTAGTTATAGGTGACTAATGCTTGAGATTACAAGAAAAGAGCAAGTAAGAGGTTTTGGGACGCAATTTCAACCAAAATGGCCCAAGTAAGGGAGACACTTTGGCTACTAGGATGCCTATTTTCTATATTTCTTGTCTATTGAACTCATAACTTGTTCAAACATGTCATAATTACTTAGTTATAGGTGACTAATGCTTGAGATTACAAGAAAAGAGCAATTAAGTGGTTTTGGGACGCAATTTCAACTAAAATGGCTCAAGTAAGGCCATTTTGGCTACTAGGATGCCTATTTTCTATATTTCTTGTCTATTGAACTCATAACTAGTTAAAACATGTCATTATCACTTAGTTATAGGTGACTAATGCTTGAGATTACAAGAAAAGAGCAAGTAAGTGGTTTTGGGACGCAATTTCAACCAAAATGGCATATCTCTTCAAGATGACGTGTGTTTGTACAATGACTCATCACTATGTCATACATGAATTTCATCACGTATAGGCCACATTCAACTCCGTTTTCCAGTTGTGCGCACTAGCAAGAGGAACAAAGCACATGAATCAAAATGCATAGCAAATAAGCAACATCTTAAGCATTGTAAAGTAAGAAAATCACAACATCATGGGTGAATTACCTTGGGTGCTTTCCATGTAGGACCTCGAGGAGATCGAGGATTTATCTTCTTCATGGTACTACAAATTAAATCAAAGTAATAAGTTCAAATTTGACTAGTATAATCAATACATATGAGTTAAGATATGAAAATGAATAACAAGAAGTGAAACAAACTAGATGCTTACTTTTGCAGTATGGACCTCACGAGGCGCTTTCTTACTTGAGGTAACCGAGCAGAATCAAAGTAGAAGATTGTGTTACTGGAAACACAAATCACAAGTAGGGTCCAATGATAACTACACACGAGACAAACAAATCAATAGTTAGCCTATTACAACAAATAAACTGGGAAAACAAATGAACTTGACTAGCATAATCAGACGTACTCCTCATAGTATGGGATGAATATAAACTTGTCTCCCGCACTCACTGATTGCCTGATACCCCGTTCAGCATAGTACAACACGTCAGCGGAGTTGCCTAAGATTCTAGCAGTGGACATCTGCTCAGGGCACAACTACCCAACTTGACAAGGAGATTCAAGCTCCCATATTTGCTCCTGGAGTGCTCTGCATGCATGATAACACAATGTTAATCGAAAACCAAACGACAAACACCACTAAACTGAATAACATAAATTGAGTACCAGTTGAATTACCTCATGGATATTTGAATGAGGGAAATGTTAAGCATTGCACCACTTAGAAATTCCTTCACATCTTCTTTGAATAGCCATGCCGTTGCATCATCATCGTAGTGGAACATTTCCTTAGGAAGTTGGATTTGGATGGGGCTGTCATTAGGCAACACGCAAACACGGGTGTGCAAATAAGCTAACTCCTGAGATAGAGATTGAAGCACCGTGTCTTCAACTAATGGAGTAGCTTGCGTAGCTGAACCTCGTGAAGGGCTCTTCATTGACGCTTTTCCACTCACCGAGCCATGTTCACTCCTGTTCTTTGGCCCCTCCACCCTCTTCTTTGGAGTTTGGCTTTTCCTCGATGGCTAATAAGACAAATCACACAAATGGTTAGAAAAGATTTCCATCCAACTCTTGGGAAGAAAAGATTAAAGCGTGAAATCTAAATCTTAATTACCTGGTTCATCAACCGTATCCAAGCAGATGGCCATTGCACAAAACTACCTTTTGCTGCCCAGAGTGTAGTGAACTCATCCTCCTCCACGGGCACAGGTATTAAGATGTCCTCGGACCTGGGAACCACAGAATGGATCCCGACAGAATAATGCTCAGGCAGAAGAGGTCGAAGATGGACCTTACCTTGTTCGGCCGGTTGTGCACTACCATAGGCAACAACATTCAAAGGTCCATCATATGATTCGCCCGGGTGAAGAAGTTCACAACGGGTCTCTTCCTGCACCAATTAGGAAGATACTTGTTAAGTTGCTTTTTTTATGTTGTTTCAAGCCATAAATATTCATAACTAAGTATCTTAGGTGTAATATAGGAGTTAATTCAAGCATTGAGCTAAAATCATAAAAAATGGGCAACTTAGAACTCATTTTGACCATTTTGAACCGTAAATACTCTAAATGAACCTAAAACTTGTAAATTTGCTTTTTTTTTATATTGTTTCAAGCCATAAATATTCATAACTAAGTATCTTAGGTGTAATATAGGAGTTAATTCAAGCATTGAGCTAAAATCATGAAAAATGGGCAAGTTAGAACTCATTTTGGCCATTTTGAACCGTAAATACTCTAAATGAACCTAAAACTTGTGAAGTTGCTTTTTTTATGTTGTTTCAAGCCATAAATATTCATAACTAAGTATCTTAGGTGTAATATAGGAGTTAATTCAAGTATTGAGCTAAAATCATGAAAAATGGGCAAGTTAGAACTCATTTTGGCCATTTTGAACCATAAATACTCTAAATGAACCTAAAACTTGTAAATTTGCTTTTTTTATATTGTTTCAAGCCATAAATATTCATAACTAAGTATCTTAGGTGTAATATAGGAGTTAATTCAAGCATTGAGCTAAAATCATGAAAAATGGGCAAGTTAGAACTCATTTTGCCCATTTTGAACCGTAAACACTTTAAATGAACCTAAAACTTGTGAAATTGCTTTTTTTATGTTGTTTCAAGCCATAAATATTCATAACTAATTATCTTAGGCGCAAATAAAAAAAAGAAAAAAAAACCAAAACGAGTGCAAAAAAAAAAAAAAAAAATCGGAAACTGAGCGGGAAGGGCAGCGTGTGCACAGCGAGGAGGCTGCACAGCTGCTGCACAGCTGCAAAACCTCCTCGCGTGATTCCCAATGAGAAGGAGAATGAGAAGGAGAAGGAAAAGGAGAAGGAGAAGGAAAAGGAGAAGGAGAAGGAGAAGAAAGAGAAGGAGGAGGAGGAGAAGGAGGAGGAGGAGGAGGAGGAGAAGGAGAAGGAGAAAGAGAAGGAGAAGGAGAAGAAAGAGAAGGAGGAGGAGGAGGATAAGGAAGAGAAGGAGGAGGAGGAGGATAAGGAGGAGAAGGAGGAGGAGAAGGAGAAGGAGGAGAAGGAGAAGGAGGAGGAGAATGAGGAGAAGGAGAAGGAAGAGCAAACAACAACACGCTGCCTCATCAACAAAGCAACACCAACAACACAACACAGCGAATAAACACCATTTCACAGCCAACTTAACCATTTCACAACACAATCCAAAAACCAATATCATTATCCAAACAAGTCAGTAAAAAATCACCAGTAGAATAGGAAAGTCATGAGGTGTCGGAGTATCAAGCCCCCTTGAGTTCGCATGTGAAGGAGTACCAATCTGCAATAGTGTATTGATAGTGAAACATTAATTAGAACCGTACCCACGTAACTCAACATATCAACACTTATAGAGTTGAATTCTAATCACGTACCTCCTCGCGTGCATTTATCTCCTGTTCTTCTTCTCTTCGTGGGTGGCTACTTGAGTCGGCCGGTGTTGTCGAGGAAAAGGGCAAGGTCGGAAAATTCATTTGCTTCGCCCATGCATTGAACTCTTCGCGCATCTCATTGCGCACTTGTTCTTTAATTGATGCCACTGTGGCATCGAAGTTCTGTGGCGAGTTCACACTTGCTCGGGATCTTCCAGATTTGGTATATTCGGGACCCATTATCTTCTCCCATCCTAGCAAGCTCCCCTCAGCACCTAATACCCGTCCCGGATGATAGGGCTTTCCCATAGCCAAGGTGAAGGGATCCTTCTCTACCGTCGGGACGAGCTTGCCTTCAACAAGCTCTCCAGTGTACTCAAGCTGTAGCAAAAACAACATGGCAACATGAAGTAAGTGTTTATATAAAGTGATATACATGCAAATGAATAAAGTAGTTCACTAGTTCATAGTTGCTTACTAGCTTATCTGTCATTTCTTTGGTTTCCAGAGGCTTGATGGACCATTTTCCGGTTTCCTTGTCCCTCGAATGCATAGAGAAAAAGAAATCCCCAGCATGACTCACCAAAGTATTGGTCGTGGAGTCAGATGGCGCTGTGGAGGACCCTAGAAGCGCAGTGGGGTATACTCCTTCACTCACCCACGTATCCCTCCATTCATCATACGTCATTGCTCCCATATGATGGTGGTATTGCTTTTGCAATGCATTCCTGGAATTCTGCTCCCTCATTTCCTACATAAAAAGATATATATGTTAGTTTCATTACTAATAAAAAGACGATAAATTACAACACAATTTTCATCAGAGTTCTTTAAACTTACAATTTCTTCTTTTTTACATTTTTGAAGAACGAAAGCTTCCCAATCATCCTTCGATATGCTAGGCCATATTTGCCAAGGGAGTTTCTCTTCATCGATGACATCATCATCACTGCCACCTCCTTTCTTGTTCTTTGGTTTCCTCACAAGTTTCTTTGTGATAACCGACGAACTAAGTTACACTTGAAGCTTCTGAATCTTGATGCAAGTAAGGATTCAAACACCCTTCGCTTGCCGTACTCATTTGGAATGTTAAATAGACTCTGCAAGCACAAATAACAAACATTATTAGTTTGCCAATAACATAACAATAAATTAAAATTGTTTATAAATAATCACATAAAAAAAAACTTACCCTGGTATCATTCCAAAACGTGTCAATCAAGCTTGTAGGTACGTCGCTCATACGAAGCGTAATGGGGATTTTGCGCGCACAAATCCCAACTTGACCATACTGATGACACCATTTACCTGAGGGTTGCCCTACCCTGTCATACTCCAAGACCATAGGACCGACAGGTTTCTTGAAAGCTGTCGTCGAACCCCTCTGCTTTTTCTTCGCTGGTGCCTGCACCCCCCCTCCACTTTGATCCTCACGAAACGGCTCCATAATGGCATTATAGATTGGAGGCGCTTGCTCAGCTGCAATTTCAAACTCATCTATAATTCTCTCCAATACATCTTGCGCCTGATCTTCTGGCTCACCCAAATCAGGTTCCTTGTTCACATCATACAGCTGGTCCCATCATTAGATGAATCATCATCATTAGATTCAACATCCTCAACTCGAACACGGTATTGATCGTCCGCCATTAGATGTTAAAACCTGTCATTACAAACATAACACGTTATTAGCTGCTGAATTGTAAGGTAAACTTAT
Source organism: Chenopodium quinoa (assembly GCF_001683475.1). Taxonomy (NCBI): domain Eukaryota; kingdom Viridiplantae; phylum Streptophyta; class Magnoliopsida; order Caryophyllales; family Amaranthaceae; genus Chenopodium; species Chenopodium quinoa. The sequence continues at coordinate 2,871,202 of NW_018742287.1, read as the reverse complement.
AATCATATATAAATTGCTGAATTATAATACAAATAAACATAGAAAATGGTGAAGCAAGTTACTTTATACATTTAAAAGAATATAAGAAAAATGGGCAAGTTACTTTAAACAATTTCATTCAGTTTCACCTAAAATGTGATTTTTTAATTCTTTCTACGCCTGCAATTCAAACTAACAGAAAATATACAGTACCTCAATCTAATATTCCTTCATCGTGGTCTGATCTCATGTAATTGGCTTGGTCGTCTATCTCATTTGGCACAGCAGGTCTAGGAACAGTGAAAGGTGCCGAGTCATTAAAGGCATCATATCCTTCCTCATCCTCGACATATCCAACGCCAAGGATTCTTCTTTTGCCGGCTAGCACAATAGACCATTTTGAGTCGGCAGGGTCAGATACGTAAAACACCTGCTTAGCTTGAGATGCAAGGATGAATGGTTCCGCACTATCATTCAGGTTGCCAAGATCTACAAGAGTAAAGTCATCAAATTTGACGTTACGCCTAATATTATCAACCCACTTACACCGGAAAAGAGCAATCGTGAAGTCACAATAATCAAGCTCCCATATTTCTTGAATTCGACCGTAGTATGACAACTCTGCATCAACGGATGATTTATCCTTAGCGCTTGCAAACTCCCTTGACGATGTCACAACCGTTACACCACTGTTTTGGGTCGAGGACGATTTCAAATCTTAACGCTCAGTCCAAAATGTGTACCCATTTATGTCATATCCCACAAATGAGCGAACATCATCCCTAGGACCATAAGCAAGCCACCTTACTGTAGCTGTGACACTCTCATCCATTCCACCCATCACTCGATCACGAAACCAACTCACAAACTTCTTATTGTGCAACTGCATCAGTGCCCTTTCACCTTTCGACGGAAACTCATCACGCAAACTAGCCATGTGCTCGTCTAAATATGGGTGAACATCTGCAACATGGTGCAACACATAAAGGTGTGCTTGTAAGAACTTCTCTCGATCAGGTGACATTCGTTTCGACCCGATTGTGCCATGACCATCAAGTCTACCTTCATGTCGAGAAGTAGGAATACCAATAGGTTCAGCAACGGCTACATAGTCGGCCACAAAATTACCAATCTCCTCGGCCACGGTCCCTTGAATCATACTTCCTTCCGGGTGGGCCCGATTCCTAACTTTATCTTGCAATGTACCCATGTGTCTTTCAAAAGGATAGCACCACCTCAAGAACACTGGACCGCACAACTTAATCTCACGCACCAAATGAAGAATCAAATGCACCATTATGTCGAAAAACGAGGGCGGGAAGTACATCTCAAATTTGCACAAAGTCAAAACCACATCCGCTTGTAAAGCATCAAGTGTACAAGGATCAAGCACTTTGCTACATATTGTATTGAAAAACGAACAGAGGCTTGTAATAGCTTCCCTCACGTGCTTTGGCAAAATACCACGTATTGCAATTGGTAGAAAAACTTACATTAGAACATGACAATCATGGGATTTCATACTTGTCAGCTTCAATTCTCCATTTAAGGATACAAATATTTTCATGTTAGATGCGTACCCTGATGGAACCTTAATGCCATACAGACATTCATAAAAACATCCGTTTTTCTACCCTTGACAATGTGTAGCAAGCCGGAGGTAAATAGGCCTTCCCCTCTTTGGCTTTTCCCTCATTTTTCTTCTTCGACGCATCCGCGGCCTTTCCCTTTCCCTTGCTCTTCCCCTTTCCCTTTTTCGAACCTATTTCTTTTTCCTTTTCCTGTTCCTTTCCCTTACTAACCCTTTGCTGAACCCACAATTCTGGACGCACCCCCATCTTTTCCAAATCTAAACGTGCACCCTTTCCATCCTTTGTCTTGTTTTGAATATTCATCAGCGTTCCCACAAGAGCGTCACACACATTCTTCTCTATATGCATTACATCAAGACAGTGCCTAACGTCATGTTCTTTCCAGTAAGGGAGCAACCAAAAGATTGATTCTTTTTTAAAGAGAGCAACTGATTCCGCCGCTTTTTCAGATTTCCAAAATACTGTTCGTACACCCTTCACCCGAGCGTAAACCTCCTCACCAGTCAGTGGCCTAGGAGCAGTCCCCTCTTCCACCGTCCCATCGAAAGCCTTTTTCTGCCGACGGTACGGGTGATCGTGCCTGAGCAACCTTCTTGTCCTCAAATACACCTGTTTAAAAGAATGATCAAGGCGTCTGCTTGGCGTATCATCAATACAAATGGGACATACCTTTTTCCCTTTATTCTTATACCCAGACAAGTTGCCATATGCAGGAAAATCATTAACGGTCCACATAAGAGCTGCACGCAATGTGAACATCTCATTCTTATGAGCATCAAACACGAAAACCCCTTCGTCCCACATCTTTCTTAAATCATCAACCAATGGCGCAAGATACACATCTATGTCGTTTCCAGGTTGCCTTGGCCCCGATATCAAGAGTGAAAGCATTACATATTTCCGTTTCATGCACAACCAAGGAGGCAAATTGTAGATCACTAAAAGTACCGGCCATGTGCTGTGCTGGGTACTAAGAGTGCCAAATGGATTCATCCCGTCCGTGCATAAACCAAGCCTTAATTTTCTGACTTCATCACCAAATTCCCCAAACTTCATATCAAGGTTCTTCCATTGCGGGGAGTCGGCTGGGTGCTTCAGCATTATGTTTTTCTTTCTTCCCTCTGCATGCCACCTCAAGTTTTTAGCGTCTTTTGGTAAAGAGAACAGACGCTTAAACCTTAGAATTATGGGAAGATACCACAACACCTTAGCAGGAGGTCCCTTCGTACCAGCATTGCAACTCTTGCGTTTGTAGCACGACTTCTTGCATCTTGGACACTCCTCCAATTGTTCATATTCATTTCGGTAAAGAATACAATCATTAGGACATGCATGTATCTTCTTATACTCCAAACCAAATGGACACATGAGCTTCTTAGCGTAATAGTAAGACTTAGGAATTTCATTCCCATCGGGCAACATCTCACTTAACACGCTCAACAAGGAAATAAAACTACTGTCCGTCCACCCATGCTTCGACTTAATGTTAAAAAGAGTAAGCACGACTGATAGTTTGGAGTATTTTTTGCACCCAGGATACAAAGGCTTTTTAGAAGCCTCCGATAATGACTCAAACACGTCACCTTCAAAACCACGCATCATCTCATCGACACCTTCATCCTCAACCTCATCCACATGATCATCCTCAAATCCCTCCTCAGCACCATCATCAACAATATGTTCATCATTCTTGTATTCCTCGTCCACACGGATATCATTGCTTCTATCATCATGCACATCATACCCAATAACATCCCCACTGTACTCTCCTTCTTCACCATGCCAAATCCACACATGATATTTAACCCTAAACCCACGACAAACTACATGATCTCTAATGATATCAACACTATTGACCACCTTCACATTATTACAATCAACACAAGGACAATAGAGGCACTCGAAACCCATTCTGCGCTGATAAGATGAATCCGTCTCGCTAAACTCTTGAACCCCATTAAAGAATTCCAATGTATCACGTCTACCATACATCCATCCACGATCCTTCTCCATTAAGTAAATTGTCTCTAAACATGGCAACATATTACGAATAATAATGTATAATTGCTACATCTACTATATATATAAATCAAATTCAAACACACACCATGCATATAACTTTCATATACATACACAAATGAATATATGCTTCCAAAGGGTCCTTATCACTCCAACCTAACCCATCCTTGAACGTTTACTCTCACTAGTGAATGTATGTCAACTTTCCAATTTTAAGGAAAATCCGGCAGCATTTCCCCCCAGTTCTCCAAGTACACGACGTAGGTAATTACTTACCCACATATGTACCCAGAGAACATGGTGATCGAGGAAATGGTAAGCCAAGATGTTCCTTAAAATCGAAAAAAAAGACATACATTCACCACCTAAATGAGAGTAAACGTTCAAGAACAGTCCCAATCGGGGACTATTCAAGACTTTCTCCTAATGAGAAAGCCTTGAACGGGTATCTAGGCATATGATGATGCAAGTATTTCATATATTTATTGTTGTATTTAGTTTGTCATTATATAATACACAAGTCTAATAGCTAGCATGAAAAAACTTCCTTCACTATTATTTCAACACAATGTCCACATTCTAAATGATGGCATAATTCCAAATAAAAGAAAGCTTGGGACATTCTTAAATATCTAAGGTCTTCATGAACAAAAATACAAACAAGCCACCACATATTTTCCAAGTTGAAATGTACCTGAAACTGGTGCCTTAGACTAACCGTGACAAGAAGCTAGGTCGTTGTAGAGGGGGAGCAATGCACGTCTATTGACAAACCCTGCATTACAATAAAATTATAATTACTAAATTGAAAACCAAATCCTCAAAAAACTTAAGAGTACGAAGGAATTCATCAATGGAGTAAGTAAAACCTAATTTGCTAGCTACTTACCTTGAAGCTGCTTCAATGGAGGTGAGAAAGCTCACACAGCCCTTCAATGGAGGTGAGAAAGCTCGCACAACCCTTCAATGGAGATGGAGGGAGAAGAGAAGAAGGATTGCGTGGGAGTTGAAGACAAAACGAATTGAAGGAATGAGGAAGAAAGACGTTGTCTTCAATGAAGAGGGGAGATGAGTTGAATGAAAGAGGAGGGGAAATTGTCTTCAATGGAGGTTCGTATCTCGCACCAGGTCACTTCAATGAAGGAGGTTCATACCTCGCACCAGGCCACTTCAATGAAGAAATAGGGGAGCAAGTTGAATGAAGAAGGAGGAGGGAAAACGCAGAAGGAGGGAAAATGCAGAAGGTTTATTTTTTTTGCAATTGAATGAAGACGATAGATGAACAGTGAGAGTAGGGAAAACCCGCAATTTTTTTTAAAATTTAGCAACGGTTAACCGTTGCCAAACCTTTACCTTTTATTTATTTATTTTTTTTTAAAAAACGCAGTTGGCAACGGTTAACCGTTGCCAATGTAATCATTTTTTTTTATGAAAATTGGCAACGGTTAACCGTTGCCAACTCTGATATTTAAAATGGCGCTTACTTAAGTTGGAAACGGTTTTCATGAACCGTTTCCATAGGGGGGTTGCCTATTTATTTTATTCTACTAGTGAGAGGGCTCTCCAAGCTGGCTGCCGCGCCCTCTCCAAGCTGGGTAAGAAGTTCGCCAACCCAGATCGCCGCGCCCGCGGCTCTTCACTGCCGTGCCCGTAGCATTATGGCCTGCGCCCGCTCCAAGCCATCTCCCTGCCATCTCCACAAACTGTCGGTGGCTCAGGATCCTTCCTGTCCGCGCCCGCAGCTGGTTGTAGCAGCGCGCCCTCTCCCTAGTGGCATCTCCTTTTCCTTTGACAAGCTTCCTTAGCAACTCCACTCCATCTAGCAATCCAGAATTCGCCCACGAGTGCTAGGAGATATCAAAACACACAAATAGAAGGTAAAAAGTAGAAGAAAAGATAAAAGGGAAGGGAAAGCACGAGAGGGAGCTAAAGTAACTAAAATAGAAGTAAAAACAGTAGAAAGAGGTACAAACAAGCGACAAATCTGGGGAATTCTTTAGTAAAAGAGGGTGAAATGGTAGCAAAAATGCCACTCATCAGCAGCCCCAAGCCATGTCCTAGAGACGATGGAAGGGCAGAATCGACGAAGCCTTGAGCCATGTCTTAGAGACAGTGGAAGGCCAGATCAAGCAACCCCAAGCCACGTCTTAGACAATGTAAAGGCAAGTGAGGGCAGCCATTCTGCGCTGCCACCCCTTTACCTTGGTAGGGAGGTAGTGTCTCGGGGACGCCTGGGGCATCATCCAGCTGTTAAATAAGCCATATCTGTCTTAAACCCGTTGCTAAAGCCGAATATAAAGATTTTTTTACGAAACGTGTAAATAACCAAGGTGTAAGGTGCGGTGGCAGCAAAGATAGCCATACGACATCAATCCGTAGCTCGTCAATGTAGGGGCTGCACTCAACCTAATTACGGGAGCACCCTTACTGTTGGCAGCCCAGCGCTCCTTCAAGAGCTGGCTAAGATGGGAATACTTTTAGACAGTATAATTGGAAGCATCCTTACCTCTGGCAGCTCAGGCAATAGTCAACACTTTCTCAGAGCTAGGCATGGTGGAGGGACTTCCAAAATAGTATAACTGGAAGCATCATCACCTCTAGCAACCCAGATAGGGAGCAACAATGACTCGAGCTCTGCTCATAATTTTCAGAACATAGCAACGAAGAGTGAAAATTCCTAACTCGAGCTCTGCTCGTAATTTTCAGCATGCAGCAAGAAATAATGATAATTCCTAGCTCATTTTCAGCATGCAGTAAGGAATATTGAAAATTTCTCACTTCAGCTCTGCTCATAATTTTCAACATTCAGTAGGAAGCAATGAAACTTCCTTGTTCAAGCTCAACTAATAATCTTAAGCATTCAGCATGATGTAAAGCTCAACTTGTAACTTTCAGCGGGAGTAATCAAAGCTCCTCGCTCAGACCAACTCGTCGCTTTGAGTAACTCCAAAGGGAGTAATCAAAGCTCCTCGCTCTACTCTACGCGTCACTTTGCATAACTTTCAGCGGGAGTAATCAAAGCTCCTCGCTTAGCCTCAACTCGTCGCTTTGTGTAATTTTAGCAGGAGTAATAAAATCTCCTTGCTCAGCCTCAGCTCATCGCTTTGAGTAACTTCAGCGGGAGTAATCAAAGCTCCTCGCTCTACTCTGCGCGTCGCTTTGCATAACTTTCAGTGGGAGTAATCAAAGCTCCTCGCTCAGCCTAACGCGTCGCTTTGCATAACATTTAGCGTGAGTAATCAAAGCTCCTCTCTCAGCCAGCTCGTCGGTTTGAGTAACTTCAGCGGCGGTAATCAAATCTCCTCGCTCAGCTAAGCTCGTCGCTTTGAGTAAACTCAGCGGGAGTAATCAAAGCTCCTCGCTCAGCTCAGCTCGTCACTTAAAGTAACTTTAGCGGGAGTAATCAAAGTTCCTTGCTCAGCTTCAGCTCATCGCTTTGAGTAACTTCAGCGGGAGTAATCAAAGCTCCTCGCTCAACCTCAACTCGTCGCTTTGAGTAACTTCAGCGGGAGTAATCAAAGCTCTTCGCCATGATAATTCGACATGACATCGCTCACTAGTAGAACTCTCTAAGCCTGAACACAAATGTGAGACTCAGGGGGGCTATTTGTGTGAGGATGATTTCGGTCAACAAATCCAGCTAAGTAATGAACTACCAGAGGTCAGACACTTCGAAGAGCTGACACGGGTCCCTCGTACCACCTCTTGGGGGGCTAGTTGTATGGGATAGCTCTGACACAGCTCCCGAACCTCAGATTAAAAGAACGTCTCCAGTCAGCAAGAGATGGCCTGGGTACCTCAGACCACCTCTTGAAGGGCTAGTTGTATAGGGTGGCTCCTGCTGAACTGCCCTATGCTCCCAGCGCTGCCCAAGGGGTGCGCTCTCATCCCAACCTAGATCTCCAGGTTCAAACTCAAGGCAGGGGCTTAGGGAAGAAGCAAGATAGGTTAGCCACAGGCTAACTTGGGCTCAGACTCAGGGCAGACACTCAGGTCAGAAGCATGATAAGTCGGCTAAGCTCATGTCAGAGACTCTAGCAGAAGCACGATATGTCGGCCACAGGCTGACTGCCTAGGCTAGGGTTATGATACACTATAAATACCCCTAGACTCACCATAAGAAAGGGTTATTGAAGAGTCTCTCTCTCTCTCTCTCGCTCTAAAAAGCATATTAAGCTTATTATTCCCTCAAAAGATAAACACTTACTTAGCCATCGGAGGGGGGTTCCTCGAAGCAACCCCCGAGGGCAATTTACGTTCTCTCTCTTGCAGGTCCGCCTGCCAGTGCTAGCCAGAGGTTCCGGCCGCCAACTCGAGACCCTAGCAAGACAGCCCAAGACTTAGCCGAGGCGTTAGTGGTTCGACGACCCTCATCGGAACCACACCCGAAAAACTCATGATCTCCATCTCTCTCAAAAATCCAACTTCCTATAGAAATTACTTTTCCTCTCTATCACAATTATGAACAACAACTCCTTCAACATCAACAAAACCTAGAGTCTCAAATCCATGCATGAAAGGATGAAGGTTTCTCTCAAACGCATTCCTTTCCCATGAAGCATTGCCAATAAACTCTCTCAAAAGGCTATGATATTTCGTTACACCTTCAATGAACACTCTAGACATAACCTCAAATGAGTCCAAATACTCATGAATAAAAGGGTCATAAACATGCAAGGTAGATTCATTAAGATGGGGAAGGGGGTTGGGATCCACAAAATCAACAATTTCTTCATTCTCAACTCCTCCACCATCACTCTAATGCTCACTAATGGGATCCTCATACACGCTAGGTTGCGTGAAATCATCATCATCATCATCCTTAACACACACATTGGATTTGGAATTTTCACAAACAAACATCAAATATGACAATTGATTATCTAACTCTTCTTTTCTTTTCAATTCTTCCTTAAAGAGCTCCTCATGCTCTCTAAACATCTCCACTTGGCTCCTAAAAGTTTCAATCATTTGTCTCTCAAAGGGCCCAAGATTGGGATTAATCTCCAACTCCATAAAAGATTCATTAATTTGGTTTATTGGGACTAGAGACTCTTCATAAGAGTTTGGAGAATGAAAAGGTGAAGAGGGTTGAGGATCAAGAGTAAAAGAATAGTCACAACCAAGGGTAGTATCATCAACATTATAAACATGAGCACTTTCATCAAATTAGGGAGAGGGGGAACAATTAAGCTCATGAGATTCATCATTGAGGGAATAAAGCACATCACAAGAAGGCATGGTCAATAGGAAGAATATTGAAACACATCATTAGCATCAACTAGAGCATGTACTCCATCATCATGAACAATAGGGGAATTAAAGTTGAAATCATCCGTTCTAGGTTCAATCATGGGATCATATGACAATTCATGGGAATTCATGGTAATATTAGAAAAATTAAGACATTGCACATCAATATTAGAATCATGCTTACCCCTATTATAGACATCCCAAGCAAACCAAACATAAAAATCCCAAGCATCATCAATTGAGAATGCTCGAAATTCACCATTATGCATGCATTCAACTTTATCCCTAGTTTGCTCATTTAAACCAAAATAACAAATCTCACATGCCTCCCAAAGAACAAAAAAATTATAGTCCAAAAATCCTAAAGTCTATTGAAATATTCACAAAAAGGCTCATTATCATATTGAGGAAAGGAGAGACATGCTATTTTTTTTTACAAAACAAACAAAAGCAAACAAAAATTCAAACTATACACAAGAACCTAACTAATCTAATCAACACAAACTAATGAACGCATTGGTCCCCGACAACAGCGCCATTTTGATGAGTAGGTGATGGTTAGGTCGTTGACTAATCGCCTAATATCAAACAACATTTATAAATTTTTAACTAATCACTAAGCAAGCATACATACAAGATCGGAGTTGAACCACAAGGACTAAGTGTATCAATTTTGAGCTAATTAAACTAGTAGGAAAGATATGAGATAAAGAGAGGAACAACTTGAACACTACTTTAAACAATAAAAAAATACTAGGGAAAGTGGAATCCAATTACATTAATGAATTCAACAACAAATTGCAATTAGATGATTATATTATGAACAATCAACACACTGAACTCACTCCTGCGCTATTAAGCATGCTAATTATCCTACTAAGCTAATTCACTCCCGCGCAACTAGCCTAGCATAGGTATGGATGAATGTAGACTCACAATCAACTCACTTCCGCGCAATTTATTGAAAGCACAAATAGAAACCTAGTATCAATTAGATAAAAAGAATCTAAGCAATGTAAACATCATCCATGCACAATAATCAAGAATCAATTGTGTACCAATCACAATCAATCATTCAATTCATCAATCATAATATTCATCCATTTTCCTAGAACAAAATCTAAGCAATCACAAGTTATAAAAATATGGAAAACAAGGTAAAACAAGAATCAAAGCAAGAATCAAACACGTAAACAAATTATCTACTCTAATCAACAAAGAATTAAGAAAAACCAAGAATTAAAGAAAGCAATAAAGGTGAGAGAAAGTTAGAAATGCTCATTGAATAGTTTAGAAGAGAATCCACATAATTGCTACTTCAAGCTCTCAATTCTCCTTTGAAATCCCAAACTTTCTCTCTCTAAGCCTAATCTTAATTAGAGGAGAGAGAAAGTGTAAAAATCTAGAAAAAGTTTTCCTCAAAAATGGGATTGACTCCAATTTAAAATACAAGAAGAAAAAGGAGAAAAATCAAAGATTAAACGTGAAGAAAACCCAGAACATCGCGCCCACGCACCACATGGTCGCGCCGCGCCCTCTCCTTGGGATCTACAAGAACGAAGTGAAAATCTAGAAAACGAAGTACTGCGCCCGCGGTGGCTCAGGGTGTCGCGCCACGGCAGGTCTGTCGCACCACGGCATACACCACCGTGTCACGGCAGGTCTTCCGCACCACGGCATGCACCGCTGTGTCACGGCAGGTGCTACTTGCTCTTGCTTGGTGCCTGTGCAATGCGTATGGATGCTCGGGCACCTATCCTAGCCCTAAGCGCTGCAAATGCTCAACTTCTTAGCTTCTTTTATCAAATTTTTCAGCCTTCAACATTGAGGAAAGTGCCAAGTACCTAGACAAATAGACCAAGAGAGAAAAGAGTGAAAGTTCACACTAAATAGCACGCAAATCAAGCTAGAAACTGAGAAACAAGCGCATTATTCACAACTAGGGCCTAAAAACTTAAACTAAGACATAATTAACTAAAAAAAAACTAAAAGGACTAGAAAGAACAAAGAAAGACCAAAATAAACCTAAAACAAAGGGAGAAAACCACCCTAAAATGGGTCATAAATGACACTTATCATTTTTTCTCATGGAGTGGTTGAAATATCACCTTTGGATTCCTCATGCTCATTCAAGGTCAATGGCTTTAGACTTAAACGCTATTACGATGGTGTTTTCGCTGGCCTTGTTCATAAGATGATTCTCTAACAATCTACCTTGAAGGGTGGGGAACATGAAGCTCATGACGTTAAAAGAGCGCTTCTTGGGAGGCAACCCGGATTCTTAACTTTTTGTTCATTTTCTTTTATTTTATTTTCTATTATTTTTGCATTATTCCCTTGATTAATCATTTCTTTTGATTTTTGTAGGTTGATTTTTGGAGTTGTATGGTGTTAGAGGCGATTGAAATTGGTTAGAAATAGCGAAAGTAGGTTATGTTGCAAAACAGGGTGCTTGGACAAGTTGTTTGGGCATGTTGCTGAACTTGCCCAAGTTCAAGATCGAAGAAATTTGAAGCATTGTGTCTGTATTAGGCACGCAATCTATGCTCGGCCGAGTAATTCCCATGCCCGAGCACCTCTTACGCGCAGTATCGCAGCTCACATCCCGCCCAGCTTTCATGCGCAGGTTGCTCGGCTAGGCTAGTCTGATTGCTCGAGTTACTCGGCCTGACCGAGCTGCCTGCCGCAACTATATATATGCAGGCTGCGATTTTTCCAGCCACATTTCACGCATATGTGTAGCAGATTTTCGTAATTTTTTAACTCTTTCTCTCTCTAAACCTCACCCATTCACTCTAATCTTCATTCTACTTCATTTTCTTTTGTTGTTTCTTCATTAAATCATTATTTTACATCATTTTAATCAACATTTACATCAAATTTCACTCTATTTTTTAAAAATTTACAAATTTTTCATACTTTTGAAAAACGGAAATTTCATGATATACCACTGAGTTTCTTCAAAATTCACCATATACCACACAAGATCTTTTAATTCAGCATATACCATTCAATTTCCGTCCGTTAGCACAGAATACCATTAATGACAACTGCCGTCAGTGTGCCGTTTGTGGTAATTTCTTAATTCACCATATACCATTACTTTTTTTTATTTTGCATGAAATACCATTTTTGATTGAAAAAATAATTGAAAAACTTTTACAAAAATAATTGAAAAAAATAATTACCACCACCAACTCCCAGCCATCTCCTCGCCCCTAACCAGCACCCAGCCCAGCCCCCCGCCCCCTGCCACCCGCACCCAGCCTTGAACCCCGCGCCAGTACCCGCCCATTCCCTTGAACCACCATGCCCCCACTTCCCCTCTTGAACCATACCCTCGCCTTTCATCCTTAGCCAAAAATTTGGCAACCACCTCGAAACCACTTCGTCGACAGCCTAAATCCCATCCCTCCACATCGCCACCTCCCATCATAGCCGATAACAATACCTCGTCACCTTTATACCCAAAAATCAAAATCCCCAAATTAAAATCGAAACCCTAGATTTCGATTTTAGGGATCTTTAATTTGGGGTTTTGGTGTGGTGGTTCAAGGGGTGGAGATAGCAGGGGGAGGGGCGGTTTGGGTTCGCCAGCGCGGGGAGTGGTTTTTGGACGTCGAGGGTGGGGAGGGTTTTTCGAAGGAGAGAGGATGGGGTTTTTCGATTGGAGGGCAGGGGGTGTTTTTCGGGGTGGGGAATAGAGGAGGGAGGGGGTTGTGGGTAGGAGGGATGGAATCGCCGGCGAGGGCGGAGGTCACGCCGACACCAACGCGGGGGAAGGGGTGGATGCCTGCGACCGGCTGGCTGGGGTTGGGTTGGTGTTGGGATGGAGGGTGGATGGTGTCGGGGTTGGTGGAGTGAGGAGGTGGTGGTTGTTTTTTTTAATTCTTTATTAACTAATTAATTAGATAATATTAATAAGAGCCAATAAGTGACAGCCACGTGGCATAATTAACCCTTATTACTAACGGCACACTGACGGCAGTTGTCATTAATGGTATTCTGTGCTAACGGACGAAAATTGATGGTTTATGGAGAATTAAAAGATCTTGTGTGGTATATGATGAATTTTGAAGAAACTCAGTGGTATATCATGAAATTTCCGTTTGAAAAATTTGGGGTTTTTTTTTTATTTTGGTGAGATTCTTGATCAAGGCTTGCATTTGGGGTTTTTATTTCCACTCTAATTGCACTTTTACGGTTCTATTGCTTGATTAAGGTATGATTTCCTTACTCTCTTTGCATTTTTCATGATTTCACCTTACTGCTTAGAACCCTAGTTTTGTAATTTTGGGTATGCTTAGTTTGTGGGTTCCTTTTGCTTGCTTATTGATAAATTTGATGTTTAATGATGATTTTTCTATGATTTTCATACTTAGTTTGGATTATTGCTTGATTCTTATGAGTACACCATTGTCATATATGCTTGTTCTTCATGGAAGTTATTGTTCATGGCTTTATTCACTAGTATGCTTGTTGTTGATTTAATTGGTATGAATTTGATGATTAAGCATGCTATTTCACCATACTATGATTGTTTATTTTCAAATTCTTCCAAGTTATGTTGAATGTGTGAATCTTTTATTATATGGTCATGGTGCCTATGTGCTTTAGGCTATTCAACTTAGTAAGTTCTTGCTATCACTTATCATTTTAGCTAATTTTACTAAGCCTACTTTGTTGTTTGTTTTGTAGATGGCACCACGTGGGAAACGTCCTCGTCATGAAGCTAGCTCTTCTTCCTCTCAACCGGTTGTGCTTCTGCCCAATAACTTGGATACTATGGGCGTTGAATTCTTAACCAAGGAGCAACGGGATATATATATGTTAAGCTCATAACAAGGAATGTGTGTCCCACAAGATTTTATTGTGATGACACGGCCAAGCAATTCTTCATTGATGCGGAGGTTAAGCGTTTGGTTACTAATCTTGGTTTGGATGGCTTCTTGTCAAAACATGCTCTCACCTACACGCGCATCACATATGAGTTCTTAGCCTCCTTTAGTGTCCAACATGTTGTTAAAGGCAAACGTACGGATGAGTACCTTTCCTGTCAAGTCTTCAACACCGATCATTGCATTCCAAAATCAACATTACGGGATGATTTTAACTTGCCTAATTATAAACATCAACGATCTCCCGTGGCCGAACATTTCAGAAAGAAGTATAAGTATGATGAGACACTTTGGTGGAGATTGATAAATGTTTAATTTGTCCACTTATCATGGTATTTTTAACACAATTTTGTACTTTTTTCCTTACTTCAATCCCTCTTTCTAACTCACTTTTTACATAATTATAGCTTTTGGTATTTCTACTCCTCTTTTGTGTGTGTTCGTGTCTATAGGTACAAAGGCAAGGTGAAGATTTAGCTTAGGCTCGAAGACGCTTCCAAGAAGCCCAGCAAGCTTAGGAGCGGGCACGCTCATCTTCAGGAGCGGGCGCTCCTAATGCTTAGACTACAAACTGCCTCAAGCTGCAACTCAAGGAGAGGGTGTGCACCCTTGGAGGAGCGAGCGCTCCTCACTGTTCTTCCCCATTTTGCCCAGCCTGCTATAGTAAGAAGCGGCCGTGCGATACAAGCTAGGAGCGGGCGCTGACGCTCCTACTGTTCTGAATCCCGATGTTGACGGATTTTACAATGTAATTTCGGGGTGTATAAATACGACCCTTGGCTTCAGTTTTAATCATCTTCTCTTCCCTTAGTTTTCTTAGACCCTTATCTCTTAGCTAGTTCCCTAAACTCTCATTAATTAGCTTAGTTTCTTTCAAACTCAATCATTGAAGTAGATTAATTGAAGTTTGTATTATCAATTTCAACATTTTCTCATCTTTGAAGCTTCTTTAGTAATCTCTTTCCTCTATCTCTTACTCTTTATTTTTTTTAATTGCTTTGGATTGTTAATTTCTTCTCTAATCTTGATTATTTATCATTGCATGTTCAATCAACTTAGATTTTATTACTCCTCTCAACTTGTTAGATTGATGTTAGAATTAGAACTTGTAACGATGTTGTTCTTCACCATGTTTAGTGAGTAGTTTATTAGCTAGGGGTTGGGTGAAGACCCCACCAAGCCATGGGTTGATTGTTATTGTGCTTGCATGTTCATTTTGGGTTGATGTTTGATTGTTAGAGAATTGGTTAATTGCAAGTGAAATTGGATGGCCACTTATTGCTCATGTATTCATTCATATGCTTGCATTGAAAGATGAAGTTTGGTTGTGAACCTTTTCTTGTATGATTAAACTAAATTTCTATCTTGATTACGGTTCCTTGTTTGGATGATATAGTAGTCTTAGTTTCCATACTTTGGTGAGAAAGCCCAATTACTTATGCCTTAATGCTAACTTGGATCGATCGAAAGACAAACCCGAGTTAGTAGTCTACTTCCCATCGTTAAGACTTGGTTGGCCTATCTTGTTAGTTGAGTTTGGTTTAGGAATACTTAGTGTTGTGGCTTTGAAAGAAGGCAATGTTGAGTGCCCTTTCTATCACCCAATTTATGTTCATGCTTGCTTATTGTTTTGATCCATTGGTTTCATTGGTGTCGATTCCCTATTATCCCTAGTGTTTGTCCTCATAGTAGTTAATTAATCAAAACCCCTAATTTTAGACCGAACTAGATTACAACAGTTTCATAATCTCGGTGTACTCATACCCATTCTTTGTGGATACGATCGTTTACTTATCCTAGATTTGTCTTAGGTTGGTTTAGGTAGAAATATTGTTTGGCTTAGGGTGATTGTCCAACGACCGATTTATCCTTCTACCCAAATGGCGCCGTTGCCGGGGAATAGCGTTCAACATTTGAGTTACTTATAAAATATGTGAGACTAGTTCATTTGTATAGATTTATTTTATTTTTGTTTTCTTTGACTAACCTACTAATCTCCAATCTAGTCCTCTTTTTTTTATGCCCAAACGCAATAATAGAGCACTACCTCTTGTGCCATTAAAT
This sequence comes from Chenopodium quinoa, assembly GCF_001683475.1. NCBI lineage: Eukaryota > Viridiplantae > Streptophyta > Magnoliopsida > Caryophyllales > Amaranthaceae > Chenopodium > Chenopodium quinoa. The sequence goes on along the minus strand of NW_018742287.1, from coordinate 2,855,397 downwards.
CTTGAGCTTGAAAGAGTAGTAAGGGCGAATCGAAGAGAAAAGAAGGCGAGAGATAGTGGAGCTACTTCAAGTGAGCCACAATTGGTGGTTGAGTCCGACTATTCTAGTTCTAGTGAGTTTAGTGGAGACATCGCTCCATGAGAAGCACCAAGGAAAAATTCTCCAACTTCTCCACCTCTCCACCAATTTCAAATGGCTCTTCCAAATAAAACATTGAGGGAGTTTGGTGTTCCTCCACCATATCAAGAAGCAAGTGGGATTCCTACTTCCGTTATCGAAGCAATTAACTTTGAGATAAGGCCCGCCCTTATCCCCTTGATAGGGTCACCAATTCTCCGGGGCAAAGCATGAGGATCCCATTGCGCATCTTAAGCAATTCACACGGTATTGTAGCACTGTGAAGGAAAATGGAGTGACTTCGGAATACATTTTATTAAGCATGTTCAAATTCTCTCTAACGGGCAAAGCAAGTGATTGGCTTGATAGGTTGCCTCCAAACTCATTAAACACATGGAATGAGGTGACTTCGGCATTCCTTGGGAGGTTCATTCCTCTTAGGAAAACAGCGGAGTTGAGGTAAAAAATATCAAACTTCCAACAAGACCCCGACGAGTCTCTCTATGATGCTTGGGAGTGATTCAAGAGCTATCAACAACAATGCCCACACCATGGCATGCAAGATTGGCTCTTGCTCCATGGGTTTTGTAGAGGTATTTTGAGAGCAGACCGCATATTGTTGGATGGAGGATCGGGTGGACTAATCATGAACAAGCCACCTACGTAGGCACTAAAGATCATAAAGGATGTATTTCAAAACTACACCGATTGGAGCCCTGATGAGAAAAGCATTTCCAAGAAAGGAGGAAAGTATGAGGTAAATGCTATCAACATGATTAATTAAAAATTTGATGCTTTGTCTTCTAAGTTTGATCAATTGTGATCCTCTTCCCTATCCCTTTCTCCACATCAAAATTCGCATGCATCTAGTTAATCCAATGAAAATATGTCAATACAAATGATGTCTTGTGATACTTGTGGAAATGATGATCATGTGAATTCGGAGTGTTATTTTCTAAATGTTTCATGCTCCCCCTCCCTTTCTATGGAACAAGTCAATGCAATTAATAACGGCCAAACCAATCCTAGGTATGAGCCTTATTCCAACACCTATAATGAGGGATGGAAACATCACCTAAACTTTGGTTGGAAAGGGGGCCAAACCCAAGGAAATGGTCAAGGTCAATATAGTGGCCAAAGGAATGTTCAAAATAATAATCAAGGAAATTATAGAAACCAAGGTAATGGTAACTATGTGTCAAATAACCAAGCAAACCATCAAAATGACAATAGATACCACTAAAGAGGTCAATATTCTTCTAACAATAACCCACCTAGTTTTAATGGAGGAAATAGACCTACCCTTGCTCCTATCCCTCAACCCCCTCTCCAAATTCAAGCTCCCCCTCCTAAGTCGAGTTAGAAATAGAAATGGAATTTTTTTTTAACATGCAAACAAAGAAAACCAATGACTTAGAGGAGATTATCAAGCAAGTGCAAGCCCATAATAAGATGCTAGAAACTCAATTAACTCAACTAGTTAATGGACTTAAAATTAACAATCCTATAACCTCTTTACTTAGTCAAGTCATTGATCCTAGAAAACATTGTAATGCAATTATGACTAGGTGTGGGACTACCATTGATGATACTCCACCCATGAGTTTGCAATTGAAAAGTGAGAGAGAGGAGGTTAAGGAAGAGAAACAATGTGAGGTGTCTAAGTTAAGTGACGATGAGATGGTTGTCATGAGTGAGTCCACCACAGTGAGCTTAACCGAAAATTGTTGTGCAATTATCAAGAACCATTCCCCCACTAAACTTAAAGATCCCGAAAGTTTCTCAATTCCTTGCTCTATTAAGAACATTTCCTTTGAAAATTCCTTATGTGATCTAGGAGCTAGTGTCAGTTTGATGCCTTTTTCGGTTTATGAGAAGCTTGGTATAGGTGGTTTGATACCCACCAATGTCACTCTTCAACTTGCCGTTCGATCCACAAAATTCCCTAAGGGTAAAATTGAGGATGTCCCGCTTAAGGTGGGTAATTTCATTATCCTAGTTGATTTTATTGTGTTAGAAATGACGGAAGCTGCCCTCACCCCTATCATCCTAGGCCGACTTTTTTTAGCAACAGGTGGTGCAATCATAGATGTGAGGGAAGGAAAACTCACATTGAATGTGGGTGATGATGAATTTTGTCTTACTATTGATCCCAAGAGAGGATGTCATTCCCCCACAAATGATTGCATGACACTAGATGCTATTAGTGATAATGATTTGCATGATTTGAGAATGCTTTGTGCCACTAATCCTCTTTTTGATGTTCAAAAGTCAAAGCAAGGTTTGGATAGGTTTGATGAGGTGATTTCCATGCTTACTTGCCTCAAGACGATGCTTGAAGAATGTGATTCCGATGCTCACAAGGATGAAAAGGTTGACATCAAAGCTTCCAAGAAGAAGAGGAAGGGAAAGGCAAAGAGAAAAAGAAAGAAGAAGACAGATTCAAAGAAAATTGAGAATAAACTTGTTGTAGGTGTTAGTGAAGAAAACAATTTGGTTTTGCCCATGAAGGCAATTTGTAATAGTGAAAACAACGGTGACAAAATGGTCTCGAACTTTATCCCACCTTGAGAATATTTTTTAAATTTGTGTCAAGCTAGTGAGTTAAAGAAGCGCTCTCGGGAGGCAACCCGAGTATTTTGTTTTTCCTTTAAAAAAAAAGAAAAAAATATAATAAATAAAAAAATAAATAAAAAATAAAAAACAAAAAATTGAGAGATGAGAGAACTTAAGCTAACACTTACAATTTGAGTGTTTGTTTGGTGTTTCACTTTGTTGTAGGTGATTTGCTAAGGGAGATGAAAAGGAGGCAGGTTCGGCCATCCAGTAAGGAGCAGGCGCTCCATAAAGCTTGCACACTCGCTCCTAGTTACTTCAAGAAAACAGAATCTCCAGTGCCATTTGGAGCGGGCGCTTCATTGAAGATGCATGCCCGCTCCCTATTGAAGCAGACGAAGCAGACTCAGCAGTAAAGAGTAAGAGCAGGCGCTCTCAGAAGAGTGCGTGCCCGCTCCTAATTGAAACAGCAGTGGCAGGAACTCCAGACCAGAGTTGTAGCGGGCGCTCCAAACCGAGTGCACGCCCGCTCCTCTCATCAGGTATTAAGAAAAAAATAATAATAAAATAAAAATTTGAAGAGAAATCAGAAGATTGAAATATGAATAGGAGCGGGCGCTCCGAGTGTATAACACTCCCGCTCCACCAGCAAAGAAAGCAAGGCAAAATCTGAAATTCAGCTAGGAACGGGCGCTCCAAAACCTCAGCACGCCCGCTCCTCCTTCGATGGCCAAATCAGAATCCATTTCAAATGGTAAGAGCATTCGCTCCACTCCACCTACACGCGCGCTCCTACCCAGCCGTGTAAAAAAAAAGAGACTTCCTCTTTTAATCTCTTTCTTTCATTTCTTACCACACATTTTATCCACATTTCATACTCTCTCTCCTCTTTCCCCATCTCTTTCTCACTCTAAAACCCTCACTCCCTCTACCTTCTCTCTTCAAAAACATCATCAATCTTTCATTTTGTTTACTCAAAATTCATAAATTCATAATCTCCATCCAATTCTCTCTCTAAAAATCACAAATTTTCACAATTTTGAAAAAGAATCCGAAAACCCACTAATTCTCCATAACAAGAACGGTTTCAAATTGGTGAAAACTTGAGGAAAGAGGAGCAAATTTGAGTAGTCTTGGAGGAATTTAGAGTATTTTCAATTCATACTCTAGTTGGTATAATCTTCTTCTCTACTTCACTTTCCCTCTTGAACCTTGAGGTTCTTCTTCAAATTTCTTAATTTTGTTAATTTCATATAAATTGTGTAGTTAGTTGCATGATTAGTTGAAATTTTAACAAATATTGCTGCTTAATGAGAATTGTTTGTAGAAAATTGTGAATGACATTTGGAGTGGTTGAAAATTGTGGTTGAAAATTGCATATATTTGGTGAATTTGTGAATTTGAGTTGTGTGAAATTGATTGTGTTTGAGAAATTGTGTGTTGGGATATATTATTTGGTTGTGTTGTTATATATCTTGTGAAACAGGTACTTAGATTTTTAAGGGGGTTCAAAGTTAAGGGTGTGTGTGTGGTGTTGTTGTTTGTTGTTGAGTGACTTTCTTGAATAACCTTCCCTTAAAAAATAAATAAATAAATAAAAATAAAAAATTATTTGGAGGAAGTAAGAAGAGAAAGGAAAGTGAACCTTAACCATCCCCAACTCCTTCACAACAAGAAAATCCTAACCCCCCACCTACACTAAAAGTCCATGACCGATGTAAGAATGCATTCAATGACCTTTCCAAACAAAAAATTATCCCAACCCGTTTCTAACATCAAGAATCAATGGTGCTATTAGGGGTCGATGAAGGAATAAGAAGGGTAGCCAACAATTTCGGTTGGCTAAACTTCTTAAAGAATAGGGAAGAAACTTATGCTTCCCTAACTCTCGAATTCCTCTCATCGTTCACTTTAAACACATAAACCTAGAAGGTGAGCCATTAGATTGTGAGATAAATTTTAAGATGTTCAATGTCGAGATGTCCTAACTTTAACGAGATTGAACGAAATTTTCGAATGGCCCACCTTCAACCAAATCTACGACCCCAATGGTACTTACTTCTCAAGCTATGAGGAGCAAGTTTGGTGGAACACCATTGCGGGTTATCCCAATTTCACAACCCGATCTAGCCATGCTAGCCACATTATCCACCCAGTCCTTCGAATTTTCATGAGACTCATGAGCTATGCTTGTTTCTCTAAGCAAGACTTAGGGGAACTATCAAAAGAGGAGATCAAATGCCTCTTCATAGCTACAAGATTTGAAGGAAATGTGGAAAGGAACGTGAACATGGGATACATGTTCATTAAGAGATGCATGGAAATGAGGGTAAATGGAGAGATGAGTGGTGAGATTAGATGTGGGGGGATGATTTCAATTATAGCAAGGAACTTGGGGTTTGGTGTTTTCCTAGAACAAATGACCCCGATCCACGATTCTAACTTGCTTGATATCAAGGGACTTTATGATATGAAGTTCCTTGTTGAAATTCCGGGTCGGGTTCGTCGCTTTAGTTGGAAGGTCAATGGGAGGCATTATTGCACGCTCCCAAATGCTGTCACTAACTCCGTGGGGGACACGTGGCAAGTGCCACGTGATCCACCCCCATGAGCTATGACCGACGATGACGAGGATGTACCTATACCTCGTCGTATGAGTACATCCTCCATTCCCCGATCTAGGATAGATGGTTCATCCTCCTCCTCTTCCCTCTTTGATGTCGAAAATGCTTTCAACCAATTAAATTTAACCAACCAAAGAATTTTAGAACACAATGAATATCAAAGTTTTGTAGCGGAAAGAAACTATCACTTACCTCAACTCTCCCAACCATCCCATTCAGCAAGGGCCGATTCCGGGTTGGTCCAATGGCCAACCCACCTACCCTTTTTGGCAAGGCTCACGTAGCTCGATTATTGGGGAGCTTCGATCCTATCCCCCTTATGACTCCACACAACTCGGGGGTAGTGATTATAGGGGTGACCCTAGCTATTACTACGTCCCCGAGGTTGGTAGTGATAATTCATATACGGAGGTACTTGATCCCCCCCTAAGGGGGCATTACGGGTTTCCACCCGGTTATGATGGTGATTGGGGTGAGCAAGGTGTGCCGAATTTTGGCCACTACTGTACTTGTCCCAACTACAATCTACCTCCTTATGTAGATGCCTCAGCTGCTCCTAGTAATGTAGATATTAACTACAACTTTCATTATTCACCGAGGCGCCGGTAAGATTAGAAGATCTAGACATGTTACTTATCGTTTCATTGCCCCTTTTAATCCTTGGGACACCGAGGACGGTGCCAATCCCAAGCTTGGGGGAGGTTTTGTCAGTGCCTATTTTCTTTCATTGAAACGGTAATTAAATGTCTAGCTTGGGGGAACATTTAGACCTTGTATAGAGTTGGGAGTTGGTGTTGTTAGTTTTGTGCTTAATTTGATTATGCTCCGCTTGTCTTGGTTGGTTAATTAATGGTTGAATGTTTGCATTATAATGAACTTGGCTTGGTTTATGTGCTTCCCATTGATGATGATGTTTGTTGATGAGCCTCCTCTCTTTCCCAAAAATCCAAAGCCCTTAATCCAAATTCTTTATTTAGTTCCTCCTCTCCTAATCTTCTTTTGCTAGTTCCTCTTCCCTTAATCCAAATACTTTTGTTAGTTCCTCTTCTCCCCTCCTAATTAAAAAAAAAAAAAAATTAATAAAAAAAATTGTGTTTTCTTTTAGAATGGACTTTGTATATATTGTTTTTGCTTGTAGTCATTTGGCTTAATGATTTGATTAGTATCTTTGATGGTAAAATGAATTCAAGTAAGCATGTGATATAATTGCTTTAGTTTTGTAAGTAATAGCTACTTATCAATGAATTGTGGAATGATTGTTTGGCTCCTACCTATATGATCCACTCATGATATTCTTTATTTGCTTTACTACTAATTACTATTCTTTTATCATCTTGTATATATGAAAGATACTACTACACCAAGGTCAATGGTAATCCTCCTTCCTTTTTATTCTTGTTTATAATCTCCTCTAAAAATTAAAAATCTCCTCTAAAAATTAAAAAAAAAAATTTAAAAAATCGGAAAAATGAAAAATCTTTTTGCTTTTAGATTAGCCCTCAATGATGATATTGGATTGTATGTGATGGATATTTGCTTTCTTTTGATAATAAAATTTCGAGCATGGTTTAATTTAGATGCCCTTAGTTGAACATAGAATTGGCTAGATTAGGCTAGTGTGAGAATAACCATATTGAATGTACGAGACCTAAATTCTAGGATTGTGGTAAGAAGGTGTCGCCCATATCAAAGGAATTTGAACCCCGAAAGGTAGTATTTGATCCCGCATTGTTCCCAAAAGTGAGGTTTTTAATATTTTTGAAGCCTACTACATTTTGAATGAGTGGCAAGGATCCTCTTTGATTTAGTACCTAGATCGAGAACTTGAGTCCCAACTCCCAAGATCGTGGCCTAAACTTCTCTTAGTATTGATGAAGGTTGTTATGTATTGTTTATTCACAAAAAAATAAAAGGAAAGGATAAGGCATACCATCCTTATTTCTTTAGTTATTTCCTTTGTTTATTGTAATTAGTAGTATGTGATGTAAATGTTCAAGTTTGAAAAAAAAAATAAAAAGAAGAAGTGATGAATAGCCACCACCCTAGCAATTAAACAAGCTTGAGGTGCGTTTTTGTTTCGAGTTTATTCATGGTTTGTAATTTGGGTCAAAGTTAGAAACCTCTTTAGGTTTGCTCTTAATGTTATACATCTTAGTTTGGCTTTAATTGCAAAACACTTCTAATTTCCTCTATGCCTTAACTTTGTGTCATAATCTTCAAGTTTTGTGTGATGTTAGTAAGAGTAGTTGAAGCCATTGTCGGTGGAGGGAGTTGGTTCGCAAGCATATAGAGAGGGTACTTATCATTGAGATGTCGAGTGTTCTAAAACCTTCTTTTGTCTATTTTTCTTCCGGCTCTTTTGAGGAGTCACGAGACACTAGCTTAGGGGGAATTTGAACTTTGTGTTGGGGACACGGTAAGATCGGTTGCATGAGCCAAAGTTGAGTACATTCGGGAAGGTTAGCTAGGCCTTGGCTAGTTATGACCGTGTTTGATCTTAGGCATATACCTCATGCTGGAGTTTTATTGCTTAAGGATTCTTTTATCTTTACATGTGCTTTTCTTTTAGCGGACTAATCTATCGGTTCCTTTTGCACCAAGTGAAACACTTGGGGACAAGCAATTAGCTAGCTTGAGGGAAGTTGATAAGTGTTTAATTTGTCCACTTATCATGGTATTTTTAACACAATTTTGTACTCTTTCCCCTACTTCAATCCCTCTTTCTAACTCATTTTGTACATAATTGTAGCTTTTGGTATTTGTACTCCCCTTTTGTGTGTGCTTGTGTCTATAAATACAAAGGCCAGGTGAAGATTAAGCTTAGGCTCGAAGACGCTTCCAAGAAGCTCAGCAAGCTTAGGAGCGGGCACACTTATCTTCAGGAGCGGGCGCTCCTAATCCTTAGACTAAAAACTTCCTCAAGCTGCAACTCAAGGAGCGGGCGTGCACCCTTGGAGGAGCGGACTCTCCTCACTGTTCTTCCCCATTCTTTCCAGCCTGCTACAGTAAGGAGAAGGCGCTCTTGAAAGAGGAGAGGGCGCTCTTGAAAGAGGAGCGGGCGCTCCTATATGCTGGAGCGGGCGCTCCTACTGTTCTGAAGCCCGATTTTGACGGATTTTACAATGTAATTTCGGGGTGTATAAATACGACCCTTGGCTTCAATTTTAATCAACTTCTCTTCCCTTAGTTTTCTTTGACCCTTATCTCTTAGCTAGTTCCCTAAACTCTCATTAATTAGCTTAGTTTCTCTCAAACTCAATCATTGAAGTAGATTAATTGAAGTTTATATTATCAATTTCAAGATTTTCTCATCTTTGAAGCTTCTTTAGTAATCTCTTTCCTCTATCTCTTACTCTTTATTTTCTGTTTTTAATTGCTTTGGATTGTTAATTTCTTTTCTAATCTTGACTATTTGTCATTGCATGTTAAATCAACTTAGATTTTATTACTCCTCTTAACTTGTTAGATTGATGTTATAATTAGAACTTGTAACTATGTTGTTCTTCACCATGTTTAGTAAGTAGTTTATTAGCTAGGGGTTGGGTGAAGACCCAACCAAGCCATGTGTTGATTGTTATTATGCTTGCATGTTCATTTTGGGTTGATGTTTGATTGTTAGAGAATTGGTTAATTGCATGTGTAATTGGATGGCCACTTATTGCTCATGTATTCATTCCTTTGCTTGCATTGAAAGATGAAGTTTTTTATGAACCTTTTCTTGTATGATTAAACTTAATATCTATCTTGATTACGATTCCTTGTTTGGAAGATGTAGTAGTCTTAGTTGCGATACTTAGGTGAGAAATCCCAGTTACTTGTGCCTTAATGCTATCTTGGACCGACCGAAAGACAAACCCGAGTTAGTAGTCTACTTCCCATCATTAAGACTTGGTTGGCTTATCTTGTTAGTTGAGTTTGGTTTAGGAATTCTTAGTGTTGTGGCTTCGAAAGAAATAAGTGTTGAGTGCCCTTTCTATCACCCAATTTACGTTCATGCTTGCCTATTGTTTTGATCCATTGGTTTGGTTGGTGTCGATTCCCATTTCTCCCTAGTGTTTGTCCTCATAGTAGTTAATTAATCAAAACCCCTAATTTGTGACCGAACTAGATTACAACCGTTTCATAATCTCGGTGTACTCATACCCATTCCCAGTGGATAGATCCTATACTTACCCTAGACTTGTCTTAGGTTGATTTAGGTAGAAATATTGTTTGGCTTAGGGTGATTGCCCAACAACTGATTTACCCTTCTACCAAAGGTTAATTTTGGTGGAGCATGATTATAGTTCACGAAATTCAAAGTTTTCTACCATCCTACACATGGTGCTTTGATATTTCTCCCGCATCCTATTGCATGCTTTCTATTCTAAATGCTCCATCAGTACTCTTTCTCATGAGGAGGTAGCTTGGTTTTGGATGGCCAACAAGCCACAGGGTTCGGTTGGTCACATCCACTTGGTTGGTCATTTGGTTCAACGTCTCATTGAGACTAGGGATGGAATCCCTAGGGGTGGTGACATTCAATTAGGCGGCATGATTACTTTGATTGTGCTTCATGTTGATAATGATAAAATTTTTAAATCCATGATCGCCGATATGCCCCATGTTCAAGATCCCGATAACAATGGCATTGGTGCCATGTTCTTCCACATAATGGCAATGATCAAGTCTAATTTCTTTAGCAAACCAAGAACTCTTCTCTCTACATTTGGAAGGTTGTCAAGACTCATGATTAGTCACTTGTCCCTCATCGAGTCAATGTCATTGTTCGCCATGGGGATGAACACCCGTTTCGGACTCCTCAACATACTATTCCTCCCACTCTCAAGAAAGGCTCTCGTCAATGGTTACTCAAGCTCCATCTTCTTTCACTCACCATCATCAATAAAAACAACAACAACATCATGATATCCCCTCATCTCATGAGGGCGGTGAGCCTTCTTTTCCTTCCCCTTATATTCCTTCGTTGAATTATTATATTCCTTCTTCTTTTGATATCACATCTCTCCAATCCTAATTAGACTCGATTGCTAGAGGACAAGAGGTTGCCTTTAACTGAAAGGAATGGTGTCCTTCCAACAAGTGTATTATTCCGATAGAGAGTTCGGAATCATTAGAAAGCTAATTCTTCAGTAAGTCAAGTGATCGAAATGCCTAGGTGGAGGCCGCTTCCAATCAGTAATATTAATACATAACTAATATTACGGCATAATCTTGACTAAACCCTTCAGGTCGCACTCCTATCGAATAACCGATCCGAATCGACGAATCAATCCAACAGATTAGATGAGTTATTAGAGTATTACAAACAAAGAAGTCGGATATCGAGCTTAGAGCGTCGCAAGTCGAGTCCAATTAAGAATTCGACGAGACGTGGAATCAAGCAAGCGACAAGTTAGAGCCAAGCCGTAGCCTCGCATTGGCCAAGCCATGCGAGTGCTAGGCTAGGCCAGGTCACCATCTCATGCGTGTCATGCGTGCCTAGCATTTCCTAGCACACGCACATCGCATGGCCCAAGCATCGCAAGATGCGTGCCATGCGTGTGTGCGTTTCTGTGGCTGTGCAAGCATGGCTGGGCGTGCTTGCCAGCATAGAAGCACTAGCCATCGCAACATGCTAGGCATGGCCAAGCACAGCCCGCAAGCGTCACAAGGCCAGCAGCACCCAAGTGCTTACTGGGCCTCGTTATAGCAAGCAGGCAGCGCATAGCACTATGCGTGCTTGCTAGCCAAGCTGGGCCAGCCATCGCTGCATGTTGTGCTTGCGTGCCAGCCATGGGGCACCAAGCAGCAGCACGCTATGCGTGCTAAGCATCGCGTAGTAGAAGCCCAGCACACGCACATAGCAGTGCCTAAGCATCAGCCCGCATGCTAGTTGCACGCCTGCATAGGTGTGCTGGCCGGGCAGCCCAGCCTTGGTGCTAGGCGCCAGCTGGCAGCCAAGGCAGGCTGCCAGCCAGCCATGTGGCATGGTCAGCCGGTCAATGGGAGGGGACCAAAGGGGTTGGTGAGTGGCTTGGGGAGCAAGGTCATTTGGTCCCCCCTTGGTGGTCCTCACCTATTCTCGCCCTCCTTGTGCCACTTGGAGCTTGTTGATTGCATAGCATTTTTATTTTGTTTTGATTAAAATAGAATAGAGGAAAATGCTAATCTCCCACATTGATGGGAGAAGGGAGATTAAGTCTCCATTCCCTATAAATACCCAAGTTTTGGGTTTGGGAAAAATCACTTGAGTTGAACTCAAAAAGGCATTTCCTTGCAAAGTGAGAAAACCTTTAAGTTCGTAATACTCTAGTTTTGTTTGCTCAAGTCCCGACTAACCTTCGGGATTAAGACCGTTCGGGTCGGGTCGAGGGTGCGAGCCGTTGGAGGCCGTCGCACTTGCGAGGCTCGAGCTTTGAAGTAAGAGCTCGTGAATCGAGCGAAGCACGCGTCAAGGGTAAGAATGTCTTTTCTCTTTCTCTCTCTTATGTTGTTAATTATTTGATTGCATGTTTAGTTGCTTTAATTAGTGAGCGGGTCTTGGGCGCGTTTCTCTTCCGCGTAGCATTAGACGCTACGAAACCCAACAGTGGTATCAGAGCCGCGCTCATTTTAACTATTGTAACTAATAATTAATTGAAGTGATTTAAAATGGAATTAAATTCTGGTTTTGCTTTCTAATTAGATTAGAAGCTCGTTTTAATTAGTTTTAATCTCGTATTTTACTGATTTTGGCCAACGAACCCAGATTTTGACTTAAAAATAGTTATTTTTGGGTGGAATTGATGTTCTAAATCGTTTTTTATTCTCTTTCAAGGCTGTCCAGAAGCCAAAATCCACCCAAAAACATGTTTTTCGAGGGGTTTTTTCATTTTTGACGAAAAATTTTAAATCTTTAAACCTTGATTAATTATGTCATGTTAAAGGTAGATTAAATGTATGGTTGCATCACTAATCTAATGCAATTATAAACCTTATTAAGCATGTTTATGAAGTCTTAATTGGTGCTTAATTTGGTGAGTTCATTTTTCACATAAACTTGAAACTTTCACATTTTTGCAAATAAATTGCTTCAAGTGTGAATGTTTATGGTGAACTTGTAATTTTGAAGTCCCTAATATGTTAAAGATCCAATCTTTAATTGTTTATTTGGTTGGAACTTTGATTGCTAAATTCCATGTTGAACTAATTTTTGGATTTAATCATTTTTTAGTTGATTAAAGTCCTAAAAGTTCAAAACTTGTTATTGAAATTTAATTAATCTTCATATTGGAAGATGTAATTTTTCAATTATACCCAAGTTAGTGTTGGAAATTTTTCATTAAATGAAAGGGTTTATTTTTCCAACCCCTTTAATTTTGTCAAATCTCATTATTAATTTATATTTGGTTAAATTAATTATGAGTATAGCCCTTCAATTTTGTAGCATTAAGGTAGACCTAAATTGATTTAAAGAATGGCTCTTGAATAATTTAGGCTTGTGCACTATTAAAATTGAATTTAATTAAGTTAGACTTGTTTTATTTTCATTTTGCTCTAAAGTGGTTCTAAAATAAATTTAGAATTAATTTTTTATCACACATAAACCGGGAATTAAAATCCCGAGGCAAGTGCACACAAATCGAGGCAAAATTGCCCAATCCACGCCCTTAGGTTAGCCGGTCTACTCAAGCAGCCCACATGTGGCTGCCAAGGTGCGTGATGGGCTGCCTAACCTCGTGGATGCGCTAGTGTGTGCAAGTGTGGTGCATGATGCTACGATGTGTGTGTGTGCAAGTATGGTGCATGGTGCTACGATGTGTGTGTGTGTGAAAGGTTGCGCTTGGTGCTATGGTTGTGCAAGGATGATGCGTGTACTGTGTGAAGGTGCATGCATGTTGCTGGGCAGCAAGGCAGCGAGCCCCAGCAAGCCCAGCACACGCTGCCAGTACCAGCATGCACGTAAGCATGCGTAGCTTGCTGCGATGCATGTGGTGCCAGCAAGCATGGCGTGCTCTGCTAGGAACGCAGGCAAGCACGCTCAGCCACGGCACCTAGGGGCTACAAGGCAGCCATGGTGCGCAGCCCAACACCCTAGGCAAGCAGCCACGACCTTAGTGCCTAGCAAGCCTATCCCCGTGGCTTTGATGCTAGGCACTAGGGGCATCTTGTGGGCTATTGTTTTGCGTAATTGGGGCCGTTTAAATTATTTATTTATTTATTTTAACGAGGCTAGGCCTCGGTTCTTCCAACTCTTGCAAAAATATTTTGACAAAATTTTAGGTTAACCGACTTAATTAATTGGATTAATTAAGTTGGATTCGGAATTTAGTGGGAGCTTCGTTAATTGCTTGAACTAATTGTGTCTTAATCACATAAAATATTTAATAACTTTAACTAGTTTTAATTAGGCGCGTTGATCGGATTAACCACCTAAGTTAGTTACTAGTTTGCGCGTGTTATGTATTGTTACTTGTTTATCGTTGTGAAATGCATGGGCCATTCAGATATAGTGAATGGATGAATGGAATCTATATTGTTTCACAGGTTTTGTGAAAATGACAACTAGTGGGGCCCGACTAGGATAGTAAATACGGACTGCGATCCGTTATGTATTTTTGTAAATCTAAATACGATCTCCGTACCGTTGTGTATTTTGGTACCTTAATATTTAGATTATTCCTAGACGTAGTAGCTAGTAGGTGCATAGTTGGCGGAGATGTCTTGAAGACGGCGTTTCTAAGAAGACAAGCCAAATAAGTTGCATCGGAGACCCTTGAAGATTTGAAAACTCAAGGGGTCATGCTAGTTGCCAAATGCATCTTTTACTTATGTCTTATATATAATTGTGTTTATATATGAATGAATGGTATGATAGATGCACGTTTAGGATTTCAAATGTTGCAATGATTAATTAAGTTCACTTAAATCAACCAACATAGAAACCCTAGGTCCCTATAATATTGAGCCAAATTTGTCATTCCAAGAACAACACTTACCGAACTAATGCACGTGGTGATGCGCTACGCCAAAGCGAGGCATCACCGCTTCCCAAGGAACGTAAGGTATACTAGGTATACAAGTCGTCTTGGTTAAGCTCAACGATATCAGTAAGGAGTCCTTAGATGTCTTGGCAATGGAGATAAAATGTCAAGGAAGCATTAGATGCAACGTTTTATCGAACTAAGAGTAGCTTGGAGCTATTAGCAATTGGATTGCTTACCTTAAAATATTAAGTGTTAAGACAAGCCAAAGCATGCTTAATCAATTTTTGATTTTTGGGATCTTGGAATCATTTAATTCTCGCCTAAAAGGGACTAATGTTAATGCGTGGATAAAATGCTCAATAAGATTGAAAATTTGCATGAACGCTTTAAATTTCAAACTTATTGGTTTTATAAATGGTTTTTCATTTCAAATTCTTTCAATTGTAGAAACATGTTTGTAAGTAAGTTTAACAACAACTCTCTGTGCTCGAAACTCCCCGACAAGTTGGCTTTTAGCCTTAGCTTGGTGAACTTCAAGGAATAGGAAGAGGAACTCAGGAAAACTCTTCGGAATTGTTCCTTGGAGTACACTCTTGATACTCCCATTCCAAACTTCTTCTCTAAGGGAATCATGAGTGATGAGGCTCATGATAAATGGTCTTCCGATTGCAAGAAAGTCTCACGACTTATGGCTAATTCCATCCCGGAAGATTGGAAGGAAAAGCTCTCCTTCTATCTTCCGGACATGTTCCTCAAAGCACTTGAAGACGTTGTCAATGTGAGAGTCACCAAGGGTGACAATAACTATGATGGACTCGTGTTTGATGTGACTAGGTCACTCTCGAACATGAAGATAAAGCCATCGAAAGTGGGTTGTCTTGCTAAGGAAAGGCGCCGGCTTTGGACAAGGGTTTACAATACCAAATTGAGACCCGGTATGCCCCTCCGATTTCACGTGCTGGGAATGACTAGGCTCTTCAAGCACATGCAGCTTCTCGGAATCTCATAGGAGGATGAGATGGCGGGTCATATCTTGCTTGCTTCACTCCACTCGGGCTATTATGCACTTAGAGTGCATATAGCTGCGGGAAAGGAGACACGCTCTTCAAGAGAGGTGGTGCAATTGCTTCGCCAAGCCACCTACTATGGATCAACTGAAAGGCCCTTGAGAACAAGTAAGAGGGAATTCAAGAACAAGGCGAAGATGCGATGCTTCTATTGTGGTGGGCAAGGGCACTACAAGAGTGAATGCAAGCTCTTCCGAAAGGATGAGGAGGAGAGGAATGTGGCATCTGCCTCAGGTATCTTCATTAACACTTGTGTATAAAGCTATTCATAGGTATTGGATACCATGTGTAACTCACTTTATGTTTCCTTTTCAGGAACCAAGTGAGAGGGCTTCACAAGTGGATGTGCAACTACAATCGGACGACAAAGATGGTCTTTCGATCGTACTTGTAGGCACATTTATTTTGTCTATGGCTTGTAATTAAACAATGTTTGTTTCTCATGCTTTTGAACATATTTTTGATCTATGGTGTTGGACACCGAGTTACTTTGATCACAAGACTTTAACAATGGTTGGTTTTGAAATGTCTTGCTTATATGTTCTATAAAATTGCATGTTTTACATATGTTTAGACAAATTAATGATATCGCCAAAAGAGCTAAGACCATTGAGTCGAATCAAACCTACTTGTGGCATTGTCGTCTTGGCAACGTTAACATCAAACGCATCAAGAAACTTCTTCATGAGGGTATTCTTGACTCATTCGACTTGGAGTCGTTTGAAAATTGCGAGGATGTCTGTTAGGCAAGATGATAAAGCAGCCATTCTCCAAGTTGGGAGAAAGGGCTAGTGACTTATTAGGTCTAATACATACAGATGTATATGGACCAATGAGTTCACCTACAAGGAATAGTTGTCGATATTTCATTACCTTCACGGACGACTATAGTAGATATGGCTATGTCTACCTTAAGACGAACAAATCTGAATCTTTTGAGAAATTCAAAGAGTTTAAGAGTGAAGTTGAAAATCAGCTTGGTAAGAAAATCAAAGCACTTCGATTGGATCGAGGTAGCGAGTATTTGAGCCATGAATTCGACGATCACTTAAAAGAAAATGGTATTCTTTCAGAATTGACACCTCTCGGAACTCCACAATGAACGGAGTGTTCGAAAGGAGGAATCGAACCTTGTTAGACATGGTTCGATCAATGATGGGTCTTAATGAACTTCCTATCTCTTTCTGGGGACACGAACTTCTAACTGCGGCACTAACACTAAACTGTGCTCCGTCAAAAGCTGTCGAAAAGACTCCATGTGAATTATGGACGAAGAAACCTCCACGGTTGTCTTTTCTTAAGATTTGGGGTGGCCAAGCAATGTCAAGATATTAATTTGTGACAAACTTCACCAAAAATCTGACAAGTGTTTCTTTGTGGGCTACCCAAAAGAAACCAAGGGGTATTACTTCTACAACAAATCCGAGAACAAAGTGTTTGTTACTTGTGATGGTGTCTTTTTGGAGATGGAACACCTTTCCAAAATGACAAGTGGGAGGAAAATCGAACTCGACGAAGTTCGAGAGGTCGAGTAACAAAGTCAACCTGACATAACGGACAATCAAAGTAATGACATTGGTCAGAGTCAAACCGACAACGCAAATGCTTAACCTATTACCCTGCGTAGGTAGTAACGGCCAAGATCTCAACAAGACAAATACCTTGGTATTGTCTTAACCAAAGATCAAGACATCCTAGTTATGGATGGAGATGAGCCAGCAACATAAAAATAAGCTATGACGATCCCCGACTCTGCAAAATGGCAAGATGCCATGAAATCCGAGATGGACTCCATGCCTGAAAATCAAGTCTGGGACTTGGTTAATTTGCCCGAAGGTTACAAACCTATTGGTTGCAAATGGATTTTAAAGTTGAAAACAGTCAAAGATGGAAATGTATCTACATACAAAGCTAGACTGGTGGCAAAAGGTTACAGGCAAATTCACGGCGTTGATTATGATGAAACCTTTTTTCCAGTCGCAATGCTTAATTCCGTTCGGATTATCCTAGCGATTCCTGCATATTACGATTATGAAATATGGCAAATGGATGTCAAAACCGCCTTACTTAATGGGATTTTGGAAGAAACTGTGTATATGACACTACCGGAAGGTTTTGTTAATCTAAGCAATGCTGGGAAGGTATGCAAGCTTAAGAAGTCCATTTATGGACTAAAGCAGGCAAGCATAAGTTGGAATCTACGATTTGATTAAGCCATTAGTAAGTTTGGTTTTATCAAGAACCCAGATGAGTCTTGTGTTTACAAGAAGGTCAGTGGGAGTGACATCACATTCCTAGTTTTATATGTCGATGACATATTACTCATTAGAAACATCACCAAACTGTTAGAGTCCGTAAAGGGCTGGCTTGGTAAGTGCTTTTCAATGAAGGACTTGGGAGAGACACAGTACATATTGGGCATCAAGATCTATAGGGATAGATCTAAAAGTATTATTGGATTGAGCCAAAGTACTTATATTGATAAGGTACTAGCACGATCCAACATGGAAGGGGGCCAAGAGAGGGAACCTACCCATGTCACATGGCATAACTCTCTGCAAGAAGCAGTGTCCACAGACACATGATGAGCGAGAAAGGATGAGTTAGATTCTATATGCTTCGCTTATTGGATCGATCATGTATGTCATGATGTGTACTAGGCCAAATGTATCATATGCCTTGAGTGCTACGAGCCGATACCAATCAGACCTAGGAGAGGCGCGTTGGAATGTGGCCAAGAATATCCTAAAGTACCTGAAAAGGAACAAGGATAAGTTTCTGGTCTATGGTGGATGTAATGATTTGGTTGTTGAAGGTTACACTAACGCAAGCTTCCAGACTGACAGAGACGACTCCAAGTCGCAGTCAGGGTACATATTCTGCCTAAATGGAGGAGCGTTTAGTTGGAAGAGTACTAAGCAAAGCACCACTGCAGATTCTACAACTGAAGCCGAATACTTGGCAGCTTCAGAAGCAACTAAGGAGGCAGTTTGGATTCGTAAGTTCATTAGTGAACTTGGTGTTGTACCCTACATCAAGGGTCCGATAGACCTCTATTGTGATAACAATGGAGCTATTGCTCAGGCCTGGGAGCCTAGGGAACACCAGAAGGTCAAACATGTCAAGCGGCGATTTCACATGATAAGGGAATGGAAGTTCGAGGGTGAAATAAGAATTTGTAAGATTGGAACGGACGATAATGTAGCCGATCCATTGACTAAACCTTTGCCTCAAGTGAAGCACAACAAGCACGTTGAGGCAATGGGAATCAAGCATGTTGGAGATTTGCTTTGAATTCCCTATATATGTGTTTTAATTAAATTTGATGTCTTAATGTAAAACACTATGTTGAACCATTCAGTTTTGGAGCAATTAAAGTTTCAGCAAATTTATTATTACTCCATTTCTATTTAAGTGTGGTTTAGAATTAATTAATGAGTCCATTCGATTAATGAAAATATTCAAAACAGGGTATCAAGACCATGTCTTGGATAAAGAAACACCTCTTAAGTGAACATTGAATATTTTAATCAAAAATTATCCCTAATCAAGGTCATTTAAACGATGGACGATTAATGACCACTTGAGATTAGTGTGTAGTATGATTTATAGCACCGTTTCTTGTGCTACGAGGACACGATTGTCATAAATCATTTGCACAAGTACTAGTTTGGAACTGTACCAGATCGACCTATGAGAGTACTTTAAGAGATTTAAAAAACCGTCATAAGTATATTTCTCATTATAGCTGTTTCGGGGTTTTCTGATGTCCTGCGGGAGAGTTACAATTCCGAGACTGGAACCGGACGCCTGTACCTGCAAAACAAACGGATGCTCCGGGTGGTTGGAGATCCGCCTCCGACGGTCAAGTTAGTACTTAATTAAGGAGTAATTAATGCGGAAATTAAAGTGATTAGTTCTCTCTAGGTGAGAGTGTTTAATGTGTGTAATTTGCGTTGTTCGCGTCCCCTCCCTTAATGAGGATTAAGGGAGGTATTTATAACATCGGGAAACATGCCAATCTAGGTTTAGGTTAACCTTGGGCTGATTGGGCTTCCCTCGGAAGTTGGGCCTAGGTGACCGGCTTCTCCATTAAGCATGGAGTATGCCACGTGCCATGACATAATAAGTCCAGGGTAGACGAATAAGCGTGTGCCACGTGGCAAGCCCTAAGAGATCCAACAGGGGGACACTTGGCAGGACTTGATTGGCCCACGTGGCGCATTCCGATTGGTGGGAGCAAAATCCCCTAATCATTTGCCCCTCACAGGTGGCACGTGACTGGTCACGTGTTACCTGTGACAGGTATCGCCCTGTAACAGGTGTCACTCGGCGAGAGGCCGAGAGATTCTCCCGCCAAAATTTTGAATTCTGGAAGTGACCCTTCGCCTTCTCACTTTGCCTATATAAAGGAGTGTTGACTTCGGTCATTTTCACACTTGAAAACTTTGTGAGAGAACATTCGGACCCCTGAACTTGCTCTGACATTTTGGACCCTTTCTGCCTACCGCCTGCTCTGACAAGCCGACTGCAAAGGA
Organism: Chenopodium quinoa; assembly: GCF_001683475.1. Classification (NCBI taxonomy): domain Eukaryota; kingdom Viridiplantae; phylum Streptophyta; class Magnoliopsida; order Caryophyllales; family Amaranthaceae; genus Chenopodium; species Chenopodium quinoa. Next base: position 2,835,547 of record NW_018742287.1, on the reverse strand, counting down.
TTTTCAGAACTTCATCAATCGTCACTCGTTCAGGTAACCGTCGGTTCTCTTACTCTTAATTTTCTCTTTACTTTATTCTTTTTTGAAATGGCACCACAGAAGCACACGACACGACCTAGGTTAGTGATCAGTCGGTCACCGGGGACGGCTGAATCTAGGACTAGGAGTGTCGCCTGCCCTTTTCTGGACCCATCTTTGCCCTTTATACAAAGTCCGACTGTATCTGTGTCTATGCACAGCATGATGGCCAGAACAAAAAAGACTGCCAAGATCTCAAACTCAGACGGCTCCTCCCACAGGGTGCCGATTAGTGAAACATCTGACCAGGCGCCAGATGTGGAAGTGAAACAAAGCGGCTTGAAAGCCGGCAGTTCTGAGGGAGGAGTCAAAGTGACCCCTTCCCATTTTACAGTTGACAATTCTACATTCTCTCCTGCTCCTTTTAAAGGAGAGGAGGCGGGCCCCTCCGGGAGAGGGGAGAAGTCTTCCTCTTCGGACTCGTCAGAGGACGATTCCGAGTCTAGCTCTTCTGGCCATGCTTCTCTGGACACAGAAGAGAAAAACAGTCGCCTACAAGAGGCGAGGCTTTCTCACGCAGTTGAGAAGGGGCACGATTGGGCGGAGCCATCCGCCTCTCACCGAGAGCAAAATACCCCCTACTACTGCACGGTACCTCGGGGCCGGATCACGGCCATGCAAGAGAAAGTGGAGAGCTTTATCGCAAACCACACAATGGGCCCCGGCTTTTTAGTGTTCGTGCCAGATCCAGAAGACACAGTCGTCTGGCCGGCTGGTACCAGTTATGATGGCGCCTGCTTTGGCTGCTACGAGGCGGCCATCAAGGCTGGGCTACGCTTCCCACTACATCCGGCTGTTCAGCGGATCTTGGATGGGTATGAGTTGGGGTTATGGCAGTTAGCCCCGAACTCCTGGGTCAACGTACTCGGCTATGTGGCCGGGTGCGAACTGCACGGGGTGGAGCCGAACTTCGAGGCTTTCGCCCACATGAACTACCTCAGCCGGACCCCTAAGGCAGGCGGTACCAGCTGGTATCAATTGACGAGCCACAGGGGCTACCTCATGACGAGAGGTAAAGCAAACAAATGGAAGGGCTGGCGGAGCACCTTCATTATCATTGAGAGTTCAGACACAGAGCTGAACAAGCGCTTCAACAGGTGGAACAGGAATCCGCCCCTTCTTGCAGGCGGCCGCAGCATGCCGCCTGTTCCCCCCAAGGTTAAGAAAGAGATCCTAGATAAAGGACTCTTCAAAGTAGAGTCGAAGGTGAACTCTACTTCAGGGGTACGAGAGCAAGTACCCCTGCACTGCGTCCCGAGCTTCAAATGGCTCTACGACGAGTACTTTTTGGCCGCCTGTGGCCTCAGCAGTCAGTGCTCAAGAGGTAGTCGGCCTGTCGAATAATCTGTTGTTACATGCATTTCTTGTTATGACTTTTATTAACTTTGCTATTTGTTTTTTCAGCGGACGCCATGAGCAAAATTACCGCCTCCAAGACTGCGGCGGCCATGTTGCGGGCCTCCATCATGCAACAGTCTTCAACCGACTCCCCCAACAAGGGGGCACCCTTGGTGGGCTTCGAACCTTTCACCCTCTTTTTGGAGTTGTGTTTATGCATATACTGACTCTTTTCTTCTTTTTTAGACGGGCGCTCCAAGAGCTTCTTCTTCCCAACAGCCGGACCCCAAGGCCCGGAGGACGACTGTTGCAAGCTCTCCTGGTTCTGCCAGGAAACATGTGGCGGCTGAGAAACAGCCGGCCACTTCTTCTAAAACTCCAGCTGGGCCACCTAGAAGTATGAAATTGTCCTTGTAAATTTTAGACTTGCTCCCTCCTTTACTAGGTCTAATCCGTTTGTTTATGCTTGATGCAGCCGTCCCTCAGGAGCCTGACTTGGTCGAAGTGGCCAAGTCTATGATCAAAGCCGTTCCTCCAGCTGAAAGGGAGGCGGTCAGGGGTGTCGGCACCCTTGACCTAGACGGGATTGCAGGTGTCCTTGCTGAGGTATACTTAGCATATTTTTTAGTATTTGTATTCCAGGACGCCTGTTTTCTTTTTTGTTTGGAAACTGACGCCTGTTCCCCTTTTTACTTAGGCCCTGCTCCGAGTGAACGGTCTTCGCAAGCCGCTTGACCGGAAGAACAAAGAGGTAAAGGCTGCAAAAGCTATGGCCGCTTCTGACTGTGATAAGGAAATGTTTCAAATTGCCCAAAATGAAGTTCTGACCATTGATATTCTTTATTATCAGGCGCAGGCTACCGCCGCTATCCGGGCTCAGTTAGAGGCGGCCCAGAAGAGGAATAGCGAGCTGGAGGCGACCATCAACAACCTCAAGGCCGAGCTGAGACCTCTTCGCCAAAAGATGTCCTCATACGAAACCTTGGAGAAATCCTTGGCGAGCGTAAAGGTACGCCTGGTGACCCAAGAGAAGAGTCTTACTCAGGAGCTCTCGGAAAAGGCCAAGCAAGAAAAGAAAGAGTTGGTCCGGGAGATGATGGAAGACTCTGCTCAAATCCAGCGCATGACTTGGGGCCGCCTCTTCCCCAATGCCGACTTTGCCTCCTGGAAAAAAACGTACCGCCAGTGTTCTGATAGATATAATCAAGAGATCCTGGCGGCTGCTGAGGAAGAGGCACTGGAGGAGGAGGAGCAGCCGGTGGTGGCGCTTGTGCCGCTTGGGGGTAATACATTAAAGAAGGATGCAGCTGAAGCCGAGTCCAGCAAAAAGAGTGCTGACCAGGCGGCAGCTACTAATATTGAAGATCTGCCCCCTTCATAAGCTTTATGTCTTCTTTCCCCGGCCTGCGTGCCGTTTGTTTGTATTGACCCGGCCAGGGGGCCGGGGCTCTGAATATTTTGCCGGTCTTTAATGATCGGCTTCTTTTTAATGAATATTTTTGTTTTGCTTCAAATTTGTTTAAGTATTGAATATTCTGATATCCAATTGTACACTATACCGACTGTTTTACATGGCCGATAGTTGCAGACAGGTACGGATAGTTAGTCACGCCGCCTATGCCCCTGGACGACTGGTTGTCTGTTTCCAGGCTAGACGATTAGTCGGCCATTTATCCAATCGGTATTCGAAACATTTTAAAGACTGGATCCCCTTTAGGCAGGCGGTCCTGTCATTTGTAAAATTAACCAAGTAGGAAAGTGGTTTCCTACTTGTCATGCTTTTAGGCTAGAGACTTTAGGTCGTCTAGGCCTACTGTTCTCCGCCACATTTAATCTAGTGTGAACAGGTGCTGTATGAACACCTTTTTAGTTTCATACTAAATTTTTAAGGAGTGACCAAGTAACTGAGTAGTAGAGGTATCAAGCGGTGGGTACCGGTTGTTCCCCTTTATTCGCCAATGTTTGTTGGCTTTTAACTCATAGGTTGTTAACCTAGCAGGAGTAGTGGTTGAGAGCCCCTGTTTTCTAAAAACAGGCGGACGACTCATACCTTTTAGGCTCCATACTAAGTTTGAGAGAGTGACTATGAGTTAACTTTGGTGTTACTCAGTCGCTGTCACTCCTGCTTGAGTAGTAAAGGTACCAGGCGGCGGAGGCCGGCTGAATCTTTTGATTCGCCAATGTTTGTTGGCTATTAACTCAAGAGGTACCCCCTACATTTATCCCAAGTAATACAGGCGGTCATCTGACTCAGATGTCAACTGCTACCACTGGTTTGGTTAGTGATAGAGTTATCCTTGTCTCAAAAACGGCTACGTGGTTGCCCTTGGGGACAGTCGTATAGGTGCCGTGTAATTAGTTTATAGAGCAATGTTCCACCCAAAAGGGAGCTGCTCTCTGCGACGAATTTCATCCGGAGGGATGCCGCCGGACGCCTGCTATGATGTTGGGACAGGTCGTATTAGTTTAAAGATTGGATCAGTTGGCTTGGCGCCTGGACTGATCATTCGGCTTGTGGCCTTGGTTAGTTCTTGGTGAACGTATGTGCTAAGTAAGAGGAGGGTAGCCGCCTGTTTAGGCACAGGGTCGGCCAGGCCCTGATCATTTTTAGCTAAGTATAAGGGGGGTGGCTTTGTGCTTTGGAACCAGTCGGCCCTCTTCTATGGAGAGTAGTCGACTATATATCCAGACGGCATGCCCCTATGGTGATAGAGTAAAATATTCAATGGAGAGTAGCCGACTGTAAAGGTACAGACGGCATGCTTTGAAGATAGAGTAAAATACTCAATGGAGAGTAGCCGACTGTAAAGGTACAGACGGCATGCCCCTTTGATGATAAAGTGAAATACTCAATGGAGAGTAGGCGACTGTAAATGTATAGGTGGCCTGCCCCTCTTAAGTAAGAATAAAAATTAAACATGGAGAGTAGCCGACTGGTTGTCAGTAGGCATGCCCCTCTTAAGTAAAAATGAAAACTGAGTATGGAGAGTAGCCGACTGTTTGTTAGTAGGCGTGCCCCCCTTAGTACATAATTGAATATTAAGTATGCAAACTTTTATTAAGTAGCCCTTGACTATTTATATCATTCAAAAGAAATATTTCTTAAGATTATCTGCATTCCAAGTTCGAGGCAACGGTTGGCCGTCTGGTGTTTCCAGACGGTAGGTATCGTCCCTGACCTCTTCACAGATTCGGTAGGGTCCTTCCCAGTTGGGAGTTAGTTTTCCAGACTCATTAGCCCTTCCAACTGCTTCCATTTTTCTAAGTACAAAGTCCCCCACTTTGAGTGGACGCCTGTGTACTTTTTTATTGTATGATCTAGTCATTCTCAGGCGGTAAATTTCATGGCGCAAGACAGCATTGCCCCTCCTTTCAGGAAGTGAGTCTAATGCCAGGCGCATGGCTTCCCAGTTTGCCTCTTCGTCATATAGCATTACTCGAAGAGTCGGCTCGTAGTGTTCTATTGGAAGAACAGCTTCCGCACCATAAGTTAGGAGGAATGGAGTTTCTCCAGTCGCCCCTTTTTCAGTCGTCCTAATGGCCCAGAGAACATGTGGTAATTCTTCCGCCCATAGGCCGCCTGCTCGTTCAATCTTTTTCTTGAGACCGTCTGAGATGATTTTATTAAAGGCTTCTACCTGGTCGTTTGCTTGTGGACGGCCAACAGATGCAAAGTAGTGTGCAATTCCTTGGTCACCCAACCAGCTTTTGAGAACAGGCGTCTCAAATTGGGGACCATTATCAAACACCATAGACATGGGAACCCCGAACCAAGTGATGACATTTTTCCAAATGAATGAAATTACATCCTTCGTCTTGATTCCCTTTACAGCCTCCGCCTCTACCCATTTAGTGAAGTAGTCGACGGCAACAAGTATGTACCTCCTTCCGCCTGTAGCAGTCGTATATGGACCCAGAATATCCATGCCCCACTTAGCAAACGGTAGTGGGCTATGAATGGTAGTGAGGTCAGTAGCCGGACGGTGAATTAGCTTGCCAAACCTTTGGCACTTGTCACATTTTTTCACCATCTCCATTGCATCTTCTTCTAAAGTAGGCCAAAAGTAGCCCTGCCGCCTTGCCCGTTGAGCAAGCGTCCTACCGCCTATATGGGAAGCACAGTAACCAGAGTGAAGATCGTCTAATATCTCTCGTCCCTTTTCTGGAGTAACACACTTTAAGAAGGGTTGAAGGTACCCCCTTTTGTGAAGTTCTCCCTTTATTATTTCAAAACTGGTTGCTCGTTTTTTCAGTGCTGTCGCCTGTTGATGATCATCCGGCAGGGTACCGTTTGTCAGATATGCCCTGATTGGATCCATCCAGGTTGAGCTTCTGTCTAGGATTCCAATAGGGTCTTCCTCGATGCTTCTCTTCTCCATTACTTCCCAAAAAACAGTTCGAGGAGTATCACAGGAGGCGGATGATGCTAATTTTGAAAGTGCATCCGCCTGGTTGTTTTCTGATCTCGGCACTTGGGTCAGATGGAAATCCTCAAGGGAGCCGACTGCTTGTCGGACCGCCTGTAAATACTTGATCATGGCCGGATGGGTTGCTTCGTATTCGCCATTGTACTGACTCACTATCAATTGTGAATCGGAACAGGCGTCTATTTTTCTTGCCCCTGTCGCCTTGCACATGCGGATTCCGACTAGTAAAGCTTCATATTCTGCCTCATTGTTTGAGGCCTGAAAACTGAAGCGTAGAGCATACTCGTACCTGTCGCCCTCTGGCGACTGACATATGACGCCTGCTCCACAACCATTTGAAGTAGAGCTTCCATCCACATATACCTTCCAGACTTGGTCTGGAACTTGAGAGTCAGGAGGACGAGTCATCTCAACAATAAAGTCAGCAAAGGCTTGCCCCTTCACTGCTTTTCTAGGCTCGAAGGTAACTTCGAGGCTCTGTATTTCTATGGCCCATTTGATCATTCGGCCCGACGACTCCATGATGGTCAGTGGCCGCTTGATAGGTTGGTCTGTATACACGACGACTGCATGTGCCAAAAAGTAGGGCTTCAATTTTTTAACAGCCATGAAGAGTGCAAGACCAAATTTCTCCACTTAGGGATACCTCAACTCGGCATTTTTCAGTACGTGACTGACAAAGTAGACCGGGAGCTGACAGCCGTCTCTTTCAGCAAGGAGAACAGCGCTTAACGCATGATCAGAGACGGCCAGGTACATGTAGAGTACTTCTTTGGGCAAAGGGCTGACCAGCCTCGGCAAGGAATGCAAGTGAACTTTCAATTTCTGGAAGGCCGCCTCAGCATCCGGCCCCCATTCAAACCTTGCCTTTTTCTTAATTGCCTGGAAAAAGTATAGGCATTTGTCGCCTGATCGGCTTAGAAATCTTCCCAAGGCCGCCAGACAACCTGTTAACTTCTGAACCTCTTGGATGGTACGAGGCGACTGCATGTCGATGACCGCCTGCACCTTCTCAGGGTTCGCCTTTATTCCTCTCTGATTGATAAGGAATCCGAGGAATTTCCCAGACTCAACTCCAAAGAAACATTTCCTGGGATTGAGCATGACATGGTGCCGCCTGAGTGTGGCGAAAGTTTCTCGGAGGTCCGACAGATGATCTTTCTGAAGTTTAGACTTGACAATCATATCATCAATATATGCCTCAACATTTCTCCCAATCTGATCAAAGAACACAGTGTTTATCATTCGCTGGAAAGTGGTCGGGGCATTCTTAAGACCAAACGGCATGACTGTGTAACAGTATAACCCCTGATCAGTGACGAAGGTCGTCTTCTCCTGATCTTTCTTCCATAAAGGAATTTGATGGAAACCAGAGTAGGCGTCCATAAAGCTCATCAAAGCATGGCCGGCTGTTGAGTCGACCAGGTTATCAATTTTAGGAAGAGGGTAACTGTCTTTGGGGCACGCCTTATTTAAGTCTGTGTAGTCTACACACATTCGCCAGGTGCCATTCGGCTTTTTAACAAGCACCACATTTGCAACCCAGTCTGGGAAGTAACATTGCCGAATGAACCCTGCATCAAGTAATTTTTTAACTTCGGCGGCTGCCGCCTGACTTCTTTCTTCGCCATGGTTCCGCTTCTTCTGCCGTACGGCTTCTTTTTCGGATCCACGGCCAGTTTATGTACCGCCAGATCAGGACTAATGCCTGGCATTTCATGGACTTCGAATGCAAAGATGTCCTTGTATTCTTTCAATAGTTTGTGAAAGTCGTCACCCAGGTCCCTTAGAGCAGTCGTCCCAACCTTGATTGCTCTGTCAGAACGCGAGTTATCTAAGATCAGGTCCGTATGCTCACCAGCCGGCTGAGGGCGGAATTCATCCGACCGCTCCTCTACCAATGATTGCTATTTTCTGTCTTTTCTTGCGGCCCCTGTCTGGGATTCCTTTCTCTTCTTGCCGCCTGCTTCTTGAACAGGCGCACTCTCCTTGACATTGTCAAGGTCTATTTTTCCACCGCTCGACCCAGTGGCCATAACAGTGGGCTTGACATCCGAGAGATAGCACTCTCGGGCCATCCTCTGATCTCCCCTTAGGGACCCGACTGTTCCATTATCCCTCTCAAACTTGAGCAACATAAGAGATGGGATTATAACAGCCTTGGAATTATTCAGGGTTGGTCGTCCCAGAATCATGTTGTAGGCCGAGAGTTCTTCTACTACCAGGAACTGGACTACCATGTGTCGTCCTTCCCCTTTTTCGCCCAGGCGGATGGGTAAATCCACTCGTCCCACTGGGTGGACGACTCCTCCTCCAAACCCTACTAAAGGGTGGGATGCCGGATGTATGCAATCAGTCTGATATTTTAGTTTCGACAGACATTTGCTACTGATGAGATCTCCTTAACCATGATACGACTGAGTATGCCTCATCGAGGTATTTCGCAGACTGTCTTGGAAGTATGAAGTAGAGGCCGACTCTGACAATCGGTCACTCTTCTTCTGCTCTAGCAGTAGCCGAGCGTCTGTGTATGTTTTCCTCGACCCGTCCGCCTGAATATGACGAACTGGTTTCCTATTTCCTGGAGTAGGAAAACGGTATTTTGTGAAATCAAGAGCAGACGACTTCTTGTTGATCAACTCTTGAATTTCTCCCTTGAAGTCCCTCATGAAGGTCATGAGTTCGTTCCTTGTGATGGGAGCAGACCCATTAGTCGGAGGATCGTCCAGGGGACGTCTCTCTTCAGGATCCGGTACAAACGTGGGTGCCATCTCAGAAGTACTCTCCCCACAGACGGCGCCAAAATGTTTCGGGGTTTTCTGATGTCCTGCGGGAGAGTTACAATTCCGAGACTGGAACCGGACGCCTGTACCTGCAAAACAAACGGATGCTCCGGATGGTTGGAGATCCGCCTCCGACGGTCAAGTTAGTACTTGATTAAGGAGTAATTAATGCGGAAATTAAAGTGATTGGATCTCTCTAGGTGAGAGTGTTTAATGTGTGTAATCTGCGTTGTTCGCGTCCCCTCCCTTAATGAGGATTAAGGGAGGTATTTATAACCTCGGGAAACGTGCCAATCTAGGTTTAGGTTAACCTTGGGCTGATTGGGCTTCCCTCGGAAGTTGGGCCTAGGTGACCGGCTTCTCCATTAGGCATGGAGTATGCCACGTGTCATGACATAATAAGTCCAGGGTGGACGAATAAGCGTGTGCCACGTGGCAAGCCCTGAGAGGTCCAACTGGGGGACACTTGGCAGGGCCTGATTGGCCCACGTGGCGCATTTCGATTGGTGGGAGCAAAATCCCCTAATCAATAGCTATGCGAACCTTTTTCCTCGACCATGAGTATTGCAAGTTCTCTTGTTTGAGTACTAGTCGTTTTGATGTTGTCAAACGTCTGTCGTAAATGAGGATTATAACGACAACACTCAGGCGACTAGGTCCTCTTAGTAAGGGAAGTTTATGGTTCAACACTGGGAATGTCCCCCTATTAACAATAGGGAATATATCTTTGTTGTTTACAAGGCCTCTTGAAGAGCGAGACTGTGAAAATGCATGGTCGTGCTCGGATGGATTTTATAAATCATCTACTTATTGACAGTCAAACTCTAACAGTCAAACTCGGGAATTGAGAAACACTTATATCGTTCATTACATCTTCCAAATTAACATCAATTATGCAATTACAGATTATCTTAGACGAATTAAGCTTCGGAATCTTCCTTTGAGATTATTTTGTTGCCCGATAAAATCTTCGCATGGGAATTTCTTCAATTGACGTTTGGGGAAAAAATGTTAGGGGGGAGGGTTATATAAGGAGGAAATTAATTGAGAGTTTTTTTTTATGGGTACTAATTTTCAAATGGCACAATTATGGGGTAGTAAATGACAAATTTTTCATTTATATTAAAGTATTATCAAGAATTGTACCTTTTACTGTCTTTTATATGGATTTGAACTTTAAATGAACCTTGATATGCCTTCATTGAAATTAGTTGAGTTAAATTAGACTTTAACAATGCTTGAATTGACTTGAAAAGGGAGCGTTTAGGATGTCTAAGAAGGGTTTATGGCTAGAAATACTATTTTGTTATTGTGTTGCTTATTCGTGGTTAAAATCAAGGCTTGAGGTTTATTTATATAGGCAACAACGAAGGAATGAGGATTGCAACAAAATCGATAAACCTTGTGTTTCTATTGAAGCCATTGCACCACGATGGCCACTAGCATGCTACTTTGCATACTAGCATAATGAACTGGTTTCATCGTACCCACCAACTTTGTAATGTAGTCCGTTTGCGTTGTATTTATTATTCAACAGGTATTTTGAGCACTATGCGCAAGTGCGAGTGTGGTACGCTTGACCTAACTTTTTTTATAAATGCAGCATTTAACTTAGGGCTTCGATTTAGGATTTTGAACGAAATTGGCCTATTTTAATGGGGTTTTGAGTTTTGTTGGACCTACTAAGGTATATTTAAGGGCTTAAATTGAGTTTGGACTGGGCTTAATTTGGATTTGAACTAGATTTGAATTGCTTGGAGCTTCATATGGGGTAATTTGAGAGATAATAACTAGCATTTCTTTAGAGTTTTAAACCAATTCAGAGGAGTTGTACTTTTCAATCATCGGGTATTTTTGGAAAGCCATTTATTGGTGACTACATTAGCAATTTTATCATGACCTGTTTCATCATCATCAATTAAAATAGATATTTTATAAAACCTTCTTGTACGTAAGCTCTCTTAAAAGTGGGAGCATTCTAGAGCAAAAGTATATAAACCTCCACAAGAAGAGTTTAGAAGCATTTAAAACTAGGAGGTATCTAGGGTAGGGATTTGGAAGTCTATAAAGTATTGCCATTCTTATGTACTCAGCTTCCTCTGTTCCCTAATTTTTTGCCCCGTTGCAAATATATGAGTCAAACTTTAATAGTTTTGACCATAAAATACTCTTAATCTATAAGAGATAATATAGTCATGTGTAATTTTGTTGGATTCAACTCACTATATAATTTATTAATAGCTAGGTTTTATAATTTTTACACGTATGAAAATGAAGATAAAATCATTTTAAAACGCATCTTGAAAACCACGAAAAGTCAAGGAGCAAAATATTAGCGATGAAGGGGATACTAATTAAATGAACAAAGAAATTGGTAATCTTAATTTGATTATTCTCTGATAAAACCAAGAAACAGTGAGAAGCATGAAAAGAAAAGGGAATTCTCCAAATTGATAAAGTGCGAACTACCTCTAAATTATACTAAGATAATGTTCTTCATTCCCATATAATTTATCAAACTATTCGACAAACTAAAATTCATTACAAATCTATTAATTAATCTCAAAATACTTTATAATTGGGTATGTGACAATGTAGTGCTACGACTGATACCTCATTTGTATTCAGAGACGAATAAAAAAATATCACATGTGAAATTCAAAACAATACAAAATTTAAATTTTTCGATAAATCACTGCTATAAGCCTGATGATGCTATGGATAATAATGTACCTTTAAGATCCGGTAAAAAGTAAATCTTATTTGTGCTTCTATCTTCCTCTATAGATTAGATTACTTCTTGTTTACTACACTAAATTACTATTTACTTTATCATACTCTTTAAAATCAAGTCATTAATATTGCAACTAAAAAGAAAGTTTATATAATTTAAAAAGGTTATGCTAATTTCAAAAGTTTATATAGGTTTCTTGATTTGCTACAAAAATAACAATTTCTGCACATATTACACAAATTTCCGAAACTAAAAAATTGGTTTAGAAATCAATTGGAAGAGCAGTCAAAAATGCCAAGGTAGATGGAGAAGTGGACTTCCCAAAAAGAGAACACCAAGAAGGAAGCTTCATCAAAACTCTCTCTGATTTTGGAGTTAATCTGTTTATATCCGTCCTTAATTTTATAAGATATTTTTGTGCGTTAGTATTGGCATGACTTCTAGAACGCACCGAATTTTTGATCCATTGAAGGGTGAGATCAAATTTTGTTGGAGCATTCTTTCCTCCAGAAAACTGAATTACATGCCAACCACCAGTGCTACTCTTATTGCTCATTGGAACTAGCTCCTTATGATCACCTGATACTGAGAGAGCACACAAATGTCAAAATAAAAAATAGATATATGATTGTACGATTTTATTTTTTTTGCTTCACATAAAGCGAAAAAAAAAAAAAAAAAATCATTTAGAAGAGACTGAGCCATAAATTAGGACATAAAATTCCAACAATGATAATATATTAGCCTCGATCCCATTTAAAAGAAAAACTCTAATAAATAAAAGGAAAAATACAATTTAATAATCCAACTATGGGCGATTTACTTTTAATAAGTCCAACTAAGGTTTATTATCTAATAATCCCAAATAAGCTCAACTAAGATTTATTATCTAATAATCCCAACTATGCTATGTGTTTGCCTCTAATGGACCCAACCGGTAAACACCAAGTCAACGACCTATTATGACAGGTAACTATAACACATGTCAACACGTGATTGATCCAAAAATAAAAAATAATAATAAAAAATTAAAAAAAAAATAAAAAAATATCCCAGCCACCTTTCCCACCGTGAAACCCTAACCCCCTAACCTCGCCGGACCGGTCGGCCACCCCCTTCTAGCCACCGAAAACAACTGGCCGACCAACCCTGACCCCAAAAACCCCGACCCCAAAAACCACCAACCCAGCCAATCTCGACCCCCAAAAACCACTTGCAGTCACCGCCACCACCTGCAGTCACACCTTCGTTGCGAATTTTTGGTCGACGGAGGTGGTGAGATGCCGGCATGTTCTTTGGCGATGGCTTCGAAGTAGGTGGAGAAACCCCCGGGCAGATTCGGTGACATTATCGTCGCCAGAGCCTCAAATACGAAGCTTGAACAATTCGAGTTTTTGGGGTCGGGTGGCTAAGAGGTGTTTCGGGGGTCGGGGGTGGGTTAAAGGGGGTCAGCCAGCCAGATTAGGTGGTTAAGGAGGGTGGTTGGCCAGTTTCCGACGAGGTTCGAGATGGGGAAAGGGTGGCTGGGAATTTTGGGATATTTATTGGGACCATTGGAGGCAAACATACCCAATAGGTAGGATTATTAGATAATAAACCTTAGTTGAGATTATTAAAAGTAAATCGCCCATTGGGAGTATTAAAGTGTATTTTTCCTAAATAAAAAATCATAATGCCATATTACAATTGATCTTACAAGGTATACATTGCTATCACCAAATAAACTCCATTTCAACAATCTAAGGAAATAACAATGAGCGATATTGTTAAAAAAATAAAATAAATAATTAAAAATAAGATAATAATAATAATAAAAAAAAAAGCAATTCATTGTATATTTGTATATATTACTAAAGAAAAGATTCTTAGATCTGTTATTTTTATTTTACTACAAACACAATAAACTTAAGAGATACTAATGCATGTCTTCTTTTCCTATTACCAAATCTTGTGATCCTCATCAGATTAGCCTAGATAGTGAATGGCTGTTTAACCAATCATCATAAGAATCAAATACACCATGTTAACAAAAATATGTTTGGCTTTCCCAATTCTCCAGTAATACAGAATCTTTATATTAACTTTAAGGCTTAATCTTTACTTAAAAGTTAAAGGGTGTCTTACTAAGTTTTCAAAATCCCTGCTTTGTTTGAATATGTTTTTCTAATTTCTACTATATACAAAAATGGTCCAGGTCCATAGGCAACCAATTCATAGTTCGTATAAACAGGAAATTGCTAAGATAATGGTGATTGAGAATTATTAAAAGAGGATGCAGTGAGTTATTTGAACAACTATACCTCGGAATTCAAAATTTGCTACTTCATCTGTATTAATTGCAATAGACCATCTTGTGGAGACCTTTGTGTCAATTGAAAGCTCAGTCACTCTTAAATCCATCTTCCTGTCGCTCTTAACTTCAATTTTGGGAATATCAAGGTCACTCCATCCTTGTTCAGTTTCATTGTAGCTGAAGCAGCCATAGTTCACAGAGAAAGTAACAAAATCCACAACCTTCTCTCTACCACATTCAAAACCTTCTTTGATCTGTTCGATCTCCCTATCCAAGTTCCCTGGAGTTGAGGAAAAGAATGAAACATACGAGGTAGGGTCTCTTCCATTATCATGTCCACCCATTGTATCAACAACGTGAACAACCTGAGAAGCATTAAGTAAAGGTCATCTTTTCGAAAAAGTGCATGTTGAAATCAGACACAGCAATAATAAGAAATCATGCAGCTCTACATGAATACATGATATGAACAATTTATTTTCAAATGATTGATGAACCAGGTAATAAGACCTACTAAGTATTTTTGTATATGAATTATATTTTGAATTTTAGTTTTTAATTTTTTTTGGAAAAGAAACTCATTGCATAATACAAAAAATCAAAGCAACAAAACAAAATCTTTATTCCAAAAAGTATATAGTAGGCTACATTAACCAAAATTAAATCTCATGCGGTCATCCACAAAGAATCTCTCCACCTTATTCACTTCTATCTATTGCCAGTTTTGCCACATGCACTTTAAAACCTGATTTAATCATGTAATTATTAACTCCCTTCACACGTCATCTTTGGTTTCTCTTAGATTCTTTTGAAACCTTCATTATCCTAAAGCTTTTTCCAAATATACCAGTTCTCTTAGCTTCAATGTTTATTCATCCTATATAGCCTTACCAGCATTGTTATTAAAATTCCGATTTAAATCTTCGAATCTTACGATTTTACGATTCATGTATGTTATTCGATTCGATTTACGATTCTACCCAATTTTACATATTTCTCTTAAATAACGAAATCCTTACAAGTTTAAAACATGTCTACATAGTTATTTCTAAATATATATTGTCAATTATTTGTTGCTTAATGGGTAAACAACTATTTCCTATTAATAATTAGGTTTCAAACTCATAATTTAGAGCTGTCAAAATCTGGCCCGACTCGAAAAACTGACTTGAACCGACAACGGTCTGTGTCCGACCCGTATCCGAAGAATAGGTGAAAACAGTGACATGTAACTTGAACCGAAACAAACCTGACATTAATTGATAACCGAATAGACCTGATACTTTATGACCTAAACCCGAACCTATAATCAACTTGATTTAACCGAAAAACGATTTGACTCGACTTGATTATGATCCAAACCCGATTAGTACTCGACTTGTGTAGAACCTGAAATCGACTATAACTTGTAACAACTTGTTACCGACCCGAATGGATATTGGCAGACAATCAATTTGACCTGACAATGATCTGAACCCGAAATAACACTCAACTTGATTAATTTAAATAGTAAACACCTAAAATAACTTACTACTTAATTCAACTCATATTTGACACGAGCCTAGAGGTGTCGAAACCTGACTCGGCACAATCGATCTAAAACCGACCCAAAAAAATATCCGTTTTAGATTTTGACTTGCATGGGCCTAATAATTTAGCATGACTTAAGTTTGAAATTAGACACAACCCAACTTGACCTCACCTCATCGAACCCGCCTCGATCACTCAAATTAACACCTTTACCGGCCGAGCCTAAGAGTGACATGGCTTTATTGTGGTTTATTTTATCAAAACTTGTCTTTACCCAACCTGACTAAATTTGATCCGAGTCTAAGAATGACCGACCTGAAGTTCATCCGACCGAAATTTACCTGCTTTAAACTTGTTTTAACCCAACTTGACACAAACCGAACCCAACAAATTACCCGACCCAAAATTGACTCGAATCAAACCTGAATTGCAACCGAAAAGATATAAAGTCTGTCATAATCCGAATCGAACTTGACCTAACCCAACCTAAACCCGACTTGTAAGTAAGAAAAAACCGACATGATCCGACTTGAATTTGACCTGAAACCTGGCATGATCCGACCTGAATCCGACTTGAATTCCCGATTTGACACCTCTATCATAATTTAAATATATTTAATTAAATTTAGATATGACGTCTTGATTATGCATGTCGGTAGAATCTTACGATTCTAAGATTCGATTTTACGATTCGATTGTGAGAGCCCTTTCTGATTCAAAGTACAATCCCGATTTTAATAACTTTGCTTACCAGACTTTTAAGATTAGAAAAGGTGAGACTTTTTCTTTGAGATCACAAAGGCGGGGAATTAGGTTGTCTGGTTTCATGCACTTTGATCATAGAAACAAGGGTTATATAGTTTTATTCTTTTAACATGAATGTATCTTAGTCACCAAAACCACGAACATAAGATAACATTAAATAGAAAGGACAGCTGGTCATGATACTCTTGAAAGCACACAAACAACTAATGAAAGAGGCTAACTATTCTCTCAAGAACACTAACTCAATATTCAACTCTCTGTATAATATTACTTCTTACTACCTTTGTTCCTTAATATTCTTGACAATTATTATTTTCACTGGAATTAAGGCATCAGGGTAGAATGAGTAAAGGTGGGGAACAAGTGATAAAGAAATTGCTATTAATTGCCTAACCGTGCAAGTGGGTCAAATGATCTATTTAAATTTGCATGTGGATATGTTGTGGTGGACTAAAGGAGGGTAAAATGGTAAAAGTTCCTGGTAAAAAATGGAATAGAGTAGAAGTGTAAACCATTAAGGAAGTACTTATTGGGAAAGCTCAAAGAGCCTTTAGGAACGGAGGTAATACGGTCTATGGCTTTATATAGCTAGAAACAATAAATAACTTTTAGAATTTCCTAAATGAAAGAGTTCTATAAGTTATAAGTAACTAACATTAAACACCTAATGTGCTTGGAAATCTTAGAACAGGAGTCCATGACAATTAGACCTATAGTATTCTGAGATTAACATTCTAGGCCTTCTAGATTTATATTTATATACAAAGTATAATAACAAACATAAACTAACACAACTTGCAGCAGCAATTCTAGAGGAACTTAGTGTCCAGTCAACCCCCATGCCAGATTGCCTGCGCATCAAATATTACCCAATTCTGAATACACAACGCATAAATATTACTTAGCCAATCTGTTCAGAGCATCAAAAAAAGATTTATATTCCATACCACATATCGGCCATAAATTAAATTTAGTGTGCAAGTGGAAGTGCGACTGTTGTTTCTACTATCCATATCATTATTTGAAGGTAGGAGAAAGGTTTACGACAGTACTTAGACAGCATACAAGTTTGCTGAGCTCAATCCTAATACTATATCAACAGATATCAGATCCGGTCAGATAAAGAAATATGTGCAACTTCTAAGTTCATAAAGTAATCACATGCAGAATCATTTTATTTTAACAATATGCTGATTGCTGAGGATTATGGCAATGAAAGAACAGCTTTTCTGCTGAAAAAGTATATGTTATCAGTGACTTACATTCACAGTTCTAGCAGTCTCTTCAGTGTAACTTGGAATGGCACCAGACCATACTGCAGCCAGGGAGAGCCCAAAACAAACAAAACTCACCATAATGATAGACCTTTTAGCTCCTAGACATGTTGCAAAAAAACACAAACTGTAAATTAATTTGGAATAAAACATGTACAGAACATTTGACAATCTCATTCTTTTTCACGACTAGGGTGGCTAACATAGCTAGCCATGTCCGGGAGCTCTTTTAGTTGTTGGCAACATAGTGAGGGAAAATATGTAAACAAATATTTTTTAGGGGTATAAATTTCCATACACTATTCTTAAGAGTTTAAAACAAACAATTAACATTAATGAGTAAATAAACATTTTAGAGGGTATAATTGTCCAAACACTATTCATAAGAATCAAATCATTAAAACACACAAGGAAATGCTTAGAGGCGATTAACAATTTAACATCATACAAATAGGGGCATATAGGTAAACAAACATTTTAAGGATATAATTGTCCTCACACTATTCATATATTTTCTCATACTTTGTAAAAGGTAGGGATATTTTTAGGGGTATAAATGTCCACACTATTCTTAAGAATTAAAAAAAAAAAAAAAAAAAAAAAAAAAAAAAAAAAAAAAGGCAATTAACATTAATGAAAGAAATTAAGTAAATAAACATTCTACAGGGTATGATTGTCCAAACGCTATTCATAAGAGTTAAATCATCAAATCACACAAGGAAATAGGCAATTAACATCATACCAATAGGGGCATATAGGTAAACAAACATTTTAAGGATATAATTGTCCTCACACTGTTCAATATTCATAAGTGTTTTCTCATACTTTTTAAAAGGTAGGGATTAACAATGAAAACAATCAAGTACTGAGAAAACTGAAGAAGAAAGGTTTCTGGTGATAGCAAGTTGATCTGTTTGAAAGGTGAGCCCATGGGAAGAGAAAGACAAAGGCCAAATTACCTTATCGCACTAAAATCCAGTCCATTACATGGTAGAAGACTGCAACTTCCATCATGCGGGTGAAAGTCTTTCCCTCTCCTTTACATAGGCAATAACCATGAAGGATTGTCATAGGCTTTGTACAACATTAAAAAGTTGTTGCCCACAGTAAAACCTAACCTATCTGAAATCTAGAATCAAGTATGCTAGTGAGACTAGTTAGAACTCAGGGATATACATATTAACCTGATTACAGGTCCATGTATTTGATATTTGAATAGGTAGAAAAAATAACACTGGAAATGAGAACTTGATTGAGAATTCACATGATCCAGTGACTTGGTCGAGAGTTTGATTTAAAGTTTAACATCTTTTTCTTCAAGCGGGGAGGGGGGAGATTATAATGGGTCATTAATGAACTACATTCATGCATAATATTTCTCTCGAATAGCCTGATGTCAAGTTCAAGAAGGTTCTTTTTTTTTTAATAAAAAATTCTGTAGGAATTTGAAGATGTAGTTTTCAACAATTCCTCTGTAGCCGCACTTACATATTAATTTCACCATTAAATTTCCAACAGAATTATAGGGATTTAGGAAGACTAATGATCTAAAACTAAATGTAAATATGGAAAAACTCCTTCCAATAGCTTCAACTTTGATCATCTGCAGCCAATGACAAAATGAACTTGATACAACAGACAAAATAACCACAAAGTTACTCAATTACTACACCCAACAGCCCAGAGTTCATGTTTATTGCAGGGTATATAATCCCTCAGCGTAAACTACCACATAACCCCAAAAATTTCTTTATATATATATATATATATATATATATATATATATATATATATATATATATATATATATATTTTTTTATTTTTTTTTTTTTTTTTTTTTTTTTGAAAGGCATAAATTTCTTTATATACAAAATAATAAAATAATTCTCTTACAAAGCCAGTAAAAATGAAAATTCTTCTGTAATCTTGCCCATGGAATCAGATTTTTTCATGGTCAACCAATCTATAGAAGGATGGAACTATGAATCTAGATTGGTATGTCTGAGTGACTAGGTTCATGTCAATATCAAAAAAACTCCCTAACAATCATGCAAGCAAGCATACTAGGAATATAAGATGCAAGAGATGTATAGCAGCAAACCTGAAAGGTGGATGTAAGAAAGTAGATACACCAATGTCAAACATACTGTAGCAGCTACAACTATAGATACAATTACGTTCAGCAGCCATTCAGGAACACCCCCAGGATTTCTGCACAGTAATAAACCAGCAAAATTAGCATCACTCTGAGTGCCTGATAAACATAAACTGCCTTTTTTTTTTTTTTTTTGACAATTTATCAGCTAACTTACACCTATTATAAAAGTCTAAGAAACCCACAGAAAATTCATCCATCTAAAAGCAAAAGCATCCACCTTCATGACCAGTCAAAGGAATTTTAAAGTTGATGCCAAGACAAAGGGATTCCAGCCAAGTTTCTTAAGCCCAATGGACAAACTTCTTTCAATCATGACACACACCCATGGCAGTTTTCCTAATACGACAAGGTTTGTTACAATTTCAGGAATGGTCATCACGAAGTCTACTATAACATCAACTTTTCAAGTAGCTAATTTAAGCAGTTACAACTCAGTAATAATCTTGAACTGGAAAGATATTGTTACAAGCAAATATAAGGATCAATAACTCTTCTGCACATATTTATTGATAATGATCTATGAAAATATGGAAGCAAGTTGGGAAAGTTAGGCTCAATGACAGTCTTACTATTGTCCTAGTAAGGCAGCACAAATCTAAATTCCTGCCTAGGGTGGGCATGAAATTTATATTTACAATCTCAGATACACAATAATACAGAATGTGATGAAGAAAAAATTAGAACCATATGGCAATGAGAAGAAGATGAATTGTATGAAATCGATGAATCCTTGTGCTGCAATACATCATGAACATATGGGAACTGTAGATCAGTCAAGAATGCTCTAAGAAGCCCCCGATATGTTTTCTTTTTCATGATGCAGAGTTTATTCTCATACTTTGCAGCCAACTATTGTTCAAGGATTATTTCTTTTTTCTTTTTTTATTCTTTTTACTTAGCTTGTCTTCCTTTTTCCTTTCTCCTTTGCTTTTTTTTTTTTTTTTTATAACATTCTATTTATTATTACCTTACAAAAATGAAGGAAAAAGAATGTGACAACTAGCTTTCAGATACTTAATATCACTAATAAAACTTTTACCTGTCAAAGCGTACAGCAGTCCCAATAAGTACACCAACTATTCGAATGATCGAACCAATAGAAACTAAGAGAGGAACTGATAAAGCAATAAGCAAGGTTACAATCTTCAGCGGCTTGGGTAACCGAATGGGGGTCAGTGTTGCCTCTAGTAGCCCATCTACATGAAGATTTCAACAAAAGTTAGTTCGGAAAAATGATTGCAAAAATTGCAAATAAAGAAGATATTCAATGCCTTCTTTCACTAAGCTTGCACATGGAATAAACACAAAATACACAAAAGCAAGAAGTATAAGAAGACAGAAAGGAAGGGAGAGAGAGAGAAAGAGTGAGCCAAGTATGAGTAGAGTAAATGGGTGAAGTTGTAAAAGTTACAATAAATTAAGTATTGTGATTTATTTTTAAACATCTTAAGTTAGCAAGTGTTGTAATCTCAGCGAAATGGAAGGGGTATATAAAATAGATATGAGAAGGTTCTATTTTGTTTGTTTATACTATTAATTTTTATGTCAGTCTACAATTAATTTTTCTACATACAGAATTTAACATACACAAGTGCATTCACTCACATGAGAACGCTGGCGCAATAAGCCAAGCCAAGGGTATATATGTACTACCAACTTTATAGTAATGTGCCAGAACCAAAATAATCAGCCACTGCATTGTTCCTGATTTAAAGAGCCACCTTTCAGCCTCTAACCTGGCTAAATTGACTTGAACGGATGACAATAAAGTCTGCTTTCCCTGGGGATATGCATTAGAAAGATACTTTTGCAGAAGGAGAAAACCAAGATTTTGACCAGCAAAAGCCCCAAGAAGAGAAGGGAACCCAAATAAACCAATAACGAACCACGGACTAGCAATGTAAGGCACTGCTGCCCACGATATGCTTGATAGGATGAAAGCAACACCAATGGAGAAGCTCAAAGAAACTACCCACATAAGGATAACACTTAATATTGACAAAGCAACCGAAACTATAGCTGGATAACCGCCCATAAATAAGGACATGAACCATATCAACAGCGACTGCAAAATCACAGAGTTGTGCAGCAAATTTGCAAACTCCTGACCATACACGACCATGTAGTTCCCCTGACAATTGCAAAGGTATAGGTATTATTTACAAAAAATTTAAAAAAAAAAAAAAATGTATGGAAACTAAATATCGAGCATACACAAAGTAGAATCAAACAATAATCAACTTTCCACAAGTATTACCAATATGTCAAAATAAATAGCAGAGTTTTGATCGACATGTTCAGGTGCTCTGAAACCTTTTGCAAGATCAGTTGAAGATGCAACATGAAGCAAAAACGCCAACATATTTTCTCCAAGATGCTGAAGGGAACCAGGCTTTAATAGCTCAGCTTTGTCATTCTGCACATGGAGATTATCTCTTTCATTAAAATATTGTCAAATATTCAAAATATTATTCTCTTTCATTAAAATATGGTTAATTAAGGAAGCTGTGAGCTAGTGGGATCAACTGAGATAAAAGGCTACTTAATCACCAATCTCATGAGAGGGGCCATGTGGTGGACTGTGGACATAGTCTACAGAAAGCTTGATTGGTGAAGGAAACCACATATTGCATTGTAAGGCACAATACAACTATCCAATCACATCTCTTGGGAGTAGTAGCCCTATGGCCTTATGTATTACACTATTACTATTTTCATGATTTCTATTAGTATTTTACCACTCCCAACAGAAAAAATAAATAAATAAATAAATAAACAAATAAAAACATGCTGTTGCTGTTGCACACAAGAGTCAGTCTTGAGAAAGCTATGCAAGACTTTCTATAGCGCGTAAAGAGCAGTGACAGGGATCACCTTGGGGTAGTTTGAATCTTACCAATGAGAAACATATCAGCTAGTATGCATCACTTACTAAGCTTGCTCAACAAATAATTCTCAAGTCATTAAGTGTTATAAGCATCATTCGTTAAAATTCAATTCAAAATCTATATTTATCTTACAATGTCATATGACTCATATCAATGCAAAATATATTATCCTTCATGCAAAACAGCAATAGAAAATGCTTTCACTAGAAGTGACTAACATTCGTATTGCAGCCTCTACCATGATACAAAAATACGACCGCATTATTTCCGGCTAGGCTATATTGCAAAGGATTTTTAATTGACCATTCGATAACGGATGTTTCAAAAACCCGCGATCTTGTCCAAATCAAATAATCCCACAACAAATCGCCCAGAATTGAACGTTACATGTGTCTCAGTCAAATGTTACTTGTTATTCAAGTGACTGATTCTTCCTTTTTTTTTTTTTTTTTTTTTTTGTGAGGAAATTCTCCATGTCTCTCTAATTGTCTTCTATAGCTACCCTAATATCATACCATCAATTAAAAAACCTAAAAGAAAATTAAAAATCAAATTCATATTCATATTGCAACAACCGCGACACGGACCGCAACCAATACATCAGTTATGTTTCCTCAACAAATGATCGCTTCCTTGAACGTGACCAAAACCGTATCTTTCAAACCATGGCCTCCACTAAAATTTAAAAGCATATGAAGATAGTGATAAGGACTACAGATCTAGCAACAACTAGTTAGATCATAAAACCTAGAACCAAGAACTATTTACTCAACTCTTCATTTCATCAGATATTTTGACACTTCAATTTGGGCCAAAATCAAACAGAATGTTCACCAAAATAACCAAACTCTTGGTAATTAAAGCAACCCTAAATGGAAGTGATAGGGTACAAGTCATACAATCTTAAAGTGCTCAATATATTATTGGTGCCTTGGTGGTAAGGAATTTCATGAGTCTTATGTTCTTGCATTGTTGTCTAGCTTACTTTTTTAATACTCTACCTATTTTATTTTATTCTTTTTGCTGCACTGGGATTAAATATATTGTTAAACAAGGAATTATTTACAAAAAAAAGGCATTAAGAGAAAGTGTTGAATTGTCAAAAATCAAAAGTTGATGTGGTTTAGAGAAAAAAAAGTTACTTTTACTTTTAAATGAAAAGGAAAATAAATTAATTATTTTCTACTATGAAGAAAAGATGAGTGTTACAAGCTCCCATGTACCATTTGCATTCTACACTGAACTATACTTTCAGGAGGAATGGGAGGGTATTAGAAAGATTTTCTAGTTGTGGATTTTCCTGGAATAAATTTTGCACATTTACATGGTATCATTCAGGTGCTACTCGTAATAAATTTGATTAGTTGGTAAGAGTGTAAGCCTGCGTACGTGTATCATTTAGCAAAGTATCATTTTCTTAGGAGGTTTGACTGATAATAAATAATGTGTAATTTGCAACCTACACTTTTTCATTGTTCTTTAAGAAAATTATCTTCATATATAAGAGAAAAAACTTGTTTTAGACAAATTTTCACAGCTGCATAAACAAAAAAATTAATTCTTTCCGACTAAAAACACCAACACATTGTGGACATGCCAGATGGCAGCATCTTCTTACCCAGAATTTAGACCACACAATATATAATGCCAGAATTAAAAATAATACTTCCTCTTTTTTTTTTTTTTTTAAATGAACCATTTAGTGTTTTACACTTGCCAATGAAAAATTTTGGATATTAATATCTTTAATTTGGTTTTAGTAAAAATATACTCCCTCTGTCCCAGTAATACCTATTTAACAATATATTTTATGACAAAATATGTTTTTATTATTTTTGTAAAATATTATGGTCAAAGTTAATATATGAATAGTGAAAAAAAGTCTAACGTCTTAGTTATTTTGGGACGAAGGGAGTACTCTGTAAAGATTTATATTTGAAAAGCATAATTCAAGACGAATCCAATAAAATAACACATGACTACATTTTTTCTTGCGTATAAAATACAAAAGATGGTCAAAGATAGATGTGTGAATAGTGAAAAAATCCAAATGGTGCGATTAAAAAAATGGAGGAAGTAAAAATATATGATTAGCTTAAGCTTTTAAGTTGGTCACATAAACTCAATCACTCACTATAAAGGATCAAATTAAAATATGAGTATGATGACCAAATCAAAACTATACTTACAGATTTTTTTTTTTCCCACTCAAAAATTGACCCAAATCAAATCTGCACCAATCTGAATTATTGATGACCATTGATTGGTATGTTGTAAATAGTATTTCCTCCATTCCCTTTTATTCACAGCATATTCCTTTTTGTAAGTTCCAAAACAATTGCAACATTGTTTAATTTGGCTAGTGATTCTCATTTTATCTCTCCTCTCCTTAAAAATTGTGCAACCCCACCTCCCTCCAACCACGTTAAATTTAAATAAGGGTTGAGGAAGTACAATGAAAACTCTGAATAACAACACATCATAAAATCAATATAAAAATAAACTAAACCAAACTAAGGCCTTGTTTGGTTGACAACATATAATGGGAAAATTGAAATTCATTGGAATTGATAAGTTGGATAATTGTTTGGTTGACACACAAAAGTAAAAATGGAGGAGGTGAGAATACTTCCACAAAATATGGGAAGTATATTACCAAGCCCCCATTGATCAATCAAAATTCATGGGAATTTTAAATTCCTACAATGCCAACCAAACAAATTAAGGAAATCCCTAGGAATTGTATTAGGGAAATAACTTGCCATGAAATGCTTCCCATGGGAATTTAATTCCCATATCAACCAAATGAGGCCTGATGGATACGCATGTTATTCTCTTTGTTAAAGAATTTTAGCAAGGGTACCTATATGAATTCTTTCCCAAGTGCTTTTTCTCATTATTTATGCCTATCCCAGAAGAAAAAGCAACCTCACAAACCACTTGATATTTATTCAGATGTTTAAGTCAAAGATTGCAAAGTGTGCAGACATTACTGGACAGAGGGAGAATTTTTTTTCCCCAAAAGAGACCCTTTAAACATATTAATAAGTTTGAAATCAAGCAAACAAACCTTTGTGTGATACACTGCTGTATTGTCTGTATATGCAAAGTCAAGTCCAGATAGACCAGCTTCCTGGTAAACTTGAAAGTCTGTAGCAGATTTGATAATACCGGATGTAAATAAATCCTGCGACACTAAATCAATTGTAAGTGTTCATGTGTAAAGAAGCTAATGAAACAAAAACGATATGAAGGTGCACAATGTAATAGAAAATTCTATATTACACTCGCAGTCACAATGACAAG
Organism: Chenopodium quinoa; assembly: GCF_001683475.1. Taxonomy (NCBI): domain Eukaryota; kingdom Viridiplantae; phylum Streptophyta; class Magnoliopsida; order Caryophyllales; family Amaranthaceae; genus Chenopodium; species Chenopodium quinoa. The sequence continues at coordinate 2,809,973 of NW_018742287.1, read as the reverse complement.
TCTGAATATTATTAACTTAGTCTCAGGATAAAGATGTGCGCTAGACGAACATGTAGTTAAATTTTTATAAACAAATCGTTGCAGTTCAAATATTACGGCCATATAGTTCATTTCTTACTTCAGCAGCCAGTGGCGGACTTGGGCTTAGACCTGGTGGGTCAAGTGACTCACCAGGCCCAAAAAAAAATTTAAAGTTATTTTTTTTTGAAAAAAAAAAAAAAAAAAAAAAAAACAAAAAAAAAACTAAAATCAGTTTTCCCCAAATCACGAATTCAGTTCAAACCCTAGCCTTCTTCGGTTCTTCTCTTCGCCAAATCGCCAATTCACCTCTTCCCTTCAATCCTTCATCAATCATCTCCAACTCCAGTTCTCCACTCCAGTTCTTCACTTCTTCATCTAATCATCTCGCCTCTACTCTCTAGTCTTCGCATAATCGCATTTCGCAATCGCCAATTCGCCAGTAAGTTTGTAATTTTTATTTTTAATTTCTAATCTTCAATTTAATTCAGTCTAATTAGTTAATTTTATTAAACTTCGCAATCTTCAATTTAATTCAGCCAATTCGCTGTGCGGGCTGTGCTGCTGGCTGCTCCGCTGCTCGCCTAGTCGCCTCAATCAGCGCCTGCCGCCTCCGGCAGTCCGGCAAGGTAGGTAGTAGGTTCATCAATTTATTCTTTTTTTTTTTGTGAATTTTTGATCAAATTTGCATTACTTGTCTCTTAAAATTAGTATATACGGTAAATGTGCATTGAATTTGCATTATTTGTGTAAATTGTGTTTTGACTGTTAAATTGAACTTATTAGTTTATCTGTTTATGTCATTATTTGAAATTGTGAATATGTGATGCCGGACATTGTATAAGACAGCAATTAGACTATTTAACTATTAGTGTAAGGAGGATTATAAATTTATAATTAGATTACAGTGTGGACTGGTTAGTGCTTAGTGGTGCTAGTCGCATATTCGGCTGGAAGTTCCGTATAGATTAGTGGAGATATTAGTTTGTTGATTTTAGTCTTGTCAATTTTAAGCTTGTTAATTATTAGTTAGGATTGTAATCTTGTCAATTTTCTATTTGGATGATCTAATGATCTTTGTAAATAATTTTTTTGGGAATATTGTTTGATTTAGTTGATTATTCATTCAATTTTCAGAATGAAGAGAAAACGCACTCCAAATGAAATGCAAAACATTACTAGCTTCTTTGCTAAAAAGAATCCTACTTCAACTTCTCTTCCACATCCAACACAAAATGAACAAACTATATCTCCACCTCAAGAAAGTGAACAAACTATAACTCCACCTCAAAGAAAGTGAACAACATTCATCTCCATCTCATTATTCAACTCAAAATTCCCCTCAAAATGAAAAAGGTCAATGTTCTCCTAATGCCCCAATCTTTGGTGAAAGATTAAGTGAACATGAATTTGCTAATCTTCCACAAGATCCAGGAAAGAGGAGAAAGATGAGTCAATTTCATAAAGATGATAGAGATTTAGTGAGAAGAATTTACATTCAAAGAAAGCCTTGTCAGCCCAAAGACTTTATATTTCCTCAAACTTCTATTTTTGGCAAAAACCGTCGCTTTTGTGCTAAGTGGTTTGATACTTGGACTTGGCTTGAGTATAGTGTGGAAAAGGATGCTGCCTATTGTTTCCCTTGTTATCTATTCAAGGATGAAACTGCATTTGGAGGTGATGCTTTTGTTAGTGATGGTTTCAAATCATGGAATCGATCGGATTTAATAAGAAAATATGTGGGTAAACACTTGAGTGCACATAATAATGCAGTGTTAGCTATGGATTTGTTCAAGAAGCAAAAGTCAAGCATCACACAAGCCTTGACAAAACAAACCGCTGAGAGTACAAATGCATATAGGAAGCGACTTGAAGATTCAATTGAATCAATCCAATGGCTTTTACTCCAAGGGTTGTCTTTCCGTGGTCATGATGAAAAAGAAAGTTCCTTAAGAAGAGGTAACTTTCTTTCACTTTTATCCCTTATTTCCAAAGGTAACCCTGAATATTCTAAAGTTGTTTTGAAAAATGCTCCTAGTAATTGTCAACTTACTTCTCCAAAAGTCCAAAAAGATATCATAAATGCATGTGCAAAAGAGACAACTAAAGCAATGCTTGAAGATATTGATGGTGGTTTGTTTTCTATCCTTGCTGATGTTTCTGACAAGGAACAATTGGCTCTTTGTTTGAGATATGTTAATAGAAAGGGAGAAGTGTGTGAGCGTTTACTTGGTATTGTGCATGTTGTAAACACTGCTTCTTTGACTCTCAAAACTGCTATTGAATCCTTATTAATGGAGCATTCTTTGTCTTTCTCTCAAGTACGGGTCAGGGTTATGATGGGGCAAGTAATATGCAAGGTTCTATTAATGGCCTTAGGACTCTTATAGAGAATGAGTGTAAAGAAGCTTATTTTGTCCACTGCTTTGCTCACCAACTTCAATTGACTCAAGTTGCACTAGCTAATAAGAATTCAGATTGTGCTTGGTTATTTGTTGATGTACTTGCACCTCTGTTGAACTTTGTGGGGGGTTCACCAAAAAGGAAAGAGTTTCTTCGTGAGAATCAAGCTCAAAGAGTGGTGGATGCTTTGTCTCTAGGTGAACTTGAAACGGGTTCAGGTTTAAATCAAGAACGTGGATTAGGTAGACCTTGTGATACTCATTGGGAATCTCACTTCAAGACAATCTTGAATGTACTTGATTTATTCCCTGTAATCCTTGGTTCTCTTGAGGATATTGCAAAAGTATCTGATACAATAGATTCTAATAGAGCTCAAACACTTACAATTCATCCGATGTCCTTTGATTTTGTGTTTGTGGCACACTTGATGGTTAGTATATTTGCGATAACAAATGCTTTGAATGTGGCCTTACAAAAGCACGATCAAGACATTGTGAATGCAATGGCCATGGTTAATGTAACCAAGACTAATTTGCAAAAAATGAGAGATGAAGGATGGGATTCTCATATGGAAAAGGTCATTTCTTTTATTGGTGACTATGACATTGCAGTTCCAGATATGGAGGCTAAATATGTTGTTCCCGGGAGGAGGTTGTTTCGAGGTAAATGCCCACAAGTGTCTAATTTACATCATTTTCGAGTTGAAGTTTTTTTTGGTGTCATTGATCTTCAATTGCAAGAACTTGAAAATCGATTTCCCGAAATAACTAAAAAACTACTTGTGTGTATGTCTTGTTTGAGTCCTGTGGATCGTTTTTCTAAGTTTGACAAGGAAAAATTGATTAAGCTTGCGAAATTCTATCCTAATGAATTTCCAAGTTCAGAATTGATAATCTTTGGTCATACACTTGAGAGTTACATTTGTTCTGTTAGAGGAGATGAAAGGTTTTGGAATTTGAAGGATCTTAGTGAGCTTTCAATCAAATTGGTTGAAACGGGATTGTCTGAAACTCATGATAGGGTCTATTTACTTTTGAAGTTGGTGTTGCTTCTTCCTGTCGCAACGGCAAGTGTGGAAAGGGTATTTTCTGGCATGAAGCAAGTGAAAGACAAACTACGAAATAGCATGGGAGATCAAATGTTGAATGATTGTTTAATTACTTATTTGGAGAATGATTTATTTTTGAATGTTAGCATGGAAGATATCATGAATCGATATCAAAACATGAAAACTCATCGAGAACTATTGTAATAAGTTTGCATTACTATTTAGTTGTCTTTTGTAGTATTATATGAACATTTGGTTGTATTTTGTACTGTTTGAATATTTGGATGTATTTTTTAGTACTATTATTTGGTTGTTCGGTAAATTTTTTTTTTTTTATATACTTGATTATCGATTGTGACCCACCAGTCGGAAATTCCTGGGTCCGCCACTGTCAGCAGCGAAAATGAACATAAAGTTCAAAAATTATGAGTACATTTAGATGCACATCATGGTCCCAGGTCCATGAGTAATAATAAAGTGGCAATATTCATGCATGATCACATGCCTTAGCGTACTTTATTGCTATATGTAGGCCATATTGGGAATAAAAATATTGATTTGTCATGATTCCGTATATATTGGCAAATACATCCAACATTTGCTCTTATTTAAAACTGCAAATGTAGCACACAAGGAACTAACCTGAGCCATGATATTACCAGATGGATACTTAGCCACCAAGGCAAATTTTTCGATAGCCCAAGGATGAGTTCCAGCCTGAAAATATATATGTACAGAGCACATCAACTTAATAGCTCATGATTTCTTATTTCCAATGCAAGCAGGCAGTATTATTTGTATAAGCAACAAAATATAAGAATCTAGAGTTTAAGGAAAAGCATAGAGCACTAGAACAAAAAATAATATGGAGTTTAACTAAATTAAATTATTTTATTCGTGAGATAGACTATGGAAACCTATGGCATGAAAATATTTAGTTTTTGACCTGAAAAATGCCAGCCTTTCCTCCAACGCCCATAGCCTCCAAATCAATAGCAACACGAACAGTTTCGCTCCATGGATGCTGCATATAGATAGCAGGTCAAACTTAAATTCCACTCTACTATACCAATTCTCTTCCTTCCCGTGATAATATGGAAAGAAAACGCTATCCCCTTGAGCATGTAGATATGTAAGATACCTGGGTAATGAAGCTATGAGCACCGTTAAGACCCTCTTCCTCACCTGTATTAAACAAGAAAATAACAGAGCTCTTGAAACTATGAGCCCATTGTGAGACTCCTCTGGCAAGTTCCAACATGACTGCAACACATGAACTGCAATCACCAGCTCCTCCCCTAAAATACAAACAGTTCTCAACAGATTAAGACAAAGAGCAAATAAATAAGTTTTCAGTAAAATATGCACAGTGCACTTAGGCAAAGGTTCAGGATTTACAACTATTGTGTAATACTACAATAGTTACAGAAAGCTTGATGCATGTTTCAGTCAGAGAGAAAACCACGGTCTACTCCAAAAACATTCAAAAGATGACTATTATGTCAACCAAAGAGGAGCAAGGTATGTGGTCCATGGTTTGTCACACAGCAATGTCAAGATAACATAGAAGAGTTCACATTATATCCCCATGTGGACATCACAGAATTTTCCCTAGTAATTCAAAAGGGGATCTGCAGCCCTGGTTATTTAAAGACAAAGTCAAACCCCAATCACCTAATGGCCTGAGCTAGAAATGAGGAAGCAAAACCCAATAAACATAAAAAAGATATAACAATTCCTAAAGAATGTAAGTTCATTCCTAAAAAAAAGGAAAATAAGAGAATAGTCAATTTTTGCAAACGGAGACAAAGGCACTTGACAGTTTCATATCTAACTTATATTTTATTTTCATCACTCAAAAGGAGTTTTACTTTCTAGAATGTTGAAATTAGTCTAATCTAATCATTTATCTGATATATTAAAAAGTTTTCTTCGTACTAGAAATCTTCAGGAAGGATTTCAAATAGAAATATTCAGCTCTCTAACCAAGAATCAAGAGAGATTAAAGAAGACAGTGAAATTATAATTAAAAAAATCTCCCAATGCAGCCAGGAGATGACCAATACACTATGTCTCTATTATTCATGTTTTCTTCACACAAAAACTGTGGCCAGCAAAGAATTCCTAACTTATAAAAACAAAACATCATCTCATAAAGAATTTATGTGTAACGCATTTCACTAATGGCTCGTGGTCAAAAGAAATAAAAACTTTATCCTAAAGAGCATCTAGATAACATGTACTTCACTATTATAGATCTAACTAATACGGAAAACAAAGTTCAGAACTTAATTCTTACACAATATGTATAGTAAAGGTAGCTTTTTAACATAACAGTAGGCATGATTCTATTAACAACTACTGGTGAGGTAATAATGTATTAGTAGTAAGATGTGGTTTCCTGAAGTTGATTAGCAAATGCAAATATATTAACAGTGGAGGGCGTATAATTTTTATTGAGTAAAGAAGGATGTATTTTGGAATTTTGTATGAAACAAAAAATGCTACTAGCTATTTTTTAGCGTCAGATTAACTCCATCCGATCCTTTAAAGACATGCAACACAGGTCCAAGCTCTAGTCCATCAGAGATGCATAAACAGATATAGATGTTTCAAGACAATAAGTATATACTAAACCCTTCCTCAGAAGCTTGTCACAAATACAGAGACAGTTAAAAGTCAAAACAACAGTGAAAGATACTATAACCACATACGTACGTTGAGAAAACAGTATCAATGTGTGATGAAACCAAAACAGTGTTTTCCTTGGCTTCAGATTCGTATTTGGGTGTGATCCTCAAGATAATATGATTTAGATCAGCATACATAAGTGTCTTGCCAACAAATAAGCCGCCATTAAGATGATTTGCACCCTGCTTGACATAAAACTCTTCCACCTCAACATCAACTTCCCAATGAGATGTGTTTTTTATCTTTTCTGCAGTAAGCAGCACATACTTCCCAATAGGAAAAGGAAACCCATATGAGAATGAATAAATATGAGAAGTTCAGCGAAACTATATTCAATAAAATAATTGCACAGTTGACAAAATCTTAAGTATCACTCAAGTGAAATGCAAGTAATGCCAAAGCCATGAGAAGAGGCTTATTAAGTGTGCAAATTGTAATACCAGAGAGCATAAAGCAGTCCAGACAATTAAGGGCCAACAAAACCAGAGTATCAGACAAAAAACCAAGAGAGAAACTAAAGAGTGAAGTCAGACAAAAAAAACAAAAGAGAAACTAAAGAATGAAAGTCAGACAAAAAACCAAGGGAGAAACTTTAATACCAAAGGATCCTTCAAATTAAAAGTATCATAATTTACCTATCTCCTTAACCAAATATACTGCTACTGAGCTACACATATATTTTGTCGAAACAAGTTAGCTTAGTTTCTAATCCCCAATGGAATTTTTCACTAACAAGTTGTGATTCTTGTGGATCAGTCATGAAACATCACAACTATTCAGACTTTCTAATTAGCATGAATGCCAAGACTAATACTATCCAGCAGTTTACCAATTAAAAATGAAACACCATCCAGCAGAGAATTGGTTTCCTATATTTAGCTCTATTACTTCATAACAACTTGCATAAAAAATGGACAAACAATACAGAAACTGAAGAAAATGGTTTGTATAGATAACGCATAACGGTAGTAAGATTTAAGGTTATACTATGTTTGAGCTAGTATGTTCAGTAGAGACCCTGAAACAAGAAACAAACCAAACAGTACCAGAAGCTAGGCTTTTCTGTGGCACTCAAGTTCCATTTTGGAGAGCTACATGCTGACTCAGATATTCTCACCGCCTTTTAGATTGGGTTCAACAGCTAAATCATGGGAAAAAATAAATTCCTTGGGGCATCATGGGTAGGACAAATAGTAACCACTCCTAGTAATAAGTCAAAACATATTCTACAACCAACGTAAACTGAGAACAGCAGCCCTTCACCGATTATTAGAGAGAAATTCACATTATCATCACTTCCACCTAAAGACCAATTTTACTTTACCACAAAATACAACTGCACAAATGAAACAGGTGCATGGTACGATGATAGACGCCACAAAGCTAATTCTGTTGAAGTGCCCTCCTTGTTGACGATCATTCACATACAAATTTTCAAACACAAAAGAATACAAGTTCGTCTAGGGTGTAAGATCATTCAGCAACATGAAAGCACATTAGTCACTTTGATATGTACCCTCCCTCCTCGTTAAAGAAAATGGTTACATTTGCCTTGGAAATACACATTATCAACTTACACCACTAATCATTTAGCTAATGAGATGTGCAAAGGATCCAATAGTAAGGATAATATGGTGATATGTTGCTAATTTTACTTTAGTCACTTTATTTTACAATTATTTTATTCAGAACATCTACAAACAACAGATTATTAAAAACAGAAACAGGATATAACAATCACATTGTAGATAGCAACTACCACCATCACTTCTACAGCCGATAATAATAATTGATTTGCTACACTAGCCAAATGTGGCACGTGATTTGAAGACAAAAGAAGTTCCGAACAATGAGACTGATACATAATATTCAAGAAATAGAACCTTCAAAGCGAGGTCAAGAGCATCAGAACCAACAGAATGAGGACCCAACTGAGTCAATTCCTTGACATGCTTCATAGCTTCTATCTCCGAAAATCCCTGTTTGCCAGCCTTATCAGCACTCAAAGGTACCGGTAAAACCTCGTATTGATAATGATAAACACTCCAGGAGATATAAATGAGTAATGCAAAGAGTGTCAGCATAACATACGATGACCTATTTGCACTACGCAATCGTGGCATTGCCTCATCCCAAGAAGGCTCTTGGGCATTAGATGAACTACCAACTTCATCACTGCCATCAGCTATCGATTCTTGTGGAGACCTTTTGTTTCTCTTCCGCATCTTAATTTGTCTGTGATTATTAATTATAATGCTTTATGATCAATTTTGTCCAAAATTTAACAATTATGTCAATATAATTCTAGCAAAAGCAAATTAAGAAACATCCTTATCAAACAATACAACAAAATTACGAGCTTCCTCGTTAGTGTAGCCAATTTTCATAATTAACATGATTGTTTCTCAAAACTTACATACAACAAACAAATTTTAAGTTCATCATATAAGTCACGGATGTAACCCACGACTGAACTCCAAATCCGAATTCGAAAAAATAAATAAATAAATAAACAGAACAACCATTAATTTAGGAATGACTCGGAGATTCAATTTTCTAAACAAAAAAAATTAATCTATACCCGAATTCCTTAATTCTCAATATTGAATATTCCAATTAGAAATACAATTTATATGATGTATATATATAGAATTTGATTACATGAGTTGTTATAAATTGACAATGTTTAGAGTATAATATAGCACAATAGAGAAGATAACCTGAATAAAAAATCAAACGACGGCGGTGGCGGAAGTTAAAGCAGCGGCAGGGGACAGATAGAACGAAGTCAACAACTCAAGATGAGTAATTGAGTAACAGTATATATATTGACCAACTCTTGACTTTTGACACCTAAACTAAATTGGATTTCGAGTTTTTTCCCTATCTTTTTAAAAGTACAAGTAAACTCTTATGAATAGTGTTGTCTCTAAAAATGTTTATTTACGTGTTTAACTTTTTTTAAAAGTATGACCACACTTTATGAATAGTGTTATGACGATTATATCGCCGAAATGTTTATTATTTATATATTTGTCCTCATTAATATTAATTGTTTTTTTAAACTCTTAAGAATAGTGTGGACAGTTATACCCTTAAAAATACTTGTTCACATATTTTTCCTAATTAACACTACTAACAACTCCTAACCAAAAGAACTTCCGGACATTGCTAACTATGACGCGCGCATTAACCACCCTAGTTTAAAAAAAAAGTACTACTCGCTGCTATTAATTTTTCAGGTAAGTTGAATCAATATATACAAGTTCATCAGCCTGATGTTTATAGGGGGGCAAAGTTGTCTTTTAGTGGGTTAAATAGGGGTAGTAAAGTAAATTTACATGATTTAACAGCATGAAGGCAATAAGAATGGGACTAAGGTCAACAGATATAATGGGAAACGACCTTCTTCGTCCACGAGCCACACCAACACCACCAGTCCACCACCACCAAAATCTGTTGCGGTTGAAAATGATGTTGCATAGGAGATGCTTTCCCTAAAGAGTTAGTATGGCCCTAGTTTACACTCTTTGCTATTAGGGTGTATTTAAATTCCGCTGCGAAGCAACATTGAGGGCTTGAGGCCATTATTGTTGAGAAAGGAAGAAGAAGATGGTGGTTTCCCCGTTAAGAAGAGAACGACGATAAACGTGTAGATAAGGAAGACAAAGAGATGGTGGTCGTTGGGATGGGTATTTCCTTTGTGTATACCCTAGACACGTGGACAAATCAAATCGTGACACGTGTCACCCTAGGAGGCGCTCAAAATGAGCCAACCAGGATAAGACACGTGACACTCCCATCATTAGGGAAATGGCGGCCTTCATGGGCCCAAATCTCAATGCGCCGTAAAAACAGCACAACCCAATTACCTAGGTAAAATGACCTAAGGTAGGGCATGCACTCCCATGCCTTATAAATAGGGACATTTATTACCTTGGGAGGGGGGATTATTACAATCACATCAATTTCAGACACATTTTATTTGTTATTACAACAGCAAATTTACCTAGATCTCGGGATCCGAGAAGAGTAACTTTTACTTTCCGCATTTACTCTACTTCATCCGTTACTAACTTAATCGTCGGAGGCAGAACTCCGAACAACCAAAGCTTCCATTTGTTTCAGGTATAGGTACAGGTTGATCCAGTCTTGGAGCTGTAACTCTCCCTCAGGACGCATCAGGAAACCCTGAAATATTTGGCGCCGTCTGTGAGGAGAGTACCTCTAAGATGGCACCTAACGAACCTGTAACGTATCCGGAAATTCAAGAAAATCTGGATGGAGTAGAGGTCCATTCGGACCATGACACTGAGTCTGAACCGAAAGTCGACGTACATACTGAAAGGAATGGTGTCCTTCCAACAAGTGTATTATTCTATGTAGGGGGCGGGCGAATCTCCTCTTATCTTTTTTGGTATTTTTTTTTATGTATCAATTTTATTTCTTTTTTTTGCAAATATTCAATTTTATTTTTAGTTTTATCATTGCATAATCTAGTTTTTTTATCGAGTACATCTATATAAAAAAGTCCTTTGTCTAGAACTGTAATTCTATTAGCAAATTCATTGCTTAAGCTGTTTTTTTTTGTTCGTTCGTATAAATCCAATAATTGTATAGTTCATCATCATATAAGAATAGAGAAGAAATCGTTGGTTTGACCGACGAACTATGTGGGAAAATGGACCGAAGACACGGGTTCGATTCCCGTAAGGGATAGGTACTCATTCTCGGCCGCTTTCAGTTTGTTCCAAAAGTTCCCTTTCGAAGTCCTGGAGAGGAAGATGCAGCTTGGGTTGACGTATAGTGCAGCTTGTCAAGATAGAGGGTTCAGAATTATTATAGAGGTAATTCTTCAGTAAGGTCAAGTGATCGAAATGCCTAGGTGGAGGCCGCTTCCGATCAGTAATATCAGGGTACAATTGATATTACAGCTTAATCTTAACTGAACCCTTCGGGTCGAACCCAATCGAATCTTCGATCCGAGACGTCGAATTAATCCAAAAGGATTTAATGAGTCGGCAGAGTTTTACGAATACAGACGTCGGAAATCGAGCCTAGGGCGTCGATACCGAGCGTCGCAAAATCACAATCGACAAGCATGAGCGTAGCCATAGCTAGGCTAGGCTAGCTTATCGCAAACCTAGGTGCACCATGTGTGTGCTAGGCGCACCATGGTGTGCTAGGCACCATCGCAGCCTAGGCGTACCCTAGCAGCCCATCGCAAGCTAGCATGGGTGCCTAGGTGCGCATGGCAGCCATCGCAGGCCACACAGGCACCAGGCAGCCCATAGCAGCTAGCAAGCATGCTAGCGTGGTGCCTGGGTGCATATGGCGCCTATCGTAGGCCATGGCAACACCAGGCACACCATCGCAAGCACTAGGTGTTGCGTGCGTGCGTGCCTGGCCTGGCAGCACCATCGCAAGCACCAAGTGCTGGCATGGCTAGCTGCCTTGCAATGGCGCGCCATGTGCGTGTGCTTGAGTGCTAGCCCTCGCATGGCAGCACCAAGCATCGCAGCACATGCGAGAGGCTGCGCGTCAGCGTGATGCCAGGCCTCGCACAAGCAGCCTCGCACCACAGGCGCATTGATGCGTGTGGGCTGGCAGTGCGTGGTGCGTGGCGCATGACTGGTGCGTGTGCGTGCAATGCCTGGCTAGGTGCTAGGCAGCAGCGCCACGCATGCGAGTGCGTGTACGTGTGCACATGCCTCGCATCAAGCACAAGCAGTTCTAGGCACTGGCTAGTGCTAGCGTAGGCATCGTGCCAGTGCGTGTGTGCAATGGGGTATGCGAATGGTGCGAGGGACAGTGTGGCCAGCATGCGTGGCTCGCTAGCAGCACGCATGCTGGCTGTGCTACCAATGAGGCGCGAAGAGTGAGTGCGTGGGCTGCTGGGGCTAATGCCAGCACTAGGTGCTAGCAGCGCCCAGCGCCAGCACGTAGCAACAGCACAGCCCAGCAGCATCGTGCACTGGCTGGGTGCTGGGAAGCAAGGCACGCTAGCAGGCAGCCCCATCTGGAACGCTAGCTGGCATCCAGCTAGCACACCTTGACCCGGTTTTGGGCATGGTGTGTGGGGACCAATACATGGCCTTGGGAATCAAGGCAATGGTCCCCCCAAGCCTTGGTCCTCACTTGGCTTTCTCTATATTTGTGCCATGTGTCGATTTGTGATTGAGTTGATTAATTATTTAATTTTGGAATTAAATAATTGTCATTTTACCAACTCTCCCACATTGATGGGAGATTGGAAATCAAGGGATCATTTCCCTATAAATACCAAGCTTGGTATTGGGATTTGAAACAACCTTGAGTGGAATTAAAAAGGCAACTCTAGAAAAGAGTAAACCTTTGATTCGTAAAACTTATAGTTATTTTTGTCCGGGTCTTGACTAACCTTCAAGACTTAGGACGCTCGGGTCGGGGCGAGGGTACGATCCGTCGGAGATCTCGTCTTTTTGGGATTTTGAAGTAAGAGCTCCTTAGGAGCGAAGCACGCGTCAAAGGTATAATTCTTGTCCTTAATCTTGTTTGATTAAGTTTATTATGCTTGTTTAATTGCTTTAATTAAGGGGCGGGTCTTGGTGGGTTTCCTTCCGCGTAGTGTCGGGTCACTACGAAACCCTACAGCGGTATCGGAGCCACGCTCCTTTTAATTTTTGCAATTATTGATTAATTAAGGTGTTTTAAAGAATTTATTTTTCTGGTTCATGTTCATCTAATTAGATTAGATGCTCGTTTTAATTAAATTTTAAAACTCGATTTTATTATCGATTTGGCTGTTGAACACAGATTTTGGCTCAAAAATAGTGATTTTTGGGTGGAATCGACATTCTGGAATTGTTTCAATCCTTCTAGGGTTGTCCAGAAGCCAAATTCGAACCAGAAACCCAATTTTTCTGGGGTTTTTCGTTTTTCAACGATCTGGGTTTTTCGTTTTTCAACGAAAGTTTTAATTCTTTTTAAGCCTTGATTAATGCAAGCATTACAAGGTTAGATTAAATGCACATTTGCATCACTAATCTACTGGTTTTAAAATATCCTTGAGCATAATAATGAAGTGTTTATTAGTGCTTAAGTTGATATACCAAGTTATCACATAAACTTGTTTTTCACAATTTTGCAAATAAATTGCAATAAGATGTGAAAACTTGTTGTGATTTTGTATTTTAAGTTCCCAAGTAATGTTAAAGTTCTAATGTTTAAGTGTTTAAATGATTGGAACCCTAACCCTAATTCCATGTTGAACAAAGTTTGGATTTTTTCATGTTTTGGTTGATTAAAATCCATTAAGTTCAATTACTTGTGAGTAAAATTTGATTAATCTTCATATTGGAAGATGTAATCTTGGTATTTTACACAAGTATGCAAATTGGAAAATTTTTATCATTGGATGGTTAATTTATTTTTCCAACTCCCTTTTGTCAAATCCATTATTAATTTGCATGTTGGCAAGATTAATTTTGGACATAGCTCATTTTATTTTAAGCATAAAGTTTGACCTAATTTTGTTCAAAATTGAAATTTTGGATAAATTTGGGCTTGTGCACCAATTAAAATAAATTGTTTAAGTTAGAATTAACATTTGTTTTATTTTATTTTCCCCTCAAAATTAATTCTAAAATTTGATTTAGAATTGATTATTGTCTCACACAAATCGGAATTAAATTCCGAGTTACATGCACGCAAAACGATGCAAAACCGCAAGTGTCACCAAGGCTAGCCGGGCTGCCTAGCAGCCCACATGTAGGCTGCCTGTGGTGTGCATAAGGCTGTGCATCGCTTGGTGCGTAGCTGTGTGGCGTGGAGGGGCAGCTGTGTGGTGCATGTGCTGGCGCGCAGGGGCCTTAGGCTGCTGGTACGCTTGTGCGGCTGCTGGGCAACGAGGCAGCAAGCCCCAGCCAGCCAGCCCCTGATGCTTGTGCCAGCAAGCTGCTGGCATGCGTAGCATGCTGCTGGTGCTAGCATGCTAGGCAGGCTGTGCTAGGCGTACCTGTTAGCTGCCAGCACCACGCACCATGGCGCAGGGGCCATGGGCTGCCTAGCAGACATGGTGCGCCAAGCATCATTGGATGATGCCCTTCTTGCTTAAGGTTGAGCTATGATTTTGCGTTTTTTTTTTCGTATTAATAATTTTAATTAATTATTTTAACGAGGCTAAAAACCTCAAAATTTCGATTTTGTAAAATTTTGACAAATTATGGGTTATGCCGACTTAATTAATCGGATTAATTAAGTACGGATGCGGAATTTAGTGGGAGCTTAATTAAATGCGTTAGCATTTTGCGTTTAGAAATAATGGATTAAACCACTATGACTAGTTTTAATTAGGCACGTTAATTGGATAAACGACCTAAGTTAGTTACTAGTTTTGCGTGTTTAATTGTGTATTTCGTAAAATTACATGGGCCGTTCACAAATAGTGAACGGGTGAATGAAAGACTGCTTTCAAAACAGGTTGTTTGAAAATGGCAACTAGTGGGGCCCGACTAGGATAGAAAATACGGACTGTGTTCCGTTATGTATTTTTGTAAATCTAAATACGGTCTGCGTACCGTTAAGTATTTTTGTACTATTTAGATTAATCTAGTCGTTCTAGCTAGCTTCTTTTATTTCATTTTGGCCAAGAAGTCTCAAGACGGCGTTTCGACGAAGACAAGTCAAGATGAAGACCCATGGAAATTGAAGATTTCAAGGGGTCATGCTAGTTGCCAAATGCATCTATTTTATGCCTTATATATTGATATATATATATATATATATATATATATATATATATATATATATATATATATATATATATATATATATATATATATATATATATATATATATATGTTTGCTAGATGCATGTCTAGGTTTTCTATGATGTTGCGATGATTAGTTAAGTTCACTTAAATCAACCAACATAGAAACCCTAGGTCCCTTAATAATATTGAGCTAAAATTTGCCATTCCAAGAACAACACTTACCGAACTAATGCGCGTACGTGATGGATTACGCCAAAGCGAGGCATCACTACTTCCCTAGGAACGTAAGGTATACTAGGTATACAAGTTGTCTTGGTTAAGCTCAACGATATCAGTAAGGAGTCCTTAGATGTCGTGGCAAAAGAGATAAAATGTCAAGTATGCATTAGATGCGACATTTTATCAAACCGAGAGTAGCTTGGAGCTATTAGCAATTGGATTGCTTACCTTAAGATATTTAATGGTTAAGACAAGCCAAAGCATGCTTATCCATTTCTTGATCTTTGGGATCTCGGAATCATTTTATCCTCGCCCATAAGGGACAATCTTAAAATGTGTGGATAAAATGTTCAATAAGTGTGAATAAATGCATGAACGCTTTAAATTTCAACTTATTGATGTATGAATGGTTTTTCACTTCAAATTCTTTCAATTGTAGAAATCATGTCTGCAAGTAACTCAAACAACAACCATGTGTGCCTGGAACTCCCCGATAAGTTAGCTATCAAGCTTAACTTAACAAACCTTGATGAATGGGAAGAAGAACTCAGGAAAACTCTCCGGAGTTGTTCCAAGGAGTATGTTCTGGATACTTCCCTCCCAACTCTCTGTTCCAAGACCCTCTTGAGTGACAAAACTTATTGTGCATGGTCGAAAGACTACAAATTAGTGTCACAACTCATGGCTAACTCCATCCCGGAAGAATGGAAAGAAAAACTTCCATTTTCCTTCCCAGATTTGTTCCTTGGAGGACTAAGGGATGTTGTCGGTGTGAGATTCTCTAAGAGTTTCAACGACAACAATGATGGACTATTGTTTGAAGTGACTAGGTCACTTACGGACATGAATGTAAAGCCATCGGATCAAGGTTGTCTTCAAAAGAGAGGTACCATCTTTGGTCTACGGTCTGCAACACTAAGTTGAGACCGGGTATGCCCCTCCGACCCCATGTGGCAAGAATGACTAAGCTCTTCAAGCACATGGAACTCCTCGGAATTCCACTAGAAGATGGAATGGCTGGTCATATTTTGCTCACTTCACTCAGGATATGATGCATTAAAGGCATATATTTCCGATTCAAAGGAGACACATTCCTTAAAGAATGTGGTGGAGCTTCTGCACCGGGCCAACTCATTTGGGGCAACCAAAAGACCATCAAGAAGGAGGGATCTCAAGGTTAAGGCTAAGATGCGTTGCTTCTACTGTGGCAGGCAAGGCCACTTCAAGAGAGAATGCAAGCTCTTTCGGGAGGAGGAGGAGAGGAATGGAGCATCCGCCTCAGGTATCTTCCTTAACACTTGTGGATTAAGCTTATCATAAGGTATTGGATACCAAGTATGACTCACTTAATGTTGCCTTTTCAGGGACCAAGTGAGAAGCTTATCAAGTGTTGGTGCAAGAGCAAAAGACGACGAAAATGGTTTTTCGGTCGTGCTTGCATGCACTATTTTGTCTATGACGTGTAATTAAACTATTTCTAGTTTTATCATGGTTTGAACATATTATGATCCATGGTGTTGGACACCTAGGAATCTCGAATGTAAGACTTTTGACAATGGTTGTTTCAAGTTTACAAATTTATGTTCAATTAAATTGCATGTTTTACATATGACAAAAAGATGATACCACTAAGCTAAGACCATCGAGTCGAATCAAACCTACTTGTGGCATTGTCGTCTTGGACACATTAACATCAAACGCATCAAGAAACTTATTCAAGAAGGTGTTCTTGACTCATTTGACTTAGAGTCATTTGAAAATTGCGAAGGATGCTTATTAGGCAAGATGATCAAACAACCATTCTCCAAGTTGGGAGAAAGGGCAAGTGACTTATTAGGTCTAATACACAGGGATGTATGTGGACCTATGAGCACACCCGCAAGGCAAGGTTACCGATATTTCATCACCTTCACCGACGATTATAGTAGATATGGCTATATCTACTTAATGTCGAATAAATCTGAATCCTTTGAAAAGTTCAAAGAATTTCAGAAAGAGGTTGAAAATCAATTTGGCAAGAAAATTAAAGCACTTCGATCGGATCGAGGTGGCGAATATTTGAGCCATGAATTCGACGATCACTTGAAAGAATGTGGCATTCTTTCAGAGTTGACATCTCCTTGAACTCCTCAATGGAACGGAGTATCCGAACGGAGGAATCGGACCTTGTTAGACATGGTTCGGTCAATGATGGGTCTTAGTGAACTCCTTATCTCGTTTTGGGGACATGCGCTACAAACAGCAGCACTAACACTGAATAGAGCTCCGTCAAAAGCTGTTGAAAAGACTCCATATGAATTATGGACTAAGAAACCTCCCAGGTGGTCTTTTCTCAAGATTTGGGGATGCGAAGCATATGTCAAGCGATTAATTTCGGACAAACTTCACCCCAAATCGGATAAGTGTTTCTTTGTGGGATATCCAAAAGAAACCAAAGGGTATTACTTCTACAATAAATCCGAGAACAAAGTGTTTGTTGCTCGTGATGGTGTCTTTTTGGAGAAGGATCACCTTTCCAAAATGACAAGTGGGAGGAAAATCGAACTCGATGAAGTTCGAGAGGACGAGCAACAATGTCAACCTGACAAAACTGACAATCTAGATACTTTGGAAGCATCTGAGAAGATTGGTCAGAGTCAAACAGACAATGTAAATGCTCAACCGATTACCCTACGTAGGTCGCAACGGCAAAGATCTCAACCAGACAGATACCTCGGTATTGTCTTAACTGACGATCAGGACATCCTAGTTATGGATGGTGATGAGTCGGCGACATACAAGAAAGCTATGACGAGCCCCGACTCTGCAAAATGGCAAGAGGCCATGAAATCCGAGATGGACTCCATGTCTGAAAATCAAGTCTGGGACTTGGTGAATTTGCCTGAGGGTTATACACCCATTGGTTGCAAATGGATCTTCAAAGTGAAGACAGACAAAGATGGAAATGTATCGATATACAAAGCTAGACTGGTGGCAAAAGGTTATAGACAAGTCCACGGGATTGACTATGATGAAACTTTTTCACCAGTTGCAATGCTAAAGTCCGTCCGGATTATCCTAGCGATTGCTGCATATTACGATTACGAAATATGGAAAATGGATGTCAAAACCGCCTTCCTTAATGGGATTTTGGAAGAAACTGTGTATATGACACAGCCAGAGGGTTTTGTTGATCCAGGCAATGCTGGAAAGGTTTGCAAGCTGAAGAAGTCCATTTATGTACTAAAGCAAGCCAACAGGAGTTGGAATCTGCGATTTGATGAAGCCATCAGAAATTTGGTTTTATCAAGAATCCAGATGAGTCTTGTGTATACAAGAAGGTCAGTGGGAGTGATATTGCATTCCTAGTCCTGTATGTAGATGACATACTGCTCATTGGAAACAGCACAAAATTATTGGAGTCCGTAAAGGGCTGGTTGGGAAAGTGCTTTTCAATGAAGGACTTAGGAGAGGCACAGTACATATTGGGCATCAAGATCTATAGGGATAGATCTAAGAGGATGATTGGATTAAGCCAGAGTACTTACATTGATAAGGTACTGGCTCGATTCAACATGGAAAATGTCAAAAGAGGGCATTTACCCATGTCCCATGGCATAACTCTCAGCAAGAAACAGTGTCCACAGACACCAGTTGAGCGAGAAAGAATGAATCAAATCCCATATGCTTCGCTAATCGGATCGATCATGTATGCCATGATATGTACAAGGCCGGATGTATCGTATGCCCTGAGTGCAATGAGTCGATACCAATCGAACCCAGGAGAGGCGCATTGGACTGCGGCCAAGAACATCCTTAAGTACCTGAAAAGGAACAAGGATAAATTCCTGGTGTATGGAGGCCACAAAGAACTGGTTGTTGAAGGTTACACCGACGCTAGCTTCCAGACTGACAGAGACGACTTCAAGTCACAGCCGGGATATATATTCTGTCTGAATGGAGGAGCGTTCAGCTGGAAGAGTGCCAAGCAGAGCACCACTGCAGACTCTACAACTGAAGCCGAGTACTTGGCCGCTTCGGAAGCTGCCAAGGAAGCTGTTTGGATTCGCAAGTTCATTAGTGAACTTGGTGTTGTACCCTCAATCAAGGGACCGATAGACCTTTATTGTGATAATAATGGAGCTATCGCTCAGGCCAGAGAGCCGAGAGAACACCAGAAGGTCAAACACGTGCAACGACGATTTCACATGGTAAGGGAATGGAAATCCGAAGGTGAAATCAGAATTTGTAAGATCGGCACGGATGATAATGTGGCCGATCCTTTGACTAAACCTTTGCCTCAAGTGAAACACAACAAACACGTTGAGGTAATGGGAATCAAGCACATAGGAGATTGGCTTTGATATTCCCTGTACAAGTGTTTTAATTAAACAGGGTTGATTTAATGTAAGACACTGTACTAAAACCATTCATTAATGGAGTAATTAATTTTGTGTGAAATTATCCTTCACTCCATTACTATTTAATTGTGGTTTAGAATTAAATAATGAGTCCATTCGATTTACGGAAATATTCAAAACAGGGTATCAAGACCATGTCTTGGATAAAGAAACACATGTTAAGTGAACATTGAATATTAAATCGAAAAGTATCCCTAATCGAGGTCGTCTAACAGATGGACGATTGATGACCGCAATAGATTAGTGTGTAGTATGATTTACAGCGCCGTTTCTTGTGCTGCAAGGACGTGACAGTCATAAATCATTTGCACAGGTACAGTTTAGAACTGTACTGGATAAGACCTATGAGGGTACTTTAAGAAAATTAAATTTTGTCATAAGTACATTTCTCATTATGGCTATCGGAACTTATTTCCTCAGACCATGAGTACTGTGAAGTTTCCTAACGTCTGCCGCAATTGGGGATCATAACGGGAACACTCAGGAGTCTATGTCCTCTTAGTAAGAAGAACTTACAATACAAGACTGGGATTGTCCCCCTACTAACAATAGGGAAAATGTTTTGTTGTTTAAAAGGCCGCTCGAAGAGTGAGACTGTAAAATGCATGGCCATGCTCAGATGGATTTTAGAAATCATCTGCTTATTGACAGTCGAACTCGGAGATCGAGAAACACTTCTGAACGAATTAAGGATGACAAAGAATCTTACCTTACAGTTCACGAAGAAACATTAAGAGACAAAGAAAATGAGCTATACACAATATGCACACTTGTCCGGAAGGACAAGTGGGAGATTGAAAGGAACGGTGTCCTTCCAACAAGTGTATTATTCCGATAGAGGGTTCAGAATTATTACAGAGGTAATTCTTCAGTAAGGTCAAGTAATCGGAATGCCTAGGTGGAGGCCGCTTCCGATCAGTAATATCAGGGTACAATTGATATTACAGCTTAATCTTAACTGAACCCTTCGGGTCGAACCCAATCGAATCTTCGATCCGAGACGTCGAATTAATCCGAAAGGATTTAATGAGTCGACAGAGTTTTACGAATACAGACGTCGGAAATCGAGCCTAGGGCGTCGATACCGAGCGTCGCAAAATCACAATCGACAAGCATGAGCGTAGCCATAGCTAGGCTAGGCTAGCTCATCGCAAACCTAGGTGCACCATGTGTATGCTAGGCGCACCATGGTGTGCTAGGCACCATCGCAGCCTAGGCGTACCCTAGCAGCCCATCGCAAGCTAGCATGGGTGCCTAGGTGCGCATGGCAGCCATCGCAGGCCACACAGGCACCGGGCAGCCCATAGCAGCTAGTAAGCATGCTAGCGTGGTGCCTGGGTGCATATGGCGCCTATCGTAGGCCATGGCAACACCAGGCACACCATCGCAAGCACTAGGTGCTGCGTGCGTGCGTGCCTGGCCTGGCAGCACCATCGCAAGCACCAAGTGCTGGCATGGCTAGCTGCCTGGAAATGGCGCGCCATGTGCGTGTGCTTGAGTGCTAGCCCTCGCATGGCAGCACCAAGCATCGCAGCACATGCGAGAGGCTGCGCGTCAGCGTGATGCCAGGCCTCGCACAAGCAGCCTCGCACCACAGGCGCATTGATGCGTGTGGGCTGGCAGTGCGTGGTGCGTGGCGCATGACTGGTGCGTGTGCGTGCAATGCCTGGCTAGGTGCTAGGCAGCAGCGCCATGCATGCGAGTGCGTGTACGTGTGCACATGCCTCGCATCAAGCAAAAGCAGTTCTAGGCACTGGCTAGTGCTAGCGTAGGCATCGTGCCAGTGCGTGTGTGCAATGGGGTATGCGAATGGTGCGAGGGACAGTGTGGCCAGCATGCGTGGCTCGCTAGCAGCACGCATGCTGGCTGTGCTACCAATGAGGCGCGAAGAGTGAGTGCGTGGGCTGCTGGGGCTAATGCCAGCACTAGGTGCTAGCAGCGCCCAGCGCCAGCACGTAGCAACAGCACAGCCCAGCAGCATCGTGCACTGGCTGGCTTGCTGGGTGCTGGGAAGCAAGGCACGCTAGCAGGCAGCCCCATCTGGAACGCTAGCTGGCATCCAGCTAGCACACCTTGACCCGGTTTTGGGCATGGTGTGTGGGGACCAATACATGGCCTTGGGAATCAAGGCAATGGTCCCCCCAAGCCTTGGTCCTCACTTGGCTTTCTCTATATTTGTGCCATGTGTCGATTTGTGATTGAGTTGATTAATTATTTAATTTTGGAATTAAATAATTGTCATTTTACCAACTCTCCCACATTGATGGGAGATTGGAAATCAAGGGATCATTTCCCTATAAATACCAAGCTTGGTATTGGGATTTGAAACAACCTTGAGTGGAATTAAAAAGGCAACTCTAGAAAAGAGTAAACTTTTGATTCGTAAAACTCATAGTTATTTTTGTCCGGGTCTTGACTAACCTTCAAGACTTAGGACGCTCGGGTTGGGTCGAGGGTACGATCCGTCGGAGATCTCGTCTTTTCGGGATTTTGAAGTAAGAGCTCCTTGGGAGCGAAGCACGCGTCAAAGGTATAATTCTTGTCCTTAATCTTGTTTGATTAAGTTTATTATGCTTGTTTAATTGCTTTAATTAAGGGGCGGGTCTTGGTGGGTTTCCATCCGCGTAATGTCGGGTCACTACGAAACCCTACACATACGACCCCGGATGACTCCCTCATTACTAAATGCATACGCTCCAAGGACAGAAAGGAGAGGAATGCTAGCAATGCTAGTGCGAGCAAGTCAGCTGACAAGTCTCAAACTGAAGAGCCAACTTCTCACATCACCTGTTCAGAATTCTTTAAGTTCATGACTAACTTCAAGGGAGAAATGAAAAACTTAATCAAAAGCCATACGGCTGGTCCCAACAACGGTCAGTCGGCAAAGAAGCCTCCTCACTTTGAGAGGCCAAAGACGGTCAAGGATAGGGAAGCCATTCCTCACCCCAAGCGGCAGGAGGGGGGAAACCCATCCATTGACTAGACAAAGATTCGTCTTCATAAGACGCCTAAGAGAAAGCCCATCCGGCATCAAGAACCGGATGGCAGCAAAATGACTTACATTGATGCTCGGCAAGAACCAGTAGTTATCTGAAACGACATCAACGTCGAAAATGCCAGGCAGCTCTTTCAGGATTACCTCTTTGAGGTACTCCTAGTCTTGACAAGAGTACCTGTCAGGCGGCCAGTCCGTCCGCACAGGTTTTAATCTTATAGGATCGGCGTCGTATGTGCCCCAATAATCATACAGTCCTTTCGGTCAAGCTTTCCAACAACCTGGCTTTTACGGAGGTCAGGCGACATATCAAGTCCAACCCTTGGACTGGCAGCTTTGTCTGCTCAAACTTAGAGAACAACCATCTGCGTTCTCCAAAGAAATAGGTTAAGAATGTGTTGGTTGGTGCTTTTGACGGCACCACCAACTCACAGGATTACCTAATGGCATACACCAACCTTATGTATCTACAGAGGATGGATGATGCTACATGGTGCAGATGCTTCCTAGCCACCCAGAAGGGCATGATCTAACAGTGGTTCGATAACTTACCGCCTGGGTGCATCAACAACTATAAGATGCTTGCGTTCCCATTCGCCTCAAAGTTCTCCATGAACATACCAGCCAAGAAAACAAGTATAGACTTGAGCGGTAGTTCAAGGAGATAGGGAGGGGCTTCGCTCATATGTCAAGGCGGTTCAATCTGTAAAGAATCCAGATTTAAGGCCTGTCTGATGAGGTTGCTTATAAATACTTCTTTAAAGGTCTGAAAGATGGGTCGGATTTAAAGTTTGACCTCGTCCGGAAGAGAATTTCACTCTTCCTGAAGCTTTGAGGGAGGTAGAAGCCTATATACAGGCGTCAGAACTTTGCTCCTCAAGCAATCAGACGGATCAAAAAGAGATCCGAAAAACAAAAAGGGAGTCGGCAAGAATAGTCGGCTCAAAAGAATGAAGAGAGTAAAAAGAGAAAGGATGTATGGCGGGTTGATGATTCTAGTCAGCTGTCCAAGAAAAAGAAGAAGGAAGTTAAGCCGTACGTACCTAAGTATGAGTTTAACAAGGATTGTTACTCCATCCTCATGGAGATCAAGAACCGGGTGAGCTTTGAGAAGCCTCTAGCAATGAAAGGTCTGGCTAAATACCGAGACAAGAACAAATACAGTCATTTCCATGAGGATGTAGACCATGACACCAACGATTGCTATAGCCTCAAGTGGATGTTGGATAAATTGGCCGAGAAAGGATTGCTGAAGTCCTACATTTTAAAGTCTAAGGTGACTCTAAAGACGGACCCAAAGCTATAATACTCTGTATTTTTATAATATTATATATATATATACATATATATATATATATTACTTATTTTATTTATAAATTAAAATGATTCATTTCATTTTAAATGATTTAATTATTTACATATAAAATAAGTGTGTATAAAATAATATGAGCTAATAATTAGGGCAATAAAGTATTTTAAATTGGGCCAACAATCACTTAAAGAGTTAAAGTATTGACCTAACTTGTTGGGAATAAAAGAGTTTTTAAAAGCCCAATAGGTTGGCCCCAAAGGAGAATTCAAGGAGAAATAGGATTAGTAATGGCAATTGTGTAAATAAGTATTTTTGTTTTTAAAAGGAGATATAAATACCCCAAAAACTCAAGGATTAGCAATTGTCAAATTTAAAAAAAAACCCCAAGCTTTTTCTCTATCTTCTTTTTCCTCTCTTTCCTACACCTCTCTCTCTCCTCTCTTCCTCACGGCCGACGACCACCACCGACGCCACCACCAACCACTAGTCACACCGGCGACCAGCAGCAGCCACTAGCACCGGCGGCCATCCTCTCCTCTCTCTCCTCCTTGCGGTTTCAGTAGTAAAGAAAAAAAAAAACACTTTCTCCTATTTTAATTTCCAAGATTGTTTTAATTAATTCAAAGCATGATTTTAATTATATTTGGATGTTGATTTTGGGTAGTTGATGTTGTAAATTTATTCTTATAATTTTCAGATTTTAATTTGATTAAAAACCCCAATTTACAAACCCTAGGATTTAGAATTTAATTTTATGATTAGGGTTTAATTCTAGGTTGTTGTGGTTGTTAAATCAATGATTAAAACATGTTTTTTATGAGTTTTAAGCCCTCAATTAATGTTGGAATTTTATTATACACACTACTTTTTATATATTATGTTAGGGTTTGATTACCAATAAAAGGAAAAAGGTTTTCAATTGATTTAAATATGGTTTTCTGGTTTATTAGTGATGTTTTATATTAAATAAGTATGCTGGAATTTTATTTAAGTTATGAAAACTAAGTCTTTTTTAAAGTGTTTTAAGTACCCACCTAAAGAAAAGGTTTTAAGGTTTTTAAACCATTAAATTGGGTTAATTAGTAAAGTTTAAAGTATATAATAGTTGCTGAAAATTTGTGAGAATATTGGATTGATTATGGTTATTATTTTATTTGTAGGAAGCTTTGAGATAGGTGATTTCTAGCGAGTGTGGCCGAGTTTAGGCGTTATTCAAGGTACATATGCGCATTAGAATATTAGTGTATGCGTAGTATCATTCTAGGAATGTAAAGTATGTATTAAGTGATGAATTAGTAGCATGTTTGTTGGATTGAATGCTTTTGAATTAGTAGCATGTTTGTTGGATTGAATGCTTGGATTTGATGTTGGTTGAACATGAATTATTATGCAAGCATGTGGATCTGTTATTTGAGGCATGATACAAGTTGAATATGTATGAATCAAGGAAGTATGTTTTATTTTCAAGTATCAAGGAAGCATGAATTAAATAAGCAAGGCTTATGTATGTTTAAAAGAGCTAAGATTACAATTATTGAGCATGATTCATGATTTTATTTCTCACTCATATATATCTGGAGTTGAGTCAAGAAGTTAGTTTATTTATTTACTCACTCATATAAGTTGAGTTTAAGTCAAGGAAGTTTATTAGTGCATCTTATGCACCAAGATAGTAATCATGCAATTTATTGCACAAAACTAGACATGGAACCTTAATTAAAATAAATAGTATGTGCTCAATAATTAATTCAAGATTGAAATGGAAGTATGTATTGTTTATTGTTATGTTTATTCTTGATTGATTGGTTGGAGTCATTACATGTTAAACTGATAAATCACGTAAAGTGTAAGAGTATACGCACCAAAACTCTTGGAACGTATACACCTAGAGTATGAACATATGGGGGAGTTATGGGGTTTTATATTTAACCATTGCTTCTATAGGAGTACAGGACGTTATACTTCCTTTTATTATTTTTATGCGCTGGAACTAGTTGGTACTCGCTTGGTTAGCTCCCAAGTGAGAGGTCCCTTATTATTAAGGGATAATTAAGGAAGGAAACCCGTTCAATGCGTAATCCAAAGCTATTTATTAATAATTAATATTGCTAGTTATGAGTCAAAGATAAGTTAACTTGTGAATTGTATGACGAGCATGTTTTAATTATTATTGCTAGGATGATCAAGTTAGTGTGTTAGTTCTATAGGTGCATATGTACTCAGCTTTTGCTGATTCGTACTTTTGTGTTTGTATTTGACTTTCCTTTGGATTGACCCTACTATGACCCGTTTCTATGGTGAGTAGAGGGGTTAAAATAAAGAGAAAGTGACAAGTACTTGAAGCATGAAGTGAATGAGTGCATAAACTTATCTGTTATACTTTCTTAGTTTTATATTTTGAATTATTGATTTATTATTCGTGGACTAACATTACTATGCTTTATTTTAAATTGGTTTTTAAAGGGATATGTTTATATTGGTCCAACTTGTGGATGTTTTAATTTACTTAAGTTTTAAGGTTGTGAACTCAAGTCATTTTATTTAAAAGTTGTTGTTTAAGTTAGGCTTCCGCTGTGAGACTTTGAAAATAGCCTTAGTCATTATCACGGTGACGGTAATATTTTGGTTATTTCCTAAAATTAGTTTTATTTAAAGTAAAAAGAGTATTTTAAAAGAAGGAAATTTTCAGGGTATTACAAAGTGGTATATGGGAGCTTTGGTTGGATTTTAATTTCCACTAAAGCCAAAAATGTGTTTTTAAGGTATCTATGTTTTAAAAGTTTAGCCAAGTGCTTATTTGAATGACTTCAGAAATATTTTAAGAGTACTTATTTTATTTTAAGTTCGTTTATTTTAGTGAACGAATATTTTTTTTAAAGGGAAGGAGGTCCGAATTTTTTTTTTAAATAGTGGACCGAATATATATATATATATATATATATATATATATATATATATATATATATATATATATATATATATATATATATATATATATATATATATATATATATATATATATATATATATATATATATATATATATATATATATATATAGTTTAAATGGTCCGAAATTTTTTTTTTAATAAAGGGCCGAATTTTTTTTTATTATTTTGAGGGGTCTGAAATTTTTGTAAAGTTCGAGAAATTAAATTTCGAAAGTAAAAAATTCAATTATGAAAAATTTATATACAGGTATGCGAAGGAATCAAGGTATGTAATTATGTGTTAATTGCTTTTGAAATCATGTGGTGGGATTGGGTAGGAATGAATGGGCATATAGACTAGAACTGTATGTCTCCCTATGTGCATATTTATTGATGCAAGGTGTTCAAGTATGTTGTAAGATGTTATGTATTTAAGTGAAAGTATGTTTATGTGAATTAATATAAAATTGTATGATTAAACACCAAACTTAAATTTTAGCAAAGAATTGTATACTTAAGTTTAAAAAGAATTTTCTTTATTGAGTCATGACCTAAAAATACCTTGTAGGATGTTTGAATTACCCAGTAAATTCACCGATATGGGCACTAGTGAAGAAGATTATGAGCATGTTTGGGATTATATTCAAATGATACATTTTTACTGTTCTTATAGATGTGATGTGTTTGGGGAGTATCATCTTGACTAACCTAGCTATGTCTCTACCATGATTGTTCATTGCTTACCTAATTACCCTCCCTATGAAGTTATTAAGAGTCGCTTTCGTGATTTTCGTTTGCCTAATGGTGTTGCTAATTACACTAAATATAAAACCTTAGAGGTCAGTGGAGAGCGGATTGGAAATACTTATATCGTTATATTTCTCACAAGGAGTTCATTTATCTTAATCCACAATATACTGATTACCTTACCATAATTTTGGCTATCACCAAGTTCCTCAACAAAATGCTTCATAAGCTCCACAGCAAAATGCCTATCATTCTCCAAATAATCATGATCCTATGTTTAAGTCAGAACTAGAGCAAACTTATGAGAGTCAAGGGTATCCAATAGAGCAAGATGTTGAGTCGGGAGACACCTTGTGCCGAGAAGTTCCTAATCCAAATCTTCCAAGCCCTCCAGCAACTATTGATGTGGAATCTGATGAATCTGAGGAAGAACCTGAAGAAGAAATGGATCCTGAGAAAGATGATGATAATGGCAATGATCGTGATGATGGAAGGGATCCTTAGTATAATCCAAAGAAGTACAAGGAGATGAAAGACAAGATTGACAATGTCAACATTTGAAGATTTTAGACTAACTTTTCCTTAGAGTTTTGAGTATTTCATTCATAATTTATAGTTGTAGTTTAATAAAGTATAGCATATAAGTAATAAGTAGCAAAGCTACATTCGAGATATTCCAAACATTTATTTTCATTATTGCAATAAAGTATCGTGAATTCTTTTCTTATTAATTTCAATCTTCAACCAAGCCTACCAAGTGTTATTTCTTATTTTTCATTTCTGTTAATGGTACTAAGGGAAATGACTAAAAATGTTTTTGTGATGTGCCTACTTAAGTGCAATGGTTGCATGTTAACCAATACAATGTGTTGAATTATTAGTAGGGGAAATGAGTAGGTGTTCTACTATAAATCAAAATGACTGCTTGTGTGCTTGATTTTAAGTAGTTATCTTAAAGTAACAAGGCAACTTGCTGTTGTAGCTCAACAGTTATCTGAGAGGGGTAACAATAACAATCCTGACCCTGCTGGGGAGTTGTTCAAAAAGATTGCTCAAAGAAAACCTCCTATGTACTAGGGAGAACCTAACCCAACTGTCCTTGAAAACTAGCTGAGAGAGTTTGATAAGTTGTTCGTGGCAGTAGCATGTCCTAATGAGTCCAAAGTGAGTAGTGATTTGGGTAAAAATTACCCCTGCCACGTGGCCCAATGAGGGCCTAACACGTGTCACCCTCATACAGGCCCCGTGGAATCCAATAAGAGGATGCCACGTGGCATTGAACCCCCAATGGGGGAGTAGATTCTCATCTTCTATAAATAGAGGAATCATCCTCATTTATTGGCATTCATAAATACACACACAACTCCCGAGCAATATTAATTGCGAAATCTCCCTGAATTAGAGAGAAACACCCATTTTACTTTCCGCACGCTTACTCATCTGGAATCCTACTAACTTGATCTTCAGAGGCGGAACTCCACCCTACCGGAGTTTCATGGTTTTGCAGGTACAGAAGTCAGGCGCTCATACCCAGTATTATAACTCTCCCGAGGGACTAAAAACACCCGAAACATTTTGCGCCGTTTGTGGGGAGAGTACTACTGAGATGGCATCTGATGCTGTACCGAATGCAGAGGGCAGTCGACCTACGGCTGACCCTGAGGTCCATACGGACCATGAAAGTGGCAGTGGTGACGACGTTGAAACCTACATGGCCCCAGACGGGTCATTCCACTCTAGGCGCACCCGTTCTAAGGAAACAAGGGAACGGGGCCCCGATAAAGTCGGTCCTAGAAACCCAGGCGGCAAGCCTGTGGGACAACCCCAGGCGGTGGAGGGTGCTGCCCCCGTCACCAGAGACGAGCTCATGAAGTTCATGACAAGTTTCAAAGGGGAAATAACGGACATTATCAAGAAGTCAACTGGCTCAAGCAAGGGTCAGTCGGCGAAGAAGCCTTCTTACTCCGGGAAGAAGCAAATCAAAGACCGGGTGCCTACTCCTCACCCCAAGCCCAAGGGGATGGATGGGCCCCTGATCGACCTCTTTAAACTTCGTTTCCCTGAATCAGGGAAAAGGAAGGCCATCTGGCATACACAGCCGGATGGGTTAAAAAGACTTTCTCTGATGCCCGGATGTTCATCCAGGAGAAGAGAAGTCAGAGCATGTCTTAGTCGGCCTCTACGTCGACCTACTCAGACAGTTTCCAGAATGCTTCTATGAAGCATTGGGAGACGTAACAAGGGAGTCAGTCACGCGGTGTGTCCGTTTGTACTGGCCCTCACGTGATCCAGCAGGCTCCGTATGTGCCCCAACTACAATACGCTCCGTATGGATCTCCATTCATGCAGTCGGCTCCCTTTGGGGGTCAGGCGGCATACCAGGTCCAGCCTATGGACTGGCAGCTCCGGCTACTTAACCTTGGGGAATAGCCTTCGGCTTTCTCCCGGGAAATAACCGAGGCGGCACAGCCGGCCAAGGTTAAAAATGTGTTGGTCGGTACCTACGACGATACCACTAACCCGGAAGACCACCTTATGGCATACACCAACCTCATGTACCTACAGGGGTTGGATGACGCCGCCTGGTGCAGATGCTTCTCGGCTACATTGAAGGGCATAGCCCAGCGATGGTTTGGCAACTTGACGGCTGGATGCATCAATAACTTTAAGATGCTTGCATACCTGTTCGCGTCCAACTTCTCCATGAACATCCCTGCCAAAAAGACAAGCCTCGACTTAGGGGCTATCCAGCAGGGTGACAAGGAGGGACTTCGGTCCTATGTCAGGCGGTTCAATCTGATGAGAATTCAGATTCAGGGGTTGTCTGATGAAGTTGCATATACTGACTTCTTCAAGGGTCTGAAGGATGGGTCAACTTTCAAATTTGACCTTGTCCGAAAGAGGGTAGCTACCATCCAGGAGGCGCTGATGGAGGCTGAAGCCTATATACAGGCGACGGAACTCTGCGCTATCAAGCACCTATCGGAACCCAAGCGGTCTGATAGGAGAGACAGCCGGCCAAAAAAGAAGAAAAGAAAAGAAGTCTGGGCAGCAGACCGCCCAGGTCAGCCGTCCTAGAAGAAGCAAAGGAAGTTGGAACCGTACGTCCCCAAGTACGAGTTCAACAAAGACTGCTCCTCCATCCTCATGGAGATAAAGGACCGGTTGACAATAGAAAAACCGGCTGCAATGAAAAGCTCTGTCAAGAACAGAGACAAAAGCAAGTATTGCCAGTTCCATGAGGACGTTGGCCATGACACCAATGGTTGCTATAGCCTCAGGCGGCTGTTAAACCGTCTGGCCAACGAGGGGGCTCTGGAGTCCTATTTGGTGAAGTCCAAGGGCAACCCAAAACCAAGCGGGGGACAACCGTCTAAAAAACCAGCTGCTAGCTCTGAAACTGACGACGAGCACATTTTCACCATAGCAGGCGGCTTCGCAAGCGGAGGTCCCACCATC
Source organism: Chenopodium quinoa (assembly GCF_001683475.1). Lineage (NCBI taxonomy): Eukaryota > Viridiplantae > Streptophyta > Magnoliopsida > Caryophyllales > Amaranthaceae > Chenopodium > Chenopodium quinoa. Next base: position 2,778,999 of record NW_018742287.1, on the reverse strand, counting down.
CGGGGCACCAAGGATAACATCAGAAAATTATCCAACCCGGAGGATGAGGGCCAGGCGTCTAAAGACACCTTCCCTGAGGTCTTCATCTCTGAGAAGGATAGGGGCATGGTAAGGCGGCCCCATGATGACCCCATTGTCATCGAATGCAAAGTTGCCAATCAACGAGTTGGCCGGATTTTAATTGATACCGGGAGCTCGTCTGACCTGATCATCTATCAATGCTTGACAAAGCTCAAGTACAAGCCTAGCAGCATGCACAAGGCTCCCCACCCCCTAGTCGACTTTGGGGGAGGGGTAGTGCATCCGGTGGGGAGGATTGACCTACCCATCCGGCTAGGAGACAAGGGGGAAGGTCGGCACATGGTGGTCAAGTTTTTGGTGGTCGAGGAATTGACTGCCTACAAACTTATTCTAGGTCGCCCCACCCTCAACGAGTCTAAGGCGGTCATCATCCCCTCTCTTATGATGATCAAGTTTTAGAGGGATGACGGATCAGTGGATGCCCTAAGCGGGGACCAAAAGACGGCAAGAGAGTGCTATCTCTCAGACGTCAGGCCGACTGTTACAGCAGCCGGTCATAATGAGGAACCCGTTGACCTCGAGGACAAGGAAGCCGTGCCTGCCCTCAAGGCAGCCGGTAAAAAGCGAAAGGTGGACCAATTGGCCCCCGCTAGAAAAACAAAATAGCAATCACTAGCCGAGGAAAGGTCGGATGACTCCCGACCCCAGCCGGCTGGTGAGAGTGTGGATGTCGTCCTAGACGACAACCGTCCTGACAGAACAGTCAAGGTTGGGACGGTAGCTTTTGAGAAGTTGGGGGCAAACTTGCTTCAACTTTTGAGAGAATTCAAAGACATTTTTGCCTTTGAAGTGGAAGAGATGCCAAGCGTCAGCCCGGATCTAGCTGTCCACAAGTTAGCTGTTGATCCCAAAATAAAGCTGGTAAGGCAAAAGAAGAGGGATCATGGCGAGGAGTGGTCAAAAAGCTCCTAGATGCTGGGTTCATTCGGCAATGCTATTACCCGGATTGGGTAGCAAATGTTGTTCTTGTCAAGAAGCCGAATGGTACCTGGAGGATGTGTGTAGATTACACAGATCTGAACAAGGCATGTCCGAAGGATAGCTACCCGCTTACAAAGATCGACAGCCTGGTCGACTCTACAGCCGGCCATGCCTTGATGAGCTTCATGGACGCCTACTTAGGTTTCCATCAAATCACCCTATGGAAGAAGGATTAGGAGAAGACGACCTTCGTCACTGATCAGGGGTTGTACTGCTACACAGTGATGCTGTTTGGGTTGAAGAATGCACCTGCTACCTTCCAACGAATGATCAACACTGTTTTTATCAATCAAATTGGAAGGAACGTAGAGGCGTATATTGATGACATGATAGTCAAATCCAAACTATAGGCAGATCACCTAGATGACCTCTGAGAAACCTTCACCACCCTCAGGCGACATAAGGTCATGCTTAATCCCAAGAAGTGTGTCTTTGGTGTTGAGTCTAGGAAGTTTCTCGGATTTCTGATTGATCAAAGAGGCACAGAGGCCAATCCGAAAAAAGTACAGGCGGTGATTGACATGAAATCACCGCGCATTGTCAAGGAGGCCCAGAAGCTAACCGGTTGCCTGGCGGCATTAGGAAGATTCCTCAGCCGGTCAGGTGACAAGTGCCTTTACTTCTTCCAAGCAATCAGGAAGAGGTCTAGATTTGAATGGGGAGAAGAAGCTGAGGCGACATTTCAGAGGTTAAAGCAACACTTGCATTCTTTGCCAAGACTAGTGAGCCCCCTGCCTAAGGAGGTTCTCTACATGTACCTAGCCGTCTCAAATCACTCCCTTAGTGCTGTTCTCCTTGCTGAGAGAGACGGCAAACAGCTCCCGGTGTATTTCATCAATCATATACTCAGAAATGCTGAGCTCCGGTACCATATGATTGAAAAATTTGGGCTTGCTCTTTACAAAGCAGTCAAGCTGCTAAAGCCTTACTTCTTGGCTCATCCAGTGACTGTCTATACTAATCAGCCGCTCAAGCGTCCAATGACTACCATAGAGTCATCCGGCAGAATGATCAAGTGGGCTATTGAAAAGCAAAGCCTGGAGATAACTTTCGAACCCAGGCAGGCAGTGAAAGGTCAGGCGTTTGCCAACTTCATTGTTGAAATGACTTGGCTGGCTCAGCCAGAGAATGCCGACCAGGTTTGGAGGTTATTTGTAGACGGGAGTTCAACCTTGAACAATTGTGGTGCAGGCGTAATTTGCAAGTCTCTGGAAGGGGATACCTATGAATATGCACTACGGTTCAAGTTTCAAGCTTCAAACAATGCTGAGTATGAAGCCTTGCTAGCCGGTATACGCATGTGTAAGGTGGCAGGGGCAAGAAAAGTTGACGCCTATTCTGATTCTCAATTGATTGTTAGCCAATTCAATGGTGACTATGAGGCCACCCATCCGGGAATGATCAAATACCTTCACGCGATCAAAGGTGAGGCAGGGACACTTGACAAATTCTATCTAAGTCAGGTGCCCTGGTCAGAAAATAATCAGGCGGATGCTTTGTCCAAATTAGCCTCATCCGCCACTTGTGATACACCTAGGTCAGTCTTCTGGGAGGTCATGGAAAAAAGAAGTATTGAACATGACCCCATTGGAATTCTTGACCGAAGCTCTGCCTGGATGGACCCTATCCGGGATTATTTGGTAGACGACACTCTGCCGGATGCCTCTTCAAAAGCAGCTGCACTTAAAAAACGATCTTTGAGCTTTGAAATGTATAAGGGGGAACTCTTCAGAAACGGTTACCTCCAGCCGTTGCTAAAGTTTGTTACCCCATAAAAGGGAAAAGAGGTGCTAGAGGACCTGCATGCGGGCTTCTATGCGTCACATATAGGCGGCAGGACTCTAGCAAAGAGGGCCAGGCGGCAAGGATACTTTTGGCCCACCCTTGAGGCAGACGCCATGGAATTGGTGAAGACATGTGACAAGTGCCAGAGGTTTAGCCGGCTCATACACCGTCCGACAACAGACTTGACGCCTATCTACAGCTCGGTTCCATTTGCAAAATGGGGCATGGACATCTTAGGTCCTTATACGCCTGCCACAGGCGGCAGAAGATATATTCTGGTGGCTGTAGACTATTTCACCAAATGGGTCGAGGCCGAGGCGGTCAAAGGCATCAAGACAAAGGACGTCATCTCCTTCATTTGGAGAAACATCATCACCTGGTTTGGGGTTCCATTGTCTATGATTTTCGACAACGCTCCTCAGTTTGAGACGTCTGCCCTCAAGGGTTGGTTGGGAGATCAGGGGATCTCACATTGCTTCGCATCTGTTGGCCGGCCCCAGGCAAACGGTCAAGTTGAAGCCTTTAACAAGCTCATCTCAGACGGCATAAAAAAGAAGATTGAAAGAGCCGGTGGTCTTTGGGCGGATGAGTTACCTCACGTCCTTTGGGCCATCAGGACAACTGAAAAGGGGGCAACCGGTGAAACCCCGTTTCTCATGACATATGGCACTGAAGTCGTCTTGCCTATTGAACTTTATGAGCCGACACTCCGAGTCATGCTCTATGATGAAGAGGCTAATTGGGAGGCCATGCATCTAGCACTGGACTCACTCCCAGAACGCAGGGGCAACGCCACCTTGCGTCATGAGAAATATCGTCTGAGAATGACGAGGGCTTACAACAAGCGAGTACGCAAGCAACCCCTCAAAGTTGGGGACTTTGTATTACGAGAAATGGAGGCAACCGGTAGGGCAAATGAACAAGGAAAGCTAACCCCCAATTGGGAAGGCCCCTACCGGATTTTTGAAGAAGTAAGAGGCGGCACCTACCGCCTGGAAACACCAGACAGCAGGCAGTTAGCCAGAACCTGGAATGTTAGATAACTTGAAAAAGTACTACTTCTAAGGAGATTGTAAACACTTTTTGTAAAGAGTAAATGAATGAAAGGAATACCTTATTTCAATTTTTTGTATTAAGTCCCATGTGCAATGCACAACCGGGCACCCATTTGCTCAACCAAATAAAATGCTAAGTACCTAACTTAGCCGTTTAAAATGCTATGTACCTAACTTAGCCGCTTAAAGGCACAAAGCCAACATAAACCGCCTGCTTTAACCATAAACAGGCATCCGGCGACGCCCATCCGGGTGAATTCGTCAAAGAGGACATCTCCCTTCCAGGTGGTACATTGTTCTATGCGTCATAAACTCAAACGGTTTTAACCGGTTAAGATAAAATAACCTACGGCCGTTCGAATGACCTATTGCAAACCAGATGCAACTGGTTATTGCCCCAAGGCAATACAGACGGTGAACTAAATCTCGTGGGGCAGCCGACTTTTGCCCAAAAGCACCCTAGCCGGCTACTGCTCCTATGATAAAGATTCAAACCTGATTTTACTTCCAAGTTATTTCAGAAATTTTAATTGGCTATTACCTCAAGGTAACCCAGCCGGGAAATTATATTTTAAATCACCAGTTATTGCTCCAATGCAATACAGACGGTAATATCGACTTGGATCGCCAGCTGGCTGTTGCCCAAAGGCACCCTAGCCGGCCCAATCCCCCATGGGAAAGGTCGAGTCACGTTGACCCCGGTATCCGCCTGCTTTTGCCTAGTGCAATTCAGGCGGCAACCGATGCTTTAGTACGCAACTGGCTAACAGGCCAAAACCTTGTCCCATACCTAACAGGATTAAATGACACACGTCCGGTCTTAAGCCGCTTGAGCTCAGCAGGGCAACCCTGTTATAAAATGATGCGGATGATTGTGGACGGCTGCCTGCTTAGAGTTGGAACTAAGCAACCAACCACCCAGGGGCAGACATAGTCAATGCATCCGGCATATCCAAAGCAAAATTGCAAAAATTAAAAAATTGTACATTGAAGAGAATCTAATCAAGGTGACAAGACAAACCGACTCAGTCGACATATGTATATAAAAAATATATATATATATAATTTGTTCAAGTGTTAGCCGGACCCTTGTCCGGTGAAAAAGATACATCAAATACATGGCACGCAGGCCGGAAAAAGTTGAAGACATAAAGCTTTAAGACTGAGGCTTAGCCGGGTCCTTAGAGACGGCTCCTAAAGCTGGAGGGACAATCTCTTGATTTTCATCCTGGTTCTCTCCTCCGTTTGACTCGATCTCCACCTGCATGGCTTCGATCTGCTTCTTGGCCCACTCCTCATAAGGCTCTGGAGCCGGCTAGTTTGATTCCTGCGTCTCAATGGCAAGATCAGCGTACTTATAGGCAAGTTCCCAAACGGTATACTCTGTGTCCGGATGAACCAGGGACCAAGCCATTTGCATTCTGTTAACGTAGTCTTGCTTATTCTCTTCAATGAGCCGGCTCTGTTCAGCTTCCGGCGTGGTTTGGAAGTTTTGACTGGCAGCGGCCGCCTCCTTCTTCAGGCGGACGTTGTCAGCCAGGAGCGTCGAATTCTCCTTCTTGGCCAGGTCTAGAAGCTTGATAGAATATGACACCTTCTTCAACTCCGCTTCAGCATTTTCCTTCGCCGCCTGGAGGTTGAAAATCTTGGTATGGGCTTCGTTGAGAGATTTCTGAAGAGTGGCGATGGAGTCCGCCTGTTGCATGATTATGCTTTTAGTTTTCAATTCATGCATAATCATGGAATATTGGGCAACGTTATGTGCCTCAGACGCATCCCGTTTAGCCCGTCTTACCTCCTCACACTTGCGGGCATAGGCTATCTTAAGCCCCTCCACGCGCAGCATTGACTGCAAAAACTCAAGTGGTGTTAAGAAAGTTTAGACGGTATAATTACTTGGATAAATAATTCAGTTGGAAGAACGCATACCTCAGCCAGGCCGGCCATGACCTGGTCGGCATTGAAGGTGTTGATCCCTGGTCCGGGCGTATCGCTGCACATCCGGCTAGCGAGGGGAGTGATCTGCACCAGAAAAAGATGGTGAGAAGGCAGCATACTTCCCTCCTATTGACTGCCGGCTGCCAGAAGAGTCTTCTGGTTGGAGCTGGGAGTGCGACTTGACCCGCATGGGCTTGCCAAGCAAAGAAGGGTTGAAAGGATCATTAGTACCTTGGGATATTGGATGAGGGACACGACTGCCCTCAACCGACACAGAGGCGCCGGATGCCCTAGGCGGCGTTGTCTCTTTGGATGTCTCTGGGACATCTGGCTGCCTGGAAGTAAGATCGAATCCCAAGCCTGTGTTTTTGACAATTTTACCCCCAACCGTCAGCCGGCTGGGAACTGTCAGGGAGGAAGTCTTCCTCGCCTTATTTTGAGTGGCCGGCTCTTCCCCCGGCCTAGGCCTTATTAGCTTGTAAGGGAGCGGGACACCTTGCTCCCATCCTGAAATAAACGCGCAAAAGGTCAACCGGCAAGAAGTTAAACGAAAGTTGAAGTAGAAAGAAAGGAAAAGCAGTATACCTTATTTTTTGCCGCCTGGGCGGCAAGTTTCTTCTCCGCATTTTCTTTGCGGATTTCTTTGGCAGATTTAGCCGGTGTTTTCTCTGTTGACAACATGGCTAAGGCTCGCACTGCAAAAAACAAACCATCTAGTTAGAAGAAAGGGGGGAAAGCATATCATGTACAAATGGCAAAACAGGATCAAGCACTAGAGCAATCTACGTTTGTCAAACTGAGTGCTAAGCTTACAGGCGGACAAGAACGCCTCATCACGAAGGAATTCGTGCTTTGGTACACAGTTCCTGGGCACACTTATTAATTCCCCATTGGAGAGGGTGGTGGCGGTCTGTTCAAAAAATTTTGACTCTATTATTCTCTCGTAGTCCCCATTCGAGATTCGAGGCTTTTTGCATTTGTGCCCAGAAGGTCTGGCTTCCGGTTGTATATCCTATACTCTTGGTTCTTCTCCTTGGTGGGAGCAGAAACCAGATAAAACCTATTCTTCCTGTCCGACCACTTGGACGGTTTATCTAGGGTCATCAAGTATTGAGGGTAGGTGGTCAATGTATACCAGGCTCTCCAACCGCCTGGGCTTCTACTCAGATAATGCATGTGGGCAAAGGCCTCCCAGCCGGGGTTGATGTTCTGCATCTCGCAAGCGGAGATATATCCTAAGATGTTAACCCATGAATTAGGGGTTAAGTGCCAAATACCCAGACCATACCCTCGAAGAATGGCCTTTATGGTGTTGTGCAAAGGGAAGCGGAGACCGGCTAGAAACGCCGCCTCGTAACAGCCGAAATACCCGTTTGAATTTTGCTGATCATCTTCCCAGACTATAGTGCCCATCTCAGGCGGCACGATTATTCTCCAATCTTCTCCAAGAGGACGTATTTTTACAAAGTCCTCTAAGTTACTGGCCATGCTGTTCCTATCTCTTGCAAAGACGGCAATAAGGAAATGGTCGCCCTTATTGTTCCATGTGGGCCTCTCCTCCTCCTCACTATCCACATCCGGTGTAAGAAGGCTGCTGCTACTGCTGCTTTGCTCTGAACCGGATGAGGAGGCGTTCTCTTCACCTCTCGCGTTCTCTGAAGGGTTTTCATGTTCAACCCTGGAGGGGGAGGTGGCATCTTCACCGCCTTCCTGACCCAACCCCAGTATTCCATCACTGGGAGTGCTTGGGGTGCCATGCGGTGATCCCCTTTTCATCTCAACCTGATTAGAGTCAAGCGACAATTCTTCAGAGGTTTCCCATCTGTACTCTGGATCAACGGCTGTTTTCCTAGTCCGAGCCATTGCGTCCTGCACAGAGACAGAGACGGTCGGTTTTGGAGATGAACAAGGAGAGTCCCAGTACCCAAAGGCGGCACCACCAGTCCTAGACTCAGCCGTTCTAGGAGACCAGCTGACCTCTAAATCGTGGTGTGCCATGTGTGTGTGTTGGGTGAGCCCATTATTCTAACAATGTATACAGCCAGGGAAATTTAAAAACAACCTCCAAAAAAGTAAGGAACAAAGGCGTTACCTTGTGGTTGAAAGAAGATGTTGGTGAAAGAAGTTGAGATTGTTGACAAAAGATACCCCAGGCGGTATCACTTTGAACAGACTGTAAATTGGCAAAAGAAAGCAAGGTTAATTACCAATGTTGCCCAAAGATACCACAGGCGGAAAAAACCGGCTGTGGTAGACATACAAAACAAGTAGTCTGGAGTTTTTATGAAAGGTTGTCCAAAGATCCCCCAGACGGTATAAACCGGCTAAGGACCATTATAGGCAACCTACGAAGAAAATTGTACGGAACTACCACAGGTGGCAGAAAGCCGGTTGGGCATCCGTTAAAACAATAAATCAAGAGGTTGTTCGCAGATACCCCAGACAGTATAAGACCTGTTGGGGTGTCAGCAAAGCGGCTTAGAAGGGAATTGCTCGCACATACCCTAGACGGTGTGAGACCGGCTGAGAGAGCTGCAAAGCAATTCGAAAGAAAATTTTATTAAAGATACCCCAGACGGTGAAAAACCGGCTGAGGGTCTATTGAATGCAACTCACAATGAGATTGCTTGAAGATACCTCAGACGGTGAAACACCGGCTGAGGGTCTAGTGAATGCAACTCACAATGCGATTGCTTGAAGACACCCCCAGAAGGTGTAAACCGGCTAAGGGTCTATTGGGTACAATTCACCATGAGATTGCTTAAAGGGGCTCCAGACGGCATGAGACCGGCTGCAGCTTTATCAAAATCAAAATTGAAGAAAATAAAGGTCAGACGGATACCTTAGTGAGACGGGCAAAGAGATACTCAACCAGTATCCGGATAACTTGAGGTTGGAGGCTGTTTGTACGAAAAAGCAAGCGAGATCAGGAGCTCTCTTTTTTTCTCTCAAATAATTTCTCTCTCAAGTTTGGCAAAGTGAGGAATGAGGGGAGGGAGGTTCCTATTTATAGGAAATCCCAGAAGGTGAATCGTCACCTTCCCCCCTTCAGTTTCAAATTCAAAAAATGGAGGGAAGGAGGCGAACCATCGCCCTCCCGCATGGTGACAAGTGTCACAGGTGCCACATGACAAGCCACGTGACACCTGTGAGGGGCAAATGATTTAGGTAAAAATTACCCCTGCCACGTGGCCCAATGAGGGCCTGACACGTGTCACCCTCATACAAGCCCCGTGGGATCCAATGAGAGGATGCCACATGGCATTGAACCCCCAATGGGGGAGCAGATTCTCATCTGCTATAAATAGAGGAATCATCCTCATTTATTGGCATTCATAAATACATACACAAATCTCGAGCAATATTAATTGCGGAATCTCCCTGAATCAGAGAGAAACACCCATTTTACTTTCCGCACGCTTACTCATCCGGAATCCTACTAACTTGATCTTCAGAGGCGGAACTCCACCCTACCGGAGTTTCGTGGTTTTGCAGGTACAGAAGTCAGGCGCTCATACCCAGTATTATAAATCTCCCGAGGTACTAAAAACACCCAAAACAAGTAGTGCACCTTACTACTTAAGGGGTGAGGCAGACTTGTGGTGGAAACAGAATGAGCAAACTATGAGAACATTACCTAAGTTTGGATTGAACGTGTTTAAGGAGCAAGTAAGGGATAAGTTCTACCCTATGTTTTTTGCAAAAGCAAAAGGCTGATGAATATCTAAAACTTAAGATGGGGAATATGTCGGTGATAGAGTATTACACTAAGTTCATCGAGTTGTCTAGGTTCGCTGAAGATACTATTGCTACTGATAGGTAGAAAGCTTGAAGGTTTGAGAGGGGATTGCCTCTTTCTCTCCAAGGCAAGTTGTCAGGCAAGTGTTTGATAACTTGGATGAGTTGTATGGTAAGGCAGCACATCTTTATGCATTGGAGTTGAAGGAAAAGGCTGAAAAGGCTGAGTTGGAAGCAAGGGAGAAGAGAAAGGAGCCTATGACCAATTCTAGACCATCTGGGAACCAGAATAACTTTAAGAAGCCAAAGTTTAATAACCACCAAGGTAATATCTTCCAGAACAATAGGAATAACTAAGGTAGGCGTAACTTTCCTAGAGGAAATAGGAACCAATCTTGAGATCAAACACAGATGGTTTACCACTACAAGAAATGCCCTAATAACCACCTAGGCAAGGACTGCAATTGTAATATGGTCACTTGTAACCTATGTAACGAGCAAGGACATAAGGCGTACGAGTGTTATTCCAGGAATCGAGGGAGTCAAGGGAACAATCAATTTAAGGGTAATGGACAGAACTGGAATCAGTAGAATGGGGCTCAAGGTAGCAATGGGAACCAAGTGAACAAGGATGCACAGTTTTCGAGTGGGAATAAGAATACCAATGGAATACAAAGTCAAAGGTGGAACACTAGGGAAGCTTAATGTGATGGGTTCGCGAGAGGTTGATGCAACAAAGGATGTCATTACCGGTACATTTCTATAAACTCAGTACCTGTTAAAGTTTTGTTTGATTCTGGTGCAACATATTCTTTCATTTCTAAGGTTATACTTCAAAAACTGTTGCATTGTCTAAAAACTATAGATAACATAGATATTCCCATAGTTATTCCACAAGGGGGTGTTGTTTCGGGGTTTTTTGATGTCATGCGGGAGAGTTACAATTCCAAGACTAACTTCTGGACGCCTGCACCTGCAAAACAACGGAGACTCTGGTGGGTGGGAGTTACGCCTCCGACGATCAAGTTAGAACGTATATGAGGAGTAAAAAGCGAAAAGTAAAGGGTCTCTCTTGGAAGACAAAAGAGTATCTGCAATGTGAAATTGCTCAGTTTGAGACGTCAGGTGACCGACTTTTTCTGATTGTGAGTTAATGTGAATTAAATGTTTTCTGAATGAAGTTCCTCAAAGGGAAACATCTCCCTTTTATAGGGTGCTGGAAAACGTGCCCAGTACTAGGTTTTAGTAAACCTAGGGCTGACTGGGCTTTGCCTAAGAATTTAGGTCGTAGAAGGCCATTTTCCTGATGGGCTATCTGTCTGCCACGTGTCATGGTCTGATTGGTCCATCTTGGACCTCTCATGAGGTGACACGTGGCGGTCCTTAGTTGGTCCACGTGGATGACACGTGGCAGGACTTGAGTGGTCCATGTGGCGGGGAAAAATCACCTAATCAGGTGTAGTTCATTGTAATTAGAATTTTAGAGATGTTCCTATAAAGATTGAGGGGAAAGATTTTATGTCCAACTTGATCAAATTTGAACTAGGAGGCCTTAATATAATTATGGGAATGGATTGGTTATGTCGCCTTAATGCTAAGATTCGATGTCAGTCACAGAAAATCTACTTGAAAACGGCTTAGGAAGAGCTCGTAACCCATTGGAGGCATGGAAAACCCAAGTACACTGAGGTCATTTCTGTGATGAAATTGGCAAAGTATGTGAAGAAAGGGGATCCTATCTCTTTCTGCAGTGTGAGAAACTTAGAGTGTGAGGAACTATCTAAACCCGAGGATATCAAAGTCGTGAATGAGTTTTTAGATGTGTTTCCAGAAGAGATTCCAGGTATACCACTAAGAATAACCATAGATTTCACTATAGGCTTGGTACCTGGAATAACACCTAACTCTAAGGCATCATACATGATGGCACCTGCAGAGTGAGTTGAAGGAACAGTTATAGAATTTGTTGGAGAAGGGATACATTAGACCAAGTGCATCGCCATGGGGTGCTCCTGTATTGTTTGTGAAGAAGAAAGATGGTAGCATGAGGCTATGCATCGATTATAGAGGGTTGAACAAGGTAACCATAAAGAACAAATACCCTTTGCCTAGGACAGATGACTTGTTTGACCAGTTGAAAGGTGCGGCAATATTTTCTAAGATTGATTTGAGGTCTGGACACTACGAGAAAATTGTCTTTTCTTAGCGTTTATTTCATTGCGATTGTACATTCGCTACAATATGCACATATGTTAGTGAAATAGTGTAGGAATCCGTATCATTTTACAATCGACATAGTAAACTGATATGAAATCGATACGAAAAACATAATAATATTTATTCACCTTTTTTTTGCACATTTATAAAATTATGGAAAAATGTATGGTTTACAATCGCCACTATAACCCAAAAATCGATACGAAAAGCCTTTTTTACACTAGATTTTAAAATTTTGTTTGACAAAGAGACCATAAAATATGTTCGAATCTTGTATAGATCATATGTAGGGATTTTTTTATTTAGAAAATGAGTTCAACATTTGTATAATGGCTACAATAATCACCACGATTGAATGTAGTTTCCCGTACCGATTAATGAGGACAACCCTAGTGAAAGCGAAAAACACTACTAAAGGCTATGGTAACGGCGGATGTTGTATCGAATAACCATTCGTTGGGATTTTTTTGGTAGCAATTACAATTGATTTGAAATGGTAAAATAATCGCTACAAAAAGATAATTTTCTTGTAGTGGGATATCATCCACTACGAATTGCGGAAGAGGACATTTTGAAAACGACATTTAGGACAAGGTATGGACACTATGAGTTTACATGTAATGCCTTTTGGGTTAACGAATGCACCTGCAATCTTTAATTTATGGACTTGATGAATAGAGTGTTTCAACCTTTTCTAGACCAATTCGTTGTGGTATTTATCGATGATATTTTGGTTTACTCTAAGAGTAGAGAGGACCATGCAGAACACTTAAGATCAGTGTTAGCTACTTTAAGGACTAACTAGTTGTATGCCAAATTCTCAAAGTGTGAGTTTTGGTTGGAGGAGGTAGCATTTTTGGGAAAGTTCATATCTAAGGAAGGAGTGGAAGTAGACCCTGCCAAGATCGAACCCGTGAAAGGGTGGCCTACACCCAAGAATGTGTCAGATATTCGGAGTTTCTTAGGCCTAGCCGGATATTAAAGGAGATTTATGAAGGACTTTTCAAGAATAGCTAGACCTATAACTTTGTTGATGAAGAAGGAATCTAAGTTTATTTGGAGCGATAAGTGTGAGGAACCGTTTCAAACCTGGAAGAAGAGTTTGACAACGGAACCAATGATAACTTTACCTGATGGGAGTGGTTCTTATGATGTGTATAGTGATGCATCTAAGAATGGATTGGGTTGCGTTGTGATGCAAAATGAGAAGGTGATTGCTTATGCATCAAGACAATTAAAGACACCTGAAGTTAACTACCCTAATCATGATCTAAAACTTGCAAATATAGTGTTTGTGTTGAAAATATGGAGGCATTATTTGTATGGCATGAAATGTAGAATATTAACTTATCATTAGAGTTTGAAGTATCTTTTCACGCAATCAACTTAGAACATGAGACAACGTAGGTGGTTAGAGTTCATCCATGACTATGACTTAGATATCCAATACCACGAGAGTAAAGCGAATATAGTCACGGATGCTTTGAGTTGTAAAACAACTCATGGAGTGAAAACTTTGGTAGTGGCAGATGAGCTTTGTATAGAAATGAGTAAGTTAAACCTCAAGGTAGTACAACATGGAGCGTTGGAAGGAATGCTTAATAATTTGAGTATTCTACCAACAATATTTGATGAGATTAAGGATAACCAAGTAGAGGATGTGAAATTAGATCGCGTAAGAGTGAAGATCAAGCAAGGGAAGACGACTGATTTCAAAATCCATGATGATGGAAGTATACGATTTAAAGGGAAGTGGTGTGTACCACAAAAATGTGAGGAGTTAAAGAAGAATTTGATGGAAGAAGGACACAATATACCCTATTTGATACACCTAGGGGGAGATAAGCTCAGGATGAAATGAGAAAGAAGTACCCAGAATTGATTGAGGTTAGTTGAGTTACAGGGTCATAACTCATTTTCTTGAAGGGGGGTAGAATGCGGTAGAATTTCGTGCTTTTCACATTCATTTCAAGCATTTTTAGTATATTTCGCACAATATTATACAAAGTTTAGAAAGAAAGAGAGTAAGAAAGGTTATAAAAAGTACAACAACTATGTGTATAAAGGAAAATTTTTACTAAGTGGGTGAAAAAGTGCAATTTTAAACAGTTCTAAACAAAAGTCTTAATATTTTCGTGCTCAAGTTTCGAGGACGAAACTTCTTTTAAGGGAGTAGATTGTAATACTCCGTACTTTTATGATTATATATATATATATATATATATATATATATATATATATATATATATATATATATATATAAGAATTGATATCATGTGAGAACCAAGATCTATAATAGGAACTAAGAACCCTTATACACCGTTGATTGCGTTTCATCGCACGGTGCAGATTTCACCTGCTTCATTAAGGTATTTTCGTAAATATGCGTTATGAATGACTTCTGCTCTAATTTTTTCGCTGCTTCCCTCCTCTCTCTCTTCTTATGACTTTCTCTTACGGCGATTTTGTTCTTCGATTTTGCCAATCTATTTCTTTGATTTTGGTCATCTATTTTGACGAATTCTTCAATTTAGTTCGTCATGTTGTTGAATTTGGTGTGCTTTGATCATTTCTGCAGAGGTAATTCTTCCGACTTGGGTTTTTTTTTTAGTTAATTCTATTTATTAGGGGTTTTTCGCATATTAAATTCGTTTATTTGTCCTTGGATCTTCGTTTTTGGCTAATTATGAGCAAGAGACCTTTATGCAAGAATTTGCAGAATTTTTGCAACAAGATAAGGACCCAAGTCATGAAATTTCTGAATTGGATAAGTATTTAGATGCTGCTAATGTGCCCTCTAGTCCATGATTTTGATATTCTTAACTGGTGGAAGACAAATGGAGGCACATATTCCATTCTTCAGCAAATAGCACGAGATATATTGAGCATTCCTATTTCTACTGTTGCATCGGAGTCCGCATTTAGCACAAGTGGTCGGGTTCTTAATCCTTATCGTAGTCGGCTTTTATTGGAAGCTGTCGAAGCTTTGATGTGTACTTAAAATTGGATATGGGCTGCTCGCAAAGGTAAATAGCTAAAATAACATTTTATTTAATTAATAATATTATTCATTTATTTTTTTTAATTAAGTCACATTGTATTTGCAGATTGTGGAGAATTTAAGGATGATGAATATGCTAAATTAGTGGGAGAATTAGAGGAAGAATTTGAAACATGGGATATCGATTCCAGAACAAGCGGAGTTTGCACCGAATAATTCAAGGCCTAATGGATTTCTTATTATGTATTTTTAATATGTGTAGACTTGTAGTATTTTAATATTTGGACTTTGGACAATTTGGAGTTACATTTATTAGTTTGGAGTGTATATTATTAGTTACTGTTTTTTTTTTCTTCATTATGTTAAGTATGTACTACTAATTTATTTTTTATTTGAGCTGTAGGCTTGTAGTACAGATTTTGTTTTTTTTTTGGAATAAATTTAAATATATTATTTGTGGTGGATTTAAGGTGGGGATTTGGCGGGTATGGGGCGGGGATTATGTGGGGCTTAGACGGGGATGGGGCGGGGGTGGTTTTGGAGTTGGACCTTCCGAGGCGGGGATGAGGATAATTTTCGGACCTGCCGTGGGGATGGGGATGAAAATATGGGGCGGGGATGGGAATGGGAACGCCAAAACCCGCCTCGCCCCGCCCTGTTGACATCCCTAACTCATATTCTGTCGTAGAGTCTGCGACAGTGCTTTGCTTCGAAATCTTCTAGCTCACTGCTCCTCCATTCAGACTATCCAGATTGGGATTTGAAATCATCTCTATCTGTTTGGAAACTTGCATCCGTATAGTCCTTGAAACCCAACTCATATTCGCCACCATAAACCAGAAACATTCCTTTAGTCCTTCTCAAGTACTTAAGGATGTTCTTGACAGCTGTCCAGTGTGCTTCACCGGGATTTGCCTGAAACCTGCTACACATGCTTAGAGAATATGCAACATCCAGCCTTGTACATATCATGGCATACATAATGGATCCTATTGCAGAGGTATGAGGTACACTAGCCATACGCTTCAGCTCTTCTAGCTTTTGAGGGCACTGAGTTTTACTAAGCGTAATACCATGAGACATGGGAAGAAATCCTCTCTTGGAGTCTTTCATGTCGAACCTGTCAAGGATTTTATCAATATAATTCTCTTGACTAAGTCCAATCATCCTTTGAGACCTATCTCGATGGATCTTAATTCCCAATATGTATTTGGCCTCACCCAAGTCTTTCATGGAGAAACAACTCTTCAACCATTCCTTGACCGACTCAAGCGTTGGTATATCGTTCCCCATGAGCAGTATGTCATCTACATACAAGACTAAGAAAACTAGGCTGCTCCCATGCATTAGACTTCTTGTATACACAAGGTTCTTCTTCGCTCTTGAGGAAACCAAACTGTTTGATCGCCTCATCAAAACGAATGTTCCAACTCCTTGATGCTTACTTCAATCCATAAATGGATTTCTGAAGTTTGCATACCTTTCTAGGATTTTCTGGATCTTCAAAACCCTCAGGTTGTGTCATATACACATCCTCCATCAAGAACCCATTCAAGAAGGCGGTTTTGACATCCATCTGCCAAATTTCGTAATCGAAATATGAAGCAATCGCTAGAAGAATCCGAATGACTTAAGCATTGCTACTTGGGAAAAGGTTTCATCATAGTCAATACCATGAATTTGTCTAAACCCTTTTGCAACAAGTCTTGCTTTAGATATAGGCATTCCCATTGTTTTCTGTGTTGATCTGGTAGACCAAATTGCAACCAATGGGTTTGACCCCATCAGGCAAGTCTACCAGGGCCCATACATCATTTTCAGACATGGAGTCCATTTCAGATTTCATGGCCTCAAGCCATTTCTCTGAGTCTGGGCTCGCCAAAGCTTGCTTGTAGGTTGTGGGTTCCACACTCTCTAATAGGAAGATTTCTGAATCCCCAGTTAACAAAACATCAACAAATTGTTTGTTTCTGATTCTGCTATACCTACGAAGGGTAAGAGAAACAAGAAATATTCTCTTCAACTCTTTGAATAGGCAAGAATTAGATTCAAGTGGGATGATAGGAGTCTCGCTAGTTGAATCAGCTTGCTCCGACGCATGATTTGTCAAACTAATTGACTCATGTGCCCTCGCCTTTGACGTGGTGTTATCCACATCCATTTGTTACTCGTCTTGAATTTCTTCGAGAACCACTTTACTCCCACTTGGCTTTGTAGAAAGAAATTCATTTTCTAAAAAGGACACCATCGCGAGCAACAAACACTTTGTTATCTTCGCGATTGTAGAAGTAATACCCTCTTGTTTCTTTAGGATAACCTACGAAGAAACATTTGTCTGATTTAGGGTCTAGTTTGTCACCTTGTAAACGCTTAACATAGGCTTCACAACCCCAAATCTTTAGAAAAGACAACTTTGGAACCTTTCCATTCCATAACTCATATGTAGTCTTTTCAACTGCTTTGGACGGGCTTCTATTTAGTACTTTTGCAGCTGTTTCTAATGCATATCCCCAGAACAATATGTGAAGATTAGTAAAGCTCATCATGGATCAAACCATGTCAAGCAAGGTTCGATTCCTCCTTTCTGACACACCATTCAACTGTGGTGTTCCTGGAGGAGTTAATTGTGAAATAATTCCACAATCTCTCAGATTTGATCATCAAAATCTTGAGTCAAATATTCACCATCATGATCAGATCATAGTGCTTTAATTGCCTTCCCTATGGAATTCTTTGAACTTTTCAAAGGCTTCCGACTTGTGCTTCATTAAGTAGATATAACCAAATCTACTTAAATCATCATCAAAAGTAATGAAGTAGCTAAACCCACCTTTAGCTTTTGAACTCATTGGTCCACACACATTTGGATGTATGAGTCCTAAAAGGTCACTAGCTCTTTCACCTATTCCTGTAAAAGGTGACTTGGTCATTTTACCTAACAAGCATGACTCACAATTTTCAAATGATTCATAATCAAATGATGAAAGGAGTCCATCCTTTTGTAATTTCTGGATGCGCGATTGGTTAACATGACCTAACCTACAATGCCATAGGTAAGGTGGTTTGAACCATCTGTTTGTTGGCTTTTGTGATCTATTTTATAGACATGGGTTGTATAATCTAATACATCTAAACCATTAACCAACTTTGCACTAGCATATAACATGTCATTCTTTGAAATAAAACAAAATTCAAAAGAAAAGCCTTCAAAATCTAAAACAGGAACTAAAACAATGTATTTAGTAATCGCAGGATCGTAATAACAATTATTTAAAACCAAAACGAGTCCAGATGGGAGCTTGAGTTCATAGCTTCCAATATCAAGTGCAGCAACATTTGCTTCATTTCCTACTCGAAGCATCATCTTTCCCTTTGCTAGCCTTTTACTCACTCTTAAGCCCTACATGTCATTAACAATGTGAGCACCACAACTAGTATTGAATACCTATGTGGAAGAGGAAGTAAGGTTAATTTCTACAACAAAAACATTAGGTAACTCCTTGCCTTCCGTTTTCAATGGCATGTTGTGGGGACATTCTGGTAAGTGATAAGACCACCTACCGAAATAGAAGCGCTGGCTTCCTTCTTTCTTCAAGTACTCCTCTGTGTGGTTGATCAATAAATTGACAAGCGTGACTATAGAGCCTTCATCATCATGAATTAGCTAGACGAGATCAAATCCAGCATGGAGTGAAAACAAAATTGTGTCATGAGCAGACACATCATCAATTGGTCTCCCAAAGATATCCATCCAATCGAGTAACTCAATCAGTTCCTTGACATGGGTCTTAACTGACTGATCAGGTATGAGTTTCTTAGCCATTATCTTACAATGAATATTGTAAGTATCAAACCTTACACTATTAGTCCAGGAGTAATATACCGTGGGAATCGAATCAACAATTTCCTTGACATTTTTATCGATGATGCCTTCACTTCCTAATGCCCCTATGCCACCTCTACAGACAGCATGTAGGCATTCTCATAGTAAGGTAGGCTCATAATCCTTAAACCTTATTTTCCAACAAGTTGGAATAGAGGCTAACATGAGATTCCTGACTTTCTCTGCATTTAAAACATCTTTCGCATGTGAATCTACTTTCAATGGGAATATATAGGAGTTAAACCTACTGTGAATCTACTTTCAATGGGAATATATAGGCGAGCTTCGAGCCTATGGCTCTTTTGAACATTTCTTAGCTCCCTTTCCCAATCCTTGAAGTTTATGAGATTTAGCCTTGTTTTTAATTTGGTTGGCAAGTTAGTGTTGTCATTAAAGCTATTCAACTACAAAAAAAAAAAAAAAACAAGGCAAAGTTTATTTGTTTAATAAAATTTAAAGCACCATAAGCGAATTAAATAGGTTACTTTAAAACACTTTATTCAATATTAAATGATCTCAATTGAATTAAGTGATTCCAATATCCTTTATTTGTGTAATAGTTGACCGAACTGAGGCCCTACCATCAAGCATTGCATTTTCAAGGTAAGTAAACTCTTTACTAATTACAACTCTTGTAACTCTTGGTTGAATAATTACCCATCAGATGTTTAATTATTACCCTTTGCTTCAAGGTTCTAAACGCTTTAGGTAACCTTGTTGAGCACAACCAATTAAATGTGTAAAACGTGATTTACCCTAAATTACCTAAGATAACAAGTGACACCTTGCGGAGGCAGACCCACCACTCACGATCGAAGGGTTGTTGGGTATCTAATTGGAAAAACAATCTCAATATTACTGGGACCTAGATTTATTATGTTGTGATTATTTAGTGAACTCTAGCGCATCATCACAAGCATCAATAGAATCTAACATGCATAATCTACTAATGCATAAATAAAACACGACATAGTATGGCCCCTTAATCCTAAGAAAACTAATGAAGCAAAAAGCTCCCACTTGAACCCTCATGGATCTTATCCACCTTTCTCTTTTGGGCCTTTCATGGGTTCTTGGATTAATTGCAACCTTTAATTCTATTCTATTTACTACTTAAATAAAATAAAATAAATTACAAAAATACTTAATGTACGCATACTGTATTTAGATTACAAAAATACATCACACTGCGCAGATCGTATTTAGAATCTATGGGTCATACTAGTCTATATATATAGCAAAAATAATATCATATATTATAAAATTCCATATAATAAATCACTCAACATGCTTTCCTAAACTACAACATCGAATGTTCATAATTAAGGAAATATGGTACCTAAATATCTCATATTTTAAAAACTGTAATTAGATAATATCATATATATTATTCATGATCAACTATAAAGTATCATATTTTTTAATTTAGGTATGAGATAGAATCAAATCTTATTTTAATCTTGGAAGATAAATCATATTTATCCTCCATGATTATCCTAACTAATTTAGGAGATTCTATCCTAATTATATAGCCAATCACATAATTATAAATCAATTATATCCTAAAATAATTATGGGATAATCTCATTATTTAATCAATTATTATCTATATAGAATCTTTTGCTCAAAATATCCTAACAAACTTATCAAAATTAACAACTTTAATTTTGACGATTATCTTTCAAAAATAAAATTTGATTTTTAAATTTGAATTTTAAATAAAATAATTTTTTATTGAAATCCGCGCCAGCTACCCTGATGTGGCCAGTCAAGGTGGCCGTACATTGTCAGGTTTACGTTGCACAGCAGCGACGCGCGACAGTAGCAGCAGTGCCACGCAACTGTTGCACGGTGTTGCTGTTGCTCCTACTGCTTCCCGGATCTGCTGCCCCGTCCTACCCTCCCTCTTGGACCACCACTGGCGGCAGCCACCGTGGCTACGCCGCCCAACTGCGGCTGCCGCGCAAAACAAGCCCAAAAAACATTTGTTTTATTTTTTATTTTTGAGTTTTAATTTAATTAAAACAACCCTTGTTAAATTAAATTAAATTGGTCCAAGTAATTTAAAATTAAATCACATTCAATTTTAAAATTAGGGTTCTTCTTGAAAATAATTCCCAATTCAATTTATCACTTAAATTAAATAATTGATCATGCAAAATTCATAATTTATACATGAAATCAAATAAATTAAAATCATGAAACATAAAATATTCGAAGTTATTCAAAACACAAAATCAAAATTTTGGGTTTAGGGTTTCGAAATTTTTGAATTAGGGTTGGGGGGGGGGGTCGAATTTTCAAACCAAAAAGGGGCAAATCCGATCCAATTTTAGGCAAAAATTGAGAAAATTAAACAACTTTAATGATTCCATATGTTAAATCAACATTTAAAATAACAATTGACCCATAATTAAATTATTCTCCCTTTTAATTGAATTAAAATTTGTGAACAAAGAATTATGATCTATATGTGTACATGCATTAGGCTATCTGACACCACTGTAGGACTTTAGATACTATAAGTGAAATTGCATGAATTGTATTCATAAGCATCTAATTACAGTATCTATGCATAACACACAAAGAACACATAATTATACCTTTGAAGCGTGATTCCACGAGTTATCGAGCAAGAACCATAAGGAGAACAAAAACCCCAAACGTGATTCCTCTACTTGGTCCACGGGCAAGGATTGAACCTCCACTAATGCTAGTTAGTTGTGATTGAACCCTTCAATCAACCTTCTACGGAGAGGAGAGGAATGAATGAGCCACGAACCACCACCACCACCACCACCACCGAGAAACCACCTTTGGCTGGCCGTTCGTACTGTACGAATAAGGAGGAGGGGAGAGAGAGGCGTTCGTGAGAGAGAGAGAGAAAGGGAGGGAGTTTGGTTGCTTGCTTCACAATTCACTGCTTGAGTTAATTGTGACTTGTGTTCATAACCTGGGCAACGTCTCTATTTATATATCACATATATAATTAGAGTCCATGTGAAGCCCAAACTCCCAACATAATCCAAACTACTCTAGCCTTACAACTTACATGGCTTGTAATTACCTTACGAGGCCCATTAATGGGCTTTATACTTGTTCAATCCAAAACCCTTGTGTGTGACCTTATAGAATCCATTCTATTGGGCTTTGGACTATTTGACTAGCCTAAAGATCATTTATCATATCTAGCAATAGAAAATTACGACCCAAAAGAATGGACTAATTATCTTCATAATAACAATCCTTGATATCTAGTAATTGCACTTGACGAAGACATAAATCCTTCAATTTCTAGCGAGTGTGGCCGAGTTTAGGCGTTATTTAAGGTACGTATGCGCATAAGAGTATTTCTGTATGCGTAATATCATGCTAGGAATGTAAAGTATATATTAAGTGACGAATTAGTAGCATGTTTGGTTGATTAAATCATTGGATTTGATGTTGGTTGAACATGAATTATTATGCAAGCATGTGGATATGTTATTTGAGGCATGATACAAATTGAATATGTATGAATCATGGAAGTATGTTTTATTTTCAAGTATCAAGGAAGCATGAATTTAATAAGCAAGGCTTATGTATGTCTTAATAAGCTAAGATTATAATTATTGAGCATGATTCATGATTTTATTTCTCACTCATATATATTTGGAGTTGAGTCAAGAAGTTAGTTTATTTATTTACTCACTCATATAAGTTGAGTTTAAGTCAAGGAAGTTTATTAGTGAATCTTATGCAGTAAGGTAGTAATCGTGCAATTTTGTGCACAAAATTAGGCAAGGAATCTTTAATTTAAAATAAATAGTATGTGCTCACTAATATAATTTATTGTTATATTTATTCTTGATTTATTGGTTGGAGTCATCACATGTTAAATTGATAAATCACGTAAAGTGTAAGAAGATACGCACCAAAACGTATACACCTAGAGTATGAACATATGGGGGAGTTATGGGGTTTTATATTTAACCATAGCTTCTACAGGGGTACAGGACGCTGTACATTCTTTTATTATTATGCATTGGAATTCCGTCACAAGGTGACACTAGTTTGTACTCGCTTAATTAGCTCCCAAGTGAGGGGTCCCTTATAATTAAGGGATAGTTAAGGAAGTAAACCCGTTCGACGTGTAATCCAAAGCTATTTATTAATAGTTAATATTGCTAGTTATGAGTCAAAGGTAAGTTGAATTGAGAATTTTATGGTGAGCAAATTTTTATTATTATTGCTAGGATGATCATGTTAAGGTGTGTTAGTTCTATAGGTGCATATGTAATCAGCTTTTGATTATTCGTAATTTTGTGTTTGTGTTTGGATTTCCTTTGGATTGACCCTACTATGACCCATTTATATGGTGAGTAGAGGGGTTGAAATAAAGAGAAAGTGACATGTACTTAAAGCATGAATAGCATGAAGGGAATGAGTGCAGAGAGTTATCTGTTATGCTTTCTTAGTTTTATATTTTGAACTGATGATTTATTATTTGTGGACTAACATTACTATGCGTTATTTTAAATTGGTTTTAAGGGGCCATATTTATATTGGTTCCAACTTGTGGATGTATTAATCTACTTACATTTTGAGGTTGTGAACTCAAATCATTTATTTTAAAAGTTGGTTTTTAAGTTAGATTTTCGTTGTGAGACTTTTAAAATAGCCTTAGCTGTTATCACGATGGCGATAATATTCTGGTTATTTTCTAAAATGAGTTTTTTTAAAGTAAAAATAGTATTTTAAAATAAGGAAATTTCTTGGGTATTACAAAGTGGTATCTGGGAGCTTTGGTTGGATTTTTAATTACCGCTAAAGCCAAAATTTTGTTTTTAAGGTACCTACCTATGTTTTAAAATCTTGGCCAAGTGCTTATTTAAATGACTTCAAAATTATTTTAAGAGTACTTATTTTATTTTAAGTTCGTTTATTTTAGTGAACAATTTTTTTTAAAAGGGAAGGAGGCCCGAATTTTTTTTAAATAGTGGACCAAAAATATTTTTTTTAATTTTAAATGGTCCGAAATTTTATTTTTTTTAATAAAGGGCCGATTTTTTTTTAATTATTTTGAGGGGTCTGAAATTTTTAAATAGTTCGAGCAATTAATTTTCGAAAGTTAAAAACACAATTTTGAGAAATTTATATGCAGGTATGCGAAGGTATCAAGGTATGTAATTATGTGTTAATTGCTTTTGAAAGCATGTGGTGAGATTGGGTAGGAAAGAAAGGGCATAAAGGCTAGAATTGTATGTCTCCCTATGTGCATATTTATTTATGCAAGGTGTTCAAGTATGTTGTATGATGATATGTATTTAAGTGAATGCTTGTTTATGTGAATTAATATAAAATTATATGATTGAAAACCAAACTTAAATTTTTTGCAAAGAACTGTATGCTTGAGTTTGAAAAGAAATTTCTTTATTAAGTCATGATCCAAAAAACTTTGCACGATGTTTGAATTACCTAGTAGTTTCACTGATATGGGCACTTTAGTGAAGAAAGACTGAGCATGTTTGGGATTATATTCGAAAGACACATTTTTACAGTTCTTATAGATGTGATGTGTTTGGGGAGTATCATCTTGACCAACCTAGCTACGTCTCTTGCATGATTGTTCATTGCTTACCTAATTACACTCCATATTAAGCTATTAAGAGTCGCTTTCGTGATTTCATTTGCCTAATTGTGTTGCTAATTACACCAAATATAAAGACCTTAGTGGTCAATGGGGAGCGAATTAGAAATACTTATACCGTTATATTTCTCACAAGGAGTTCATCTATCTTAATCCACAATATACTTATTACCCTACCATAATTTTTGCTATCACCAAGTTCCTCAACAAAATGCTTCACAAGCTCCACAACAAAATGCCTATCATTCTCCAAATAATCATGATCCTATGTCTGAGTGAGAACCTGAGCAAACTTATGAGAGTCACCTCGTGCTAAGAAGTTCCTAATCCAAATCCTCCAATCCCTCCAATAACTATTGATGTGGAGTCTAATGAATCTAAGGAAGAACCTGAAGAAGAAATGGATCTTGAGGTATATGATGATGATGGCAGTGATGGTGATGATGGGAGTGATCCTGAGTATAATCCAAAGAAGTACAAGGAGATGAAAGACAAGATTGACAATGTCACCATTTTAAGATTTTAGACTAACTTTTCCTTGGAGTTTTGAGTATTTATTTCATTCTTAAATTATAGTTGCAGTTTAATAAAGTATATCATATGATAATAAGTAGCAAAGCTACATTTGGGATATTCCAAACATTTCTTTTCAGTATTGCAATAAAGTATCGTTTATTCTTTTCTTATTCATTTCAATCTTCAACCAAGCCTACCAAGTTTCATTTCTTATTTTTCATTTTTGGTAATGGTACAAAGCGAAATGACTCAAAATGTTTTTGTGATGTGCCTACTTAAGTGAAATGGTTGCATGACAACCAATACAATGATTTATTTATTAGTAAGGGAAATGAGTAGGTGCTTCTGCTATAATTCAAAATGCTGCTTGTATGCATGATTTAAAGTAGTTTGGTTGTTTTCTAGTTACAAGAGAGTTATGACCAACCTAATAGTATTCATTTCTCTTATTTAGAAGGACTAGGATGGCAGGGAGAAACAACAATAACAATGATTTGAATCAAGTAGTAGGCAACTTGTTGCTGTAGCTCAACAGTTAACTGAGGGGGGTAACAATAACAATCCTGACCTGCTGGGGAGTTGTTCAAAAAGATTGCCCAAAGCAAACCTCTTACATGCCAAGGAGTACTTGACCCAACTATCCTTGAAAACTGTCTTGAGAGAGTTTGATAAGTTGTTTGTTGCAGTAGCATGTCCTAATAATGAGTCCAAAGTGAGTAGTGCAGCTTACTACTTAAGGGGTAAGGCAGACTTGTGGTGGCAATAGAATGAGCAGACTATGAGAGCATTACCTAACTTTGGATGGAATGTGTTTAAGGAGCAAGTGAGGGATAAGTTCTACCCAATGTTTTTGCAAAAGCAGAAAGCTGATGAATTTCTAGAACTTAAATTAAGATGGGTAATATGTCAGTGACAGAGTATTACACTAAGTTCAACGAGTTATCTACGTTTACTGAAGATACTGTGGCTACTAATAGGCAGAAAGCTAGAAGGTTTGAGAGGGAATAGCCTATTTCTCTCCAAGGCAAGTTGTCGAGGCAATTATTTGATAAGTTGGATGAGTTGTATGGTAGGGCAGCGCATCTTCATGCGTTGGAGTTGAAGGAAAAAGGCTGAAAAGGCTAAGTTTGAAGCTAGGGAGAAGAGAAAGGAGTCTATGACCAATTCTGGACTATATGCGAACCAGAATAACTTTAAGAATCAAAAGTGTAATAACCACCGAGGTAATAACTTCTAAACAATAGGAACAACCAAGGTGGGTGCAACTTTCCTAGGGGAAATAGGAACCAATGTGGAGATCAAAGATAGAGGGTTTACAACTGCAAGAAATGCCTTAATAACCACCTAGGTAAGGACTGCAATGGTACTATGGTCACTTGTAACATACGTAACAAGCAAGGACATAGGGCGTATGTGTGTTATTTTAGGAATCAATGGAGTCAAGGAAACAATCAGTTTAAGGGTAATGGACACAACTAGAATCAACAGAAAGGGGCTCAGGGTAGCAATGGAAACCAAGTAAACAAGCATGCGCAGTTTTAGGGTGGGAATAAGAATACTTATGATGGGAATACACAACTGAAAGGTGGAACACCAGGGAAGCTTAATGTGATGGTTTTGTGAGAGGTTGATGCAGCGAAATATGACATTACTGGTACATTTTCTATAAACTTATTTCCTGTTAAAGTTTTGTTTGATTCTGGTGCAACATATTCTTTAATTTCTAAGGCTATACTTCCAGAATTGTTGCATTATCTAAAAACTGTAGATGACATAGATATTCCCATAGTTATTCCAATAGAGGGTGTAGTTCATTATAATAGGATTTTTAGGGATGATCCTATAAAGATTGAGGGGATAGATTTTATGTTCAACTTGACCGAATTTGAACTAGGAGACCTTGATATAATTCTGGGAATAAATTGGTTATGTCGCTATAATGCTGAGATTCGGTTTCACTCACAGAAAATCTACTTGAAAAAGGCTTAGGAAGAGCTCGTAACCCATTGGAGTCATGGAAAACCTAAGTACACTAAGGTCAATTCTGTGATGAAATTGGCAAATTATTTGAAGAACGAGGATCCTATCTATTTTTGCAGTGTGAGAAACTTAGAGTGTGAGGAAACATCTAAACCCGAGGATATTGAAGTCGTGTATGAGTTTTTAGATGTGTTTCCAGAAGAGATTCCGGGTATGCCACCAAGAAGAACCATATATTTCACTATAAACTTGGTACCTGGAACAACACCTATCTCTAAGGCACCATACAGGATGGCACCTGCAGAGATGAGTGAGTTAAAGGAACAGTTACAAGAATTGTTAGAGAAGGGATACATTAGACCAAGTGTATCGCAATGGGGCGCTTCTGTGTTGTTTGTGAAGAAGAAAGATGGTAGCATGAGGCTATGCATCGATTATAGAGATTTGAGCAAGGTAACCATAAAGAACAAATACCCTTTTCCTAGGATAGATGACTTGTTTGACCAGTTGAAGGTGCAACAATACTTTCTAAGATTTATTTGAGGTTTGGATATCATCAACTACGAATTGCGGAAGAGGACATTTCGAAAACGACATTTAGGACGAGGTATGGATGCTACGAGTTTACATAATGCCTTTTGGGTTAACGAATGCACCTCTGATCTTTATGGACTTGATGAATAGAGTGTTTCAACCTTTTCTAGACCAATTCGTTGTGGTATTTATCGATGAAATTTTGGTTTTACTCTAAGAGTAGAGAGGACCATGCAGAACATTTGAGATCAGTGTTAGCTACTTTAAGGACTAGCTAGTTTGTATGCCAAATTCTCGAGTGTGAGTTTTGGTTGGAGAAGGTAGCATTTTTGGGACATTTCATATGTAAGGAGGGAGTGGAAGCAAACCCTGCCAAGATCAAAGCTGTGAAAGGGTGGCCCACACCAAGAATGTGTCGGATATTTGGAGTTTCTTAGGCCTAGTCGCATATTACAGGAGATTTGTGAAGGACTTTTCAAGAATAGCTAGAACTATGACTTCGTTGTTGAAGAAGGAATCTAAGTTAAGATAGCACACAAGAGACCACATGGAACAGTGCAACCACTCGAGATCCCAAGATGGAAATGGGATTGCATCTCGATGGATTTTGTTACTAGTTTACCTAAGTCAAAGAATGGAAATAATACCATTTGGATCGTGGTGGGTAGACTTACAAAATCGGCAGTGTTTATACCATTGAAAGAGACTTGGAAATGGAACAACTTGAAAAGGCTTACATCAAAAGTGTTGTGAGGCTACATGGAATTCTAAGGATATTCGTTTCAGATAGGGATTCTAGGTTTCTTTCGAAATTCTGGAAAAGCGTGCAAGAGAACTTTGGTACAACATTGAAGATGAGTACATAATTCCACCCTGCGACGGATGGACAATTTGAAAGGACTATCCAAGCCTTGGAAGATATGTTAAGGTCATGTGTTTTAGATTACCAAAGAGGATGGGAAAATAGCTTAGACTTGGTAGAGTTCTCTTATAATAATAGTTACCATGCAAGTATTGGCATGGCACCATTTGAGGCATTGTATGGAAGAAAGTGTGGAAGTACACTATGTTGGAGTGACATAAGTGAGATAGTAATTCTAGTTTCTCAATTGATTGAAGAAACCAAGAAGCAAGTGAGAGAAATCCAAGCTAAGATTCAAGCAGCTCAAGATAGGGAAAAGAGTTACACAGATTTGAAGCGTAGGGAAGAGGAAATCCAAGTTGGTAACAAAGTATTACTTAAAGTATCACCAATGAAAGGTGTCATGAGATTTGGAAAGAAGGGGAAATTAAGTCCAAAGTACATTGGACCATATGAGATTCTGCAAAGGATAGGGAAAGTAGCTTATAGATTGGCATTCCTTATGGACCTTAGTAAGGTACATGATGTGTTTCACGTTTCTCAATTGAGAAGGTATATCCCAGATAAGTCGCATGTGTTACAACCTATGAGGAAAGGCCTGTAAAGATACTTGATAGTAAAGTGCGTAGTACATGCAAGAAAGATGTGAAGATAATAAAGGTTTTATGGTCTAATAAAGAAACCGAGGAAGCGACATGGGAAGATGAGGATGAAATGAGAAAGAAGTACCCAGCATTGTTTGAGATTAGTTGAGTTACGGGGTCATAACTCTTTTTCTTCAAGGGGGGAAGAATGCGGTAGAATTTCGCGCTTATTACCTTTAATTCAAGCATTTTTGTGCATTTTAAGTATATTTTGCACAATTTTATACAAAGTTTAGAAAGAAAGAGAGCAAGAAAAGTTACAAAAAGTACAGTAACTACGTGTATAAAGGAAATTTTTTACTAAGTGGGTGAAAAAGTGCAATTTTAAACAGTTCTAAACCAAAGTCTAACTATTTTTGTGCTCAAGTTTCGAGGATAAAACTTCTTTTAGGGGGGTAGACTGTAACACTTCGTATTTATATATTATTTATTTTATTTATAAATTAAAATGATTCATTTCATTTTAAATGAATTAATTATTTAAATATAAAATAAGTGTGTATAAAATAATATGAGCTAATAATTGGGGCCATAAAGTATTTTAAATTGGGTCAATATCACTTAAATTATTGGACTAAGTTGTTGGGAATAAAAGAGTTTTTAAGAGCCCAATAGGTTGGCCCCAAAGGAGAATTCAACGAGGAATAGGATTAATAACGTCAATTGCGTAAGTAAGTATTTTTGTTTTTAAAAGGGGATATAAATACCCCAAAAACTCAAGGATTTCACACTCAAAAATCAATTGTCAGATTTCATAAAAAAATCTCAAGCTTTTTCTTTTATTTTTCTCTCTCTTATTTTTCCTCTTTTCATCTCTTTCCCACGCCTCTCTCTCTCCTATCTTCCTCACGGCCGACCACCACCACTGGCGCCATCACCGACCACCAGTCACGCCGGCGATCAGCAGCAGCCACGAGCACTGGCTGCCGTCCTCTCCTCTCTTTCCTCCGTGGGGTTTTAGTAGTAAAGAAAAAAAACTCTTTCTCCTATTTTAATTTCTAAGTTTGTTTTAATTAATTCAAAGCATGATTTTAATTATATTTGGATGTTGATTTTGGGTAGTTGACATTGTTAATTTATTCTTATAATTTTCAGATTTTTATTTGATTAATAACACCAATTTACAAGCCCGAAAATTTGGGAATTTAATGTTTATGATTAGGGTTTGAATTTAGGTTTTTGTGGTTGTTAAATTAATGATTAGAACGTGTTTTTAATGAGTTTTAATTCCTCAATTAATGCTGGAATTTCATTATACACATTACTTTTTAATTATTATGTTAGGGTTTGATTACCCATAAAAGGAAAAACGTTTTTTATGATTTAAATATGATTTTCTGGTTTATTAGTGATGTTTTATATTAAATAAGTATGCTGGAATTTTATTTAAGCCATGAAAACTAAGTCGTTTTGAAAGAGTTTTAAGTACCCACTTAAATATAAGGTTTGAGGCTTTTAAACCATTAAATTGGGTTAATTAGTGAGGTTAAAACTATATAATAGTTGTTGGAAATTTATGTGAATAGTGGATTAATCATGCTTATGTATTTTATTTGTAGGAAGCTTTAAGCTAGGTGATTTCTAGTGAGTGTGGCCGAGTTTAGGCGTTATTCAATGTACGTATGCAAATAAGAATATTTTTGTTTGCGTAATATCATGCTAGGAATGTAAAGTATGTATTAAGTGATGAATTAGTAGCCTGTTTGGTTGATTGAATGCTTGGATTTGATGTTGGTTGAACATGAATTATTATGCAAGCATGTGGATCTGTTATTTGAGGCATGATACAAGTTGAATATGTATGAATCATGGAA
The DNA here is from genome assembly GCF_001683475.1 of Chenopodium quinoa. NCBI lineage: Eukaryota > Viridiplantae > Streptophyta > Magnoliopsida > Caryophyllales > Amaranthaceae > Chenopodium > Chenopodium quinoa. The sequence goes on along the minus strand of NW_018742287.1, from coordinate 2,748,341 downwards.
TTATGTTTTATTTTCAAGTATCAAGAAAGCATGAATTTAATAAGCAGGATTATGTATGTTTAAAAGAGCTAAGATTATAATTATTGAGCATGATTCATGTTTTTATTTCTCACTGATATATATTCGGAGTTGAGTCAAGAACTTAGTTTATTTGTTTACTCACTCATATAAGTTGAGTTTGAGTCAAGGAAGTTTATTAGTGAATCTTATGCACCAAGGTGGTAATCGTGCAATTTTGTGCACAAAATTAGGAAAGGAACCTTAATTAAAATAAATAGTATGTGCTCACTAATTAATTCAAGATTGAAATAGAAATATGTATCGTTTATTATTATGTTTATTCTTGATTGATTGGTTGGAGTCATCACATGTTAAATTGATAAATCACGTAAAGTGTAAGAGGATACGCACCAAAACTCTTGGAACGTATACTCATTTAGTATGAACATATGGGGGGAGTTATTAGGTTTTGTAGTTAACCATAGCTTCTACTAGGGTACAGGACGCTGTACTTTCTTATATTATTTTTATGCGCTGGAATTCCGTCACAAGGTGGCATTAGTTGGTACTCGCTTGGTTAGCTCCTAATTGAGGGGTCCGTTATTATTAAGGGATAGTTAAGGATGGAAACTCGTTCGATGCGTAATCTATAGCTATTTATTAATAATTAATATTGCTAGTTGTGAGTCAAAGGTAAGTTGACTTGTAAATTGTATGGCGAGCATGTTTTAATTATTATTGCTAGGATGATCATGTTATTGTGTTTGTTCTATAGGTTCATATGTACTCAGCTTTTTCTGATTCGTAGTTTTATGTTTGTGTTTGGCTTTCCTTAGGATTGACCCTACTATGACCCATTTATATGGTGAGTAAAGGGGTTGAAATAAAGAGAAAGTGATAGGTACTTGAAGCATGAAGAGCATGAAGGGAATGAGTGCAGAGAGTTATCTGTTATGCTTTCTTAGTTTTATATTTTGAATTGTTGATTTATTATTTATGGACTATCATTACTATGCTTTATTTTAAATTGGTTTTTAAAGGGCCATGTTTACATTGGTTCCAACCTGTGGATGTTTTAATTTACTTACGTTTTGTGGTTGTGAACTCAAGTCATTTATTTTTATAAGTTGGTTTTTAAGTTAGACTTTTGCTGTGAGACTTTGAAAATAGCCTTAGCCGTTATCACGGTGGTGGTAATATTTTGGTTATTTCTTAAAATGATTTTTATTTAAAGTAAAAAGTGTATTTTAAAAGAAGGAAATTTCCTGGGTAGTACAAAAGCAGCCGCAAAAAATGCTGACAATGGCTCAGGCACAGATTCCGGGTTCATTTGTGTAATAGTAGGCGGTTATGCCTCAGGTGGTCTGACGATTAGAGGCACCAAGGATCATGTTAGAAAAATGACTAATTCAGTTGATGATGGTCAGACGTCTACTGAGGCATTCCCTGAGGTTGTCATCACCGAGAAGGACGGGGGTAAGGTGCGCCGACAGCATGACGACCCCATGGTTGTTGAATACATGGTTGTCAACCTTAACGTTGGCCAGATTTTAATTGATATTGGCAGCTCGTCTGATATAATCAGTTAGGCATGTTTGTTAAAGATCTAGTACAACCGTAGCTGCATGCATGAGGTCTCACACCCCTTAGTTGGTTTTGGGGGTGGAGTCATTCACCTAGTCGGACGAATTGACTTACCTATCCGGCTGGGAGAAAAGGGTGAGGGACGAAACATGGTTGTCCGGTTCTTATTCCTTGAACAGCTGATGACATATAATCTCATTATAAGCTTTTCGACCCTTAATGCGGCTAAGACCGTCATAATCCCCTCCCTCATGCTGATGAAATTTGAAAGAGATACTCTTTATGGAGACCAGAAGGTAGCAAGAGAATGCTACCTCTCAGACGTTAAGCCTACTGCAATCGGCCAGGTGGTAGAGCCGATAGATATTGATGATGAGAAGGAACCTGAGTCTGTCCCTCCAGCAGGCGGCAAGAAAAGAAAGGTCGACTAGCTAGTGCCCGTCAAGAAAGAAAAGCAATAGCAATTACTAACCGGCAAATGGTCAGATGAACTCCATCCCTAGCTGGCCGGAGAACATGTTGACATCATTTTGGATGAGACACGTCTGGAATGAACTATTAAGGTGGGGACAGTTGCTTATACTAAATTAGGGGCAGACCTACAAAATCTTCTGAGAAAATTCAAGGACATTTTTGCTTTTGAAGTGGAAGAGATGCCCGACATTAGTCCGGATCTTGCTGTCCACAAACTCGTCGTTGACCCAAAGAAAAGCCTATTAGGCAAAAGAAAAGGAATCACGGTGAGGAGAGAAGTCATGCGGCAGCCGCCGTAGTCAAGAAGTTGTTGGACGCTAGGTTCATTCGGCAGTTTTATTATCCCAACTAGGTTGCCATTGTTGTGTTGGTCAAAAATCCGAATGGTACCTGGCGCATGTATGTAAATTACACAGATCTGAACAAGGCATGTCCGAAGGACAGTTATCTGCTTCTAAAGATCGATAGTTTAGTCGACTCTATAGCCGGACATGCCATGATGAGTTTTATAGATGCATACTCAGGCTTTCACCAGATACCCTTGTGGAAAAAAGATCAAGAAAGACGACATTTGTCACAAATCAGGGGTTATTCAGTTATACAGTGATGCCGTTTGGCTTGAAAAATACGCCTGCAACATTCCAGCACATGATAAATGCGGTTTTCATTAATCAGATTGGCAAGAATGTTGAAGTGTACATGGATGACATGATAGTCAAATCCAAGCCACAGGCGAATCATCTTCCTGATCTTCGAGAAACATTCACCACACTCAGGCGACATAAGGTCATGCTTAATCCCAAAAAGTGTGTCTTTGATGTTGAGTTTAGGATGTTTATCAGATTTTTAATTAATTAAAGGGGGATAAAGGCAAACCCAGAAAAGGTACAGGCGGTCATTGACATGAAGTCACCTCGCACTGTCAAAGAAGTACAGAAGCTAACTAGTTTTCTGGCGGCACTAGGGAGATTCCTTAGTCGGTCAGGCGACAAATGCCTCTATTTCTTCCAAGCAATCAAAAAGAAAACCATGTTCGAATGTGGAGATGAGGTGGAGGCGGTATTTCAAAAATTTAAAGAACATTTACACTCCTTGTCAAGGCTTGTAAGTGTGAGGAGGGTGTGCCCGTCGTTGGGGATCCTTTTCATCTATACCCATGGCCCTTTAAAGCCTAGGACTTTACACTTTTTAAGGTGTGTTAGGATTTGAAATCTTGACTGTTTGGGGGACCTTGAATTAGAATTGATTCTATCCTTACGCTTTTTTGTAAGAGACTAATAAGGAGTCGCCAATGTGTTTTAGGAAAACTCATAAACCTCGTTCATGCCTTTCTCCCAAGTAGAGTTCAAGGGATATTTAGCATGAATCATAAGTTTACCCATGCCCAAATTGTTCTACTCTTACCTGAAATGAGTTCGGGAGTGAGGGTACTAAAATAACGTTCCCTTTAGGGGGTAATCGTTATCCTAGCCCAAGTGCGGCCTCTACTAGCTCTTCCTTTTTCACAATTTCATCACCAAAAAATATATGCAATATGATACCTAAAACTAAGTTAGTTGATTTTATTTACACGCGTCAATCACATAAAGATTACATTGCAACGATTGTCGTTATTCTTATTTATTCCAATTCGTGAAAAGAATAATAAATGTACAAGATTTGCCTTGGCTTAGGTGATAAAACAATCAATTAATTATTCGATTCTAGTCTTTAATTAACGCAAGAATAATATGTGGAATTAATTAATTAGATTTTATTTAAAGTGATTAAACAACACTAATTAATTAATTAAAGTTATTTAGGACAAGAAAACTAATGTGATTTATCTAAGTGCTCGAGAATTTACCACTTTTCCTTGCTAGATTGTAATCCCCCGTATTTTTAAATATTTTATAAATGAAATTTTATTTTATTTATAATATTTATTTTTATTTTTCCATAATTTAATTTTCAAATTATTAATTTGGGTCAAAAATTATTTTAGACTAAATTATTTTATGTACCTCTATCCTACAATCCATTACTATAAAAACAGAGCCTAACCCATTTGTTTATTTAATTGGCCCATTATTTTCATGAGGCCCAATTCTACCCTACAATTCTCTCCTATAAATACCCCATGAATCCCCAAATTTTCTCCCACACAAAAAGGTTAGTCTTATTTTCTTCCTCCCTCTTGTTTTCTCTTCTTTTGTTAATTCAACCCAAGTTTAAATCTTTATCAATTTTTGTTATTTAATTGTTATTATTATGGTTTGATTATGTATATGAATTATAAAAGATTATAAATTTATAAGTTTTATTTAGTTTAAATTATGCATCAAAATTTCAGATTTATTTAGTTAAGAAATTAGGGTTTAAAACTTGATTTTCATTGTTTTAGGGCTTTAAAACGTGTTGTTAAAGTTATTCAATTTAAGCATGATTATATTGTGATTCTACTATGATTATGATGATGTTTAATTCAAAAGCAAGTTTTCAATTTTTCGTAGTTAATTTATGATTTCCTTTCTTAATTTCTCTTAATCACGTTTTAATCACGTTTTGACTCTAACTCGTCTGATTTTTGCAAAAAAAATAGTGTTTTTCGTGTGTAAATGAAGTTTTAATCAAAATTCACTACCTTTGGTAGTGATCACCACCCTCTCGTGGCCAAAGTCAGCCTTTAAATATGGTTTTCGGGCAGTTTTTGATTTTTAACGAAGGTTTAATGTTTAAAATAAATTTTCAGACTTTTATAAAGCTTTAAACTTGTTGTAATTTTATGAATAAGTATGTATTTTAATGTTTTTATGTAGGAAATTTTAAGAATAATATATAAGCTTTAATTCTAGCAAAAAGGAAGGTTTTAAAGTGTTGTTTAATTGAATTTTGAAGGTTTGATTGAGTTTTTATGACACTAGTTGAATTCTAATTATATATTTCAAGTTTAGATTGTTGTATTCATACATTCTACTATTAAATTAAATTTTCAGATTTTTAATCTTGGTTTTAAAGGTTTTAAACATACTAACCTATTACATGATGATTATTTCAAGAAGAGATGTTTATGAGGTTGTTTTTTGATCTTAAACTAAATTTTCAAATTATAATCCTTACTTTAAAGTTGCTTGAATTTTATGTTATAAGCTATATTTTCATGATTTTAACATATAAACTTATACTTGAACTATTGAATTATTAACTTTGACTATTGTGAGTAATTTAAAAGCATTATTCCAATGGTTTAAGGGGTTTTAAAGTAAGTTAATATTGCTGTAAATTATATTGCTTGGATATTGATTGAACCATTATTGTTTGGTTTAGGAGAGGGCTTTGTAGAAGGCGATTTTTAGTTCCGTAAGTGGCCAACCAACTAGTGTACTCAAGGTACATACAAGGATACGTAAACCTTGACTTTAGAAGCATGTTTAAGGACTTGGAAAACCTTAGAATCATGTTAGGAAACTTGTAGATTGGTTGGAATTGTATGGTAGTAAGTTTGTTTGGTGATTAATGTGGTGATTGGCTTTGTTTCATGTATGAGAATTGCGTATTAATTTATCTTGTAAGTGTTATTTATGCAATAACTTGCAAGATGAGCTAAGAGGCTAAGGTGCATAAATATGTGGAATGAATTATCTTATTACTCATTCATATCTATGAATTGGAATGGTAAAGGGAGAATTAAAGTCTTACAAGACGAGGTTGAGGATTGAGGTGCCCTATGCACTTAAGGTGTTTATACACCGAGGTAGTTAAAGGATTCAATACTAAATATTGTTTGTCACTAATAAATCAAGAATTGAATTGGAAATTTGAATTGTTTGAATGATGGATGTATGATTGGTTGTATTGTTTTGCATTTGAGTCATCACCAAGTTTAAACTGGTAAATCATGTAAAGTGCAAGAAGGATGAGTAATAAAACTCTGGATTTGTGCACATCTGGAGTATTGACAAACAAGGGTTGGGGTACACGGGGTATTAGCCGTGTACTTTCTAGAGGCCGTCTGATCTACGAGTCTCTTGTTTACAAATGTTTTTCTAAACTATAAGGAGTTAGATGAGATCTCATACTAGTTATGGCCACGGAGTCGCGCCCGTCTGCCATTGGATGTTTATTAATGTTCCCGAAAGGAGGCATAGGGTTTTCTTTTATTAATGTTCCGAAATGGAGCATAGGGGGACAACCTGGTCTATTGCTTAATCCAATCAATGAATGTAATGAAATGAATTATTGTTGGTAATTAGTGAAGTGTTAGTAATGTTAACAGTTGAAGCGTGTGTTTGAGTCAATAATTAAATTGTGTGTGTTGATTAATTTTTAGTAACATGCTAAGGACTCTTTGTTATATTTCGTAGCTTGTATGTACTCAGCGTTGCTGATTGCGTGCTTTTGTATGTCTTTTTCTTGGTCATGGCCTCGCCTTTTCAATGACCCTGTAATGATCCAATTTTTACACTTGTAATATTGGGGGCAGATTAATCACAGGTTTATACATAATCAGAACTTGCATCAAGGTGGTGGGATTTTGAGTGGAGTGTTGGATATTTCCAAAGTGTATTTCGTTTCATAAGTCTGGATTTAATTAAACTCTGGTTTGATTTATTTACTACTTTTATTGGATTTTGAATAAGGGCCTTAATGTAAGACTAAATTTGGTTTTGATTTTTGGTTTTGAAACTTATTGATAACTAAGTTAGTTTTTCCGCTGCTAAATTCTGAACTAGCCTTAACGTTTGAACACGTGGCGGTAGCACGTCAGTAATTCTCTTGCAGATTGTTAAAGGAATTTACAGGTTCTTAAAGAGAGAATTATTGGGGTGTTACATAGATCTTCGTTTAGAACACTTATGGACTCCTTCTTGTTCGGGAACCTCCACCGTAAAAACAAAATAATTAAAGGGTGAGTGTTTAGGACAAGAGGGTTGATTATTGCATAAGTTCACAAAGATGTTACTGCTGACTTTTGGCTAATTTTTTTGTGTCTTCAAAGCTTGTATTGAGCCCTTATTTATATGTAGTGGGTGTGTTTAGGGCTTTGGAGATTCTGCAGCAGCAGGGTGCGTGCGCAACTCAGAAGGTTGCGCACGGTTGCTACGCGCAAGTGATTGGGTTGCACTGCTAGAGGCAGCGCAATCTCTGGTCTTGCGCGTGGCTTTATGATAAGATTCGATTCAATATATTTTTGAAATTCTGAATCTTCTGCAAGTGCATCTCTAGGGGTTGTGCTGGATGCTTCGAGCAACCTAGTTAGTTGCGTGTGCTAGGCTAGCGTGACTCCTTGAGTTGCGCGCGAATTTTCTTGCGGCAGCCCTAGATTTTAACCTAGGTACTCTAAATCCATCCGAAATTAGGTTTAATCTCGGGATTAGGCCTAATTTTTTTATCGGGTTTAGTATTAACAAGCTTTGGTTCATTTCGTTTAGGTCAAGCTAGTTAGTTTTATGTGTTTAGGCCTTAATCAGTAATTCATTAGCATTCCTTACTCCAATCCAGCACAAAGATGGAACTATTTATAGTCATAGCACTTCCGGTCGGGACAGGGGACCAAAAGTAAATGTCTACAGTAAGCCCTTTTCCAAAGGAGACGCTTTACATGTTTTAAGCCGCCTCATATCATGCTCTCATTGTTGTTCTCCTTGCTGAGAGAGACGGCAATCAGCTCACGTTATATTTCGTTAGCCATATTCTTCGAAATGCGGAGGTCTAGTATTCTACAGTTGAGAAATTTGGTCTTGCACTCTTTAAAGTGGTCAAGAAGTTGAAACTATACTACTTAGCATATCCAGTGGTAGTTTACACAAACCAGCCACTCAAGCGTCCAATGGCGACTTTAGAGTCATTCGTCCAATGGAAACCAAGAAAGGCGGTGAAAGGTCAGGCGTTTGCCGACTTCATCGTAGAAATGACACGTCCGGCCGAGCCGGAGAATCTTGAACAGGTTTGGAAGGTTTACGTTGATGGGGGCTCTACTATTAACAACAGTGGTGCATGGATTATATGTCAATCTCCTGAAGGGGATAAGTATGAATATGCACTACGGTTCAAGTTTCAAGCTTCAAATAATGAAGCTGAATATGAAGCCCTGCTAGCTGGCATCCGCATGTGCAAGGCGGCAATGGCAAAGAAAATTGGCGCCTGTTATGATTCATAGTTAGTCGTTAGCCAGTCCATGGTGACTATGAGGCCACCTATCCGGCTATGATAAAATGCTTGCAGGCGGTCAAAAACGAGGTTGGGACACTTGATGTTTTTCATCTAAGTCAAGTGCCCCGTTCTGAGAACTATCAGGCGGATGCTTTGTTAAAACTGGCATCCTCTACCTCCTGCGATACACCACGGTCGGTCTTTTGGGAAGTGATGGAAAAACGAAGCTTTGAAGAAAATCCTATTAGTGTACTTGATCGAAGCTGAACCTGGATGGACGACATCCAGGCTTACCTGCTAGACGACACTTTGCCGGATACTTATCCAGAGATGATTGCCATGAAGATACGGGCAACCGCCTTTGAAATACATAAAGGGGAATTATTCAAAAAGGGAGTTTTCAAGACTTTCACTACTAGAAAACAGGCCATTTCCGACGGAAAAATTCCATCAGAAAAACCGTTTCCGACAGAATTTCCGTCGGAACAGGTTGTCGAAAGAGGTTTTGTAGGAAAAATGGCCTTTTCCGATTTCCGTCGGAATTGTTTCATCAGAAGAGGAATTCCAGCACCGGAAAAGTTCGTTGGAAATTTCCACAAGACACAAATCTGCCGGAAATTTTCGACGGAAATTCTGTCGGAAACTGATTTAATGAAATTTAAAAAAAAACCACGTCGCACCACAATCGACACAGCATATCACCACCTCAGAACACAACCACTGAACCCTGACCGAAAACTAACCCAGATCCACCAACCACCTTAACCCACCAGTCGCACCACCTTAACCTGAACCCCCCCACCAAACCCACCAAACCCTAACCCACCACCTTAATCCACTTAATCGGAACCCACCCACCACCTTAACCCCTAACCTGAACTCACCCACCATAACCACCACCTTAATCCACCTTAACCCGAACCCACCCACCCACTTGACCCACCACCTTAACCAACCTAACCCAACCCACCCAACTAACCCAAATCTATCATCTAAACCCACCTACCTTAAACCACCTAATTAACCCAAATTTATCACCTAAACCCACCCAAACAAGACCCAGAACTACCACCCTAACCTTACCTATTTCGACCAACTAACCACCAAAAACCACCCACAACCGCCAAAACCACAACCACAACCATAACCCAAACGAAATAATTTGTAAAAAAAATTAAAAAAAAAAAAGAAAACATACCTTTAAAATCGAATTTTGCTTTTAATGTCACCTTGAATTTGGTTTAATATGGCCAAATTCGACTGTGAAACCTCTAAAACTAGAGGTTTCATGGTCGAATTTGACCTGAATAACCATTACTTTTTGGAGAACACCGCACCTCCACGCAACGCCGGCGAGAAAGAAGACCAAATTGGCGTCGTAACCCAACCCCTCGCTGGCGACAAAGAAAAGAGAAGAGAGAAAGGGAAGGAAAAGAGGAAAGAGAAGAGAGAAAGAGACGGAGAAGAGAGAAAGAAGAAGGAGAAGAGCAGCAGAAATGAAGGAGAAGAGGAGAGAGAAAGAGAAGGAGAAGAGAAAAGAAGAAGGAGAGGAACAGAGATAGAAGGAGAAAGAGGAGAAGAGGAGAGAAGAAAGAGAGGCGGAAAGGAAATAGAAGGGGGGAACCGGGTTTTATTGAGTAGGGTTTGGTAAATAGGATTTTAATTTTTTTTAATTACATTACGACGGAACATAAATCCGTCAGATATTTTGCTTTTTCCGATGGAATCCCGTGTCCGTCGGAACAAGTCCGTCGGAATTTGCCTGTTTTCTAGTAGTGTCTCTTAGAATGCATAACCCCTGAAAGGGGGTTTGAGATTTTGGACGATTTGCACCAAGGCTTCTGTGGCTCACACATAGGCGACAGGGCCCTAGCAGGAAAAGCCACTCGGCAGGGCTACTCTTGCCTGACTATGGAAGCAGACGCCATGAAAATGGTGAAAAAGTGGAACAAGTGTGGCAGCGGTTCGACAAACTTATCCATTGTTCGGCAACTGATCTGAATGCAATTCATAGCCAAGTATCATTCGCCAAATGGGGCTTGGATATCTTGGGTCTGTATACACCTACGTCAGGCTAGAGGCGGTATATTCTAGTAGCCGTTGATTACTTCACCAAATGGGTTGAAGCCGAGGCTGACAAAGGCATAAAGACTAAGGATGTTATCTCCTTCGTTTGGAAGAATATCATCACTTGGTAAGGGGTTCCTATGTCTATTTTCTTTGACAATGGCCCTCAATTTAAGATGCCTAACCTTAAAAACTGGTTAGGAGATCAAGGAATTTCTCACTACTTCGCATCAGTCGGCTGACCACAAGCAAACGGCAAGGTTGAAGCCTTTAAAAAGCTCATCTCAGACGGCATCAAAAAGAAAATAGAGAGAGCCGACGGTCTGTGGGCTGAAGAGTTGATTCATGTACTCTGGTATACCAGAACAACTAAAGGGGAAATCAGCGAAACCCTATTCCTCATGGTATACGGTGCTGAAGCCGTCTTACCCATTGAGATTATAAGCCGACCCTTTGAATCATATTTTATGATGAATAGGCTAATTAGGAATCCATGCGGCTTGCATTGGACTTCTTACCAGAACGTTGGGGCAATGCCGCCTTGCACCATGAAATTTACCGTATGAGATTACAAAATCCTACAAAAAGAGAGTACACAAACGACCCTTGAAAGTAGGGGACATTGTACTACGAAAGATGGAGGCAACCGGTAGGGCTAATGAACAAGGCAAGCTAACTCCTAATTGGGAAGGTCCTTACCAGATCTATGAAGACGTAAGAGGTGGCATCTATTGTCTAGAAACACTAGACGGCCGACAGCTTACCAGAATTGTAGATAACTTAAAAAGGTATTACTTCTAAGACTTGTAAATTTTTTTTAAATGAAAAGCTTAAGTAATGAGAATTGCTTTTTATTTCAATTTTGTCTTTATTTTATTGCAATGTTGGATACGTCTCCTTCAAAATGGGCAAAGCACCGTCTATGCTTTGTACTGGCGGCAAATCTGATCCAACCGTCCACTCAAAATGAGTAAGACATTCGGCGACATCCATTTGTGTGACTTCGCTCAAAGAGAGCATCTCCCATTCGGGTGGTACATTGCTCTTTAAACTCACTCCTAAGGTGGCTAAAGACCAACTGATCAACCAAAATGAACATAAGGTGGTCAGTTACAGCTTGTAATTGCCAAACTATTTAATGTCATGACCGAGACGACCAAAGAAAGTCGCTTGCCCTAAATGGAACAGAGATGGCATTCTATCTCTTGGTTCCCTAAGACTAAAATCTTACCAAATTAGTTAAGTCTCACACTTATTGAACTAACTAATTCTAATCAAACGGCTCCAAGTCGTATGTAATTGTTAAATTGCAACACAAACGGCCAAGGAAACCGCTTGCCCTATGGAATATCAGACTGCCTCATAATGTGAGTCTTTAAGATTAAAATTATTTTTAATTTAGTTTTGAACTTACCTAAGTTCCATGGAATTATACAATTCAATGCAATTTTGAAACCTACCAAACAGCTGTTCAAGGGCAAGGACATCCGATATACTGATTACCGCATGCATTGAATAAAACAACTAAAGACTTAGTTAAATTCATGCATATCAAGAAAATTCAAACCGATCCCACGATCGGCAAAATTAAAATTGTTAACCAGATCCACAATTGGTGAAATTGTTGATACCCGACCCCACAGCCGATAAAGATACATAGATACTCGGCACACAGGCCGGAAAAGCAAGTACTTGGCCATCAAGCCCGAAAAAACACATAAAGCTTAATTATCTTGAGGGGGGAGCTCCTCTTCATCTTCAGCCGCCTCTTCACCATCTAAGGTCGGCTGCTCCTGCTCTTCCTTAAGCCCTTACCCCTCATTCTTAGACGTCTGCTCATCCCTGACCGGCTGCTGCTGCTCAAACTGCTGGGCCTCAAGGATATCAGTTGCCTTATCAAACTGATACACTTAGACGGTATAGTCATCATTCTGGAAGAGGACTGCCCATGCCATCTACATACGGGTAACGCAGTCAGCCTCGTTTTCAGCAATGAGGTGAACCTTCTCCTCCTCAGCCTTGGCCTTCAGCTCAGACGACTGCAACACAAGCATATTCTTCAATGTATTATTTTCAAGCATATTCTTCAACATCTTCCAGAGCTTTAAAATTGGACTTGGCCAATTTCAGCTCAGCCTCTAAGGCGACCACTCTCTTATTGGCCACATCCAGGTTGGCCTTGACTTGCAGATTGGCAGTTGCTTGAGATTGAATGGTATATCGGGTCAGTAACTCATTTTTCAAGATGTTAAATTGGGTTGTATTCACAGTAGATTCGGCCTGGTATTTGGCACTTCTTACCTCCATCTGCTTATGCTCAAACGGCTTTTTGAGCCCATCCACCCGTAGCATAGCCTGCAGCCGGCAAAAACCAGTAGTAAAAGAAAGCCGGCAAAAAGAATTAGAAAATATTTCAATAAAACACGACGAGTTAGTCTACCTCAGCCAAAAGAGCAATGATGGCGACAAAATTACTCCTCTGATTGAGGGACGACCTTCAGCATGTTCTTAGCGCCCATCAGCTTAAGGGACGATCTTTAGCATGTTCTTGGCGAACTGCTGCACATCCGTGTAGACACCAAATTTTGATCCTACTATCATCATTATTATTATTTTTTTTATTATTATTATTATAATTACTATTTTTATTATTATTATTATTATCATTAATTTTTTTTTAATTTTTATTATTATAATTGTTATTTTTGTTATAATTATTATTATTTTTCTATTAAAAGAAACTGTTATTTTAATTGTGAGGTAATAACACAAGTGTTTAGGGTAAATATTACCCTAAACACGTGGCAGCCAGCTATAGGTCAATAGGGCGCCAATCCCCTGTTGATACGTGTCCTTTGAACCCTAGATGGGGTACTGGTCTCCCAACTATAAATAGTGGGTCAGACCTCATTTATGGGTATTCATAAATGATTCAGAAACAGCCATAACTACAAACACCAATCCCGAGCAATATTAATTGCAGAATCCTCCTGTATTAGCGAGGAGTAATTACCATTTCCGCACTATTTTTCCTCCTGTACGTTACTGACTTGATCGTCGGAGGCGGAGCTCCCACCAACCGGAGTCTTCGTGGTTTTGTAGGTACAGGCGTCGGTGGCACATACTAGGAATTGTAACTTTCCCGCAGGACACATCAAAAAACCCCGGAACATTGGCGACGTCTGTGGGGAGAGTACTTTCTAGATGGCTTCTGAAACTGTACCAACGAATGAAGGCAAACGGCCTACGGTCCATACGGACCAAAAAATTGGTGACGATTACGAAATCGACACCTATGTGGCCCCAGACGGGTCCTTCAGAACAAAACACGTCCGCTCCAAAGAAATAAAGGAGCGGGGTGAAGGTTAGGCTGCTCCAGGCAGCCCAAACGGCAGACCGACTGGGACAACCCAGGCAGCAGGAGGTACTGCTCCCGTTACGAGGGACGAACTCATGAAATTCATGACAAGTTTCTAGGGCGAGATCAAGAGCCTTCTAAACAAGTCCAATGGCCCTCATAAGGGTCAGACGACAAAGAAACCTTCCTCTGGGAAGAAGAAACTCAAGGACCGTGTGCCTACCCCTCACCCGAAACCAAAGGTGGCGGATGGGTCCACGATCGACGTCCCAAAGCTTCGTTGCCCTGAGACAGGGCAACGGAAGCCCATCCGGCAAGTACAGCCGGATGGATCCAAGAAGACTTACTCTAATGCCCGGTTGCTTATCCAGGAAAAGAGAAGTTTGTAGCTGTCCGCGTCGGCTTCAACGTCGACCTACCCAAACAGCTTCCGAAATGCTTCCATAAAGCATTCGGAATCAAGCGCACGAACTCAGTCGTGTGGTCTGTCCGCACGCTCTGGACCCAAAATTATCCAGCCAGTACAGTATGGGTTACCATACATGCCGTATGGATCTCCATACATGCAGCCGACCCTCTTTGGGGGTCAGGCGGCGCAGCCGGTCCAGCCTATGGACTGGCAGCTCCGGCTGCTTAACCTTGGGGAACTCACTAAGGCGGCGCAGCCGGCCAAGGTGAAAAACGTGTTGGTCGGTGCCTATGACGGTACCGCCAACCCAGAGGATCACCTAATGGCGTATACCAACCTCATGTACTTACAGGGGTTGGATGATGCCGCCTGGTGCCGTTGCTTCCCGACTACATTGAAGGGCATTGCCCAACGATGGTTTGGCAACCTGCCAGCCGGATGCATCAACAACTTCAGAACTTTGGCGTACCTGTTTACGTCAAACTTCTCAATGAACATCCCTGCCAAGAAAACAAGCCTCGATCTTGGGGCCATACAACAGGGAGAGAAGGAAGGACTTAGGTCCTACGTCAGGCGGTTCAATCTGATGAGAATTCAGATACAAGGGCTGTCTGACGATGTTGCCTACACAGACTTCTTCAAGGGTATGAAAGCCAGGTTGACCTTCAAGTTCGACCTGGTCAGAAAAAGGGTTGCCACCCTCCAAGAGGCATTAATGGAAGCTGAAGACTATATACAGGCGACAGAACTTTGTGCCGTGAGGCATACGTCGGACCCCAAAAAGTCCGAACGAAGAGAGAGCCGGCCATCCCAGCCGGCAAAGAAAGAAGAAAAGAAAAGAAAAGAAGTTTGGGCGATCTGGCCAGCCGGCCCAGAAGAACAGAAGAAAATCATAACCGTACGTTCCAAAGTACGAGTTCACCAAGGACTTCTCCTCCATCCTCATGGAGATCAAAGACCTGTTGTCTCTCGAAAAACCGGCAACAATGAAAAGCCCCGTCAGCAGCCAGGATAAGAGCAAATACTGCCAATACCATGAGGATGTTGGCCATGACACCAATGGTTGCTATAGCCTCAGGCGGCTGTTGGACCGTCTGTTTGAGGAGGGGGCTCTGAAGTCCTACTTACCCAAGTCCAAGGGTGCCCCCAAGACAAACAAGGGACACCCATCCAAATCAACTGCTGCTAACTCTGAAACAGACGAAGAAATAGTCTTTACTATAGCAGGCAGTTTTGCGGGTGGGGGTCCTACCATCCGGGGCCCCAAGGTCAATATCAAGAAGCTGGTCAACTCAGTAGATAAGGGCCAGGCGTCAAAAGATACCTTTCCTGAGGTCCTTATTTCTGAAAAGGATCGAGGCCAGGTCAAGCAGCCTCACGATGACCCCATCGTCATCCAATGAAAGGTTGCCAACCAACGAGTTGGCCGGATCTTAATTGATACCGAGAGCTCGTCTGACCTGATAAGCTATCAATTCTTGACAAAGCTCAAGTACAAGCCCAGCAACATGCTGGAGGCTTCTCACCCCTTAGTCGGTTTTGGGGGAGGAGTAGTGCATCCGGTGGGAAGGATTGACCTACCCATACGGCTCGGTGAGAAGGGGCAAGGGCAGCACATGGTCGTCAAGTTCCTTGTTGTTGAGGAGCTGACCGCCTATAATATGATTTTTGGTCGTTGGCTTCAGCCGGTCATGGCAAAGAACCCATAGAATTAGATAACTGCGAGCATGCAGTGCCGGCTCCAAGGGCAGCCGGTAAAAAGAGGAAGGCGGACCAATTGACACCCGTCGAAAAAGAAAAACAATAGCAATCACTGACAGGCGAACAGTCGGATGAACTCCAACCCCAGCCGGCTGGTGAGAGCATTGATGTCGTCCTAGACGACAACCAGCCCAATAGAACCGTCAAGGTTGGGACGGTTACTTTTCAGAAATTGGGGGCAGACTTGCTCCAACTGCTGAGAGAGTTCAAAGACATCTTTGCCTTTGAAGTAGAAGAGATATCAGGCGTTAGCACGGATCTTGCTGTCCACAAACTTGCCGTTAATCCCAAAAAGAAGCCAGTTAGGCAAAAGAAGAGGAATCACGGAGAGGAAAGATCTCAGGCGGCAGCCGCTGAGGTTAAAAAGCTGCTAGATGCTGGGTTCATCCGGTAATGCTACTACCCGGATTGGGTAGCAAACGTTGTCCTTGTGAAAAAGCCGAATGGCACCTGGCGGATGTGTGTAGACTACACTGACCTGAACAGGGCATGTCCAAAGGATAGTTATCCGCTTCCAAAGATTGACAGCTTAGTCGACTCTACAGCCGGTCATGCTCTGATAAGCTTCATGGACGCCTACTCAGGCTTCCATCAGATTCCTCTATGGAAGAAGGATTAGGAGAAGACGACTTTCGTCACTGATCAGGGGTTATATTGTTACACGGTGATGCCGTTTAGGTTGAAGAATGCGCCTACAACTTTCCAACGAATGATAAACACAGTTTTCATCAATTAAATCGGAAGGAATGTAGAGGCGTATATTGATGACATGATAGTCAAATCCAAGCTACAGACGGATCACCTGGCTGACCTCCGAGAAACCTTCACCACCCTCAGGCGGCACAAGGTCATGCTTAACCCCAAGAAGTGTGTCTTTGGTGTTGAGTCTGGGAAGTTTCTCGGATTTCTGATTGATCAAAAAGGCATAGAGGCTAATCCGGAAAAGTACAGGCGGTTATTGATATGCAATCACCCCGCACTGTAAAGGAAGTCCAGAAACTTACCGGTTGCCTGGCGGCATTAGGGAGGTTCCTCAGCCGGTCAGGCGACAAATGCCTCTATTTCTTTCAAGCAATCAGGAAGAGGTCAAGATTCGAATGGGGTGAAGAGGCTAAGGCGGCATTTCAGAGGCTAAAGCAACATTTGCACTCTTTGCCAAGGCTAGTGAGCCCCATGCCCCAGGAGGTTCTCTACATGTACCTAGCCGTCTCAGATCACTCCCTTAGAGTTGTTCTCCTTGCTGAGAGAGACGTCAATCAGCTCCCGGTGTATTTCATCAGTTATGTTCTCAGAAACGCTGAACTCCGGTACCCAATGATTGAAAAATTTGGGTTGGCTCTTTACAAAGCAGTTAAGCGGTTGAAGCCCTACTTTTTGGCACATCCGGTGATTGTGTATACTGATCAGCCACTCAAACGACCAATGACCTTAATAGAGTCATCCGGCAGAATGATCAAATGGGCTGTTGAAATACAGAGCCTGGAAATAACTTTCAAACCCAGGCGGGCGGTGAAAGGTCAGGCGTTTGCTGACTTCATTGTTGAAATGACAAGGCCGGTGCAGCCGACAAATCTGGATCAGGTTTGGAAGTTATTTGTAGACGGAAGCTCCACTATGAAGGACTGTGGTGCAGGCGTAATATGTCATTCTCCAGAAGGGGATAAATATGAGTATGCACTACGGCTTAAGTTCCAAGCCTCAAACAATGAGGCGAAGTATGAGGCCTTGCTGGCTGGCATACGCATGTGCAAGGCGGCAGGGGCCAGAAAAGTTGATGCCTGCTCTCTCAATTGATCGTCAGCCAATTTCATGGGGACTATGAAGCAACCCATCCGGCTATGATCAAATATCTGCAGGCGGTCAGAGAGGAGGCTGCGACACTTGATGAATTCAATCTACGTCAAGTGCCACGGTCTGAGAACAATCAGGCGGATGCACTGTCCAAGTTGGCATCATTCGCCTCCTGTGATGCGCCTAGGTCAGTCTTTTGGGAGGTTATGGAAAAAAGAAGTATTGAACATGATCCCATTGGAGTTCTTGACCAAAGCTCTACCTGGATGGACCCCATCCGGGCTTATCTGACAGACGACACCTTGATGGATCCCATTGGAGTTCTAAGCTTTGTAATGCATCAAGGGGAACTCCTTAGAATTGTCCCACGGTTAATACTAGATCCGACAATTTTCAATTCGGATCAATTGTATCAATAACAGTTGGACGAGATATTGAGCGCACTACACAATTCACGTATTACCAGTCGTTAATCATGCTACTATGCATTACTATTCATTACTACTAAGCATTACTATTCATACTACTATGCATCATTATTTGTTACTATTCCTCATTAATTATATCACTATTCATCATTATTTATATCACTATTCATCATTATTAATATCATTATTCATCATTATTTATATCACTATTCATCATTATTAATATCACTATTTATCTTAAATAATGTTCACTATTTTTCTTGAATTTCCAGCGCAAGTTTTGGATCATTGTTCCCCATTCTCAAGATAGTTTTGCATTTTTGTTTTTACATATTGTTATTTCACTTATTTTGATCTTGTTTTATATCTTTTATCAATTTTATATACATAATCATCAATAGTGAAACAATATGACCATGATAAATAACAATTTGTGTTTTATTAAGAGTAAGACAAGATGAAAGTTTGCACTTTTTAAGGTTATCCGATTAAGGGAATAGGTTTTACCCTTGATAACGTCAACACAATATTGTATATTTTCCTTTTTTTAATATCGTGGCATTTTAAAACTTTTCTATTATACGATTATTAGAGTCCAATTTGGCTACTATTTTCTTTATTTAATCAATTTAAGTTTTTAAAAGCAGATTAATTAGTTTGTTACATATAAAACAAATGAATTTAATAAAAAAGATTCTCATTACTACCAAAATCTAGATATTTACAATCTAATTCCTTTAATTATTTTCATATTATTTCATATCCTTTATTTATTTTTAAATTGCAAATTATCCATTTTCTTTTCCTATAAATACCCTCCTAATTTTCATATTTCAGGACACCAAAAGTCCTACAAAACTTCTCTCTATAAATTCTATCTAAAAAATTCTCCTCAAATCTCTTGTTTTAGTTAAAATCTTTCTAATTTAGATTTATTTTAAGTTATTAGCTTATTAAAAAGCATTATCTAGTTAAACTACTATTGTTATTTTTATTTAAGTATTGTTATTATCTTTAATTTCTACAAAAAAAAAAACAACAAAAGAAAAAATATTCTTTAAGTTCAAGTGTTATTATTGTTTCTTATCTTTATTTAAAAAAAAATTTTGTTTAATTGCTTAAGTAATCCTAGTCCTTATATTAAAAAACAAAAAAAAAAAAGTTTATTTATTATATATTGGTAAGGATCTAGCTTTAATTTTCAGGAATTAGCACAAGTTTATTTTCTTTAATCAAAAATCCAAAAAAAGTTCATTAGCTTTATTTTAACTTGTTTCTTTTAGTATCTCAAGAGTTGTAAAAAGATCACTTAGCCTTCTCTTGATTCAATTTAATTAGAGTCATCTCATTTTTAAATTTAGTAAGACCAAGGTGTTATATGAAAAATAGCTACATCTAGCTCAAGGTATTATTATTCTTCTTTTCTCAATTTCCTTAATTATTATTACTACACTAACTAATGTGTTTGTATCCATGTGATGTTACCAATAGGAGTAATAATGGCAATATTAGGTGCTAAATTAGCCCTAAATCTTTCATTATTCCATATTAGAAAGCCAAGCCTACTGGTGAGGTGATAGGATATGGCAGAAAAAGGTGGTTAATTGCACTTGCATTTTATCTTTGTCTAATGCACTAAATTATAAAGCGTCAATGCATTCATATGTTTGTCTAAAATATATATTAAGAATAATTTCTTTCTTAAAGTGAATTTTAAAGACCTAAGGAAGTAAGAGTTTATGTAAAAATGTTCAAGAGTAAGGAGTAATTTACAACGTCCTAGAGTTTTCCAATTTAACACATCTTAGGTTCTGAATAATCTCTCATTCTTTAGCTCAAATTATAGAAATTTTAAAGTTCTTTCCAACCGTATCTCACAATAATTTTTGCAATTTTTCTATGATTTTTAATGAATTTTTTCGTTCAAGTTGTCTTAAGTAAAAAAAGGGCATGTTTTCTCTCTTAATTCTTTTTTTTTTAACAGAAATATTGAATTGTATTAAATTATTTTAAGAAACCAATGGTGTCATGGAACTTATATCACACTATATTATGTAATTTTAATTTATATGTAAAAATTGTTAAGTGGTTTTAGAATTTTAATTTCATTTAAGATGACTTTCGAAATAAAAGAGTTTTTAGAACTTTAATTTTGTTTTTAGATGACTTTAGAAACAAAAGGGTTTTTAGAACTTTAATTTCATCTTAAGACGATTTCGAGAACAAAAGAGTTTTTGAAAACCTAAGTTTATTTTAAGATGATTTCAGAAATAAAAGATTTTTTTAAAAAAAGCTTTAATTTTATTTTAAGATGACTTTAGAAATAAAAGTTTTTTATAAATTTTGTGTACACTTTATTTCAAATCCTCTTGTAACACAAGAATGAATCATAACATTGCATGCTTGTTTCAATGGTTAATGATAATTAATATAAGGTAATGGCCTCATTTCCAAACATGAGGTTAAGATTAATTATTTAGTTGCAAAGGTTGTAACAATTATCCATCTCCATCAAATAAATTTCCCGATGGATTATTGACAATCAGATATGATTAAATAGTTTATTGTTCCCTTTTATTTGGATGTAAGGCTTTGAAATGTGTCGTGTTTTATTTGAAAAATTCCATTAAGCCTATACACATAACCCTTAAAACATTAAAAAAAATTATCTTTGAGTGATTTTAAACCCAAAGTGAGATTAATAATGAACCCTTATCATTTCACTCCAAAAAAATACCTTGATCCATTAAAAAAAGTTGTCAATTGGGACGCATTTGTTGAATTGTCTTGTTCAAAGGACATTTTTGGCAATCACTAATCGGGATGATTTGCCTCAACCAAGGTGGTTTATTTTACTTTTATGAGTGAATCCGTCAAAGATCACTAAAATCCCACTTACCAAAAAATGACCCTTATGTCAACTACCCAAATTAAAAACCCAATAGAATTGGTTATTTAAGACATGACATCTGTCCGAACTACGATGGTTTTGATCTGTGAGTGGATTCAAATCCCGCTATGATCGGTACATAGTGCAATTTCGGTGCTCAAACCTACCTTATTCTAATTATTATATCTTCATGACATAATTTTGTTTTGTGTGAATAACATACCATAAAATTCGACTTTATTTATTATACTTACGGTAAACTCTTTTTTAAACAACGCAATAGTATGAGCCCGTTCTTTCGAGCGGAAGAGAAGATGAGTTCCAAACGGTCGATTCTCTTATTTTAAATCACGAACCCAAGCCCGTGCCTTATTTTTTTTTATGGAGTAAGTAGTCAATTTTAAGTTTTATTTCTTGAAATTGTCCGTTTTAAAATCCGTCCTTATTGGGTAAAAATAACGTGGCGACTTATGTTTTTCATTAAAAGTCTTATCAAACACCTAAGTGGAATCTTTATAGACCAATTTATTGTCCACTAAAATCCAGGTACCATAGTCTAGCCTACGGCTGACATATGCATCAGAATCAATACCCTGTAAGTAGTTGAAATAAGCGTGTCCGATAGACGGGTTATCTTCTGAGTTGCTGAGTGACTAATGATGAGATTTAACCCGACAGGGGAAAGGTGGCACATAAGGCCATATACCTTGTGGGGCGGTAATCTCCCTATTTGTCGAATGCTTGTCACGGCGTCCGACTGCTGCTGAGCCGGTAGCAGCGTTGGGTGCTGTTGGGTTTCGTAGAGTCCGACTCTACGCGGAAGAGAAACCCGCCCAAGACCCTCCCACTAATTAAGGCAACTAAGCATGCAATCACATATTAAACAACAATTAAGAGAGAAAAGGAAAAGACATTCATACCCTTGGCGCGTGCTTCGCTCGATCCTTAGCTCTTACTTCAAAACCTGAACCCCGCAAATGCGAAGGTTTCCAACAGCTCGTACCCACGAGCCCGACCCGAACGGTCCTAGTCTCGAAGGTTAGTCGGGACTTGACTAATAAAAACTAGAGTATTACGAACTTAAGGTTTTCTCACTTTTCTAAGGAGATGCCTTTTTAGTTCCAGTCAACTATTCTTCCCAAATCCCAAAACTTGGGTATTTATGGGGAAATCAACCTTGATTTCCCATTCTCAATCAATGTGGGAGATTCGCAATTTCCCTATTTTATTTTAATCAAAACAAAATAAAATTGCAATTCAATCAACAAGCTACAAGTGGCATAAGGAGGAAGAGAGAAGGCGAGGACCACCTAAAGGGGGGACCAAGTCACCTTGGTCCCCAAGACAATCACCAACCCTTGGTCCCCCCACCTTGACCGGCTGACCAAGCCACGTGGCAGGCCTTGACTGCCAAGGAAGCCAGCTGGCGCCTAGCACCATGGCTAGGCTGCTGGCCAACCATCCCTCGCACATGCGCAGCCACACATGTAGGGTTTCGTAGTGACCCACACTACGCGGAATGAAATCCACCAAGACCCGCCCCCATAATAAATGTAATTAACAAGAAAAACATAATTAAAAAGCATAAGAAAGGATAAAAGATTATACCTTTGACGCGTGCTTCGCTCAACTATGAGCTCTTACTTGAACCCCGAAAACACGAGGCCTCCGACGGGATCGTACCCTCGAACCCGACCCGAGCATCCTAAGCCTCGAAGGTTAGTCGAGGCCCGGATAACTAAAACTAAGAGTTTTACGAATTCAAGGTTTACTCAAATCAAGAGTTGCCTTTTCAATTCTACTCAAGTGTGTTCATTCCCAAAACCCATGCCTTGGTATTTATAGGGAAATGGACCCTTGATTTCCAATCTCCCATTAATATGGGAGAGTTGGTAAATTCAATAATTTATTTAATTCCAAATTAAATAAATAATTAAATCAATCACTAATCGACAAATGGTGCAATTAGGGGCTAATGAGTTATGCCCAAGGTTAGGTGGGGGGGACCATTACCTTGCTCCCCAAGGCTTTGCTTGGTCCCCACAACCACACACAAACCGGCTTCAAAGAGGGCTGTGCTGGCTGCCAGCTAGCATGCCAGCTAGCGTGCCAGCTAGCACCAGCCAGTAGCCTTGCATCCCCAGCCAGGCATTGCGTGCTGGTGCTGGGCGATGCTTGGTGCTGGTGCTGCGTGCTAGTGTTGTGCGCTGCTAGCATGCTATGCTAGCGCTGGCCCAGCACTCCTTCGCAATCCCTCGCACACACACGCAGCTACGCATAGCCATGCCAGCCAGCCCCTCACGCAAGCAAGGCCTAGCATGCGTGCTGCTAGCGAGCCGCACATGCTGGGCTTGGTGCTGGGTGATGGTGCACACGCACACGCACACACGCACGTGCCTAGCACTGCGATGGTGTTGTGCGTTGTGCTAGGGCTGCGATGGCGCCTAGGCATGATGCTAAGGCTGCGATGGCGCCTAGGCACCCTTGGCACGCATGGTGCGCCTAGCACACCATGGTGCATCTAGGTTCATGTTGAGCCAACCTAGTCTAGCAGTCCACATGGCTAGGCCAGTGCGATGCTACGGCTACGCTCATACTTGTCGCTTGTGATTTTGCGACGATCGGTCTCGACGCCCTAGGCTCGATACCCGACGTCTGTATTCATAAAACTCTGTCGACTCATTAAATCCTTCGGATTAATTCGTCGTCTCGGATCGGTTGTTCGATTGGGTTTGACCCGAAGGGTTCAGTTAAGATTAAGCTGTAATATTAATTATACCTTAATATTACTGATCGGAAGCAGCCTCCACCTAGGCATTCCGATCACTTGATCTTATTGAAGAATTAGCTCTGTAATAATTTTGAACCCTCTATCAGATTAATACACTTGTTGGAAGGACACCATTCCTTTCAACACAGCCAGCCAACGCATGCATCGCTGGGATGTTGTGCTTGATGCTATTGGGCACTGCTGCTATGCGAGGCCTAGCACACATAGCGTGCTACTACTTGGTGCGTGCCACTGCCAAGCACCACGCATAGCCCAGCATGCCTAGCACGCTGCTATGCGATGCTGGTGCATGGTGCGTGGCTGCGATGAGCTGGGCGCCTAGCATGCTAGCAAGGCCTAGCCTTGCGATGGGTGCTTGGCTAGCGATGCGCTGGTTGCCTGGCCTAGCTTGCTAGCAAGCATGCAAGGCATCATGGCGGCGATGCTTGCGAGCATTGCTAGCACAGCCACACACACACACACATGGCTTGCAATGCTGCGTGTTGTGTTGTGTGAGGCCCAAGCATGCTGCGATGCTTGGTAGGCTTGCGGCTGGGTGTATGGCCCAACACACTAGCACGCTAGCATGCGCTAGCTGCCACTTGCGGCCAGCAATGCAAGCCATGCTAGCACGCTTGGCCAAGCACGCAATGCATGGTAGGCTTGTGGCTAGCATTGCGATGCGTATGCTAGCTCGAGCTAGCCTAGCACGTGCATGGCTATTTTAATGCGAGGTTACGACCTAGCTCAAACTTGTCGCTTGTTGAATTTGCGACGCTTGGTCTCGATGCTCTAAGCCCGATATCCGACGTCTTTGCTCGTAATACTCTGATGACTCTTCAAGTCCTTCGCATTGATTCGTCGTCTCGGATCGGTTGTTTGATTGGGTTCGTCTCGAAGGGTTTAGTCAAGATTAAGCTGTAATATGTATTGTACATTAATATTACTGATAGGAAGCGGCCTCCACCTAGGCATTCCGATCACTTGATCTTATTGAAGAATTAGCTTTGTAATAATTTTGAACCCTCTATCAGAATAATACACTTGTTGGAAGGACACCATTCCTTTCAACACAGCCAGCCAACGCATGCATCGCTGGGATGCTGTGCTTAATGCTATTGGGCACTACTGCTATGTGAGGCCTAGCACGCATAGCGTGCTACTACTTGGTGCGTGCCACTGCCAAGCACCACGCATAGCCCAGCATGCCTAGCACGCTGCTATGCGATGCTGGTGCTTGGTGCGTGGCTGCGATGGGCTGGGCGCCTAGCATGCTAGCAAGGCCTAGCCTTGCGATGGGTGCTTGGCTAGCGATGCGCTGGTTGCCTGGCCTAGCTTGCTAGCAAGCATGCAAGGCATCATGGCGGCGATGCTTGCGAGCATTTCTAGCACAGCCACACACACACGCATGGCTTGCGGTGCTGCGTGTTGTGTTGTGTGAGGCCCAAGCATGCTGCGATGCTTGGTAGGCTTGCGGATGGGTGTATGGCCCAGCACACTAGCACACTAGCATGCGCTAGCTGCCACTTGCGGCCAGCAATGCAAGCCATGCTAGCACGCTTGGCCAAGCACGCAATGCATGGTAGGCTTGTGGCTAGCATTGCGATGCGCATGCTAGCTCGAGCTAGCCTAGCACGTGCATGGCTATTTTAGTGCGAGGCTACGACCTAGCTCAAACTTGTTGCTTGTTGAATTTGCGACGCTTGGTCTCGATGCTCTAAGCCCGATATCCGACGTCTTTGATCGTAATACTCTGATGACTCTTCAAGTCCTTCGCATTGATTCGTCGTCTCGGATCGGTTGTTTGATTGGGTTCGACTCGAAGGGTTCAGTCAAGATTAAGCTGTAATATGTATTGTACATTAATATTACTGATCGGAAGCGGCCTCCACCTAGGCATTCCGATCACTTGACCTCACTGAAGAATTAGCTTTCTAATAATTCTGAACCCTTGATCAGAATAATACACTTGTTGGAAGGGAACCATTCCTTTCAATCTCCCACTTGTCCTTCCGGACAAGTGTGCAATAAGTGTATAGCCCTTTTCCTATGTCGCTTGATGTCTCTTCATGAACTATAAGGTAAGATTCTTCGTTATCCTTATTACGTCCAGAAGTGTTTCTCGATTCTCGAGTTTGACTATCAATAAACAGATGAATTCTAAAATCCATTTGAGCACGGCCATTCATTTTCACAGTCTCGCTCTTCGAGAGGCCTTGTAAACAACAAAGATATATTCCCTATTGTTAATAGGGGGATATTCCCAGTCCTGTACTGGAAGCTTCCCTTACTAAGAGGAACTAGTCGCCTGAGTGTTGCCGTTATAATCCCCATTTACGGCAGACGTTTGACAACATCAAAATGACTAGTACTGAAATAAGAGAACTTGCAATACTTATGGTCGAGGAAAAAGGTTCTGATAGTTATAATGAGAAATATACTTACGACGATTAATTATCTCTTAAAGTATTCTCACAGGTCTATCCGGTACAGTTCCAAACTAGTACCTGTGCAAATGATCTATGACTATCATGTCCTTGTAGCACAAGAAACGGTGCTATATATCATACTACACACTAATCTCAAGTGGTCATTAATCGTCCATTGTTTAAATGACCTCGATTAGGGATAATTTTTGATTAAAATATTCAATGTGCACTTAACAGGTATTTCTTTATCCAAGACATGGTCTTGATACCCTATTTTGAATATTCTCAGAAATCGAATGGACTCATTATTTAATTCTAAACCACAATTAAATAGTTATGGAGTAATCTTAAATTTGCAGAAAATTTAATTGCTTTAAAATTGAATGGTTCAACATAGTGTTTTACATTAAGACATCGAGTTTAATTAAAACACCTATACAGGGAAATCAAAGCCAATCTCCAATATGCTTGATTCACATTGCCTAAACGTGCTTGTTGTGCTTCACTTGAGACAAAGGTTTAGTCAGAGGATCGGCTATATGGTCGTCCATTCCAATCTTACAAATTCTGATTTCACCCTCAGATTTCCATTCCCTTATCATGTGAAATTGCCGCTTGACATGTTTGACCTTCTGATATTCCCTTGGCTCCCTAGCCTAAGCAATAGCTCCATTTTTATCACAATAGAGGTCTACTGGAACCTTAATCGAGGGTACAACACCAAGTTCACCAATGAACTTACGAATCCAAACTGCCTCCTTAGCTGCTTCCGAAGCGGCCAAGTATTTGGCTTCAGTTGTAGAATTTGCAGTGGTGCTCTGCTTAGCACTCTTCCAACTAAACGCTCCTCCATTTTAGCAGAATATGTACCCTGACTGTGACTTGGAGTCGTCTTGGTTAGTGTGGAAGCTCGCGTCAATATAACCTTCAACAACCAAATCATTACAGCCACCATAGACCAGGAATTTATCCTTGTTCCTTTTCAGGTACTTTAGAATATTCTTGGCCGCAGTCCAATGCGCCTCTCCTAGGTCTGATTGGTCTCGGCTCGTAGCACTCAAGGCATATGATACATCCGGCCTAGTACATATCATGGCATACATGATCGATCTAATAAGCGAAGCATCCAGAATCTGACTCATCCTCTCTCGCTCATCAGGTGACTGTGGACACTGTTTCTTGCTGAGAGTTATGCCATGGGACATGGGTAGGTTCCCTCTATTGGCCTCTTCCATGTTGAATCATGCCAGTACCTTATCTATATAAGTACTTTGGCTGAATACAATCGTCCTCTTAGATCTATTCCTATAGATCTTGATGCCCAATATGTATCGTGCCTCTCCCAAGTCCTTCATTGAAAATCACTTTCCAAGCCAGCCCTTTACGGACTCTAACAGTTTAGTGCTGTTTCCAACGAGTAATATTTCATTGACATATAAGACTAAGAATGCGATTTCACTCCCACTGACCTTCTTGTAAACACAAGACTCATCTGGATTCTTGATAAAACCAAACATACTAATGGCTTCATCGAATCGCAGATTCCAACTTCTGCTTGCCTCCTTTAGTCCATAAATGGACTTCTTAAGCTTGCATACCTTCCTAGCTGTGTCATATACACAGTTTCTTTCAAAATCCCATTAAGGAAGGCGGTTTTGACATCCATTTGCCATATTTCATAATCGAATATGCAGCAATCGCTAGGATGATCCGGACGGACTTAAGCATTACAACTGAAGAAAAGGTTTCATCATAATCAACTCTGTGAATTTGCCTGTAACCTTTTGCCACCAGTCTAGCTTTATATATAGATACATTTCCATCTTTGTCTATTTTCAACTTGAAAATCCATTTGCAACTGATAGGTGTATAACCTTCGGGCAAATTAACCAAGTCCCAGACTTGATTTTCGGACATGGAGTCCATCTCGGATTTCATGGCCTATTGCCATTTTGTAGAGTCGGGGCTCGTCATAGCTTGTTTGTATGTCGCTGGCTCATCTCCATCCATAACTAGGACGTGTTGATCTTCGGTTAAGACAATACCAAGGTATCTGTCTGGTTGAGATCTTAGTCGTTGCGACCTACGCAAGGTAATAGGTAGAGAATTTGCATTGTCTGTTTGACTCTGACCAATGTTAACAGCTTCTTCTAAAGCACTTTGATTGTCAGTTTTGTCATGTTGACTTTCTTGCTCTTCCTCTCGAACTTTGTCGAGTTCAATTTTGCTCCCACTTGTCTTTTAGGAAAGGTGTTCCTTCTCCAAAAAGACACCATCATGAGCAACAAACACTTTGTTCTCGAATTTGTTTAAGAAGTAATACCCCTTGGTTTCTTTTGGGTAGCCAACAAAGAAACACTTGACATATGGAGTCTTTTCGACAGCTTTTGACGGAGCGTGGTTTGGTGTTAGTGCCGCAGTTAGAAGTGTGTGTCCCCAGAAAGAGATAGGATCACTAAGACCCATCATCGATCGAACCATGTCTAACAAGTTTCAATTCCTTGGTTCCATTGTGGAGTTCCGGGAGGTGTCAACTTTGAAAGAATACAATTTTCTTTCAAGTGATCGTCGAATTCATGGCTCAAACGCCACCTTGATCCGATCGAAGTGCTTTTATTTTCTAGCCAAGTTGATTTTCACCTTCACTCTGAAACTCTTTGAATTTCTCAAAAGATTCAGATTTGTTCGACATAAGGTAGACATAACCATATCTACTATAGTTGTCGGTGAAGGTAATGAAATATCGGTAACCATGCCTTGTGGGTGTACTAATTGGTCCACATACATCTGTATGTATTAGACCCAATAAGTCACTTGCCCTTTCTCCTAACTTGGAGAATGACTGCCTTTTCATCTTGCCTAATAGACATCCTTCGCAATTTTCAAACGACTCCAAGTCGAATGAGTCAAGAACACCTTCTTGAAGAAGTTTCTTGATGTGTTTGATATTAATGTGGCCAAGACGACAATGCCACAAGTAGGTTTGATTCGATTGGATGGTCTTAGCTCTTTTGGCAGTATAATCAATGTTATAGATTTGTTTGTCTAGAGAATGCACATAAAGACCATTTTCTGAATATGCTTTACCATATAAAACATTATCGAAATAAAATGAACAACTATTGTTCTTAATTCGAAATTCAAAACCTTTAGCGTCCAACGCCGAAATTAAAATAATGTTTTTGTTAACTCTAGGAACATGATAGCAATTGTCAAGTTCTAAAATAAGCCCAGAGGGAAAAGACAAACTGAGAGTTCCAACGGATACGGCAGACATCCTTGCTCCATTACCGACCCGAAGCTCGACCTCTCCCTTCTCTAGCCTCCTATTTATCCTTAGTCCCTGAGCATTGGAACAAGGGTGTGAGCCACATCTGGTATCCAATACCCATGATGTTTTGCTAGTGAAGTTTAAGTCTATAACAAAAATACCTGATGAAGAAGCAACGGTGTCGTTCTTCTTATCTTCCTTGAATTTGAGGCAATCCCGCTTCTAATGTCCCTTCTTCTTGCAATAGAAACATTCGGAATCAGATTTAGAAGAGGCTACCTTCTTGTCCTTGCCACTCTTAGCAGCACTTGACTTATGCGGAAAATTCTTCTTCTTTTTCCCTTTAAAGCATCTCTTCTTGCCCGAGCGCTTAAATGGCTTGCCTTTTCTCACCATGAGCATGTCATACTTTCCCTCATCCTTGAGGGTTTGCTCGGCCAGTTCAACATACCATGAAGCTCGGTGAGAGTTTTCTCCATGTTGTGCATATTATAGTTCATCTTGAACTGATCATAGCCTTTGTGTAGTGAGTGGAGAATGATGTCAATTGCCATCTCGGTCGAATACCCAGCATCAAGCCTTTCCATGTTCTCAAATAATCCAATCATTTTAAGAACATGCGGGCTGACTGGCTCTCCTTTCTTGAGATTGCTCTCAAGGATTTGCCTGTGAGTTTCGAACCTTTTAGTTCGAACCTGCTCTTGAAACATATTCTGAAGTTCATAAATGATCTCAAAAGTCGTCTCCTTTTCAAAGAAAGTCTTTTGAAGGTCCGGAGACATAGTGGCCAACATGATGCACTTGACATCCCGATTGGCGCTTTGCCATCGGTTAAGGGCAGCCGTGGTGACCTCCTCATTGGGAGTGTCGAGCATTTCCTCATCAAGGACGTATTCCTTTTGCTCTTGCATGAGAATAATACGCAAGTTCCTTTGCCAATCAAGAAAATTTGGTCCACTCAACTTCTCCTTGTCGAGAATTGAGCGTAATGAAAACTGGTTGTTTGAGTTATTTGCAGACATGTTTCTAAAATTGAAAGAATTTGAAACGAAAAACCATTCATAAACCAATAAGTTTGAAATTTAAAGCGTTAATGCAAATTTTCAATCTTATTGAGCATTTTATCCACGCGTTAACATTAGTCCCTTTTGGGCGAGAATAAAATGATTCCAAGATCCCAAAAATCAAAAAGTGATTAAGCATGCTTTGGCTTGTCTTAACACTTAATATTTTAGGATAAGCAATCCAATTTCTAATAGCTCCAAGCTACTCTTGGTTCGATAAAACGTCGCATCTAATGCTTCCTTGACATTTTATCTCCATAGCCACGACATCTAAGGACTCCTTACTGATATCGTTGAGCTTAACCAAGACGACTTGTATACCTAATATACCTTACGTTCCTAGGGAAGCGGTGATGCCTCACTTTGGCGTAGCCCATCACCACGACTATTAGTTCGGTAAGTGTCGCTCTTGGAATGGCAAATTTGGCTCAATATTATATGGACCTGGGGTTTCTATGTTGGTTGATTTAAGTGAACTTAATTAATCATCGCAACATTTGAAATCCTAAACATGCATCTAACATATCATTCACATATATAAGTACTATTATATATAGAAAACATGAAATAAGATGCATTTGGCAACTAGCATGACCCCTTGAAATCTTCAAATCTTCAAGAGTCTTCGATGCACCATCTTGGCTCGTGTTCATAGAAACGTCGTCTTGAGACATCCCCGCCAAAATGAAATTACTAGCTACTACGACTAGGATTAATCTAAATATTAAGGTACAAATATACACAATGGATCGCAGTCCGTATTTACTATCCTAATCTAGTTGCCATTTTCACGAAACCTGTGAAACAATATACATTCTGATTAGGGGATTTTTCCCCGCCATGTGGACCAATGACATCCTGCCACGTGGACCAATCAGAGTCCGCCACATGTCACCTCGTGAGAGGTCCAAGGAGGACCAATCAGGTCACGACACGTGGCAGGCAGAATTGCCAACTGAGCAAGTGGCCTCCTACGGCCAAAAGTTCCAAGCAAAACCCAATCTGCCCTAGGTTTACTGAAACCTAGTATTGGGCACGTTTTCCACCACCCTATAAAAGGGAGATGTTTCCTTCTGAGGAACATCTATCTAGAAATATTCAATACACATTAACTCTTCATCAGAGAAAGTCAGACACCTGACACCCCGAACTGAGCAATTACACATTGCAGATTCTCTCTTGGAATCCGAGAGAGACCCGTTACTTTCCGCACTTTACTCCTTATACACGTTCTAACTTGATCGTCGAAGGCGGAGCTCCCGCCCACCGAAGTCTCCGTTGTTTTGCAGGTACAGGAGTCCAGAGTTTAGTCTTGAAATTGTAACTCTCCTAAAGGACATCAAAATACCCCGAAACATTTGGCGCCGTCTGTGGGGAGAATACTTCAAAGATGACTTCACAAGAACCTGTACCACCTCTTAATGAGAACGGCCTATGGTCGACGTCCATATCTTCTCAGACCAAGATACGGATGACGACTATGAAGTCGCCACCCATACGGCCTCGACGGGTTCCTTAGGACACGCCGCATCCGACCCGCCGAATGGAGGGAACGGAACACTGACCAGGAAGGTCCCAGTGAAACAGCCGGTCAGCCGACAGGTCAGCCTCAGGCGGCCGAAGGATCTACCCCCATCACTAGAAATGAGATCATGACCCTCATGACCAGTTTCAAAGGGGAGATAAAGGATCTTATTGATAAGAGGACGGATGTCCCTACTAAGGAACAGTCGGCCAAGAAGCCCTCTTATTCTGGGAGGAAAAAGCCGGTCAAAGACCGAGAGGCCACTCCTTACCCTAAACCAAAGGAGGGACGGAAGCCTTTGATAAATTTGGCTAGACTACAGTTACCTGAGCCAGGGCAGAGGAAGGCCATCCGGCATATACAGCCGGTTGGTTCCAAGAAAACATATTCCGATTCTCGGATGATAATCCAGCAGAAGAAGAATATGCAACTGTCAGAGTCGGCCTCCACGTCGAACTTCAATGACAGTTTTTAGAATGCCTCGCTCAGGTATTCTCAATCAAACCAAGAAGACCATACAGGCGGCCTGTCCGCCCATTCTAGTCCTCAGATGTTCCAGGCGGCCCCGTCTGTGCTTCAACAGCCATACGTGCCGTATAGACCACCTTATATGCAGCCTACCCTATTCCGGGGGCAGGCGGCATCCAATATCCAGCCTTTGGATTGGCAGATCCGACTGTTAAAACTTGGGGAACAACCTTTAGCTTTCTCCAAGGAAATAACTAAGGCCGCACAGCAGGCCAAGGTGAAGAATGTGTTGGTAGGCACTTATGATGGTACCTCCGACCCATAAGATCACCTGATGGCATACACCAACCTTATGTATCTACAAGGGTTGGATGATGCTACTTGGTGTAGGTGCCTCCCGGCCACATTGAAGGGTGTCGCCCAGCAATGGTTCGGCAACCTGCCGGTCGGATGCATTAATAACTTTAAGACGCTGGCATACTTGTTCGCGTCAAAATTCTCAATGAATATCCCTGCAAAGAAGACAAGTCTTAACTTGGGAGCCATACAACAGGGAGAGAAGGAGGGGCTGCGCTGATGAAAATTCAGATTTAAGGGATATCTGATGAGGTAGCTTACACAGACTTTTTCAAAGGTCTGAAGGGCGGGTCGGCCTTCAAGTTCGATCTCGTCAGAAAGAGGGTGGCTACCCTCTAAGAGGCACTGATGGAGGCGGACACCTATATACAGGCAACCAAGCTCTGCAACATCAGCAAGCAGTCGGACTCAAAGAGGTCTGACAAAAAAGAGAGTCGGCCATCAAGGCCGGCTAAGAAAGAAGAATAGAAAAGAAAACAAGTCTGGGTGGCTGAATCCTCTGAACAGCCGTCCCAAAAGAAAAAGAGAGAAGCGAAGACGTACTCCCCAAAGTACGAATTCAATAAAGACTGTTACTCCATCCTCATGGAGATAAAGGACCGGGTCTTTATTGACAAACCGGCTCCTATGAAGGGTTCCACAAAAAATCGAAACAAAAACAAATACTGCCACTACAATGAGGATATTGGCCACGACACCAACGAATGTTATAGCCTCAAGCGGCTGTTGGACCGTCTGGCTGATAAAGGAGTCCTCAAGTATTATATCTTGAGGTCCAAGGTTACCTTGCAGACTAACCCTGGACAGTCGTCCAAGAAGAAGCCCCACTCCGCTAATAGCTCGGATACGGATGAAACTCTGATCTATACAATAGCAGTCGGCTTCGCTTGAGGTGCCCCTAACATCTAGGGCAATAAAGACTATGTCAGGCGCCTCGATGTTATCTCAGTCGACAATGAACAGGCGTCCTAAGACTACTTCCCCGAAGTCGTTATTACTGAGGAGGATAAGGGCAAAATCAAGAGGCCGCATGATGACCCTATTGTCATCAAATGCAAAGTGGCCAACCAAAGAGTTGGCCGAATCCTCATTGACACTGGGAGCTCATCTGATCTCATCAGTCACAAGTGCATGACCAAGCTCAGGTACAAGTCCGAAAGTATATACCAGGTCTCTCATCCCTTAGTAGGATTTGGGGGTGGTGTGGTACATCCGGTAGGTCGAATAGACTTACCCATTCGTTGAGGCGAGAAAGGGGAGGGACGCCACATGGTGGTCCAGTTCTTAGTTGTTGAAGAACTGACAGCCTACAACATGATTTTGGGGCACCCCACCCTGAATGAATCCAAAGCTGTTATCATCCTTTCTTTTATGCTTCTCAAGTTTGAGAAGGATGATGGAACAGTCGGCTCCCTACTGGGAGACCAAAAGATGGTCAGGGAGCGTTACCTCTCTTATGTCAAGCCCACTGTGGTCGCAGCCGGCCCTAGTGGAGAAACTATTGACCTTGACCAAGTCAAGGAAGCCGCACCTATTGCAATAGCAGCCGGCAAGAAGAGAAAGGCCAACCAAATGATGGCCGATAAAAAAGACAGGCAATAGCAATCACTGACGGGTCAAAGGCCGGATGAACTCCATCCCCATCCGGCTGGTGAACACATGGACATCGTCCTAGATGACTCCCTTCCCGACCGGACTATTAAGGCTGGGACGACTGCTTTTGCTGAACTCGTTTCAGACTTGCACCACTTGTTGAAGGAATTCAAAGACATCTTTGCCTTTGAAGTGGACGAGATGCCAGGCATCAGCTCGGATCTAGCCGTCCTCAAGTTTGATAAAGGAGTCCTCAAGTCTTAAGGTGTGTTAGTATTTTAATTTTTAACTGTTTGGGAGACCTTGAATTAGAATTGAGTCTGTCATTACTTTTTTTCTTATAAGTAACCAATAGAGAGTTGCCAATGAGTTTTAGCAAAACTCATAAACCTCGTTCATACCTTTCTCCCAAGTAGTGTTCAAGGGATAATCAGCATGAATAATAAGTTTACCCATGCCCAAATTGGTCTACTAAACAAGAAATGAGTTCGAGAGCGAGGGTACTAGAAAAACGTTCTCTTTGAGAATTGCAATCCTAGCCCTAGTGCGGCCTCTACTAGCTCTTCCATTTTCACAATTTCATTAACAAATGATATACGCAACGCAATTCCTAAAAAACTAAGTTATTTGATTTTATTTACAAAAAATAATCACAAAAGTCTAAATTGCAATGAATGTCGCTATTCTTTTTTATTAAATTCGTGAAAGGAACAAGAAATAAACAATATTCTCCTTGACTTAGGTGAAAAAAAAACCAATTTAATTATTCGATTCTAGTCTTTAATTAACGCAAGATACTATGTGATATTAATTAGCGAACCGTTTAAAATGATCAAACAACACTAATTAATTGATTAAAGTTATTTAAACAAGAAAGGAAAAGTGATTTAACTAAGTGCTCAAGAAACTAACTTTTCTCCTATATGGCCAGATCTCCGTTTTGGGCGTTTATGGACTTCCCTCCATCTTCGTACCTCCAAGGACTTTAATTAAATAGATTAGGGTTGAAAAATATTTGGGAAGAGAGGGGAAACTTAGTATGATAATAATAGAGAACTTGAAAGATTAGGGTCCTTAGAATTCTACGATTTTAATTCTGATTTTTCTATCGTCATTAGGGCTAACGAAGACCCCTATTTATAGGCGTAGGAATCTGGTTTAGGGTTTTAGAGCCACGGTGTCAGATGGTGCGCGCAACTCTCAAACTCGCGCTGGAGTGGCGAGCGCAACTCTGGGACTTACGTGCGGCTGGCGCGCACAACTATGGAAGACATGCGCGGTGCGGTTTTCCTTATACGAAAACGCGTTTTTAAAACTTCCGTAAATTTTGATTAAAAATTTGGATTAAGGAAAATAAGATATCATTAGAAAGCTCTTAATTTCTTCTTTCTAATTCCATTAGAATTAGGTTAAAAGATATGGTCGTTTGAGTGCAAGGGTGTCGGTTTTAGGGTCCGGTTTAGTATTTTGATGATAACTTCTTCGTTTTAACTCGGAATTGGGATTATAATATGCCGTTGGAAAGATCATTAAAAGGGCTATCCAACTACATAGGCCATGAACAGATATTAGGTGTTTAATTGTTCTGATTAGCTCGATTTTCGACAATGTAAGATCCATTTGATCCAAGCACTGCATTTGACGCATTTAGGTCCGTTATTAATCAAGATTAAACATGTATGAACACATTGTAGGCCTAATTAGTAATTGTACTAGGCTCTAAGATAATTTGTTCTCAAATACGGGTTCTAACTTACTTTATAATGCATTTCAGAGTCCATGAACACTTCAACTTTGATCGAGCATGAAGAACGAGTTTTTGTAACATTATCGCACTTCCCGTCGGGATAGGAGGCCAAAAGTAGGTGTTCACAGTTAGCCCCCACTTTGATCGAGTCTAGGATAGACAAAGATCAAAGTAGTCAAGGAAATAAATTTAAGACTCATTCTGCGAAGTTCTTTTAAAATAAAGAATCTTTCAGTAGTGTTGAGATTGTCGAAACTAGTCTCGCTTCGCTAAATGTTCAAGACAAGTAGCTACTAAGATCAAATTAATTTTGAACTTAGCTTGCTGAAGAATCTAGGTTAACCCTTTGCAAGTATAGAACGCTTTTACAAGTAAAGGTTGTCCTGGGTGATGTCATGTTATAAAAAGGTATCAAGTTTTAAAAAGATTAAAAAAGGATGATACCCTCTCAATATGGCATCGGCAGTCTAATGTCCCTCGGTTTGTCATTGAAACTTTATTCCATGATTTTCACAAAAGAAAAGATGATAAATAAGGGGTTTTTCGGCGTTTGTAGCGTAACACTTGAATAAAAGATTGGCATACGCTGCCAAAACATAGATTCGATGTCCACAAGATAAAAAAATACACGTCTCAAGACTGGAGGCATGTATCCAAATCCAGTGAAAGAGATAAAAGTCGGCAACTCTCTCAGCAGTTTTGTCCACAAGATGAAAACACGCGCCTTAGGACTAGGGGCATGTGTCTAGATAGGGTGCAGCTTTAGTTGGGGCCTCTCTTTATACAGAGGGTGGTCGGACACCCTAACTGTCCGATAAATCAAGACTGCTTTCAACGGGGGTTGTCTGCCCTGATGGTCGGCGCGTTTTGTCGACTCATTAAGCTAACGCCCAAAAAAAGGGTTCTACCCTTTTTGACGAGAGGCAGATCACGTTGCTAGTGCAATTTTACACAGTACGTACGCCATACAATTTTACGCGATATGTACACCATACAATTTTACGCTGTATGTACACGGTATTTTTGTTAAGTAACGAAAAAATACGAAAAACGTGGCATTTCTTAAAGGGCAGTACAGGAAAAATGCCAAACTGCCTATGAAAGCTTTTACGTAAAGCACCACTACGTGATATTTTTCCATCGTCTTTCGAGAAAATATCCAAAGCGTATGCTTGGGAAGGCACAAAGCACGGTGTGCATGCAAGATGATGCAAAAAACTATTAAAGAAGAAAAGAAACTACTGGATGCAAAGCAATAAAAGGTTTTTGAAGGTTATGAAAAATTCATAAGAAAGTCTGTCGAGGCGCGAATTCAACGAGTTAAAACGTTTAGTTTGGAAGACAAAAAAAAAACCGGCGGTCATTTGACTGACTAGTATCCGTGCGCAACCTTGTGGGTTTCGCTGGGTGTCGCTGCAATATTAGAAGTTGCGCATAGTTGTCTCGCTCAACTTTGTGAGTTGTGGGCAGAACATAAACAACGAACAATTCTTGAAGAAACACGATCCGCGGCTCGTGCTCTTCTTTGTCATTCGTTATTGTCGATCTCTTTCTCTAGAGCTCCATTTTTGTTGTCGTTTGAAGCTAAGAAAAGTAAATCTTGCTCCTTGTTTATTATACCAAACTTTGAATAAGGTCAACAGAATGGGGAAAATTGAAAGAAGAACCTTGATTTTTGAAATTGGGGGTAATTCAATTCGACTTGTTTTCATGAATTTGTTTATTCTATGTTGTTGACATGTTCAAGTAATATCTAGCAACAAATTTCATGTGAAATGGTAAAGTATCGAGTCCTGTATGAGCATATTCAAGCATATATGAGTTTTTCTTCATTTAAATTCGAATTTGTTCTTGAAATTATTTCTTTTTTACTCACATGGACTATACTTGTTAATTTTAATGTACATTGAAGTGTTAATACAACAATCATGCATTAAAATTAGGATTGAAATTTTGAACCTAATAATGACATGAAACTGTTCTTGCGACTCATGTTTATTTTTTCCATGCTTAAGTTGCAAAATTGGCTTTATTAATGACAACAATAATCAATAGTTTGCATAAAACCAGTTGGTTTAGGGAATTCTTGAAGACATCATAGAACTGGTATATTTTGACTATATATCGGGCTTTCGAGCCCCCATTTAATATTTTCGAGTGTCATAGCACCCCAATATTGGTTGGCTTCAATGAATTGTTTGTTTTTTTAGCATTAGACCCTTTCATTCATGTTGCTTGAAATGGGTCTAGAAATTCTGTGTTTCGTCGTATTATGATAACAACTAGGATCTTGGGAATGTTTAAACGAGTGTGTTTAAACCATTTTCGACCTTTTATAGCTTTAATAAAAAAGACTTGCTAAGTTTAGTAATTTTGGTCGTTCGTAGAACAAGTAAGAAGAAAATGAGATGTAATTATTCCTTCTCCTCTTGCTACTTTCAGGCTCTTTCCCTTGAACTCAAATTTCATTACCGATTGAAGTTTGAGAAAGTAGCTATCGTCCCCTTTGTAAAATTCTAATGTTTTAATTTTTGTCATTTGTGCAAGAATTGGGAATTTTGAATGAAGACCACTTAGTTTCGAACTCGAGAGTCTTCGATTCATGTCATAGCTCAAGAAATTGTTCGATCTTATGTCAATGAAGTGTTTTTATACAATTTTCATAATGAATGGTTGAGAATTAAACTTTCATATGAGCAAGCATGTCGTATGCGTTTGAGTTCTATTTTATTTTGATACTCATGATTTTGTTTCTTTTGCTCTATACTAGTCATACTCTCTAAGATCTAGAGTAAATTGAAGTATTGAAACACCAATTATGCACTAAGTAAGTTTTTTGAAGCTTGAACTTGAAATGGCTCGAATGTGACATGCTTATACTTGTAGTTTGTTCTATGGCCAAGTTCAGTTGCAAACTTAGTTTTCAAATGAACATAATGATTATTGAATCATTGTGATACATTTTAAAATTGTAAGGCTCGAATCTATGTAAACTATTTATAGTTTAGGCGATTCTCGTAAGTAGCTCGAATGGTATGAATATCTCACTTTGTTTATTGTGGATATTAGAGCCCCCATGTGTAGGGTTATGCACATTTTTTCCATTTCTCAAGTCTGGGAGCCCTTAATTTAGGGTAGTTCCAATGACTTGCCATAATTTAGGCCATTCATACAATCATGATGTTGAAATGGGCCTATGTATCCCATGTTTTGTGTTTTAAGAAATTTAGGATAGTGACATGGCTTACGCATTTTTAGCTAAAGTCATGTTTAGGAAAACAAGTTAGTTCTTTGCTTGCTTATAAACCAAAAACAATTGTAGTTAAGGTTGAGTAAACTTTACCTAATTTAATGTTATAAATTTGTAGAGATCGTTGATGTAAGATAATTCTCAAAGTTGATTTAAAACAATATCTCAAACATTTTCTTCGTTCTTATCAATCTTTTATTTTGGTCTTGTAGGTGGTTTGCTAACCATCCCTAAGCCAATATTTGCAGGATGACTAGGCAAGAACAAGTTCGAGTTAAGAATAAGTCGAATCTTAGTTCATTCCTTTTGGAAATATTTATGTATATGCATGTATTGTCCAAAAGGTTATGGAAAATCTAAAAATTTATTTATTTTGAAACAAAATTCTGAAAGGAAATTTTGAAGACTATTTTTTGAGAGAGTAGGAAACACGTTATTTCGAACTAGAATTCAAAATTTGAAGAGGGTCCAGTAAATTTAATGAAAGTTTGTTTTGAAAATAAAGTGAAGCTACTATTTCTAGTACGTAATATACATAAACATGTTATTTTCGAAACTGGACCAAAAATGGAAAGAAAAGCCTAGCTCATAATTGAGTGTGACTTTTTGTCCAAAATTGATGCAGATAAGTTGTAATTTGTAACTTATTTCAAAAAAGATATAAAAATGTGAGCAAACTTTTGTATATCTAATCTTGTTATCTCTCCTTTTTTTAGTGTTTCTCATTATTGTTATATTTTGCTAATTGAAAGTGAAATTTTTCCAACTAAACAGGCAACTTAGTTTGAAAATGAATATTATCCAACTTAGGTTTGATGGAGTGTTTGAATAATTTGTAAAATCATTTGAATCACTTTCCAAAATATGGTCTTAATTCAAATCGAAAGTAAAGGTTGGACCTATATTTTTGTACTCCCAAGTGTGGGCTTAGGTGGCTTTTGGAATTCATTTATACATGTGCTAGGGGATGTTTCTCATGTTCAAAGCCCTTGAAATTTGTGTTTCCAATTTGTGGTATTTTGCATATGTTTATCATGAATTACTGTTTGATCAAGTAATATAATTATCTTGGTCAAATAATAGGAAGTAGTATTCTTCCCTTTGTCATTTGAAGTTATTAAGATGGTTCGTAATAAGCTTTCCTTGACATTGATTTCGCAACATACAAGTTAGCAATCAATTATCGTGTTCAAATCTGTAGATAGAGGGAAATGTGGGGATGTCCTGGCTTTGTTAGCCCCCAGTTTGAGGCAAAGAGCGAAAAAATCATACCATCTTTGGGGTAATATAATTGCCAAATGGGAGGGATCATCCCGACTTAACCCCCAAAAAAGAAATGAACAAAAACGACGGATTTGCATAAAAAGGAAGGGGAATCCAACATTCCAATAGAAGAATAAAGAAAGAAAATTAGACATGTTTTCGAAAAGAAAGGATTATTGACTTAATAGTTGAATCATCGTGATGACTTGGCAGTGAGGTATACATGTAATAACGATCATTTTTTCATGTAGCGATCATGTTTAATCAATGTTCCTCACTTAGAGAGGATGAATATATCCCACACAAGCGGCCATGATAAACGAGATGGCTAATTCTCAAGAGTTGTAAGGGAAACCTAAAGTTGACGTCGAGGCTGTTAATATATCAAATCAATTAACTGTATTCACTTGTTTTTTTTCTAGGCAATGTATATAGAACTTGAATCACCTTGGTAACAAATAGCCCTATTATTAAAGGAAATAAGATGATTGTTTTGAAAGTGATATTCATCTTAATTTTCTTGGCAAAATATATGAAAAACATCGAATAAATTTAATTCGATTGCTCTACAAAAAATGATGTAATCAAGCCAATGGATATCAAACCATCCAAATTATTTATTTTGATTTTGATCTTATAATCATTGCTCACCACTTCATGCACTTTATATATGGGCTTAATTAAACAATAGTAGGTCCATATGTACAAAGGCCTAAGGTGGGCCATACTTTTTGTAGAATGATGATTTTCATGGCACATGGTTATGGGCTACCTTAAGGAGGGCCTCTCCAAGGTTGTCACATGGCTAGGCTCAGGGGTTAAGAAGAATGGACAGACTCAAGTATACTCCCTTAATCCCTTACTTTTGGTGCTTCTCAAATTAAATCTTTCTAATTCATTTAACACCTCCTACATTAGGTGCCTTTCTCCTTTTCCTTTCTCTTCTTTTTTATTTAATTTTTTTTTTGGACAATTTTGGGTTTGGGTTTAAACGAATTTTAGCTTTCGCATTGGATAAATCTTTTTGGGTTTAGACTAAATTTTTGACCTACTCTTATGTTTCGTTCCCCCGATTTTTCATTTGTATCTCTTTTCACCATTCCCATCCCAAGGTTTGGAATAATGTACGTTGAATAAGTAAGGCTCAATTGACGAGGCTCAAAAGGGCTGCCAAAAAGATGGATTGTTCTAAGGTTAAATATATGGGATCATCTTCGTGGAGTTTCAAGTTGCCTCCTGTGTATGTGTATTATCATATCCCTTCTTAGTGGGCCAAAAGATGGGCCTCTTTTCATTCGATAAATCTTGTAAGCCAAAGCTCATCAAGATTCTTAAAGTGTCGAGTATGTATGCCTCTTTTTATATTGCCTTTTTGTATGTGTATTTCATTATATTTGAGCTAATAACAGCAAAATGATTGAAAAGAGAACAAGATAGACGTACTTGAAAATACAATATTTATTTATTAATTAATGAGAGTACATAATAAGTAGATTTGACAGCATGAATCTCTTAGTCTATCATAATGAAAACAAAAAGGAAAGAAACAAAACAAGACCTAGTAGGGTGCTACATCTTGAATTGTTGACAACTTCTTTAGATTGCGTCTTCGAGCTTCGTCCGTTTCCAACGTAGGTGAGATCCTCTCTAAAAATCTAGTCCATCTATATGATTCATGGTTTCATTTATCAAGTCCCTTTCAATTAATGTTCCCACAGTATAGACTTTACGAAATGTGTCTAAACCAAGGTATTGTAAATGGCACTTGTATGGTGGAGACATGTTGTCCATGAACTTTGGGACAAGCTCATGATCCAGAGGTCTTTGTGAAAGAAAAGTAACCTTTGATCGCCACCTAGAAAATAAGTCAATGAAGCCTTTTTCTTCCCCTTGCTTGAGTAATTCAAGATCGCACAAGGTAGTTGTGAGCTCGATGTTATCTCCATATTAGGCTAAAAACGTTTTTACAACGTCCTCCCAAGTGGAAGTTTGTTTTGCATCGAGGTTATAAAACCATGATCTAGCAGTTGGGTCCAATGAAAGAGGAAAAGTACATGCATATAAGCTATGCTCGACCCCTTTCAATGCCATCATTCCAAGAAAGCTCATTAGGTGAGTCCTAGGATTGTCCGTAACCTTAAAGGTTGGTAAATATGTAGTCAAGAACTTTTCTAGGAGAGTCTTGCCACTAGGTTGTGGTGCAAGCTCATAATTGAAGAGCTTAGTCCCTGAGCTAGCTTGAAGGACAAGTTTCTCAAAAGCCTTTAGTCCTTCGACTCTTGCTTTTTCTTGCAGAATTTTTTTCTTTTTCTTTCTCTGCTTTTATTTTAGCCTTTTCAGCTTTTATATGAGCCTTCATTTGGGCTCCTTCTTCTCATAGGGCCTTTAGGTTTTGGAATGTCTCTCTAAGTTTCTCCAATGCTGCTTTTTCACCCATAATTGGACTTATGATGCGAATGTGGAATATGATCTACTAATGTGTATCACGAGGAATTGAGCGCATTCACTTAAAACCTTTTCTTCCAAGCATTCAAACAATGAACAAAAGTCAAAAATGTTGTTTTTTTTAAATCCTTTCAATACGAATTCACTTTAAGCAAGTTTGTTGATGAAGAATGTCAAAAAAAATTCACAAACAATCATTAATGGAATGTGATGATTTGTGTTGACTTCAACTAGGTAATCATCTAAGGATTTTACTTTAAGTGAACTGTTTTCGAAAAAGGTAGAAGAGAAAGAAAAGGACAGTTGGATTGAAAATGCTCATCTAATTTTAGAAATATTAATCAACCCAAATAAACTCCTGTAAATGATCAATATACTGGAATGTGGTATTTGTTGATCATTTAGATTTCAATAGAGATCTTTATTTTTATTTTTATTTTTAAGATTCTCATATTGCTCATCTTTAAAGGATAATTACTATTGGTTTAAATATAATGGTTGCCTCGAACATAAAATCCAAGAAATAATTAAATCATTTTCTCGGATTTATCATTCATTATTCTCTCTTATTTTTTGAGTTTTTCTTTTTGTATCATACTCTTTTGTTTTTTTTTCTTTTTTTTTTCTTTTTTTTTTGTGAGGCAATTATCCCAAGTAAGGTTCTCAGGATTTTCATTTTTTTAAAACATAGAAGAGTTAAATAAATTATACTCTTAAATCAAGGTTAATTAATTACAACTAAAAGGTGATGACTATGAAAATAGGCACGTTTATGAATAGAAATATTGATGAAGTCCTATTAGAGCATGCGAACTTCTAATGACGAACCGTATAAGAGGTAATGTCATTAGTTTGATTAAAATGTACGTAACGAATCATCATAACCGAAAACAGTATCGCGCGCAAATTTCTGTCTTGCGCTAGGTGAAGAGTGCAACTTTGAGAGTAACTCCTCCCACATGCGTTTTTTAATTTTTAATTTTTTTTTTGTTTTTGCAAAAAACAATAAAAGACATATTTTTGGAAATTTTTTTTTAAAGAAAAGACGAACACAGCAAAAGAAACTAAGTTAGACAACATTGTTAGCCAAAGAGATATTATTAGCACCTACTTAACGATTAACCTTGAAGTGGTATTATCGTTCTCTCCGTATAACATTGCTCGCAACAAGTC
Organism: Chenopodium quinoa; assembly: GCF_001683475.1. Lineage (NCBI taxonomy): Eukaryota > Viridiplantae > Streptophyta > Magnoliopsida > Caryophyllales > Amaranthaceae > Chenopodium > Chenopodium quinoa. The sequence goes on along the minus strand of NW_018742287.1, from coordinate 2,704,092 downwards.
AAGGTCAACATTGAACAGTGGGCACGCGCAAGAATCAGAGTTGCGCGGAAGAGTCACGTGCAACTTCAGAACTTGCGCTCGGAGGGGGCGCGCAACTTTGATAGTTGCGCGCGCCACCTGGTAGGTTCGGCATTCAAATTTTTTTTTAATAATAAATCGAAATGCAGAATTTTTTTCGAAAACAACGATTTTTTTTTTTAATTTTGTTATTTTTGTCGAACCACTATTTTTTGCGGATTCTTTTTTGTATATCTCTAAGGTAACAAGTTGGAGTTTTATTAAACTAGACACGAGGCATATAAGAACATAGTCATGTAGTCACAAAAGCACATAAACATAAAGAATAAAGCCTTTAAACCATACAATGTCGTTCTATGGTTAAGGCTTGGGTGTCCAAAGGTACCATATCTTAAGAATGATGCACGAATCAATCACTCAACGTGTTGACCCATGTCATGATTCTCCCAAAATTTTGTTGGCGATATGGGTAGGATGATTGTTATTGATTTCGGGATAGAAGCCTAGTGTTGGCGACGCCTAGTCAATGAGCCAATCCCCAATGGTTAAAAGGTGCTATGATTATGCATGATGCAATGTTGCTCATTTGGTTTTTACTTTTGGAAAAAGGAAGATATTATGCTTTCGAGTCTCGCTCTCTAACTAGAGATTATCCAAGTTAGTCTTTCGTTACAACTCATAGGTAACCTAATTTGGAAACCTTGAACCATAACCAAAAGCTAATCTTGTAACCTCTAAGTCCCCAGTGGAGTCACCACTGTGTGGAGGGTAGCCCGTCGTTGGGGATCCCACTTCCTCTATTCCCAAGGCCCTTTAAAAGCCTAGGACTTTACACTTTTTTAAATTCTTGACTGTTTGGGAGAAATTGAATTAGAATTGAGTACATCATTAATTTTTTTTATAAGTAACCAATAGAGAGTCACCAATGAGTTTTAGCAAAACTCATAAACCTCGTTCATACCTTTCTCCCAAGTAGTGTTCAAGGGATAATTAGCACGAATCATAAGTTTACCTATGCCAAAATTGGTCTACTAAACCGAAAATCAGTTTGGGAGTGAGGGTACTAGAAAAACGTTCTCTGAGGATCGCAATCCTAGCCCTAGTGCGGCCTCTACTAGCTCTTCCTTTTTCACAATTTCATTAACAAATAATATATACAACGCGATTCCTAATAACTAAGTTATTTGATTTTATTTACAAACATTAATTACAAAAAGTCTACATTGCAATGAATGTCGTTATTCTTTTTATTAAATTCGTAAAAGGAACAAGAAATAAACAATATTTGCCTTGACTTAGGTGATAAAACAACAATTTAATTATTCAATTCTAGTCTTTGATTAACACAATATAATATGTGAAATTAATTAATTAGAGAACCATTTAAAGTGATCAAACAACGCTATTTAATTGATTAAAGTAATTTAAACAAGAAAGGTAAAGTGATTTAACTAAGTGCTCAGAAAACAAATTATTCTCCTTTTTTGCTAGATCTCCGTTTTGGGCGTTTATGGACTTCCCTCCTTGTTTGTACCTCCAAGAAATTCAATGGAATGGATTTAGTTGAAGAGTATTTGGGAAGAGAGGAGAAAAGTAGTATGATAGTAATAGAGAACTTGAAAGATTAGGGTTTTTAGAATTCTATGGTTTTAATTCTAATTTTTCTGTCGTCATTAAGGCTAACAAAGACCCCTATTTATAGGTGTAGGAATCTAGGTTTAGGGTTTTAAAGCCGCGGCGTTAGGAGTCACGCGCAACTCTGGGACGTGCGCATGGCTGGCGCGCGCAACTGTGGAAGATGTGCGCGGTGCGGTTTGCCTTATATGAAAACGTGTTTTTAAAACTTCCATAACTTTTGATTACAAAGTCGGAATAAGGTAAATAAGATATCATTGGAAAGCACTGAATATCTACTTTCCAATGCCATTAGAATAAGGTTAAAATCTATTATGAATCAAAAGATATGGCCGTTTGAATGCAAGGGTTTTGGTTTTAGGGTCCGTTTTAGTATTTTGATGATATCTTCTTCGTTTTAACTTGGAATTGGGCTTATAATATACCGTTCAAAAGATATTTGAAAGGGATATCCAACTGTACAGGACATGAACAGATATTACGTGTTTAATTGTTCTTATTGGCTCGATTTTCATCAATTTAAGATCCCTTTGATCCAATCACTGCATTTGACGCATTTAAGTCCGTTATTAATCAAGATTAAACATGTATGAATACGTTTTAGGCCTAATTAGTAATCGGACTAGGCTCTAAGATATTTTGGTCTCAAATACGGGTTCTAACTTACTTCATAATGCATTTCGGAGTCCATAAACACTTCAACTTTGATCTAGCATGAAGAACGAGTTTTTGTAACATCATCGCACTTTCCGTCGGGACAGGAGGCCAAAAGTAGGTGTCTACACTCGCGCATGGATCTATGACATGGTCATGGTAGATATTATGTGCAAGGTGTTTGTGAAGACTTGTGGGTGTAATTGATATTTATAATACTCGTGCCATGACCAAGTGACTAGACATATGGGAAGACTCATACAAGTCCAAGAAAAGACCGTGTATTGACATTAAAACTGGTTAATTGTGGTAGTAGGACTAGATGTGAAGACGCTGAAAGAAGGAATGAACCATCATGTGGCGATGGGACTGTCGCGGGACGATGGTTCAATCGCGAAGCGACAAGCTTGCCGTGACGCGATGATTACCATCGTTATGCGCCACAAATCTAGAGTGATGCGCCAAAGTTAGAGCATCTCGGTGATTTGTTTTCATTCGTTCTTTTCGAAGGTTTAGGCCTAAGGTTGTCTAGGTCGAGCACATTCATATTTTATGGGTTCATATTCGTTAACCAAATTAATTAAGAAAAGTCTTTTTAGCCTTGGGTTAGTATATATAGGTGGTAAATAGACATATGTACAAGAAACAAGTCAAAGAAAAGGGTTAGTATAAACACATACAAGTTATGTACAAGTAGTCAAGTACTCCTAACATGATGCAATGAGTTTGCCACCTAACCATGGCTCTAGTTCTCTAAGGTCAAGGATTTTGGTGTCCAAGAGGGTCCATGGTTAAGAGTCCGGATGCATCGCACGGAAGCCTCACTTTAGAAGGGTCGGTGCAATGGACGGGACCCCGCAAGTTAAACTCAACTACATGATGGTGAATTCAACAAACTCGGATGAACCCTTTATTTCATAGAGCATTTATTAGGGTTAACGGAGCGTGAATTCCCAAGGGTATGTAAAACACATATGGGTTCAGAAAGGTCGAAAAAACTTTCTAAAGTAAGGCTTCCGTGCGATGCATCCGAACTAGAACCAATCAAAAGGCGAAGACAGAAGATTGGCGCAGAATCGTCAGATTCTGTCACTGGACGGAAGGAACCATCGTCCGGCGACAAAGTCGTCGTCCGGTGTTGGTCACTATCGCCATGCGCCAGGTTCAATCTTTGATATTTTTTCTGATTTTCTTAGCGTCTTTCCAATTTTAGTTGTGAAAAATATTTCTAGTCTCTCCTACGTGTATTCCTATGTTTTGACACCTTACGGATGGTCTTTCCAATGCGTACCTTTTTATGCTTATGCCACAATGTTAATCAAAATTACACACATGAACATCAAAAATCTTTCAAGTCGCATCCACTCATTCTAATTAATTGCCAAACAAATTAGGAATTAATTAGAAATCCTCCCCAATGAAGTCACCAAAACTGTAGGGAATTTTTTCTCTCACCCTACGTGGATCATGTTTTTAGGCATGTCAGCGATCCTAGGAAAGAAGCTAGAGAAAGAGAGTCGCCAATAAATTTTAGGAACTTATAAACCGTTCACAATTGTGAAGATTACACCCCATTCACAATCACAGAGATTGCTAACTCCATAGTGGTCCGGAACAATGACTGGATGTTCGGGGATGATGGTACGAACTTGACCTTCAATTCAAAGAGGTCAAACCCACCCTAGAATAGGACTTAATTCTTATTGATGTTCATGCGCGCTTTTTGATCAACATACATATATCAAATTAATCCTAAACCTGTTTAATCTATGTTGGTTGATTATTAATGCACAATTTAATCTAATACTTGTGATCACTTGAATTAAAATCATGTTAAACCTAAATCCAATTATTAATTATCTTATTAGGCATGATTTCAATTACAAATTCTCTTTAAACCTACAAAAGGGGCATGATCAAGCAATAGCAATAAATCATTAATAATCAAGCAACATATAATTATCATAGTAGTAAGATCCTAGGTATGATACTAAATAGATTAATAACAATCCTAGCATATTAATAAATAATTAAAAATACGATCCTAAACATGATGCTAGTAATCAAAGCAATAAAAAATAATTAGATTAATTGACAAAGAATTAAATACTCACTCCGAATGTGCAACTTTGAATACTACATCATGAATAAATTGTTAGTAACTTCAATAAAAATAATAATTCACAAGAATTAAATTAAAGAGTTAGAGAAATTAATATCACCCTTGGGATTATACCTTCATGCCTTGGTCAAAAACGTAGAACCTTCGGATCTTGTTTTAGACTTTGAATTACTTGAATAAGATTAAAAATAAAGCTAAGCACAATAGAAATTGTACGTCAAAACTTTAAGTCTAAGCCTTTTGGGATTATTTGGGATTGATAAAATATTTGTAAGGTTGTAAAATTCTCCTCTTCTCCTCCAAAAATCAGAAATAATGACGGTATTTATTGGCTTAAAATCGGGTGAAGATAGATTTTTGAAAGAAGATAGATTTTCGAAAACGTGTAGTGAGGGACAGCAGTTTTGCGGTTTTTTTTTTTATCATAACTTTTGATCCAGAAATCGGAATAAGATAAATAATATATCGTTGGAAAGCTCTGAAAGTCTAATTTCCAACCCCACTAGAATCAGATGGATATATTTTGTAGAATTTGAGATATGTTTGAAATAGTGTCAGTTTTGGATAGAGTTTGATATTATAATCATATCTTTTTCGTTTCTAATCGGAATTGGGCTTAGATCTATCATTGGAAAGATTATTTCAAGGGCTATCTAACCATCCAAGATTTGAATAAAAATTATGAGGCATGAAATTCAGTTTTGACTGGTTTTGCGACTGGAGTTGTGAAAAGGGAAAATGGGCTAAGTTTGGGCTAACGAAATGGATAAAATGACTTTTAAAATAATTTTGGGCTAGAAAAAAAGGACTATTCAAGTATTCTTAGATCTATTACGCGAATCGGGCCAAATTAGGCAATGAGAGGTTGTTTAGTCATCGGGCTTTGGTAGGGGAGACATTTTCAGGTGTCTACACCGCCTGTTGCTGGGATAGACTTAGGGTCCTTCTCTTCATCCAAGTCGATCATCTCAGTTTCTCGACCGACTGGGCTTGAGGTCTGAGAGGTAGAACTCTCTTGCTACCTTCTGGTCTCCTTTTAGAGACCCGATGCTGCCATCATCTCTTTCAAACTTCATCAGCATGAGGGAGGAGATTATGACGGCCCTGAATTCATTTAGAGTCGGACGGCCTATAATCAGATTTATAAGCAGTCATCTGCTCCACTACCAAGAACCGAACGACCATATTCTTCCCCTTTACCTTTTCTCCCAGCCGGATGGTAAGTCAATTCGTTCGACTGGGTGGATGACTCCACCCACACAACCAACCAAGGGGTGCGAGACCTCATGCATGCTGCTGGGGTTGAACTTCATCTTTAACAAAAATTGCCAACTGATTATATCAGACGAGTTTCCGGTGTCAATTAAGATTCGGCCAACCTTTTGGTTGGCAAATTTGCATTCAACAACCATGGGGTCATCATACAGCCGGTCTAGGTCCTTTTTAGTGATGACAACCTCAGGGAATGTCTCAGCAGACGTTTGACCATCATCAACAGAGTTGATCATTTTTCTGACATGGTCCTTGATGCCTCTAATAGTTGGGCCGCCTGAAGCATAGCCGCCTGCTATTACGCAGATCATGTACGGATTTGTGTCCGAACTACTGTCAGCTTTCGCTGCATTTTTGGACAGCTGCTTAGGGTCCGTATTCAGGGTCACTTTGGACTTCAAAATGTAGGATTATTTGTCCAACAATCGCTTTAGGCTGTAACAGTCATTGGTGTCATGGCCTATGTCCTTATGGAAATGACAGTATTTGTTCTTGTCTCGGTTTTTAGCCGGACCTTTCATTGCCAGAGGCTTCTCGTAGGTCACCCGGCTCTTTATTTCCATGAGGATGGAGTAGCAGTCTTTGTTAAACTCGTACTTTCTGATGTACGGCTTAACTTTTGTTTTCTTCTTTTTGGACGGCTGACTAGAATCATCAACTGCCCAAACTTCTTTTCTCTTTTTTCTTTCTTCATTTTTCTGAGCTGACTGCTCTTGTCGAATGCCTTGTTGTTTTTTGGATCTCTTTTGATTCGTCTGCTTGCTGGAGGAGCAGAGTTCTAACGCCTGTATGTAGGCCTCTGCCTCCCTCAGTGCTTCAAGAAGAGTGAAAACTCTCTTCCGAACGAGATCAAATTTGAACTGTGATCCGTCCTTCAGACCCTTGAAGAAGTTCGTATAAGCAATTTTGTCAGGCAGCCCTAGAATCTGGATTCTCTCCAGATTGAACCGCCGGACATATGAGCAGAGCCCCTCACGATCTCCCTAAACAACCCCTCACGATCTCCCTAAACAACCGACCCCAAGTCAATACTTGTCTTTTTGGCCAGTATGTTCATTGAGAAGTTTGAGGCGAACAAGAATGCAAGCGTCTTGAAATTGTTGATTCACCCAAGTAGCAGGTTTTCGAACCACTGCTGGGTAATCCCCTTCAGCGTGGCTTGGAAGCATCGACACCATGTAACATCATCCATCCCTTGTAAATACATGAAGTTGGTATATGCCATTAGGTGGTCCTCAGGGTTGGTGGTGCCGTCAAAGACACCAACTAGAACATTCTTAACCTTAGCCGGCTGTGCCGCCTTGGTTATTTCCTTGGAGAACGCAGAAGGCTGTTCCCCTGAGCAGATGGAGCTCCCAATCAAAAGGTTGGACTTGATATGCGGCCTGACCTCCGTAGAGAGCAAGCTGTTGGAATGATTGTGTAAACGAGTCGTATGATTGATGGGGCACATATGGCGCCGAGATTATCACATGAGGACCCGTTTGACCGGATGGGTCGGCTGACAGGTGCTCATGCTCTGAATGGGAATACCTCAGCGAGGTATTCCTTAAGCTTTTTGGCATAGTCGGCGTTGATGCCTTGTCAGACAATTGTTGGCTTCTCCTGTGCTCGATGAACTGCCGAGCATCAGTATAGGTCTTTTTACTGTCATCCGATTCATGGTGCTGGATGGGCTTTCTTTTTTATGTCTCCGGGAGACATATCTTCGTCCATTCAATGAAGGGTTTGACCCCCTCCTTCTGCTTGGGATAAGGAGTGGGTTCCCTATCCTTGACTATCTTAGCCCTCTCTAAATGAGAAGGCTTCTTGGCCGACTGACCCTTGCTCGGACCAGCCACCTAAATTTTGATGAAGCTCTTCATCTCTCCCTTGAAGTCGGTCATGAACTTTAGGAATTCAGAGCGAGTGATGTGAGCAGTCGGCCCTTCAGCTTGAGGCTTGCCAGCTGACTTGCTCGCACCGACCTGATTATCATTTCGCTTCTTTATGTCTTTGGAGCAAAGGCGTTAGTGATGATGGAACCATCTTCGACCGTATGAACTTCAACCTCTGGTTCCGACTCAGTATCGTGGTCCGAATAGACCTCTACCCCATCCGGACGTTTGTTTTTTGGAGGCGGTACAGATTGTTGAGATGCCATCCTAGAGGTACTCTCCCCACAGACGACGACGCCAAATATTCCAAGGTCTTCTGATGTGTCCTGCGGGAGAGTTACAACTCTAAGACTGGATCTTCGGGCGCCTATACCTGCAACAAATGGAAGCTCCGGTTGTTCAGAGTTCTGCCTCCGACGATCAAGTTAGTACGTGTCGAAGTTGAGTAAAATACGAAAAGTAAAGTAGATCTTCTCGGATCGCGAGAGCAGGTGATTTCTCTGTTGTAAGAGAATAATGTAATAATTGAAAGATGTAAAAAGTGTGAGTAATTGCTCCACCCAAGATAATAAATGTCCTTATTTATAGGGTATGGGAATGCGTGCCCTTACATTAGGTCATTCAACCTAGCTAATTGGGCTGCGCCGTTTTTACGGCACCTCGGGTTTTGAGCCCATGAAGGCCGCCATTTCCCTAATGATGGATGTGACACGTGTCTTATCCTAGTTGGCCCATGTTGGGCGCAACCTAGGGTGACACGTGTCACGACTTGATTGGTCCACGTGCCTAGGGTATTTTTACCCTAAACACTACATATCTCTTTTACCTTAGTTTAGTGATATGAATTGTATCTCGTTTATTTTCTGTGCATTATGGGAGTGTGATTTCCCCCTATCCTCCCATACTTTCAAAGAAACATACGTCCACCAATTGGTTGTTGGTGCAGTGGTGATTGAGATTGCACTTGGTAAAGAGGATCGCGTGTTTAATCCCCCGCAACAACAATTGGGAGGGGATTGAAACCTAACTATTCAAAACTGATCCCCGAATACAAATTAGCCCAAAAAATGAGCCGGATAAAACAACAACAACCACCAAAAGAAAAAAAAAAAAAAAAAAAAATTAGTCCTATGTTGGGTTGGAAAAAAAAAATAAAAAACGGGTTCATTTGACTTTTTCTATACTTCTCTTACCGTGAAAATTTCAACGGAACAAAACTTCCAAGTTTTAATCAACCATTCTTCCTCTTCTTCAAAACCCATACCAACTTCCAGCTCCATTTTCTAAGTATCTCCCAAAAAATGGGTCCAAATCACAATTCACCAAATAATGTTAATACAATAATAACCCAACTCATCCAAATTATCAAAGAAATTTCTTCATTTTCTGAATGCAAAAACACTTCCAAGAGATTATACTCGAATTTGGTGCGTAGAGTTAAGCTATTGAGCCCACTTTTCGAGGAATTAGTTGATAGAGAAGATGATGAAATTGAGTTGCTTCCTGTTGATCAAGCCAAAGCCTTTGAATCACTTTTAATCGTGCTGAAGTCTGCCAAAGATTTGCTCAAATGGGTTCAGGAATCCAGTAAACTTTATCAGGTATCTTTAAATTTCTGTGTAATTTTGTTAATTTTTTTTTATTTAATGATGTGGGTTTATGGTTTTTAATTGAGAGTTTCGATTTGGTTTGGATTTCAACGCAATTCAATTAGAAATATTACATTTTTTAGGTGGTTTAAGAAGTACAGATTTGCTTGATTATTGATGATACCTTCATTTTATTTATTATGTTTGCTCATTTTGATCCATTTTAGTGAAGGCTTTTTGTATTCTATGGAAAATTTGTTGTGCTTAATTTTGTATGTGAATAAAGGAGATATGAACTTGGATTATGAAAATAACACAAAGCAAATTTGGATTTAAGAACAAAGCACAATTATATTGTACTAAGCTAGGATGAGCTGAATATGTTGGGAATGAGCTCATCGAAAGGAATCAACCGCTTATAGGGATTGAAATCCGGAGAGTAGATCAGTAGTAGCTAAGTCAGGAAAGGAGAATGTGGGTACAATATTTGGGGTATATAACTGGAGAATTTTACAGAGTGCTTGGTTGGATTAGGTGTTCAGGTGAAGTAGAATCTATTATGCACACTGTTCATACATTGTATTTCTGCTTGATTGGTCAAGCTGCCTTTCAATCGATCCAGGCTAAACTGCTGGAATGATAGTGTTATTTTACTCCTTGTTTGTAAAAAACTTGCAGTTCGAATAAGTAACCTAGAATTAGATATGAAAGTATGAAACACCCATTTTCTTAAGTTGGAGATCCAAGAATGTAATGAAATTCTGAAACAAGCTATGACCTTGCTTCTTCAAATCCGAATAAATCATACTCAAGCCTCCTTCCTTACCTTTCCTGTTCCGGATACAATCCCCATGCTTGTTCAGCTTCTGCCTTCTTGTACTCTATGCTCCCCCCCCCCCCCACCCCTTCCTCCTTGGAAGGTAGGAGGAACTGAGATTAATACTAAATAGTAATCTCAGCTGTGTTCAACAGTCACTTGTGAGTTAAAATCTCGCATCAGCTTCTCGATTTTTGTGCAGTTGGCACTGGGATCTTGAACTAAGCGATAATAAGGGGTATGCTTGATATACAAGATTGATCGAGAGTAATCCTCCTGCCAAGGGAAAACCAGAAAAGTATACCTTCTTCCAACTATATAACTTTGTCAACTACTCTTACATGCAGAATAATTTTGCATTGGTTCTAAGGCAGTTATAGTCCTTTATGAAACAGCTAAAACGAAAATGGGGAGGGGGAATGGGGGAAGAGAGAAGATTGACACAACATTTATATACTTGAATAGATTTCTATCAGTATATAAAATTTGTCAGAAAAATAGAGCCAGGATCCCAACATTTCTGTACAATCTTTTATATCCATCCATGTAGATACATTATTGCCTAATTCGTTGATCTTTTCCTTGTAGATTGATAGCACTTAGCACTCTCCTAAGTCAATTTTCTTTGTTCTATACCCTTATGGCGATATCATTGTTGTGCCATATCTTGTTTACTGGGGCCCAATCGTAGTTGGGTTAGTGTGTAAGATGAGTAGCTTTGTTGATATGGTTTTGGAGAGTTTATTGATCCCGGTCAATGTCAATGTTCCTATATGCCTCCTCAGATTAATAAGGATAATTTGTAGAAAATTTTAGTGAAGTTTTAATAAAAATAAATGTGTCTAGCATTTTTGAAGCAGACTAAAATGGATGATAGGATAGTTGTTGCAGAACTCAAAAGTTTCCAAAGTGAAGTAAAACTGGCCCAAATATAATGCAGGGCCGATAAAAAATGTCACTGTTCTAAATAGATGACTAGGAGCATGTCTAGTTGTTTCTAGCTCATGTTGTGCACATGTCAACTATTTCATTTTCAAGCTCGTTGTATGCTGTATCATGCGCTAAGCAAGTTCTTTAGATGGAGCATAACATGTCAACTTGTTACATGTGACAGGCTGTGCAAAGAGACAAAATCTCAACTGAGTTTCTTCATATAACAGGAAAAATTGAAGAAGCTCTGAGTAAGATTTCTTATAACAGACTTGGTTTATCAGAAGAAGTTCAAGAACAGGTAATACTATTAATCTGAAATTCTGATTTCACTTGTGATATGATTAATATTTTAAGCATTCTCAATACAGAGCTTCACACTAATACAAAAATAAGATGCTTACAAGTGGCATTCTTTGGTTTCTTGTTCATTAGATTGGACTTGTTCATGCTCAATTTCTACGAGCAAAAGCTAGAACAGAATCATCCGATCTGCAAATAGAGATGGACATTACAGAAGTGCAGGACGAAGCAGAGCCTGATGCTGCGGTTCTCCAAAGATTATCGCAGAACCTGCACCTTTTGACGATGGATGATCTGAGGAAAGAATCGCATGCCTTTCATGAAATGGTCATCACAAGCAGTAGTGATCTTGGTGATTCATTTGAGATGATGTCGTCCCTATTTAAGAAGCTTAATGACTATCTACTGACTGTGAGCCCAGAAGTTGACATGTGTGATGTTGATAAAAACATGATAAAGCATAGATCTCCTGTTATACCAGATGACTTCCGCTGCCCTATCTCACTTGAGCTAATGAAAGATCCTGTTATCGTATCTACAGGCCAGGTTACCAACATTCTCTTCTGAGTTTGTGTTCTTTTTTGTTCTTTTTAATTGATTAAAAAAACTTGTCAATGGGTCCATGTGTAGCTTATAATTGTTTTTGACAATCTTCTCTCTATGCTAGAAGGCCTCTATGTTTCCTGAGAACGAGCAGCATCTTGAGACAACAATCCTGGGTCAAAAAGCTCTGATCTCTATTAATGCTCTTTTTGAATCTTTTGTGCAGACGTATGAGAGATCGTGTATTCAGAAATGGCTCGATGCTGGTCACAAGACATGTCCTAAGACACAACAGACTCTGTTGCATACAGCATTGACACCAAATTATGTTTTGAAGAGCTTGATTACCTTGTGGTGCGAGAATAATGGTGTGGAGTTGCCAAGGACACAAGGAACTTGTAGAAACAGGAGAACTAGCAACTCTGCTTCCAACTGTGACAAAGCAGCTATTGCTGCCTTGCTAAAGAAGTTGGCCCATGGAAACATAGAAGAGAAACGGGCTGCTGCTGGGGAGCTCCGGCTGCTAGGAAAAAGAAATGCAGACAACAGGGTATGTATAGCAGAGGCAGGAGCCATACCACTGCTAGTAGAACTGCTATCTTCTTCTGATTCTCGAACTCAGGAACATGCTGTGACAGCACTTCTTAATCTTTCTATTAATGACATGAACAAGGGCATTATTGTAAATGCTGGGGCAATACGAGATATAGTAGAAGTCCTGAAGAACAGTAGCATGGAAGCGAGAGAAAATGCTGCTGCTACACTATTCAGCTTATCAGTTGTGGATGAGAACAAAGTAGCAATAGGAGCAGCAGGGGCAATCCCAGCTCTAATCGATTTACTCATTCAGGGTACCCCTAGGGGAAAGAAAGATGCTGCAACTGCAATTTTCAACCTTTCAATTTACCAAGGCAACAAGGTGCGGGCTGTGAGGGCAGGGATTGTTGACCCTCTAATAAAATTTCTGAAGGAAGTTGATGGTGGCATGGTTGATGAGGCTCTAGCAATACTAGCAATACTTGCAAACCATCCGGAGGGGAAATCTTCTATTGGGCAGGCTGAGCCAATTCCTCTCTTAGTTGAGTTAATAAGAACTGGATCTCCTCGTAACAGAGAGAATGCTGCTGCAATACTTTGGTCACTTTGCATGGGTGATGTAAACCATTTGCAACTAGCAAAGGAGCTGCAGGCTGAACAAGTATTAAAAGAACTTTCAGAGAATGGCACTGATAGGGCCAAGAGAAAGGCTTCAAGTCTTTTAGAGTTCCTGCAACGAGCCGAAGATGTTGCTGAGTAGAACAGTAAGCACTAAGCAGTGTTGTAGTATCTCAGTCTTAACTCTTTCCTGGACTCTCTCCTTGTCCAGTCATCAATAGCAATGTTTTGTACTCATTTGTAAATAGATATTACTAAACTAAATTTGTGCATTGTACGTGTATTAATATATTGTGTAATCATATAAGTGTATGTAAAGTTGCATCAAAATAGATATATGTAAATCACATTATTAATTGTTATCTGTTATTCACCTTTATTTTTCTTTACTTTGCAAATTTGATCTCTCACCCGCCATCCTTTCATCTCCATTGATTTCCCACTCTCTCTACTACGTATCTGTCACTCAAATTTTTTCTCTCTTGAATGTAACTATGAGAATCTATCACTGGAGTCCTTACAAACGCACAATCATTGCCAAGGAATTGAAAAAAATAGGGGTCGTCTTTTATATTGACAAAACTCTATAGATTAAGTTTAGATATGCAATTACAACTCTTGTGCAACCTACTTATTCATCCAATTTTTTGAATTTAATTTCATTTTAGCCCAAAAAAAAAATGCACTTAAGAAAGAGAACAGACCCTACCCGCCGTGGGTCAACCCAGACTCCATCCAATTACCCGAATTAACACTCCTAATCACCACTACAAACACTACACCGCAACCGAAAAGTGAATGTCTCAAGTAAACAGAACAATCTTTGTGATTTGCACACCCGAATTTATACATTTCAATTACTCAAGAATTCTTCAAATCTCATTATATTAGTGTTTGGAATATGCGGTTTTGGGTTTGTCAAATCACTTCCTGGATAAATGACAGCTAAAAATGAATATTCATATTAGGGTAAACGACTTTAGAGAAAATTGGACGACTCATGTTCAATGTCTCCTAGCCCCCAGTTGGTCAAGTAAAGTCGCCTGAATGGTTGAACGAGCTTGCAACTAAGCATCCAAAATCATCGCAGCGAGCTAAAAGTATGCTAACGCCTGTGGACAAGGCAATTTGCCGATCAGACGCAAAAGTAGCAAAAGAGGAGGAAAAACTGAATTTAAGTACCACCATAACAATAAGGCAAATCGCCTTGGAAGTTAAGAACTAAACATCTTGTGCTTGCATTACTTGTTTCCAACCATATACTTGAGATATGATGAATTATTTGACTTAGAGAGATGGAAATTAAAACTCTATTGTAACGTAAGTAGAAGTTGAAATTCAAATTCAATTGCTTCCGATGAATGTCATATCTATGACTCCTTCCGCCTAAGATTGTCTCAAATTCTTTTTGGGGTCATTTTCTAAACATTACTCCATTTTAATTTAATTAGCACTGGTCTCCTCAATTTCTCTCTATTATTATGCACACGCTTAAGAATAAATTTACCTACTCACTCAATACAATTACGAATACTATAAAGCATGGAGAGGGGTATTTAGCAAATGGATGGAAAGAGTAAAAGTTCAAAAGTTCTTCAAAGAAGGTTCTTCTTCCTCACTTGCGTACCAATTAAGAAAGTGATCCCTGGGAAAAGTATTATCATCTATATTTTTTTGGACATGGTGAATTCCTGTCTAAAGAACTTTAAAGTAAAGCTTGCATCATATTTATATTATAAGACAAGATGACATGTAGTGGACGAGTACAGTCGGTATAAAGTGAACTTATTTTCTTATTTTCTTAATAACCTCACCCTTCAGTATTGCAAAAAGAAGAATCAAACTGCAGCATTAATCCAGCATTATGAAGAGCATTCTGATGAAACCATCATTAATTCAGAGATAAATAAGATTTACAGGACATACTGATTATCATAACACAAGGAACAAGCCGAGAGGGGTTATTCAACAGATATCCAGAGGTCCAGAGTATTATTGACAAATAATTAACATGAATATTTGATGATAAAACAAGTTAATAAGGGTATGCATTACATTAAGTCATCCCACTCTTGCGACTGACTGTACATCAACTTAAAATCCAATTTCCTAATGACAATACAAGCACCTTAAACATACCATATAAATTGAACAAGCTATATTGGAAATTTATACAACGGTGGCGTTCTTGAAATTTTGCCATTTGTTAGAATGTTCCTCTCTGGTCCAACTACGATGATGATTCAGGCCGAGGAAGCCGCTTAGCAATTTCCTACAGCAGAACCGCATATGTCAATTCAAGTCACATAAAACTAGTACAGATGTAGATGTATTTGATCTGCAATTGCTATTAGTTTTCTAGGAAAAAAAAAAGTGAACTTATTTTGCCTAATTTAAGCTTCTTGAACTTGTTAAATCTAGTAGCATTAGAACTTATTTCTCCAAAGTAAACAGCCTAATTAGCTATCAGTTCAGATTTAAGAACTAATATGTTAATGCTTAACGGTCTTTAATCTAAGTTTTAATATGTTAATGGTCTTCAACAATGACTTCAAAATTTTCATCTTTAAACATTAGTATACGTTATATAAAAAGAGGTAAATTTATGAATGCAATTTGTATCTCAATCTAATAATTAAATCACAAGTAAATTTTTTGACAGTTCAACTGATTTTCAGGCAACTTTGACAGAAAAGCAACAATTGAGAGTCGACAAAATACTATGAGAAAAAGGCAGCTTAAGGATTAATGTTACAGTATGTACCTCAAAGAGTTGATTTATGTTATCAGCTGTCTTTGCCGAGGTCTCAATATAGAACATCCCATTCTTCTCGGCATATTCAATTCCCTCCTTCATATACCATTATGGAATACCAATCAAAAAAAGGGGGAAAAAAGGCTAAATGTAAAGATACTTGTATGCAAAATATACAAAACCTATCACAATAACTCACCTCAGCAGGTATTTCTCTACGATCTAGAAGATCAGCTTTGTTCCCAACCAAAGCCATGACTATATCAGGACTCCCGTGTTTTTGCAATTCCTGCAGAATCATTCATGTATATGCAAATATCAATTTTAGACGATGAATTCAACAAGGCCATCAATGTTTTGCATCTAGAATGGCAGAAACTATTGTCAATAACAAATATGTCATACGAAAGGTGACACAAGACCTTGATGTCTAAGAACAGGATAATAATAGAACCAGACTTCGCTCCATGTTCCATACTCTCCCCAACAAACAATGAACATAAATAAATTCAGGAATTCCAGTGTATTCGGATAACACCACTCCATTCAATTCAGGAATTCCACTGCGTTTTGATAACACCAATTAATTCACCTTAAGTTCTTAGATACACACCTACATACATCGTGATCTCCCAAGGTCCTACAAACTATCCATGGATGAATAATCATTTATTAGAGCAACCTTAATAAATGATAGGCATGTGAAGATAAGATAGAGAGCAAAATATTCACCCACACCTGGCTCTTTCAGGCTCAGTAATAGTAATCAACAAAACTGAACAAGGCAGGCAAGCGAGACTCAAGTTAAGCATGCCATAGCAACTAAACCTATGCTCTTATAGTTAAAAATTCAATATGAGAAATTATTCTAAAACCTATGCAAAAGGAGTGCCATAGAACTCAACCCGAAAAAAGTGTAAGTGTATGCAATCAGTTGGAGATATACTTGAATGAGGCCTCAACAGCCTCAACATACTCCTAATTCAAATCTAGAACATCTTAAGTTCAGCTAAAACGACTCCATGAGGGTGTGTGCCGATAGCAAGTCATCAACATCACCATTAAGTACAGAATTTTTCTCTCGAGGTTGATAATTAGCTTGATGAGTTGTAAGGAGCAACTGAGCAACCACGTTCTCCAAACCTGGTTTGTATAGTGAGCTCATGGTTGACACATCTATGCAAGTATGCAGGAATAATTTTATGCACTTAATGGTCTTAATTGCATGATATGGAAACACATATTTGTAAATAATATATCTTATAACTATCCAGATGCCTTGCTTTTAGGTTCATGGCATGACTATTACCAAAATTTCTCCCTCTCATGAATGTTTCATTTATGCAAATCATTTCCTGATTGTTCTATATACTGATCAACAAATTTGTAGACTTAATCCAAGTTTTAGGATATAAAATTCTTTGGCTTTTGAGGCCCAAACCTGGCACATTGTGAAAAGAACATTGGTTGGCAAAAAATTAATACCTCTGGACATATGCAGTTAATGAAAATTGAATTGAATAAAGGAGGATTTTAAATTTTAAAGCAGGAAAATTTGCAAATATCCGGTATAAAATCAATTAAGATAGCCAGAAGATGGAAATGTTGAAAACCAATTGATTTAACCAGAATAAATTTGATATGGGAGAGCATCTAAAATGTCTCATCAAGCAAAGAAAACTAACTTTTGTCTTATAATAAAATATAAACAAGAATGGGGTCAGCTACATGAACTCATATATCTCTCGTACTTGCTAACCATGATTTTTCTCCTTCCACTCCCTAGTATCCAACATTATATGCTCTTGCAAACCCAACTTCATGTCCATTTTAACTCCTTCCTTCCAAGTCATCTTTGATCTTCCCCTATTTCTCTTCTATGATCCCCTTGATCCCAACCCTCCACTTTCCTCTCTGGTGCGTCATCCAATCCGCTTGACATGCCTAAACCAACACTCTACCACATTTTATGCTCATTGTCTACAATGCTAACTTTCCTCTCTTCATTTTCTAATTATATCCTTTAAAGTGTTCCCACACATCAATCTCAACATGCACATCTTTGCTACTTCCATCTTCCTAATATGATCCTTCCTGAATGCTTGACCCATATAACAAAGCTAGTCTCATAGCCGCTTTGATAAAACTTTCCCTTTAACTTCATACATATGCTACAACCACATTCCCCAGTTGCTTCTCCATTTGAGCCTATCGGACTTAATCATGTGGGTATATCTTATTTAATTTTTCCATTCTTTTGCAAATTCAACAAACAGGTATTGAATCACTCACAAACTTTCTTTACCATCCAATGTTACTATAAACCCCACTTGACTCTCGTAGTGCTAAAACTACAATTCATATACAAAACCTTGTTCCGACTTATTCAAAACCCCCTAAATTATAACTATATTAAAAAATAAATATAAAAAAAAAAAAAAAAAATAAAATATAAAAAAAATTTCACAAATTTGCAATAATGGATTGGTTGATAAAGGGTGAAAGAAATACTATTTTGTGCGAGAAAATGAGTTCTAGACATATATTATGTCTTACCAAGTTCAATGTGGCAAGGATTGATCAACTTGTTAGCTAGCTAGGTTTTGGAAAGCTTCATTCAAACAAGCTTCAAGTATGTAGCAAAATGAATCAAGTGGCAACATGGAGTGAGCAAGTAGTTTGACAAGGATGCTGGGAGTTTTGCATTGAATCCAATGTATAAAAAGGGTCAAGGCACACCAAGGCGTTTCAGAGTTCCTTGCGCCTAAGGCGCGCCTTATTGAAGTGAGGCACATATAATAAACAACAACAACAACAAAACCTTAGTCCCAAAATGATTTGGGATTGATTAACATGAATCGTCATCAGGAACCGTACGATATAAAGAAAGGGAAGTAACAAGATAATCAATTGAAAGAGTTTGAAAAAAGGTGAGTATAGTGAAAAAAGAAAGAACATCCAAGAAAAAAAGGGAGTTTTAAAAGGGAACCAAGAATAAAATTCAAGAAAGTTTCAAAGGCGCACTGAAGCGCATATAAACAATACAAAAAATTATGAATAAAATCCTTGTGCGCCTCGGGGGTGCGCGCTGACAAGCGCACTTTAGGGCGCGCTTTAGGGCATATAATTGGAGGATGTTGGTCGTATTTAGGACCGTTTTGGTCGTTTATTGCCTTGTTATGCTTATATCCCTTATATTACGTGCTTCGCGGGTTTCGGATTGTTTTTTATGTGTTTTCAGGTATAATTGACCGAGTTTAGTCGGGTCCCGAGCCGTTGGTGCGTGATCGAGCCAACTTTGGTCATAGTTCAGCAAACTAAGGATGTTGCAAGAATCTGCATAAGTTGCACAAGCAGCACGGCCGTGCCACATCTGGCACGCCCATGCCAGATTGCCCTCAACTTCACTGCCTATGCTGCACGTCCGTGCCATCTTCCATGTGCCTTTTGGCACGGCCGTGCCACTTTTGGCACGCCCGTGCCAATCACTCCAGCACGCCCGTGTCATTCGTCCTCCATGCCCGTGCCAATTCAACTGCAGCACGCCCGTGCCAGATTCAGCACGGCCGTGCCAAACCAGCAGCACGGTTTAGCCAATATCAGCACGCCCGTGCTGAAGTTCAAGAAAATAGCGACGAAGCTACTGCCATGCCTGCACGGCCGTGCTGATTCAAGAAGATTTCTGCGCATTTACTTTCCGAATTAAAACACATATATAGCCCGATTGTAAAGGTTAAGGGGGACAGATTTTTAGAGAGATATTGAGAGTACTTCCGTAGTTAAGGTTCCATAGTTTTCTTAGATTTTATTCTAGCAAATTCATAGTTCATCATATTCGAGATACTCTAGTTTTCCGGATTTTATTCAAGGCAAGATTAATTGGGGATTCTTTGTATTATTCATTGACATCGGATATCAAAGTTCCAATCTTTTGCATTGATTCGCATCGATTTATTGGTATTATTCGCTCCTATTTATTATTCAAAGCTTTATTATCCTTGATTAGAATTCATGTTTAGATTTATTATGCCTTTAGAATTTATTGTTGCTTTGATCATGAATATGTGTGAGTAGTTCCCTAACTAGGGTTTCGGGATGAAACCCGGCCTAGGTAATCTATGTAATTGAGGATTGGTTTTGATAAACGGATTGTGATTAAATTGATTATATGCGATTGGATGTTAATTCATTATAATAGGAGTAGCTAACCTAGAGTCTTTAATTTGATTGCATGTTATTCTTGGTTTGAACAAGAGATTGTGAATTGAGTATTTCATTATTGAATGTGGTTTGATTATGTATCGAGTAATGTTAAGTGCATGAGAAATCCAAGCTTAGTATTGCCTGTTGTCTTCCTATCACATGATATTGATCGGACATATAGTCTTTGCATATCCAGTTTGTCTCTATAATTCCTTATTGCTTAGTTACCAATGGTTAGGCGGATTCCCGTTCTCCCTAGTGTTTTAGTTTATTGATTTATTCATCTCATTAGTAGTTATTTAGAACACCATCTTTCATTTGACTTCGAACTAGCTTAGGTTTTAAGATTGATTTGCAATTACTCCCGTTCTTCGTGGACCGAACCTTTATTTGCCATTGTACTGGTTATAGGGTGTTCGTATAAATATTGTTTGATTAAGAGTTATATTGTGCGACCAATTTAACGCTTGTCACGCGCCTTAAGCTGCACCTCATCGAAATCACCTCGCCCAGACCAAAAAAAAAAAAATAGGCCTTGCGCCTCAGAGCCTAGGTGCAGCGTGCATTAACTTTACATTCCTATCACATTTTCGGAACAATGTTCAGTTGTTCACATAGTTTCGTTTATTTTTATTATCTTAATAGAATAAAGGTAAGCGAGCATGGGTAGTAGATAGGTTAGCTAGTGCATAATTTTTTGTTCTTATTAAAACTGCCAAAATAGTTTTAGCCTCCCTAACTATATATTTAGTGATTACAAATACTAAGATTGTTTGTATTGCAAAAATTTATACAAGTTCTCTTTCTTTGAATCAAGATTGAAAGAGATAAAAGATCACCTCATAATAGACTGCTTTTATTGTTGGGAAACACAAATAAGGTCAAGCGGATCAATAGAATGAGAACATTGAAGCTTAATTGAGCCCTTACAGAATCACATAAGTTATAAAGAATATGTTCTTATTTTCTTTTTCGCAATCTTTATTAAAGTTGAATCAGTGTATAGGCAGCAGCCTAGCAGGTGTGGATACACCTCATGGAGATGGGCTAAAGCAATTAAATGAACCTCAACTCCTCAATGCCACTACCTTTGAGGATAAGTTTATACTTAAGAGCTTAGTCATGCTGAATTTCCTACTATAGCCTCTTATGGTACAGAATGTTGGGCTTCTAAGAAGGAGCACATTAAAAAGATGGAGGTTACAAATATGTGTATGTTAAGGTGGATGTGCAGGAACACTCTAAGAGATAGAATCAGAAATGAGGTTATTCGCAAGAAAGTAGGTGTGGCAGGCATTGCAAACAAACTAAGGGAAAATCGCCTGCGTTGGTTTAGGCATGTAAGACGGAGATCCGAGGGTGCAGCGGTCCGAAGAGTGGAAGAGTGGAGGGATTAAACGAAGAAGAGGGAGACCGAAAATGACTTAATTGGAAGGAGTTAAGAAGGATGTGAAGTATATGGATTTGCATGAGAAAAAGCATTGGATCGTAAGGGATGGAGGAGGAAGATCTTTGTGGATGACTACACGGAATAATAAATTTTGGTTCGTGTAGCCAACCCCACTTATGGGATTAAGGTTTTGATTGATTGATTGATAGGAAACAAATAATTCATCTTCAGAGTCTTGGATCCTTATAGAGTTGCAGGTCTCAATTAACTAATGAGGCCCAGTACTAAAGCAATAGACTAAGCATTTCCATGCGCTTTCTAAAAGTAACATGCATCTTAAGGAAAAGCTAAATACAAGGAAAAGCTCAAAATATGCCAAGATGTGATAGAGCTAAACTACTCCAAAGGCCGTAAAGAAGGTAGGGCATTGATTTCTTGCTAAATTTTCTGTGAAACTTTTGCATCCAAAAGTACAACGTCATCTTGGCTATTATACTAACTCTTATAGCATTCTGATGTCATCTTTCTATCTCAATGAGCAACAGATGCACAATTTTGATTGTCTATCCCAATCCAGTAATTGAAAACACAATATAAAACTATGCTTAAATTGCCCCACATTTGTTCCAAGTTCCAATAGCCCTTCTATTGTGGCTATACAATAACTCAACCTAAGGAAATGTTTCCAAACAAACTACATAACAGCCAATTTGGATACCACTTCATGAATCCGTCATTTCTTAAGAAAACAGAATTATAAAAATAGAATTAAGGCAAAAAATGACTTATTGCCTCTAACAAGTTATATTAAGTGAAACTAAACATGTGCATTGATAAAATAGAAGTAATAAAATAATAATAATAATAAGTCATGAAATCGTACCTTTACCCAATATTGAGCTTTAGTAAATGACTCAGGACTTGTTAGATCATATACAACAACTGCAACTGCAGCTCCTCGATAATAAAGTGGAGCAAGCGCAGCATACCTACCAAACAATCAACTTCATATATTTGCATAATAGAACAAGATTATACAACATACTAACATTCTGCAAATTTCGGCATACCTTTCTTGCCCAGCAGTATCCCAGATTTCAAATTTAACAGTAGTTGAGTCCTGCAATGCTATTGTTTGCGAAAGAAAAGACGCTCCAACAGTCACCTTAACATCAAACAAAAAATTCAGTACACAATTCAGCACAGTCTCTCCTCTGATAGAATACAAGATAAATTTAATTAAACCCAATTCTTTCAACCTTGGATGTAGGGTCAAACTGACCACGTACAAAACGAAGAACAATACAGCTTTTTCCAACACCAGAATCCCCAAGAAGCACGAGCTGAAACCACCATAAAAAATCAGAAAAGCCTCAATTACACCGAATTCAGCTAAAATTAACAACACCCAGAACAAAAATTTGCAACTTAATTAAACAAAAATCAAAATTCAATGGCACCAAATTCACATCTGCAAGAAAAACTACCTTAACTTTCAAATTTTTGGCATCGGAAGGACCCTCAGTGCCAGGATTAAGACCATTTGGACCTCTAGTAGTTCTATCTGCCATGACATTAACCAAATTAAGGGTTTGATATGAATAAATTATATCAAGAAATATGAACCCTAGAATTAAATACCCAAATAATCAGAGTGTAAAGAATAGAAGAGTATAAGAAGATGATATACCAGGTGCAGAGGATGCGCAACCCATTTGGGCGACGGTGGTCTCTTCAGAAGTGGGAAACTGGGGATTGAGATGGCGGAATCTGAATGCAATGGGAAAAATTCTACGCCCAACTCGAGTTTTTCTTAATTTGGTTGACAACAAACTAAGGAGATTTTTTTTTTTTTTGGTTTTTTTTTTTTTATATAATAAAAAGAAATTTAAGATACACGGATTAGACGAGGAACTTCTTTTTGCAAGATCATTTCAAATTCTGTAGAATTAAATTGAGTTTATAGTGCCCACAAAGGGAGGGGAAAGATATAATAGTAGTGGAGGATCGGTCGTTAGGAGGAATAGACTTATTACTCGAAATGGACAAATATAAATACTATTAATATTGGCTTATAGTATTTTTAAAAAGAAACATCATTACGACATTTCTAGATACACCAAAAAAAAGGGTGGCAAACTTGGGGAGAGAGCGAGGAGAAAAAATCTTAAGAGACCGGACAAAATATAGGATTAAAGTAGAGGAGGGGAATGAATCTATCCAAGTATGAGCAGAGGTAGAAAACCAAAGATTTAAAGAGAAGTGTTGTGGGACTCGGAATGCGTATTACAAAACGAAACAACAAGAATGGACATTAAATCATCCCTTGAAAAAACGAATAAGATTTTCATTACTTGTATATTTTTTAAAGTAATGATTAGAAATAAGGAAGACTTAGTTGGTTATTAAGATTAAAAATCTATATCTATATCTATACTTTATTACATATTAAAAGCGTTTCTAAAAACGTTTATGTGCCACGTGGCACCCTCGCTATGTCATCTTTCAATTACTAGGTTAGAACCCGTGTGATGCATGGTTTATATAAAATCTATTTTTATAATTTGTAAATAAAAAAAATGGATAAATTATAAATAAAAATTATGCACCTTGTACAAAAATATTTGTACTTTTAAAATTTTAGATTTTCAACAAAATTATGATATAATACATGTTCAACGTCGCCTAATACATTTTTCGATGTAGGAGTCTATTTATTAGTGTGCTATTTACAATTTGTTTCATTTTTTTAGGATAAATTGATAGATTGTAGTTGTAATGTAGAAGCTTCTAATGTTTAAATTTCAAAATTGTTAAATATGGTAGCTTCACACAAAAAAAAAAAGGTGACATCATCCCTACATTTAAGCAGGAAAATTGTTATAAGTTTTGTTTAGTAATAGTTAATAGATAAGCATATTCTGTTTTGAGGTTTTTTGATGTCCTGCGGGAGAGTTACAATTCCAAGACTGACTTCTAGACGCCTGTACCTGCAAAACAACGAAGACTCCGGTGGGTGGGAGTTCCGCCTTCGACGGTCAAGTTCGAACGTGTATGAGGAATAAAGCGCGGAAAGTAAAGGGTCTCTCTTGGACTCCAAGAGAGTATCTGCAATGTGAAATTGCTCAGTTCGAGGTGTCAGGTGTCTGACTTTCTCTGATTGTGAGTTAACGTGAATTAAAATGTTTTTTTGAATCATGTTCCTCAAAGGGAAACAACTCCCTTTTATATGGTGTTGGAAAACGTGCCCAGTACTAGGTTTTAGTAAACCTAGGGCTGACTAGGCTTTGCCTAGGAATTTGGGCCGTAGAAGGCCATTTTCCTGATGGGCTATCTGTCTGCCACGTGCCGTGGCCTGGTTGGTCCATCTTGGACCACTCACGAGGTGACACGTGGCGGACTCTGGTTTGTTCACGTGGATGACACGTGGCAAGACGTGATTGGTCCACGTGGTGGGGGAAAATCCCCTAATAATTTGCCCCTCGCATAAGTGACATGGCATGCCACGTGGCGCCTGTGATAGGTGTCACGCCATGATAAGCTAACGGTTTTTTACCTTTTTTTTTATTGTCTCTTGGAATTCACCCCCCCCATAAATAGGGGATGTCCAAATCATTTGTTTGGACGTTTCCAAAAAATTCTAGAGAGCTTTTGTTTTTTTCGGAGAGAGAGCTTCCGACTGCACCAGACCGCTTGTTTTACAGACTTCCTGCTCTTACAGTCGTTGTAGACTTTCAAGTACTTCCGTCTTCATCAACTAAAGGTAAACGTCTGTTTTTTTTTTTTTTTTTTTTTGTACTTTGTTTTACTTTTGAAAATGGTTTCCCAAAAGCACATGGCACGACCTAGGTTAGTAATCAATCAATCACCGAGGACGGTTGAATCTAGAATTAGGAGTGTCGACTGCCCCTTGCTGGATCACCCTTCGCGAACTGCACCAAGTCCGACTGTCTATGTGTCTGTGCAAGACACCATGGCCAGAACTAAGGGAACAGCAAGGGTGACAAATTCAGACAGCTCTTTCTTTCATGCGCCTGTTAGCGAGTTGTCTGACGTGCCGCCTGGTGCCCCAAGTACCCTTAGTGATTCCATTTTAGACGAATCAGGGGAAGAATATGTTATGCCAGCCTTTGTTGATCTGGCTCGCCAGGCGGACCCTTCATCCGAGAGCTCAGATAGCGATTATGAGCCAAGCACTTTAAACAAATTTTCGGATGAATCTGAAGAGAGGCACTCTCGGCTAGAGAGTGCCCGAGAGTCCCTTTCAGTAAACTTAGGACCAAAATGGGCGGAGCCGTCTGCTTCCAATCGAGAGCAATACACCGCCTACTATCATCATGTTCCCAAAGGCAGGCGGAAAATGATGGTTGAAAAAATTGAGAGCTTCAGAGCTGACCATGTCATGGGACATGGGTATGTAATTTGCACGCCGGATGCCAAGGACACTGTAGTCTGGCCCGAGCAGTCCAGCTAAGGGGATGCCTGTTTTGGCTGTTATGAGGCGACAATTAAGGTTGGCCTGAGATTTCCTCTACATTTGGCTGTAGAGAACATTTTAGACGGATACTAGCTAGGTGTCTTGCATCTAGCCCCTAACTCTTGGTTCAACATCTTGGGCTATGTTTCCAGCTGTGAGATGCATGAGGTAGAGCCAAGCTTTGAGGCATTCGCTCATATGCACTACCTCAGCCGGACCCCAAAGACAAGCGGGACCAGCTGGAATCAGTTGTCTAGCCACAAAGGCTATATGATGACTGTGGGGAAGGAGAACAAGTGGAAAGATTGAAGGAACACTTTCTACATCATTTCCAGCCCTAACACAATTAGAAACAAAAAATTTAACAGGCGGCTCTGAGCTGCCGTCTGTTCCCTGTAAAGCCAAAGAAGAGATCCTTGACAGAGGGCTCTTCAAAGTAGACATACAGGCGAACCCAAGATTGGGGCGAGGGAGTTCATTCCTCAAACCTATGTTCCCAAGTATAAGTGGTTATACGATGGGACATATCTGGCCGCCTGTGGCCTAAGTGAAGAGATGCCGAGAGGTAGCTGACCGCCTGTTTAAATGTCTTGTGAAACTTAATTTATTTTGTATCAAACTAACTCCTTGATTCATGTTTTGCAGACAAAGCTATGGAAAAGCTCTCGGCCTCTAAGAAAGTTGCTGCTCAGTACTGCTCGACCATCCTTAGCAAGCGGCCAGCTGAAGAATCGCCTGTTGTGTAGGCGTCAAAGATGAACTTTCAACTGAACATATTTCATTTAGCTTTTCTGCCGCCTGCCTCTCACTTATTGAGATTATTTTGCAGGGCACTTTAACAAAGCCTTCCTCCTCCTCTCAGTCGGATCCTAAGGTTAGGAAACAGACGGCTAGTGATGTCACGACTCCTGGGAGAGCTAAGAAGCATGTGGCCTCAAGGCCAGGAAGCATTCCACCCCCAAAATCTCCAGCCGTTCCTACTAGCAGTTGGCTGGGGAAGGAGAAAGAGAAGGAGGCGGCTACTGAAGGTATCAAAGACCTGTGTCCTTTCCCTTACCCTTTGAGGTCAATTTTAATCAGCAGTCGCCTAGCCCCTCTAGGAGCAGTCGATCTATTGGCCGAATTTACACCAAGTACTTACAGGGTATTGATTGTGCAGATGTCCCTTAAAGGCCGGACCTGGTTCAGATGGCTAGGTCCTTGCTGAAGGCCATCCCTATCGAGGATAGGGAGTCTGTTAAGGGAGTCGGCACCCTTAACCTTGAAGCCATCCTGGCTCTCCTGGCCAACGTATACTTAGTAAAAAGTTCCTTGTTTGTTTAAATAATTGCTTAGCGCCTATGACTGACGATTGTTTTTTGGCCGTGTGCAGTCTATGTTGTGAGTGTATGGTCTCCGTAAGCCCCTGAGCGAAAAGAACAAAGAGGTAAAGGCTGCGAAGGCCCGGACCGCCTCTGATTATGACAAAGCTATGTTCCAGATTGCACAAAACGAAATTTTGACCACTGACATACTGTATTATCAAGCGTTTGTCGATTTTCAGGTCAAGGACTTAGAGCGGCCTAGAAGAGGAACTCAGAACCGGAGAAGTTCGTATCGGACCTCAAGGCTGAGCTCGCGCCTCTAAAGGAGGCGGACCAAGAAGCAGCCGACCTCCGCAGTCGGGTAGACAAGCTGAAGCAGCGGCTGGCCAACCTGAAGAGCAAGCTTGCCAAGAAATACACTTCAAGGGCCGATGAGGAGAAACAGGTGCTGGTCAAGGACATGATGGAGGACAACAACTTCATCATGGAGATGACCTGGGCGGCTCTCTTCCTAGAGACCAGCTATGACAGCTGGAGGAATCAGTTTGCCACCAGCTATGGGGCAAGACCATGACGAAGAAAAGGAGGGTGGCGAGTCGTTTGATTCCACCTCTAGGGAGTCGGACCAGGAGGAGGCGGAGGCGGATGGCGAGAACAAGGAGGAGGAGCCGGCTGGGGACCAGAAAGATGCGGCTCCTGAATCTGAGAAGCCTCCTCTAGAAGTTTAAGTATTTCTCTGGCCTGCGTGCCACTTACTTATATCATTACCCGACCAAGGGGTCGCGGTTTATTGACAACTTTAAATTTTAACATTTCCTGTCGGTCTTCTAGCCAATTGTTAATATTAATCATCCGGTTGTTTTTGCCGGTTTCTTCAAATTTTGAAGTTTTTGAATTTTTGCTTTTCATGAATTTGGCGAAGTGTATGTAGCTTGCTTCTTGTTTTCATGAATACTTTATATACCGACTGTCCTTGCCCTTGGGCGACTGGCGCCTGGTTTTCAAAGGTGAATTGATTCACTTGGAATTTTTGATACTCTGAGTATTACTATTTCTAGGTCAATCAATCACTATGGTGATTGCCCCAAACCAGGCGGTCAGCCGGCCATCGCCCAGGCGAACACCTAGCATAACTCGGCTCTCGGCTTTACAGTAAACCGCAATATACTAAGTTTGTACTTAGTTTATTTTATTGATTGTAAATAGTTCGTCTGCTTGGTGCTTGTACAAAACAGGCGCCAATCTGGATGTTTTTAATCAAAGTAGTTCTGCGGTGTTGCTAACCTAAATAGGAATAGTGGCCGAATGCCGTTTCTTTATTATAAGGACAGGCGGCTTCATTCGTACCTTTTAGATTCCATTGTAGGTTGGGTGAGTGACCATGAGTTAACCTTTTGAGGTTAATCAGTCTCCGCCACTTGAATTTGAGTAAACAGAAGAATCAGTCGGCCGTGGCCGCATGTTATTTTTCTGTTTACAATTTTTAGGCCATTGATCATTTCTCGTATGGAAACAGGCGGCGCTTGGAATATTCTGCCGTAGTAGTCGCCTGTAGGTTTACAAGCGGTTACTGCTTGCTAACCTTTAGAAGGAATAGTGGCTGAATACCGTCTGTTGGCCAAAAAACAGGCGGTGTGGTTCGAACTGTTTAGGTTCCATTCCAAGGTTGCCAGTGTGACTGAGTTAACCCTTTGGGTTAATCAATCTCTGTCACTTTGATTTGAGTGAGTAGAAGAAACAGGTGAATTTGGCTGCATGGTACCTCTTTATTCGCCAAGTTTTGCTTAGCTATTTACTCAAATTATGCCGACTGTATTGTCCCAAGCAATAACAGGCGGTTTCTGACTTAGATTTTAACTGTCTACCACGTGTTCGTAATAAAGCGGTACATTTATCTTTGTCTCAGGTCAAACGACTGCGAGGTTGTCTTGGAGACACTCGATAGGGCCGTTTGTTTTAGGTTTATAGAGCAATGTGCCACCCAAATGGGAATTTACCCGGATGGATGTCGCCGGACGCTTGCTCTTTTTTGGGACAGACGTATTAGTTTAAATTCATAAGGATCAGCCGGCCATGGGCCTCAGGTTGATCATCCAGCCTGTGGCCTCATTAGGTTGTTCAGAGAAGAACAGTTTGCTAAGTTGTCTAGACTTAACATTTTTACTCATGCGAGAGTAAGTGATTAAAAGAAATAGGGCCGACTGTGTATTACACAGGCGGCTTGCCCCACTGAGGAGACTTGCAAAAAACTAAAAAATAAATTGTAAATTCCATTGATATGCTTACATATACAAATAATTTACAAATCTCAAAAGTAGTACTTTTTCAAGTTGTCTACATTCCAAGTTCTGGCTAGCTGCCTGCCGTCTGGTGTTTCCAGGCGGTAGGTGCCGCCTCTAACTTCTTCATAGATTTGGTAAGGGCCATCCCAATTAGGGTCAGCTTTCCTTGCTCGTTGGCCCTACCAATTGCTTCCATTTTTCGTAGCACAAAGTCCCCTACTTTTAAGGGCTGCTTGTGCACTTTTTTATTGTAAGCTCTCGTCATTCTCAAACGGTAGATCTCATGGTTCAAGGCTGCATTGCCCCTGCGTTCTGGAATTGAATCCAATGCTAGCCGCATGGCCTCCCAGTTAGCCTCTTTGTCATAAAGCATGAATTAAAGGGTCGGCTCATAGTGCTCAATAGGCAAAACAACCTCTGCCCCATAAACCATGAGAAATGGAGTTTCAATAGTCGCCCCTTTTTCAGTCATCCTGATGGCCCATGGAACATGCGGTAGCTCGTCAGCCCATAGGCCGCCAGCTTTTTCAATCTTCTTTTTGATGACATTAGAGATTAACTTGTTAAAGGCTTCAACCTGGCCGGTTGCTTGGGAGCGGCCGACTGATGCAAAACAGTAAGAGATCCCTCGGTCTCGCAACCAACTACTTGAGAGTAGGCGTCTCGAATTGAGGTCCATTGTCAAAGACCATAAACATAGGTACCCCATACCGAGTGATGAAATTTCTCCAAATGAAGGAGATGACATCTTTTGTTTTATTGCCCTTGACTACCTCCGCTTCTTCCCACTTGGTGAAGTAGTCGACTGCTACCAAAATATATCTCCGTTCGCCTGTAGCAGGCGTATAGGGACCCAGAATGTCCATGCCCCATTTGGCGAATGGTATTGGGCTATGGATAGCCGTCAGGTTAGTTGCCGGACGATGGATGAGCTTGCCAAACCTTTAACACCTGTCACATTTTTTCACCATCTCCATGGCGTCTGCTTCTAGGGTAGCCTTGCCACCTGGCTCTCTTTGCTAGGGTCCTACCGCCTATGTGAGAAACACAGAACCCTGAATGCAAATCTTCGAGGACCTCTCGGCCCTTTTCTGGGGTAACACACTTCAAAAGAGGTTGAAGATAGCCTTTCTTGAAAAGTTCCCCTTTATGAATTTCAAAGTTGGATGCACGTTTTTTCATTATGATCATTTCTGGGTAAGTATCCGGAAGGGTGCCGTCTGTTAAGTATGCCCGGATGCCATCCATCCAAGTTAAGCTTCGATCAAGGACTCCAATAGGTTCCTCCTCGATGCTTCTTTTTTCCATCACTTCCCAGAAAACAGACCTTGGTGTGTTACAAGAGGTGGATGATGCCAATTTGGAGAGGGCATCCGCCTGGTTATTCTCGGACGTGGGCACTTGACTTAGGTGGAATTCTTCAAGTGTCCCAGCCTCTTCTTTGATCGCCTGTAGATACTTAATCATAGCTGGATGTGTGGCTTCATAGTCACCATGGTATTGGCTAACAATCAATTGTGAATCAGAACAGGCGTCTACTTTCTTTGCCCCAGCCGCCTTACACATGCGGATTCCGGCTAGTCGGGCTTCATATTTTGCCTCACTGTTCGAGGCCTAAAACTTAAAACGCAGTGCATATTCATATTTGTCCCCTTTAGGAGACTGACATATGACGCCTGCACAACTGTCGTTCATTGTGGAGCTCCCGTCCACATATACCTTCCAGACTTGATCAGGATTGCCTGGTTCAGCCGGCCTAGTCATTTCAACAATGAAGTCGGCAAGTGCCTGCCCTTTTCACCGCTTTCCTCGGCTCAAAAGTAATTTCTAGGCTTTGCATTTCAATTGCCCACTTAATCATTCGGCCGGATGATTCCATGGTTGTCAGTGGCCGCTTGATTGGTTGATCAGTGTAGACCATGACCAGATGTGCCAAGAAGTAAGGTTTCAGCTTCTTAACTGCTATGAAGAGGGCCAAGCCAAATTTTTCAACCGTGGAGTACCGTAACTCAGCATTTTTCGGACATGGCTGATGAAATAAATTAGATCAAGAAATATGAACCCTAGAATTAAATACCCAAATAAATAGAGTGTAAAGAATAGAAGAGTATAAGAAGATGATATACCAGATGCAGAGGATGCGCAACCCATTTGGGCGACGGAGGTCTCTTAAGAGTTGGGAAACTGGGGATTGAGATGGCGGAATCTGAATGCAATGGGAAAAATTCTACGCCCAACCCAATTTTTTCTTAATTTGGTTGACAACAAACTAAGAAGATTTTTATTTATTTATTTAATTTTTTTTTTTGTTTTTTTGTTTTTTTGTTTTTTTTTTTAAAAAAAATAAAATTTTAAGATACACGGATTAGATGAGGAACTTCTTTTTGAAAGATCATTTCTTATTCTGTAGAATTAAATTGAGTTTATAGTGCCCACAAAGGGAGGGGAAAGATATAATAGTAGTGGAGGATCGGGCGTTAGGAGGAATAGACTTATTACTCGAAATGGACAAATATAAATACTATTAATATTGGCTTATAGTATTTTTAAAAAGAAACACCATTACGACATTTCTAGATACACTAAAAAAAAGGGTGGCAAACTTGGGGAGAGAGCGAGGAGAAAAAATCTTAAGAGACCGGACAAAATATGGGATTAAAGTAGAGGAGGGGAATGAATCTATCCAAGTATGAGCAGAGGTAGAAAACCAAAGATTTAAAGAGAAGTGTTGTAGGACTCGGAATGCGTATTACAAAACGAACAACAAGAATGGACATTAAATCATCCCTTGAAAAAACGAATAAGATTTTCATTACTTGTATATTTTTTAAAGTAATGATTAGAAATAAGGAAGACTTAGTTGGTTATTAAGATTAAAAATCTATATCTATATCTATACTTTATTATATATTAAAAGCGTTTTTAAAACGTTTATGTGCCACGTGGCACCCTCGCTATGCCATCTTTCAATTACTAGGTTAGAACCCGTGTGATGCATGGTTTATGTAAAATCTATTTTTATAATTTGTACATTAAAAAAATGGATAAATTATAAATAAGAATAATGCACCTTGTACAAAAATATTTGTACTTTTAAAATTTTAGATTTTCATCAAAATTATGATATAATACATGTTCAACGTCGCCTAATACATATTTTAATGTAGGAGTCTATTTATTAGTGTGCTATTTACAATTGTTTCATTTTTTTAGGATAAATTGATAGATTGTAGTTGTAATGTAGAAGCTTCTAATATTTAAATTTTAAAATTGTTAAATATGGTAGCTTCACACAAAAAAAATATAAAAAAATAAAAAAAGATGACATCATCCTTACATTTAAGCAGGAAAATTATTATAAGTTTTGTTTAGTAATAGTTAATAGATAAGCATATTCTATTTCGAGGTTTTTTGATGTCCTGCGGGAGAGTTACAATTCCAAGACTGACCTCTAGAAGCCTGTACCTGCAAAATAACGGAGACTCTAGTGGGTGGGAGTTCCGCCTTCGACGGTCAAGTTAGAATGTGAATGAGGAATAAAGCGCGGAAAGTAAAGGGTCTCTCTTGGATTCCAAGAGAGTATCTGCAATGTGAAATTGCTCAGTTCGAGGTGTCGGGTGTCTGACTTTCTCTAATTGTGAGTTAATGTGAATTAAAATGTTTTTTTGAATCATGTTCCTCAGAGGGAAACAACTCCCTTTTATATGGTGTTGGAAAACGTGCCTAGTACTAGGTTTTAGTAAACCTAGGGCTGATTAGGCTTTGCCTAGGAATTTGGGCCGTAGAAGGCCATTTTCTTGATGGGCTATCTGTCTGCCATGTGCCGTGGCCTGATTGGTCCATCTTGGAACACTCACGAGGTGACACGTGGCGGACTCTGGTTTGTTCACGTGGATGACACGTGGCAAGACGTGATTGGTCCACGTGGTGGGGGAAAATCCCCTAATAATTTGCCCCTCACAGAAGTGAGATGGCATGCCACGTGGCGCCTGTGACAGGTGTCACACCATGATAAGCTAACGGTTTTTTACCTTTTTTTTCTTTTTTTTTTTTACTGTCTCTTGGAATCCACCCCCCTATAAATAGGGGATGTCCAAATCATTTGTTTGGACGTTTCCAAAAAATTCTAGAGAGCTTTTGTTTTTTTTTTCAGAGAGAGAGCTTCCGACTGCACCAGACCACCGGTTTTACAGACCGCCTACTTTTACAGTCGCTGTAGACTTTCAAGTACTTCCATCTTCATCAACTAAAGGTAAACGTCTGTTGTTTTTTTTTTCATACTTTGTTTTACTTTTGAAAATGGTTTCCCAAAAGCACATGGCACGGCCTAGATTAGTAATCAGTCGGTCATCAGGGACGGTTGAATCTAGAACTAGGAGTGCCGACTGCCCCTTGCTGGATTACCCTTTGCGAACTGCACCAAGTCCGACTGTCTATGTGTCTGTGCAAGACACCATGGCTAGAACTAAGGGAACAACAAGGGTGACAAATTCAGACAACTCTTTCTTTCATGCGCCTGTCAGCGAGTTGTCTGACGTGCCGCCTGGTGCCCCAAGTACTCTTAGTGATTCCATTTTAGACTAATCATGGGAAGAATATGTTATGCCAGCCTTTGTTGATCTAGCTCGCCAGGCGGACCCTTCATCCGAGAGCTCAGATAGCGATTATGAGCCAAGCACTTTAAACAAATTTTCGGATGAATCTGAAGAGAGGCACTCTCGGCTAGAGTGTGCCCGAGAGTCCCTTTCAGTAGACTTAGGACCAAAATGGGCGGAGCCTTCTGCTTCCAACCGAGAGCAATACACCTCCTACTATCATCATGTTCCCAAAGGCAGGCGGAAAATGATGGCTGAAAAAATTGAGAGCTTCAGAGCTGACCATGTCATGAGACATGGGTATGTAATTTGCACGCCGGATGCCAAGGACACTGTAGTATGGCCCGAGCAGTCCAGCTACGGGGACGCCAGTTTTGGCTGTTATGAGGCGGCAATTAAGGCTGGCCTGATATTTCCTCTACATTCGGCTGTAGAGAATATTTTGGACGGATACCAGCTAGGTGTCTGGCATCTAGCCCCTAACTCTTGGTTCAACATCTTGGGCTATGTTTCCAGCTGTGAGATGCATGAGGTAGAGCCAAGCTTTGAGGCATTCGCTCATATGCACTACCTCAGCCGGACCCTAAAGACAAGCGGGACCGGCTGGTATCAATTGTCTAGCCACAAAGGCTATATGATGACTGTGGGGAAGGAGAACAAGTGGAAAGATTGAAGGAACACTTTCTACATCATTTCCAGCCCTAACACAATTAGAAACAAAAAATTTAACAGGCGGCTCTAAGCTGCCGTCCGTTCCCCGTAAAGCCAAAGAAGAGATCCTTGACAGAGGGCTCTTCAAAGTAGACATACAGGCGAACCCAAGATTGGGGCGAGGGAGTTCATTCCTCAAACCTATGTTCCCAAGTATAAGTGGTTATACGATGGGACATATCTGGCCGCCTATGGCCTAAGTGAAGAGATGCCGAGAGGTAGCTGACCGCCTGTTTAAATGTCTTGTGAAACTTAATTTATTTTGTATCAAACTAACTCCTTGATTCATCTTTTGCAGACAAAGCTATGGAAAAGCTCTCGGCCTCTAAGAAAGTTGCTGCTCAGTACTGCTCGGCCATCCTTAGCAAGCGGCCAGCTGAAGAATCGCCTGTTGTGTAGGCGTCAAAGATGAACTTTCAACTGAACAGATTTCATTTAGCTTTTCTGCCGCCTGCCTCTCACTTATTGAGATTATTTTGCAGGGCACTTTAACAAAGCCTTCCTCCTCCTCCCAGTCGGATCCTAAGGTTAGGAAACAGACGGCTAGTGATGTCACGACTCCTGGGAGAGTTAAGAAGCATGTGGCCTCAAGGCCAGGAAGCATTCCACCCCCAAAATCTCCAGTCATTCCTACTAGTAGTTGGCTGGGGAAAGAGAAAGAGAAGGAGGCGGCTACTGAAGGTATCAAAGACCTGTGTCCTTTCCCTTACCCTTTGAGGTCAATTTCAATCGGCGGTCGCCTAGCCCCTCTGGGAGCAGTCGGTCTATTGGCCGAATTTACACCAAGTACTTACAGGGTATTGATTGTGCAGATGTCCCTTAAAGGCCGGATCTGGTTCAGATGGCTAGGTCCATGCTGAAGGCCATCCCTATCGAGGATATGGAGTCTGTTAAGGGAGTCGGCACCCTTAACCTTGAAGCCATCCTGGCTTTCCTTGCCAACGTGTACTTAGTAAAAAGTTCCTTGTTTGTTTAAATAATTGCCTAACGCCTATGACTGACGATTGTTTTTTGGCCGAGTGCAGTCTATGCTGCGAGTGTACGGTCTTCGCAAGCCCTTGAGCAAAAAGAACAAAGAGGTAAAGGCTGCGAAGCCTCGGACGACCTCTGATTATGACAAAGCTATGTTCCAGATTGCACAAAACGAAATTTTGACCACTGACATACGGTATTATCAGGCGTCTGTCAATTTGTAGGTCAAGAAGGACTTAGAGGCGGCCCAGAAGAGGATCTCAGAACTGGAGAAGTCCGTATCGGACCTCAAGGCTGAGCTCGCGCCTCTAAAGGAGGCGGACCAAGAAGCAGCCGACCTCCGCAGTCGGGTAGACAAGCTGAAGCATTGGCTGGCCAACCAGAAGAGCCAGCTTGCCAAGAAATACACTTCAAGGGCCGATGAGGAGAAACAGGTGCTGGTCAAGGACATGATGGAGGACAACAACTTCATCATGGAGATGACTTGGGCGGCTTTCTTCCCAGAGACCAGCTATGACAGCTGGAGTAATCAGTTTGCCACCAGCTATGGGGCAAGACCATGATGAAGAAAAGGAGGGTGGCAAGTCGTCTGATTCCACCTCTAGGGAGTCGGACTAGGAGGAGGAAGAGGCGGATGGCGAGAACAAGGAGGAGGAGCTGGCTGGGGACCAGAAAGATGCGACTCCTGAATCTGAGAAGCCTCCTCCAGAAGCTTAAGTATTTCTCTGGCTTGCGCGCCACTAACTTATATCATTACCCGACCAAGGGGTCGGGGTTTATTGACAATTTTAAATTTTAACATTTCCTGTCGGTCTTCTGGCCGACTGTTAATATTAATCATCCGGTTGTTTTTGCCGGTTTCTTCAAATTTTGAAGTTTTTGAATTTTTGCTGTTCATGAATTTGGCTAAGTGTATGTAGCTTGCTTCTTGTTTTCATAAATACTTTATATACCGACTGTGCTTGCCCCTGGGCGACTGGCGCTTGGTTTTCAAAGGTGAATTGATTGACTTGGAATTTTTTATTCTCTGAGTATTTTTATTTAAGGTCAATCAATCACTATGGTGATTGCCCCAAACCAGGCGGTCAGGCGGCCATCGCCCAGGCGAACACCTAGTATAACTCGGTTCTCGGCCTTACAGTAAACCGCAATATACTAAGTTTGTACTTAGTTTATTTTATTGATTGTAAATAGTCCGTCTGCTTGGTGCTTGTACAAAACAGGCGCCAATCTAGATTTTTTTAATCAAAGTAGTTCTGCGGTGTTGTTCAATCTTCCGGCCATTAGATGTGTGATTTTCTTGCAATCGGAAGACCATTTATCATGAGCCTAATCGCTAATGATTCCCTTAGAGAAGTAGCTTGGAATGGGAGTATCAAGAGTGTACTCCAAGGAACAATTCTGAAGAGTTTTCCTGAGTTCCTCCTCCTATTCCTTGAAGTTGACCAAGTTAAGGCTGAAAGGCAACTTGTCGGGGAGTTCCGGGCACATAGAGTTGTTGTTTGAGTTACTTGCAGACATGTTTCTACAGTTGAAAGAATTTGAAATGAAAAACCATTCATAAAACAATAAGTTTGAAATTTAAAGCGTTCATGCACATTTTCAATCTTATTGAGCATTTTATCCACGTATTAACCTTAGTCCCTTTTAGGCGAGAATAAAATGATTCCAAGATCCCAAAAATTAAAAAGTGATTAAGCATTCTTTGGCTTGTCTTAACACTTAATATTTTAGGGTAAGCAATCCAATTGCTAATAGCTCCTAGCTACTCTTGTTTCAATAAAACGCGCATCTAATGCTTCCTTGACATTTTATCTCCATTGACACGACATCTAAGGACTCCTTACCGATATCGTTGAACTTAACCAAGACAACTTGTATACCTAGTATACCTTACGTTCCTAGGGAAGTAGTGATGCCTCGCTTTGGCGTAGCCCATCACATACGCACATTAGTGATGCATATTTTAAGAACAATTATATATAGGGACCTAGGGTTTCTATGTTGGTTGATTTAAGTGAACTCAATTAATCATCGTAACATTTGAAATCCTAAACATGCACCTAACATATCATTCACATATATAAGAACAATTATATATAGAAAACATGAAATAAGATGCATTTGGAAACTAGCATGACCCCTTGAAATCTTTAAATCTTCAAGAGTCTCCGTCTTGGCTCGTTTTCATAGAAACGCCCTCTTGAGACATTTTTGCCAAAATAAAATTTACTAGCTACTACTACTAGGATTAATCTAAATATTAAGGTACAAAAATACGCAATGGTACGCAGACCGTATTTAGATTTACAAAAATACATAACGGATCGCAGTCCGTATTTACTATCCTAATCGGCCCCCACTAGTTGCCATTCTCACGAAACCTGTGAAACAATATATCTTCCATTCATCCATTCACTATATGTGAATGACCCATGCATTTTATAACGAAAAACAAGTAACAATGCATAACGCGCTCGAACTAGTAACTATCTTAGGTGGTTAATCCAATTAACGCGCCTAATTAAAACTAGTCAACGTTGTTTAACATTTTATGTGATTAAGACGCAATTATTTCATGCAATTAACAAAGCTCCCACTAAATTCCGCATCCAACTTAATTAATCCAATTAATTAATCCTGTTAACCGAAAATTTGTCAAAATCAAAATTTTACAAAGGCCGGAAAAACCGAGGCCTAGCCTCGTTAAAATAATTAAATAAAATTAAAATGGCAAAATTTTGCAAAAACCGATAGCCCAATTCAAGCAAGAAATCGACCCACCCAAAAATCGTGGGATGCGCACCATGGCTGCTTAGCAGCACTTGGGAGATGCGACTGCCTGTGCTAGGTGCTGGCATGCATGCCCAGCAACACATGCCACGCTTGCTGGCACCAGCAGCTTGCTGCGCATGCTACGCATGCTTGCTGCTTGCTGGCACTGGCAGGCGAGTGGCTGGCTTGCTTAGGCTTGCTGCCCAGCAGCACGCACAAGCATGGCCAGCAGCCATCCACCACGCACCACACATATAGCAGCACACACACACGAGCCAAGCCACACAGCAGCAACATCAATTTGAGGTGGAGCACCCTTGTGCGCACCTAAGGCAGCCACATCTGAGCTGCGAGAGCAGCCCAGCTAGCCTTGGTGGCGCATGGGTGTTTTGCCTCGGTTTGCGTGCTTTTTCTCGGGATTTTAATCCCGTTATACGTGTGACATAAAATTAATTTTAAATTTATTTTAGAATCAATTTAGGCTAAAAATGAAATTAAAACAAGTCCAAATTATTTAAATTCAATTTTTAATGGTGCACAAGCCTAAATTATTCAAGAACCATTCTTAAAACAATTTAGGTCTTTCTTTATGCTACAAAAAATTGATGGGCTACACTCATAATTAATTTAATCAAAATTGATGATGAGATTTGACAAAATTAAAGGGGTTGGAAAAATAAACCCTTTCATACATTGAAAAATTTCCCAACAATAACTTGTGTAAAATTAAAAAATTACATATTCCAATATGAAGATTAATCAAAATTCAATCATAAGTTTTGAACTTTAAGGACTTTAATCAAGACAAAAATGATTAAATCCAAAAATTAGTTCAACATGGAATTTAGCAATCAAAGTTCCAACCAAATAAACAATTAAAGATTGGATCTTTGAAACTTTAGGGGCTTCAAAATTGCAAGTTCACTATAAACATTCACACTTGAAGCAATTTATTTGCAATAATGTGAAAAATTCAAGTTTATGTGAAAAGTGAACACACCTAATTAAGCACCAATTATGACTTCATAAACATGCTTAATGAGGTTTATAATTGCAGTAGACTAGGGATGCAACCATACATTTAATCTACCTTCAACATGCAATAATTAATCAAGGTTAAAAGATTTAAAAATTTTCGTCAAAAACGGAAAAAAACCCTCGAAAAACATATTTCTGCGTGGATTTTGGCTTCTGGACAACCCTCAAAGGATCGGAAACGATTTAGAACATCGATTCCACCCAAAAATCATTATTTTTGAGTCGAAATCTGGGTTTGTCAGCCAAATTAGTAAAAGTACGAAATTAAAACTAATTAAAACGAGCTTCTAATCCAATTACAAAGCATAACCAGAAATTTAAATCAATTTTAAATCACCTTAATTAATTATTAGTCACAATAATTAAAGTGAGCGCGGATCCGATACCGCTGTTGGGTTTCGTAAAGTCCGACTCTACGTGGAAGAAGAAACCCACCCAAGACCCGCACACTAATTAAAAGCGACTAAGCATGCAATCACAAATTATACAGCAATTAAGAGAGAGAAGGAAAAGACATTCATACCCTTGGCGTGTGCTTCGCTCGAATCCCGAGCACTTACTTCAAAACTCGAACCCCACAAATGCGAAAGTCTCCCACGGCACGTACCCACGAACCCGACCCGAACGGTCCAGGTCCCGAAGGTTAGTTGGGACCCGACCAATAAAAACTAGAGTTTTACGAACTTAAGGTTTTCTCACTTTTCTAAGGAGATGCCTTTTTAGTTCCACTCAAGTGTTCTTCCCAAATCCCAAAACCTTGGTATTTATAGGGAAATGAACCTTGAATTCCCATTCTCAATCAATGTGGGAGATTTGTAATTTTCCCATTTTATTTTAATTAAAACAAAAATAAAATTGCAATTTTATCAATAAGTTACAAGTGGCACAAGGAGGATGAGAGATTAAGTGAGGACCATTTCCAAGGGGGGGGGGACCATAGCCTTGCTCCCCAAGGCAAAGCTCACACCCTTGGTCCCCACAAGCAAACCGACTCTCCCCATCCAAGTGGCTGGCTGGCAGCCTGCCTTGGCTGCCAGCTGGCGCCTAACACCAAGGCTGGGCAGCCTGGGCCAGCCAGCTAGCACACATGCGCAGCCAGCCAGCACAAGGCCAGCCAGCACGCACTGCTTCGTTGCTGGTTGGTGCGTGGTGCTGGGCGCTGCTATGCGACGCACACGCACACACAAGCATACAGCCAGCATGCATGCGCACCCAGCTAGCACAAGGCCAGCCAGCACGCATTGCCTCGCTGCTGCTTGGTGCATGGTGTTGTGCCATGCTGCTGCTGCCAGCGCCTAGCATGCTAGCAAGGCCTAGCCTTGTGATGCTTGCTGGGCTAGCTGTGCGCCAGCGCCTAGCATGCTAGCAAGGCCTAGCCTTGCGATGCTTGCTGGGCTAGCTATGCGCCAACGCCTAACATGCTAGCAAGGCCTAGCCTTGCGATGGCTGGGCGCATGGCATGCTAGCACACATGCACGGCTGCGATGCTTGTGGTGGCTAGCTAGCATGCATGGGCCTAGCACACCTAGAATGCTAGGCTTGCGACTAGCATTGCAATGCACATGCTAGCTCAAGATAGTCTAGCACTCGCATGGCTAGGCTAATGCGAGGCTACGGCCTAACTCGAACTTGTAACTTGATTGATTTCACGTCTCGTTGAGTTCTAAATTTGACTCGACTTGCGACACTCAGTCTCGACGCTCTAAGCTCGATATCCGACGTCTTTGTTCGTAAAACTCTG
Organism: Chenopodium quinoa; assembly: GCF_001683475.1. NCBI lineage: Eukaryota > Viridiplantae > Streptophyta > Magnoliopsida > Caryophyllales > Amaranthaceae > Chenopodium > Chenopodium quinoa. Next base: position 2,662,934 of record NW_018742287.1, on the reverse strand, counting down.
ACGACTCATCAAATCCTTCGGATTGATTCGTCGTCTCGGATCGGTTGTTCGATTGGGTTCGACCCGAAGGGTTCAGTCAAGATTAAGCTATGATATTAATTGTATATTAATATTACTGATTGGAAGCGGCCTCCACCTAGGCATTCTGATCAGTTGACCATGCTGAAGAATCAGGTTTCTAATAATTCTAAACCCTCTATCGGAATAATACACTTGTTGGAAGGACACCATTCCTTTCAGTAACCGGGTGGCCAACCATAATGACCTCGAAAGTTCTCTTGTTGCCAAGAGGTCAAGGGAGTATATTGCGAGGGCAACTCAAGGGGGGCATGGTGAGTGGGATTGACATAGGGGTAGTTAGGATCACCCCTATAGTCGCTCCCACTAGGCACACGGTAATTGTAGTTACCATGTTCATCCTGAAAAAAGCGCAACTCGGTACTAGGTCCTTGCGGACCTTGCCAAAATGGATATGTAGGCTTACCATCACCCCCTAAGGCGGTACGGGACCGTGTTGTGGCGAAAAATATGGATAATTAATCACGGGGGTGATTTTGCCTCGGTTTACACTAACATCAAACAAAGCTTGTGGTTGGAGAAACATACCTTGTTGCATCTCCATGAGTCCTCGCATGCCAACTTGCATGCTCTTCATTTCTATGTGCATGGTCGCAAAAATCTTGCTCGAACATGCCTTCCAAACCAAGTTGCAAGCTCGTCACTTGTGCTTGCAAAGCCTCCATATCTTGGTTGGAGCCTTGATGTTGTTGTCGTCGTCGTCGGCATCGTCGTCGTTGTTGTTGTTCACCACCATCACCATCTTCACCATCATCACCATACTCATCCTCCTTCTCATCACCCGGTAACCGATTACTCAAGGGCACAAACCAAACATTCGGAGCAAATTGTTGCAAGGAATTAAGTCAAGGAAGGGTTTGGGAGATAACACCGGTTCTCATTCCTTACTAACCAATCGACTACCTCATCATTGCTATTCTTTGCAATGAAATTCACTTGCTTGAGTTGAGGGATGTCGAGGTAGATATCATTAGCATCGCCCACCGGAGTGCATGAGGCAAGAAAGCGGTCATACCCAAAGCTTAAAGCTAACCGAGTGACCATACTTCCATAAGTAATCTCACCCGTTTTCCTTCTTCCAACCATTGATACACAACTCCTCATGAATAGATGTCCCATTTTCAACCTCCCTCGCCACTCTTCTCTCGTGGCTAGCCAAAGTACCACCAAATCAAGCTTCGACGACATCTTTCCCAAATTGACGTCAGGGTTGAAGTCGAGAGCTGCTGTGAATTCTCGAAGTGAAAGAGTATGACGAACATTAAGAAGATGGAAGGTAATCTCGAAATCGGCGTCACCAACCGGGGTGGTAGAGAAGGAATCTAGAAACTCCCTTGTAGGCTCAAGATAGGCCCGGAAGGCGGAGTTTACAAAAACACCTATCCGAAGGTTCGCAAAAAGCAACCACAAATCCTCGTTGATGCTCAATTTGATCATATCTCCTCTATGATAATGGCGACAAGGTCTTATGATTATCTTCTTGAGGTCGGTGTGGATTAATTTGTGTAGTGGGTTATGGAATTTTAGAGTTGGTAGAGCTAAGGTGTTCATTGGAGGCATGTGTTTCACGGGTTTGTTGGGGCTCCTCAATCCTCACTTGGGGCTCCTTCCCCTTCCACCTTTTGGAGGATAAAGATCTTAAGATTCTTGACATGATTTATCCACAAAGATGAACACCAAAAAACTCAATTTATCAACCACAAGCACCACCAATACCAATATCACCAACCACCACAATACTACCACCACAAGCAATCAACAAAGAGACCCACTTCCAAACTTCGCCAAAATTCACCAAAGATGAAAAATAATGCTAAACGATCAACAACAACAAATTTTAAGCATAAAAGATTAGTAAACAACAACCATAAGAATCAACATTATCAATTCAATCATAAAAATACCCAAAATCAATACTACTACTATTCACAGGTATGAAACAATCAATCATCCAAATATGAAAAATTAAGCTAAAATAAGAGTAGAGAAGATGATTATACCATACAAGAAGCAAAATTAGCCAAGCTTGGAGCACCAATTCACCAAAGTTCAAAAATCCCCAATTTGTTCTTCAATGGAGATTGAAGCTTGAAGAAGAAGAAGAAATGGTGAGTAGTGGTATGGAAAATGGTTAATTTGAGGAGAATTGTGTGGGAAATGATGGATTTGTGTGGGAAATTTGTGAATTAGGATGATGTTTGTAAAGATTTGGGGGTTAGGGTTTGAAGTTTAGAGTGAGAATGAGTAAGTGTCGTGAGTTAGAAGAATAAGAAGTGTGGAAAAAGAAAGGAAAGAAGGAGGAAATAGCTCAGCCTAGGCTCGTGCGCGCCCGCGCGTGGGTCGCACTAGTGGTCGCGCTGCTAATTTTCTCTCGGCATTTCTATGGAGCGCCCGCACACACTTTCTACGTGCCCTCGCACCCCTGTTTTACCTCTATCTCCTTCTTAAACCCCTTGTTCTAGCATTCTTCACTGCATTTACCTTTCTCATATGGCTCAAAATTTAAAGAATATCGAGCACACTCTTATTACAAACACCTAACACCTCAAAATGATGCTCATTCTTGATCAAAAGAATCCAAATCGCATGAAAACAACCTACAAATACAAACACAAAAACAAGAGAAGAAAAGAAAAGAGAAATGAAAATTAAAATGAAAAGAGAAAAGTTAGAGGGCCGGGTTGACTCCCGAAAAGCGCTTGCTTAAGGTCCTTAGATCGACCCTACCTCCAAATCATGGAGGGTCAAAGAAAACCACTTTGTCCAATGTGGTGGAGAGGGTAAAGTCATTGCTAAGCTTGGGCAAAATCACATCATGAGACATATCATCTTACATCATAAAAATCGGATCAAACTTGTTATGCTTCAACTTCTCTTTCTTTTTCTTGGGAATTTTCTTTCTCTTCTTTGTTTTCTTCTTCCTTGAAATTTTGAGTTCCACATGACCAACACTTGAAAAACTATTCTCGTCATCCTTCAAAGAAAGCTCAAACCAATAAGGCATTTCAAACTCATTCTCAAGCTTTGAGGACTCCTTGTCTTCTTCACTAACAATCTTGCTTTTGAAAGGAATGGTGTCCTTCCAACAAGTGTATTATTCTAATAGAGGGTTCGAAATTATTGGAAAGTTAATTCATAAGTAAGGTCAAGTGATCGGAATGCCTAGGTGGAGGCCGCTTCCGATCAGTAATATTAATGGGTAATTAACATAACGGCTTAATGTTGACTGAAGCCTTTGGGTCACACCCCAATCGAATAACCGATCCGAGACGGCGTATCAATCCGAAAGATTAGATGAGTCATTAGAGTATTACGAACAAAGACGTTGGATATCGAGCTTAGAGCGTCGAAATCGAGCATCACAAGTCAAGTAGAATTTAGAATTCGACGAGACGTAGAATCAAGCAAGCGACAAGTACAAGCCAAGCCGTAGCATCGCATTGGCCTAGCCATGAGAGTGCTAGGCTAGGCTAGGTCACAAACCGCATGCATGCTAGCGTGCCGAGCATCGCCAAGCACTCGCACATCGCACAGCACGAGCATCGCAAGCTGCGTGCCATGCGTGTGTGTGCTGTGGCTATGCGTGCATGGCTGTGTGTGCTTGATAGCATAGCAGTGCCACCCATTGCAGCATGCTGGGCATCGCACAACACAACTCGCAGCATCGCAAGCTATGCGTACGTGCTTGCTAGCGTAGCAGCACCAAGCAGTAGTAGTTGAGCCTCGCACATCGCTAGCACACGCAGCAGCAGCCCGCATAGCGTGGCTTGTGTGCTGTTCCATTGCGTGTGCGGGCTGGGCTGCTAGCGCAACCAAGGTGCCAGGCGCCAACTAGGCATCCTTGGTAGGCAAGGCTAGCTGGCAGGCAGCTGCGTGTGGCCAGCCTAGTCAAAGTGGGGACCGTTTTCTTGGTGGCCATGCTTGGGGAGCAAGTGGTGTTTTTGGTCCCCCCTTTGGTGGTCCTCACCTACCCTTGCTCACCATGTGCCACTTGGAGCTTGTTGATTGTTTTGCATTTTAATTTGTTTTTAGATTAAAATAAATTGGGAAAAATGCAATTCTCCTACATTGATGGGGAATGGGAAATCAAGGCTCCCTTCCCTATAAATACCCAAGTTTAGGGTATGGGAAAAATCACTTGAGTTGAACTCAATAAGGCATCTCCTTGAAAGTGAAAAAACCTTTATGTTCGTAATACTCTAGTTTTTCTTCGACTAACCTTCGGGATAAAGACCGCTCGGGTCGGGTCGAGGGTGCGAGCCATTGGAGGCCTTCACACTTGCGAGGCTAGAGCTTTCAAGTAAGAGCTCGTAAGTGAGCGAAGCACGCGTCGAGGGTAAAATCGTCTTTTCTCTTTCTCTCTTTTTTTTGTTTAATTATGTGATTGCATGTTTACTTACCTTAATTTGTGTGCGGGTCTTGGGCGGGTTTCATTTTGCGAGTGTTGGACGCTACGAAACCCAACAGCGGTATTGGAGCCGCGCTCACTTTAATTATTGTAACTAATAATTAATTGAGGTGATTTAAAATGGATTTAAATTTCTGTTTTTGCTTTCAAATTAGATTAGAAGCTCGTTTAATTAGTTTTAATCTAGTATTTTACTAATTTTGGCTCATTAACCTAGATTTCGACCCAAAAGTAGTGAATTTTGGGTGGAACCGATGTTCTAAATTGTTTTTTACTCTTTTTGAGGACTGCCAAAAGCCAAAATCCACCCAGAAACATTTTTTTGAGGGGTTTTTCGTTTATGACGAAAAATTTTAAATCTTTAAACCTTGATTAATTATGGCATGTTAAAGGTAGATTAAATGTATGGTTGCATCACTAATCTACTGCAATAATAAACCTTATTAAGCATGTTTATGAAGTCATAATTGGTGCTTAATTTGGTAAGCTCATTTTTCACATAAACTTGAAATTTCACAATTTTGCAAATTAATTGCTTCAAGTGTGAATGTTTATGGTGAATGTGTAATTTTGAAGTCCCTAATTTGTTAAAGATCCAATCCTTAATTGTTTATTAGGTTGGAACTTTGATTTCTAAATTTCATGTTGAACTAATTTTTGGATTTAATCATTTTTGAGTTGATTAAAGTCCTAAAAGTTCAAAACTTGTGATTGAAATTTAATTAATCTTCATATTGGAAAATGTAATTTTTCTTTTATACACAAGTTAGTGTTGGAAGTTTTTCATTAGATGAATGGGTTTATTTATCCAACCTCTTTAATTTTGTCAAATCTCATTATTAGTTTATGTATGGTTAAATTAATTATGAGTATAGCCCTTCAATTTGTAGCATCAAGATGAACCTAAAATTGATTTAAAGAATGGTTCTTGAATAATTTAGGTTTGTGCACTATTAAAATTGAATTCAATTATGTTGGACTTGTTTTATTTTCATTTTGCTCTAAATTGGTTCTAAAAAAAATTTAGAATCAATTTTTATCACACATAAATCGGGATTAATATCCCGAGACAAGTGCACGCAAATCGATGCAAAACCTCCTAAAACACACCCTTAGGCTAGCCGGGCTGCTCACGCAGCTCATATGTGGCTGCCAAGCCTCGTTAATGTGTGGGCTGCCTAGCCTCGTTGATGTGCAAGTGTGTGGTGTGTGCAAGTGTGGTGCACACTTGGTGCTGCAGTGTGTGCATAAGCTGTGGTTTTAGGTGCTGCACAAGGGGCAGCAAGCCAGCAATGCTAGCAGGCCATCCACAAGCTCCCAGCGCCAGAAGCATGCGAGCATGCGTAGCACGCTGCTAGGCTACTGGTGCCAGCAGGCGTGGGGTGTGCCGCTGGCTGGGCAGGCCAGCACCCTAGGCACGCATAGCCATGGGCATTGGTGCCTAGCAAGCCTAGCCCCATGGCTTGGATGCTAGGCACTTGGCCATTTGGTGGGCTAACTTTTTGCGTTAATTGGGCCGTTTTAATTATTTTAACAAGGCAAGGCCTCGGTTCCTCCGGCACTTACAAAATAATTTGGCAAAATATGGGTTAACCGGCTTGATTAATTGGATTAATTAAGTTGGATGCAGAATTTAGTGGGAGCTTCGTTAATTACTTGAGCTAATTTATTGCGTTTTAATCACATAATCGATTAACAACTTTGACTAGTTTTAATTAGGCGCGTTAATCGGATTAACCACCTAAGTTAGTTACTAGTTTACGCGTGTTATGCATTGTTACTTGTTTTTCGTTGTAAAATGCATGGGCCATTCACATATAGTGAATGGATGAATGGATTGTATATTCTATCACATGTTTTGTGAAAATGGAAATTAGTGGGGCCTGACTAGGATAGGAAATATGGACTGCGATCCGTTATGTATTTTTATAAAGCTAAATACGGTCTACGTACCGTTGCGTATTTTTGTACCTTAATATTTAGATTAGTCCTAATCATAATAGCTAGTAGTTGCATATTTGGTGGAGATGTCTCAAAGATGGCGTTTCTAAGAGGACAAGCCAAGAAGTTGCATCAAAGACCCATAGAGATTTGAAGACTCAAGGGGTCATGCTAGTTGCCAAATGCATCTTTTACTTTTGTTCTATATATATAATTGTGTTTATGTATGATTGAATGATATGATAGATGCATGTTTAGGAACCCTAGGTCCCTTTAAAATTGAGCTAAAATTTACCATTCCAAGAACAACACTTACCAAACTAATGCGTGTAGTGATGGGCTACGCCAAAGCGAGGCATCACTACTTCCCTAGGAACATAAGGTATACTAGATATACAAGTTGGTCTTGATTAAACTCAACGATATCAGTAAGGAGTCCTTAGATGTCGTGGCAATGGAGATAAAACGTCAAGAAAGCATTAGATGAGACGTTTTATCGAACCAAGAGTAGCTTAGAGCTATTAGCAATTAGATTGCTTACCCTAAAATATTAAGTGTTAAGACAAGCCAAAGCATGCTTAATCACTCTTTGATTTTTGGGATCTTGGAATTGTTTGATTCTCACCAAAAGGGGACTAATATTAATGCGTGGATAAAACGCTCAATAAGATTGAAAATTTGCATGTATGCTTAAAATTTCAAACTTATTGGTTTATGAATGATTTTTCATTTCAAATTCTTTCAATTGTAGAAACATGGCTGCAAATAACTCAAACAACAACTCTATGTGCCCGGAACTCCCCAACAAGTTGGCTTTTAGCCTTAACTTGGTCAACTTCAAGGAATGGGAAGAGGAACTCAGGAAAACTCTTCGGAATTGTTTCGTGGAGTACACTATTGATACTCCTATTCCAAGCTTCTTCTGTAAGGGAATCATGAGTGATGAAGCTCATGATACATGATCTTCCGATTGCAAGAAAGTTTCACGACTAATGGCTAATTCCATCCCGGAAGAATGGAAAGAAAAGCTCTCCTTCTATTTTCTAGACATGTTACTCAAGCACTTGAGGACGTTATCAATGTGAGAGTCACCAAAAGTCTCAATGGCAACTATGATGGACTCAAGTTTGATTTGACTAGGTCACTCTCGAACATGAAGATAAAGCCATCGGAAGAAGGTTGTCATGCTAAGGAGAGGCGCTGGCTTTAGTCAAGGTCTAAAATACCAAATTGAGACCCGGTATGCCCCTCCGATCTCATGTGCTTAGAATGACTAGGCTCTTCAAGCACATGGAGCTTCTCGGAATCTCATTGGAGGATGAGATGGCGGGTCATATCTTGCTTGCTTCACTCCACTCGGGATATGATACACTTAGAGCGCATATAGCTGCAGGAAAGGAGACACGCTCTTTAAGAGAGGTGGTGCAGCTGCTTCACCGAGCCACCTCCTATGGAGCAACAAAAAGGCTCTTAAGAGCAAGGAATAGGGAGTTCAAGAACAAAGAGAAGATGCGATGCTTCTATTGTGGTGAGCAAGGCCACTACAAGAGGGAATGCAAGATCTTCCGAAAGGATGAGGAAGAGAGGAATGTTTCATCTACCTCAGGTATCTATTAACACTTGTGTATAAAGCTATTCATAGGTATTGGATACCATATTTAACTCACTTTATGCTCCCATTTCAGGGACAAAGTGAGAGGGCTTCACAAATGAATGTGCAACTATGATCGAACGATAAAGATAGTCTTTCGGTTGTGCTTGTAGGCACATTTTTGTCTATGGCTTGTAATGAACTAATCATAGTTTATTATGCTTTTGAACATATTTTGATCTTTGGTGTTGGACACTGGGTTACATTGATCACAAAGACTATAACAATGGTTGTTTTGAAATGTCTTGCTTATATGTTCTATGAAAATTTCATATTTTTTATATGATTAGACAAATGTTGATGATACCGACAAAAGAGCTAAGACCATTGAGTCGAATCAAACCTAATTGTGGCATAGTCGTCTTGGCCACATTAACATCAAACGCATCAAGAAAATTCTTCATGAGGGTATTCTTGACTCATTCGACTTAGAGTCGTTTGAAAATTGCGAAGGATGTCTATTAGGCAAGATGATAAAGCAACCATTCTCCAATATAGGAGAAAGGGCTAGTGACTTAGCTTATTGGGTCTTATACATACGAATGTATGTGGACCAATGAGTACACCTGCAAGGCAAGGTTACCGATATTTCATCACCTTCACCAACGACCGTAGTAGATATGGATATGTCTACATTATGTCGAACAAGTCTGAATCTTTTGAGAAATTCAAAGAGTTTCAGAGTGAAGTGGAAAATCAGCTTGGCAAGAAAATCAAAGCACTTCGATCGGATTGAGGTGGCGAGTATTTGAGCCACGAATTCGATGATCACTTGAAAGAAAATGGTATTCTTTCAGAGTTGACACCTCCCGAAACTCCACAATGAAATGGAGTGTTCGAGAGGAGGAATCAAACCTTGTTAGACATGGTCCGATCTATGATGGGTCTTAGTGAACTTCCTATTTCAATCTGGGGACATGCACTTCTAACCGCGGCACTAACACTAAACCGTGCTCCGTCAAAAGCTGTCGAAAAGACTCAATATGAATTACGGACGAATAAACCTCCATGGTTGTCTTTTCTTAAGATTTGGGGTTGCGAAGCATATGTCAAAAGATTAATTTCTAACAAACTTCACCCAAAATCAGACAAGTGTTTCTTTGTGGGATACTTAAAAGAAACCAAAGGGTATTACTTCTACAAAAAATCCGAGAATAAAGTGTTTGTTGCTCGTGATGGTGTCTTTTTGGAGAAGGAACACCTTTCCAAAATGACAAGTGGGAGAAAAATCAAACTCGATGAAGTTCGAGAGGACGAGCAACAAAGTCAACCTGACAAAACTGACAGTTAAAGTGCTTTAGAAGCAGCTGTTGACATTGGTCAGAGTCAAACCGACAATGCAAATGCTCAACCTATTACCCTACGTAGGTCGCAACGGCCAAGTTCTCAACCAGACAAATACCTCGGTATATTCTTAACCGAAGATCAAGTTATCCTAGTTATGGATGAAGATTAGCCAGCGACGTACAAACAAGCTATGACGAGCCCCGACTCTGCAAAATGGCAAGAGGCCATGAAATCCGTGATGGGCTCCATGTTTGAAAATCAAGTCTGTGACTTGGTTGATTTTCCCGAAGGTTACACACCTATCGGTTGCAAATGGATTTTCAAGTTGAGAACCGACAAAGATGGAAATGTATCTATATATAAAGCTAGACTGGTGGCAAAAGGTTACAAGCAAATTCATGGCGTTGATTATGATGAAGCCTTTTCGCCAGTCGCCATGCTTAAGTCCGTCCGGATTAAACCTTTTCCTCAACTGAAGCACAACAAGCACATTGAGGCAATGGGAATCAAGCATGTCGAAGATTGGATTTGATTTCCCTGTGTATGTGTTTTTTTAATCAAACTTGATGTCTCAATGTAAAACACTATGTTGAACCATTCGGTTTTGGAGCAATTAAAATTTCTGCAAATTTATTATTACTCCATTTCTATTTAATTGTGGTTTAAAATTAAATAATGAGTCCATTCGATTTCTGTGAATATTCAAAACAGGGTATCAAGACCATGTCTTGGATAAAGAAACACATGTTAAGTGAACATTGAATATTTCAATCGAAATTATCCCTAATCAAGGTCATTTAAATGATGGACGATTAATGACCACTTGAAATTAGTGTGTAGTATGATTTATAGCACCGTTTCTTGTGCTACGAGGATATGATTGTCATAAATCATTTGCATAGGTATTGGTTTAGAACTATACCGGATCGACCTATAAGAATACTTTAAGAGATATAAAATCGTCATAAGTATATTTCTCATTATTTCTATCAGAACCTTTTTCCCCGACCATGAGTATTGTAAGTTCTTTTGTTTGAGTACTAGTCTATTTTGATGTTGTCAAACGTCTGCTACAAATGGGGATTATAATGGCGAAACTCGGGCGGCTAGGTCCTCTTAGTAAGGGAAGATAACAATGCAGGACTTGGAATGTCCCCCTATCAACAATAAGGAACATGTCTTTGTTGTTTATAAGGTCTCTCGAAGAGCGAGAATATGAAAATGCATGGCCGTGCTCAGATGAATTAGAAATCATCTGCTTATTGACAGTCGAACTCGAAGATCGAGAAACACTTCTGGATGTAATAAGGATGACGAAGAATCTTACCTTATAGTTCATGAAGAGACATTAAGTGACATAGGAAATGGGCTATACACTAACTGAACACTTGTCCAGAAGAACAAGGGTGGGAGTTTGAAAGGAACGGTGTCCTTCCAACAAGTGTATTCTGATAGAGGGTTCGGAATTATTAGAAAGTTAATTCTTCAGTAAGGTCAAGTGATCGGAATGCCTAGGTGGAGGCCACTTCCGATCAGTAATATTAATGGGTAATTAATATTACGGCTTAATCTTGACTGAACCATTCGGGTCGCACCCCAATCGAATAACCGATCCGAGACGACGAATCAATCCGAAGGATTAGAGGAGTCATTAGAGTACTACGAACAAAGACGTCGGATATCGAGCTTAGAGCGTCGAAACCGAGTGACACAAGTCAAGTCGAATTTAGAATTCGACGAGACATAGAATCAATCAAGCGACAAGTACGAGCCAAGCCGCATCATCGCATTGGCCTAGCCATGTGAGTGTTAGGCTAGGCGAGGTCCCAAACTGCATACATGCTAGCGTGCCAAGCATCGCTAAGCACTCGCACTTCGCACAGCACGAGCATCGCAAGCTGCGTGCCATGCGTGTGTGTGATGTGGCTATGCATGCATGGTTGTGCGTGCTTTCTAGCATAACATCACCAGCCATCGCAGCATGCTGGGCATCGCACATGACAGCTCGCAGCATCGTAAGCTATGCGTGCGTGCTTGCTAGCGTAGCAGCACCAAGCAGCAGTAGTTGAGCCTCGCACATCGTTAGCATACGAAGCAGCAACACGCATTGCGTGGCTTGTGTGATATAAAATTAATTATAAATTATTTTTAGAATCAATATTGAGCAAAAAAGAAAATAAAACAAGTCCAACTTAAATAAATTCAATTTTTTAGTGCACAAACCCGTTGGATGCGAAATTTAGTGGGAGCTTCATTAATTATTTGAGCTAATTTTATTGCGTTTAATCACATAGTTGGTTAGCAACTTTGACTAGTTTTAATTAGGCACGTTGATTGGATTAACCACCTAATTTAGTTACTAGTTTGCGCGTGTTTTTCTTTATTGCTTGTTTTACTCTTTAAAATTCATGGGCCATTCATGTTAGTGAATGGATGAATGGAATGAATATTCTATCACAGGTTTTATAAAATAGCAACTAGTGGGGCGCGACTAGGATACTAAATACGGACTGCGTTCCGTTTTGTATTTTTGTAAATCTAAATACGGAATGCGTGCCGTTAAGTATTTTTGTACTTAAATTATTTAGATTAGTCCTAGTCTTATTAGTAGTTGCATATTTGGTGGTGATGTCTTGAAGACGGCGTTTCTAAGAAGATGAGCCAAGATGATGCAACGAAGGCTCTTGAATATTTGAAGACTCAAGTTCAAGGGGTCATACTAGTTGCCAAATGCATCTTTATTATGCTTTATATATATTTTGCTTATATAATTGCGATGTTAGATGCATGTTTAGGATTTCGAATGTTGAATGATTAGTTAAGTTCACTTAAATCAACCAACTTAGAAATCCTAAGTCCCAAAGAAAATTGAGTTAAATTTGCCATTCCAAAATGACACTTATGGAACTAATGAGAATAGTAATGGGTTGTGCCAAAGTACATCATTACTACTTTCCTAGGGAAGTAAGGTATGTTGACGCGCTTGCCAAAACAAGGCATCGTATACACGTTAGTTTTGGTTAGACTCAACGATATCAATAAGGAGTCCTTAGATGTCGTGGCAATGGAGATAAAACGTCAAGAAAGCATTAGATGCGACGTTTTATCGAACCAAGAGTAGCTTAGAGCTATTAGTAATTTGATTGCTTACCTTAAAATATTAAGTGTTAAACAAGCCAAAGCATGCTTAATCACTTTTGATTTTTGGGGTCTTGGAATCGTTTTATTCTCGCCTAAATGGGACAATTTTAAATGTGTGGATAAAATGCTCAATAAGATTGAAAATTTACATGTATGCTTTAAAGTTTAAACTTATTGGCTTTTTGAATGGTTTTTCATTGCAAATTCTTTGAATTTTAGAATTATATCTGCAACTAATAACAACAACAACTACACATGCCTGGAACTCTCCAACAAGTTAAAAGGAATGGTGTCTTTCCAACAAGTGTATTATTCTGATAGAGGGTTCAAAATTATCAGGAAGCTAATTCTTCAGTGAGATCAAGTGATCGGAATGCCTGGGTGGAGGCCGCTTCCGATTTGTAATATTAGTGAACAATTAATATTATAACTTTGTCTTGACTGAACCCTTTGGGTGGAACCCAAACGAACTGCCGATCCAAACCGACGAATCAATCCGAAGGATTTGATGAGTCACTAGAGTATTACGAACACAAACGTCGGATATCGAGCCTAGGGCGTCGAGACCGAGCGTCGACAAGCAACAAGTTCGAGCAAAGCCGTAGAATCACATTGGCTTAGCCATGTGGTTGCTAGGCTAGCTCGAGCTAGCACAGCACCATCGCAGCACCATGCGTGCTTGCGTGTGTGCGTGCATCGCTAGCACTAGGCGCGCAGCAAGCCTCGCATTGCTAGGTGCTTGCGTGCGTACGTGCCTTCGCATAGCAGCACCAAGCAGCAGCAGGGCGTGCCTTCGCATGGCAGCACCAAGCAGCAGTAGCGAGCTAGGGCCTCGCCTAGCACTACAGCATGCGTGGCTCGCTAGCAGCACGCATGCGCTGGCTTGGCTATGCGTGCTTGTTGTGCTGGCCTGGCTGTGCTAGCGGGCCAGTAAGGCAAGCTGCTAGCTCACCATTGCCTTGATGCCAGTTTAGGTGGAGTGGGGACCAAGGCTTGGAGCAAAGCCTTGGGGAGCAAGGCAATGGTCCCCCACTTGGTTATGGTCCTCACCTAACCTCTCCTCTCGTCATGCCACTTGTTGATTGTTAGTTGCATTGTTTTATAATTTATTTTTGGTTTAAATAAATTAGATGAAAAATGCAACTATCCCACATTGATCATGAATGGGAGTGCAAGTTGCATTTTCCTATAAATATCCCATGATTGGGCATTTGGAAATCAACTTGAGTGGAACTCAAAAGGCATCTCTTATTATTGTGAAAACCTTTAGGTTTGTAAAACTCTAGTTTTATACTTGGTCAAGTCTCGACTAACCCTCGAGACGAAGATCCTTCAGGTCGAGTCGTGGGTACGAGCCGTTGGAGGCCATCACGCTTGTGAGGCTTTAAGCTTCGAAGTAAGAGCCCGTTTTGCGAGCGAAGCACGCTTCAAGGGTATTACTTATTTATCCCTTTTCTTAATTATTGTTTAATTATGTTTATGCATGCTTCATTGCATTAATTATTGGGGCGGGTCTGGGGCGGGTTTCTCTTCCACGTAACTTTGGTTGCTACGAAACCCAACAGCGGTATCAGAGTCGCGCTCTTTTTAATTATTGCAATTAATAATTAATTAAGGTGATTTAAAATGGATTTAAATTTCTGGTTGTGTTTTCTAATTGGATTAGAAGCTCGTTTTAATTATTTTAAAATTCGTATTTTTTAATTTTGGCTGATGAACCCAGATTTCGACTCAAAAATAGTGATTTTATCGATGTTCTAAATCATTTTTGATCCTTTTAGAGTTGTCTAGAAGCCAAAATCCTCCCAAAAATATGTTTTTCGAGGGGTTTTTCGTTTTTGACGATTTTTTTTTAAATCTTTATGCCTTGATTAATTTAAGCATGTCAAGGGTAGATTAAATGCATTGTTGCATCCCTAATCTACAGCATTTTAAACCTTTTTAAGCATGGTTAAGAAGTCATAATGTGTGCTAAAGTTGGTATGTTCAATTTCTCACATAAACTTGTTATTTCACAATCATGCAAATAAATTGCATTAAAGTGTGAATGTTTATTGTGACTGTGAAATTTTAAAGTTCCTTGTATATTAAAGATCCAATCCTTAATTATTTAAATGGTTGGAACTTTGATTCTAAATTCCATGTTGAACTAACTTTGGATTTATTCATTTTGGTTGATTAAAATCCTTAAAGTTCAAGTACTTGTGATTAAATCTTGATTAATCTTCATATTGGAAGATGTAATTTTGTTATTTTACACAAGTTAAAAGTTGGAAAATTTTCATTAGATGATTGGTTTATTTTTCAACTCCCTATTTTGTCAAAACTCATCATTAATTTACATTTGGGTTAAATTAATTCACTACTACATTTTTAACCAGATGCAACAGTCAATAAAGGGCTAATGCAACGCCATTTTTGTTACCGTCGCAATAGATTAGGCTAATGCAACGGATTTTACTTTACACTTCATAAGATAGAGCTAATACAACGGCTTTTTAGAGCCGTTGCATTAGCTGAGCTGAAGAAGCTATTACAACGTCTAAATAAGCTAATGCAACAACAAAGAAATTCAATAATACGGAGAGGCGCTGGAAATTTCACTTATTCCCTCTAATTTTTTCCCCAAATTTTGAACCTTCTACTATATCACCGCCACACGTACAAGATAAACCAAAAAGAAAAGAAACTCTCTTATCCTCTCTCTCTCTCCTCCTTTCCCCAATTCCTCATTTCTTCTCAGTCTCATGCTCCTACAATGGCAGTCGCTGCTACTCATTTCTTCGTCTACGCTTACAACCCTTCTAAAATTGGCTCATTAGTTTATTATTCATAAGAAATTTGGGTTAAGTTCTTTTTATAAGTTTTCTCTTTTTTTTGTTTCCTTCTCTTCCACTCAAATTCTTCTGATTTCTACTATTGCCCAAATCTCAAGGAAATAATCGTTATTTCTTCTCATTTTATGGGCTATTAGCCCCAATTTCAACTAGTAAAATTGGTGAGTTAATTCCGCCATATTTTTTTAATGACTTTAATTCCGTCATTTACCTAGTTCATAAGTTAAATTAATTTTTCGTTTTTATCTTGTTGTCTTAATTTGGTGTTATATATGGAGTGGATTTCAATTTTGTGGTTATTTACCAATTTTATACTTTTTTCAGTTCATAATTCTGTTGTTTATGATTTTGTTCTTTGTTTGGTTAATAATTATGTATAGAACTCGTTATACTGTGGTCTTAGTTGATTGTTTGCAATTCTAAAATATTTTGCTCTATAATTTATTTTTCTAAAAATTAATTATTTTAAAATGGAGCTCCCCTTTCTAGATCTGTTTAAATTGTAGAAGAAAATTGAGGAATTAGGATAGGAAAGGGCCGATAACGACCAAAATATGTAATCACTGTCGAGAATTTTAATAGAAGGTCTTTACATTTTCTCTTCTACCATATCAATGGCAGATAAAAGGTTTCTAGGAAATAGATAATTGTTAGCTGAATATGGTTTTGTAGAGGAAGTGAATGGAGGAGGAGACACACTTTGTGTGTGAGGTGTGGCTTTCACCATTCACTCTTCAGCAAAGTCGTTGCTTTGGTTGTAGATCTCCCATCACTCGCAAGCGAAAGTATAATCTTTCTCTTGATTTTTTTAATCTCTTTTTGGATTATTTTATAGCTTTGGTTTGATTTGCACGGTCTAATGTCAATTTTTATTTATTTATGCATGATTTTGTGAATTAATTTGAGTGATAGGTGGTATTATAATTGACTATGATTTGAGCTAATTTGAATTGGTAGATTGGTTTGGGAAATTAGGTTTAAGAGTTTATGGTGTAAATCTAGAATGTGATTATAAATTTTTGTTGTAGCCTCCATTGTTATTGTTGTAGTTGTTATTATTGATATCTAGCCTTTAATATTGATATTGTTGTGGGTGTTGTTGTCTCTGCTGTCTACAGTTATGTAAATTGTAAATTATAAATTTTTAATAGCCGGAGAGCCACTGAAATTCTTAGTCAAAACTTATGACATACTTATGCATCTGTCTTTCAAGTAGCCTATTGCTTGTTTTATAGATAATTTATTGTCAGGTCAAATCTAGGATGCTTAAAAATATATGGCCTTTCAATTGAATGCCTTTTATTCTACTACGAATTGTAATTGACTTTGTAAATTTTTATTTTTTAGGTGCCCCTCCGTAGGCTACAATGCTTGCTTCTGATTTCAGCTAGTTCTTTGTCACATTTCTTTCTAGACCACTTATCTGAGGTAATGCTCTTTCGCCAACATTATTGTGAATAACTGCATCTTGTAGACTTATAGTATGAAGTGATAAAAGTTAAAAAATTAAAGCTAATACTTGGGTAGCAGAACATTGTTTAGTGGTCCGATGCAATTTATATTAGAAATTGTTTCCTCTACCGGGTTCTTGTGTGAAGATTTTTCCTGCTGTCAGTGTTGTGTATCATGAGAAAACTGTGAATATTGAATCTGTTGGCCTTTTGGGTTACTCTTACAAAAATTTAGTGGAAGACACATGGTTTGTAAAATCAGTTTTCCATTCTATTTAAATAATTATAGTTGATCAGGCCATTCTTGATTCTTGCTACTAATTTTCTTTATGAGTTTGTTTAGAGGTATTGGAGTATTGTTAATGCTCGTATTGGATATGAGTTCACAGGGTGTGATAATATGAAGATAAAGCTTGACAAAGAAAATTTATCACTTTGAAATACTTTGCATGGTTTCTTATAATTTTGTTGCATGTATAGTAGTTATCCTACTCAATTCTGATTTATTGTTTTTCAGGGGATTATTTTTTTTTTTTTTTGGTTTTATTGTTTTTAGATGTGTTTGGTGTGTGCCCTCCTTATTTGGCTTATGGTTGCCGCTTCTGGTTTGGTTTCAGTGTTGGATCTGATAATGGCAGATCAACAGCTCTAGTTCAGGGATCTACCTGCTTGCAGCCTGTTTTGTGCCTGTTGTGTTTTTGTTTGGTTTTGGGTTGGCTGCTGCCTATATTGGCTTCAGGGTGCTGCTGTGTTGTGGCCTACGGTCAAACATGAGCATTCACTAGGCGAAAAAGCTAATTTGGCACCGGTTCAAACCCCCACTAAGGCACCGGTTTTGAACCGTTGGGGATTTGAGGGGTGCCAAATCCCCAAAAATTTGGCACCGGTTCAAACCCCCCCTAAGGCACCGGTTTTGAACCGTTGGGGATTTGAGGGGTTCAAAACCGGTGCCAACTAAAGCAATTGGCACCGGTTAACCGGTGCTAATTACACACTGTGGCACCGGTTAACCGGTGCCAATTACGCCTTCAAATATAAATGGGCGCTGTTTTTTATTTAATTTTAACTTTTATTAGCACCAGTTAACCGATGCCAATTACGCCTTCATACAGTAAAAAAAAATAAAATTTATTTCAGCATAAAATTTATTCATTAATCCAATTTATTCATCAATCCAATTTATTCATACAATCCAAAACTTGAAATCGAACAAGGCCATATTCATCAAATAAATTGTTTTTTTTACAATTTATTAAAAAAAAACAGAGAAATTGCTGAAAAATAAATTATAATCCAAAACCCAGAAACTTCGAACTTCATACTCAGCAAATTCACGACCTTCAAACCTGCATCAATTAAAACAATAAAATCAGATAAATTCAACAAAAATCGATCAAAATCCGAACAAATAAACCCACAAAATCCAACAAAAATCGAACAAATAAACCCCAAAAAAATCGAAAATCAATAGAACTAATAAAACCAAAAAATCGAACAAAATTCGATCAAAAGAACCCCTTACAAACGGACGATTAACCCAGATGAATTCAACAAAAAAACCAAAAATAAATAGAACAAATAAACCAAAAAAAAAAACGAAAATAAATCGAACAAATAACCCCAAAAAATCGAACAAAAATCGAACAAGGCGCTAAGATTCGACCCAGATAAGTTCAACCAAAAAAAAAAAATATAAATGGAACAGATAAACCCAAACAAATCGAAAGCCAATCGAACAATTAAACCCAAAAAATCGAACACAAATCGATCAATTAAACCCCATTAAAAACGAACGATTTCACAAAAATACACCCACAAAGATTCAACCCACAAAACGCAGAAACCTAGAAAAAAAAAACAAAACCCAGAAACCCTAAGAACACAGAAAAAACCGAGCAAAATCGTGAAAAAACCCAAAAACCCGAAACCCAGAAATTACCCAGATTCAAGAACCCAGAAACCGAAAAACCCATAAATTACCTAAATTTAAGGCGGCGGCGATGTTTGTTGTGGTTGAAGGCGACGGCTTGGTTGTTAGGAAGGAGAGCATGCAGAGCTAGAGATCGAGAGAAGAAGAGAATGAGAGATGAGAGATGAGAGATTAGGAAGGAGAGCATGCAGAGCTAGAGATCAGAGAATAAAAACGAAGAATCTGCTTGTATATAGAATGAAAGGTTGAATTGAAAAACAAAGAATGAATTGAAGTATTATACGGAGTATATTAAGGAAATGAAACCCGATTTTATCTCATAAATGGCATCGGTTTGAACCGGTGAACCGGTGCCAACTCTCTTCCATACCATTTTTTAATTTTTTTTTTATTTTTTTAAGTTGGCACCGGTTTGAACCGGTGCCAATTACAGGATTTGGCATCGGTTTGAGTTCGAATCGGTGCCAACTCTTAATATGTGGCACCGGTTTTAGTTCGAACCGGTGCCAACTCTCAATTTTTCACTCCTGCCCATTTCTTTTGGCACCGGTTTTCAAAACCGGTGCTAAAGGGGGGGTGCCTATTTCATTTTTTCGACTAGTGATTATTGTTTAGCTGAATTCTCCATGTGTTTTGAACTTTTCTCATGTTGATTGTGGCCTTGATCTATTATAATTTATAATTTATAATTTAGTTCTATTATATTTCTATTATTTTATTCTATTTTACGTGTAGGTGCATGAGGAGCTAAATGGAGCTGAAGTATAGTAACAACAAATGGTGCATATATGTTGGGACTCTTATTCAAGTTCAACTTTGTGAGGAATTGGAAATTCTGGCTTATATATATGTTGACAATTTGTATTTTAGAGGATTAAATTAATTATATAACTTTTTTTTTATTATTAGTAGGGTGTCATACAAAAAAACAAGCAACTAATATTTTATAATGTACGTATTTAGCATTATAATTATTATATATAATTTTAATGATATTTTTTTTCTTAGTATATTTAGATTTGTGCTGACTATTTATACATATGTTATATTACCGTTCCATCCAAAAAAAAAGGATCAAATGATCAATCCGTTGCAGTAGATACGTACTCCATATATCATTTGTATTAATTAGCTTCATCCGTTGCAATAGGTGTCAATTTCATCATAATTAGTGGTCAGTAATCTATTGCCACAGATAATTTATGCCGCGGCATCAGGTGTAGAGCTAACGCAACAAATTATAGCTGCTGTGGTATTAGGTGTTGTATATCGTTGAAATAGACCTACTGCAACTCTAGCAAATGCCACGGTACATGGCCGTTGCATTAGGCCTAATGCCACGGAATTTGATGCCTAATGCAACGGATGTGGGGGTTGCAATAGGTAAAAAATGTAGTAGTGATTATGGGTGTAGCCCTTCAATTTTAAAGCATCAAGAAAGACCTAAATTATTTCAAAAGGTAATTTTGGATGATTTAGGCTTGTGCACCATTAAAATTGAATTTAATTCAGTTGGACTTATTTTAATTTCATTTTGCCCTAAATTGATTCTAAAATAAATTTTGGATTAATTTTATGTCACACGTAAATCGGGATTAAAATCTCGAGAAATGGCACACAAATCGAGGAAACAACACCTAAGCGCCACCAAGGGGCTGTGCCTTGAGGTGCTGCTGTGTGTGGCGAGGGGTGCTGTTGCGGGCTGATGGCTGGGTGCGTGGCCTTAGGCTGCTAGAATGCTTGTGCGTGCTGCTGGGCAGCGAGGCAGCAAGCCCCAGCCAGCCAGCCATTTGCTTCCAGCGCCAGCGAGCTGCTAGCATGCGTAGCGTGCTGCGCTAGGCGAGCATGCTAGCACCCAACACCAAACGCAACACATGGGCTGCCTAGCAGCCATGGTTCGCACCCCTCGTGTTTTGAGGGTGGGCTATTTTGCTTAAATTTTGGGCTATCGCTTTTGCAAAATTTTTCCGTTTTTAATTTCATTTAAAAATTTTAACGAGGTTAGACCTCGATTTTTCTGGCTCTTGTAAAATTATAATTTTGACAAAATTTGGGTTTACCGGCTTAATTAATTAGATTAATTAAGTTGGATGCAGAATTTAGTGGGAGCTTATGAATGTTTTCGTGAACAAATTGCGCCTTAATAAACATAATATGATTAAACAACTTTGACTAGTTTTAATTAGGCGTGTTAATCGGATTAACAACCTAAGTTAGTTACTAGTGTTCGCGTGTTCTGCATTGTTACTTGTTTTTCGTCGTAAAATGCATGGGCCATTCACATATAGTGAATGGATGAATGGAAAATATATTGTTTCACAGGTTTCGTAAAAATGGCAACTAGTGGGGCCCGATTAGGATAGAAAATACGGACTGCGTTCCGTTACGTATTTTTGTAAATCTAAATACGGTCTGCGTACCGTTGAGTATTTTTGTACCTTAATATTTAGATTAATCCTAGTCATAGTAGCTAGTAATTTTATTTTGGCAAAGATGTCTCAAGACGGGGTTTCGATGAAGACGAGCCAAGGTGAAGACCCTTGAAGATTTGAAAATTTCAAGGGGTCATGCTAGTTGCCAAATGCATCTATTTTATGCTCTATATATAATTATGCTTATATATATATATATTTGAATGTTAGATGCATGTCTAGGATTTCAAAATGTTGAAATGATTAGTTAAGTTCACTTAAATCAACCAACATAGAAACCCTAGGTCCCTTAAATATTGAGCTAAAAATTTGTCGTTCCAAGAACAACAGTTACCGAACTAATGCGCGTACGTGATGGGCTACGCCAAAGCGAGGCATCACTACCTCACTAGGAACGTAAGGTATACTAGGTATACGAGTTGATCTTGGTTAAGCTCAACAATATCAGTAAAGAGTCCTTAGATGTCGTGGTAAAAGAGATAAAATGTCAAGAATGCATTAGATGCGACGTTTTATCAAACCGAGAGTAGCTTAGAGCTATTAGCAATTGGATTGCTTACCCTAAAATATTAAGTGTTAAGACAAGCCAAAGCATGCTTAATCACTTTCTGATTTTTGGGATCTTGGAATCATTTTATTCTCGCCTAAAAGGGACAAATTATTAATGCGTGGATAAAATGCTCAATAATATTGAAAAATTTGCATGAACGCTTTTAAATTTCAAACTTATTGATTATATGAATGGTTTTTCATTTCAAATTCTTTCAATTATAGAACCATGTCTGCAAGTAACTCAAACAACAATTCTATGTGCCCGGAACTCCCCAAAAAGTTGGCATTTTTCCTTAACTTGGTCAATTTCAAGGAGTGGGAGGAGGAACTCGGGAAAAATCTTCGGAATTGTTCCTTGGAGTACGCTCTTGACACTCCCATGCCAAGCTTCTTCTCTAAGGGAATCATGACCGATGAGGCTCATGAAGAATGGTCTTCCAATTCTAAGAAAGTCTCACGACTTATGGCTAATTCCATCCCGGAAGATTGGAAGGAAAAGCTCTCCTTCTATTTTCCGGACATGTTCCTCAAAGGACTTGAGGACGTTGTCAATATAAGAGTCACCAAGAGTGACAATGGCAACTATGATGGACTCGTGTCTGACTTGACTAGGTCACTCTCGAACATGAAGATAAAGTCACTAGAAAAGGGTTGTCTTGCTAAGGAGAGGTACCAGCTTTGGTCAAGGGTATGTAATACCAAATTGAGACCCGGTATGCCCATTCGACCTCATGTGCTTAGAATGACTAGGCTCTTCAAGCACATGGAGCTTCTCGGAATCCCATTGGAGGATGAGATGGCGGGTCATATCTTGCTTGCTTCTCTCCACTTGGGCTATGATGCTCTCAGGGCACATATAGCTGCAGAAAAGGAGACTCGCTCTTTAAGAGTTTTGGTAGAGAGGCTTCTCCTAGCCACCTCTCATGGAGCAAGCAAAAGATCCTTGAAGAAGAAGGTCAAAGCGAAGATGCGATGCTTTTATTGTGGTGAACAAGGCCGCTATAAGAGGGAATGCAAGCTCTTCCGAGAGGAGGAAGAGAGGAATGTTTCATCTACCTCAGGTATCTTCCTTAGCACTTGTATAAAAGTTATTCATAGGTATTGGATACCAAATATGACTCACTTTACGTTGCCTTTTTCCAGGAACCAAATGAGAAGGCTTCACAAGTGGATGTGCAACTACGAGCGAACGATGAAGATGGTCTTTTGGTCGTGCTTGTAGGCACATTTATTTTGTCTATGATTTGTAATTAAACAATGGTTGTTTTCATCATGTTGTTGAACATACTATGATCTGTGGTGTTGGACACGAAGTTGTTTTGATCGTAAGCCTTTGACAATAGTTGTTTCAAAATGTCTTGTTTATATATGTTCAATGGAAATTGCATGTTTTTACATATGATTAGACAAATGTTGATACCGCCGAAAAACTAAGACAATTCATAGTATATATGGTTATGTCTACCTTATGTCGAATAAATCTGAATCCTTTGAGAAATTTCAAAGAATTTCAGAGTGAAGTTGAGAATTAACCTGGCAAGAAGATTAAAGCACTTCGATCGGATTGAGGTGGTGAACATTTGAGCCATGAATTCGACGATCACTTGAAAGAAAATGGCATTCTTTCAGAGCTGACACCTCCTGGAACTCCTCAATGGAACGGAGTATCCAAAAGGAGAAATTGAACCTTGTTAGACATGGTTCGATCAATGATGGCTCTTAGTGAATATCCTATCTCTTTCTGGGGACATGCGCTACTAACTGCGGCACTAACACTGAACCGTGCTCCGTCAAAAGCTGTTGAAAAGACTCCATATGAATTATGGACTAAGAAACCTCCAAGGCTGTCTTTTCTTAAGATTTGGGGTTGTGATGCATATGTCAAGCGATTAATTTCTGACAAGCTTCACCCAAAATCGGACAAGTGTTTCTTTGTGGGCTACCCAAAAGAAACCAAGGGGTATTACTTCTACAATAAATCCGAGAACAAAGTGTTTGTTGCTCGTGATGGTGTCTTTTTGGAGAAGAAAAACCTTTCCAAAATGACAAGTGGGAGGAAAATCGAACTCGACGAAGTTCGAGAGAACGAGCAACAGTGTCAACCTGATAAAACTGACAATCAAAATGCTTTAGAAGCAGTTGATAAGATTGGTCAGAATCAAATAGACAATGTAAATACTCAACCTATTACCCTTCGTAGGTCGCAACGGCCAAGATCTCAACCAGACAGATACCTTGGTATTGTCTTAACCGAAGATCAGGACATCCTAGTCGTGGATGGAGATGAGCCAGCGACATACAAACAAGCTATGACGAGCCCCGACTCTGCTAAATGGAAAGAGGCCATGAAATCTGAGATCCATGTCTGAAAATCAAGTCTAGGACTTGGTAAATTTGCCCGAAGGTTACACACCCATCGGTTGCAAATGGATTTTTAAATTGAAAACAGACAAAGATGGAAATGTATCAATATACAAAGCTAGACTAGTGGCGTAAGGTTACAGACAAATCCAAGGGATTGATTATGATGAAACTTTTTCGCCAGTCGCAATGCTTAAGTCCGTCCGGATCATCCTAGCGATTGCTGCATATTACGATTACGAGATATGGAAAATGGATGTCAAAACTGCCTTCCTTAATGGGATTTTGGAAGAAACTGTGTATATGACACAGCCATAAGGTTTTGATGATCTAAGCAACGCTGGAAAGGTATGCAAGCTTAAGAAGTCTATTTATGGACTGAAGCAGGCAAGCAGAAGTTGGAATCTGCGATTTGATGAAGCCATCAGTGAGTTTGGTTTTATCAAGAATCCAGATGAGTCTTGTGTTTACAAGAAGCTCAGTGGGAGTGAAATCGCATTCCTAGTCCTGTATGTCGATGACATATTTCTCATTGGAAATAGCACAAAATTATTAGAGTCCGTAAAGGGCTGGCTGGGAAAGTGCTTTTCAATGAAGGACTTAGAAGAGGCACAGTATATATTGGGCATCAAGATCTATCGGGATAGATCTAAGAGGATGAATTGATTAGGCCAGAGTACTTACATTGATAAAGTACTGGCACGATTCAGCATGGTGAATGCCAAGAGAGGGCACCTACCCATGTATTATGGCGTAACTCTCAGCAAGAAATAGTGTCCACAGACACCTGTTGAGCGGGAGAGAATGAATCAGATTCCATATGCTTCGCTAATTGGATCGATCATGTATGCCATGATATGTACTAGGCCTGATGTATCGTATGCCTTAAGTGCTACGAGCGGATACCAATCAGACCCAGGAGAGGCGCATTGGACTGCTGCCAAGAATATCCTAAAGTACCTGAAAAGGAACAAGGATAAATTCCTGGTCTATGGTGGCCACAAAGATTTGGTTGTTGAAGGTTACACCGACGCTAGCTTCCAGACTAACAGAGACGACTTCAAGTCACAGTCAGGGTACGTATTTTGCTTAAATGGAGGAGCGTTTAGTTAGAAGAGTGCTAAGAAAAGCACCATTGTAGATTCTACAACTGAAGCCGAATACTTTGCAGCTTCGGAAGCAGCTAAGGAGGCAGTTTGGATTCGTAAGTTCGTCAGTGAACTTGGTGTTGTACCTTCCATCAAGGGTCCCATAGATCTCTATTGTGACAACAATAGAGCTATTGCTCAATCCAGAGAGCCAAGAAAGCACAAGAAGGTCAAACATGTCCAAAGGCGATTTCACATGATAAGGGAATGGAAATCCGAAGGTGAAATCAGAATTTGTTAGATCGGAACGGATGACAATGTGGCCGATCCTTTGACTAAACCTCTGCCTCAAATGAAACACAATAAGCACGTCGAGGCAATGGGAATCAAGCACGTTGGAGATTGGCTTTGAATTCCCTGTACATGTGTTTTAATTAAACTAGATGTCTTAATGTAAAACACTATGTAGAAACCATTCATTTATGGAGTAATCAATTTTATGCAAAAATATATTCACTCCATTGCTATTTAATTGTGGTTTAGAATTAAATAATGAGTCCATTCAATTTCTGAGAATATTCAAAACAGGGTATTAAGAACATGTCTTGGATAAAGAAACACCTGTTAAGTGAACATTGAATATTTAAATCGAAAATTATCCCTAATCGAGGTCATTTAACTGATGGACGATTAATGACCACAGGAGATTAGTGTGTAGTATGATTTACAGCACCGTTTCTTGTGCTGCAAGGACATAGTAGTCATAAATCATTTGCACAGGTGCTAGTTTGGAACTGCACCAGATTAACCTATGAGAATACTTTAAGAGATTTAAAAACGTTATAAGTACATTTCTCATTATAGCTATCGGAACCTGTTTCCTCGACCATGAATATTGTGAAGCTCTCTTGTTTGAGTTACTACTCTCTTTGATGTTGTCAAACTTCCGCCGTAACTGGGGATTATAACGGGAACACTCGGGAGATTAGGTCCTCTTAGTATGGGAGGCTTACAGTACAAGACTGGGAATGTCCCCCTATTAATAATAGGGAATATGTCTTTGTTGTTTACAAGGCCGCTCGAAGAGCGAGACTGTGAAAATGCATGGCCGTGCTCAGATGGATTTTAGAAATCGTCTGCTTGTTGACAGTCGAACTCGGAGATTGAGAAACACTTCTGGACGTAATAAGGATGACGAAGATTCTTACCTTATAGTTCATGAAGAGACATTAAGCGACATAGGAAATGGGTTATACATTGTATGCACACTTGTCCAGAAGGACAAGTAGGATATTGAAAGGAATGGAGTCCTTCTAACAAGTTTATTATTCTGATAGAGGGTTCAGAATTATCAGGAAGCTTTTTTTTTCAGTGAGATCAAGTGATCGGAATGCCTGGGTGGAGGCCGCTTCCGATCTGTAATATTAGTGAACAATTAATATTACAGCTTTGTTTTGACTGAACCCTTCGGGTCGAACCCAAACGAACTACCAGTCCAAACCGACGAATCAATCCGAAGGATTTGATGAGTCACTAGAGTATTACGAATACAGACGTCGGATATAGAGCCTAGGGCGTCGAGACCGAGCGTCGCAAAATCAACAAGCAACAAGTTCGAGTAAAGTCGTAGCATCACATTGGCCTAGCCATGTGATTGCTAGGCTAGCTCGAGCTAGCACAGCACCATGGGTGTGCGTGCGTGCGTGCAATGCTAGCACAACACCATCGCAGCACCCTGGGTGTGCGTGCGTGCGTGCAATGCTAGCACTGCACCATTGCAGCACCATGCGTGTTTGTGTGTGTATGTGCATCGCTAGCACTAGGCGCGCACCATGCCTCGCATTGCTAGGTGCTTGCGTGCGTGTGTGCCTTCGCTTGGCAGCACCAAGCAGCAGCAGCACGCTGTGCTTGCTTGCGTGTGTACGTGCCTTCGCATGGCAGCACCAAGCAGCAGCAGCACGTTGTGCTTGCTTGCGTGTATGCGTGCCTTAGTATGGGAGCACCAAGCAGCAGCAGCGAGTTAGGGCCTCGCCTAGCACAGCAGCATGCGTGGCTCGCTAGCAGCACGCATGCGCTGGCTGGGCTATGCGTGCTTGCTGTGCTTGGCTGGCTGTGCTAGCTGGACAGCAAGGCAAGCTGCTAGCTCACCATTGCCTTGATGCCGGTTTAGGAGGAGTGGGGACCAAGGCTTGGAGCAAAGCCTTGGGGAGCAAGGCAATGGTCCCCCCCTTGGTTATGGTCCTCACCTAACCTCTCCTCTCCTCATGCCACTTGTTAATTGTTGATTGCATTGTTTTATAATTTATTTTTGATTTAAATAAATTAGATGAAAAATGCAACTATCCCACATTGATCACGAATGGGAGTGCAAGTTGCATTTCCCTATAAACACCTCATGATTGGGCATTTGGAAATCAACTTGAGTGGAACTCAAAAGACATCTCTTATTATTGAGAAAACCTTTAAGTTTGTAAAACTCTAGTTTTACACTTGGTCAAGTCACGACTAACCCTCGAGACGAAGATTGTTCGGGTCGGGTCGTGGGTACGAGCCGTTAGAGGCCGTCACACTTGTGAGGCTTTAAGCTTCGAAGTAAGAGCTCGTTTTGCGAGCGAAGCACGCTTCAAGGGTATTACTTCTTTATGCCTTTTCTTAATTATTGTTTAATTATGTTTATGCATGCTTTATTGTTTTATTTATTGGGGCGGGTATTGGGCGGGTTTCTCTTCCTCGTAGCGTTGGACGCTACGAAACCCAACATAAGTTGGCTTTTAGCCTAAACTTGGTCAACTTCAAGGAGTGGGATTGGAAGAGGAACTCTGGAAAACTATTCGGAATTGTTCTATGAAGTACATTCTTGATACTCCTATTCCAACTTCTACTCAAATGGAATCATGAGTGATGAAACTCATGATGCATGGTCTTCTGATTGCAAGAAAGTCTCATGACTAATGGCTAATTCCATCCCGGAAGAATGGAAGGAAAAGTTCTCCTCCTATTTTCCGGACATGAT
The DNA here is from genome assembly GCF_001683475.1 of Chenopodium quinoa. NCBI lineage: Eukaryota > Viridiplantae > Streptophyta > Magnoliopsida > Caryophyllales > Amaranthaceae > Chenopodium > Chenopodium quinoa. Next base: position 2,634,764 of record NW_018742287.1, on the reverse strand, counting down.
CCTTCAAGCTCTTGAGGACATTGTCAATGTGAGAGTCACCAAGAGTCTCAATGGCAACTATGATGGACTTGTGTTTGACATGACTAGGTCACTCTCAAACATGAAGATCAAGCCACCAAAAGTGGGTTGCCTTGATAAGGAGAGGTACTGGCTTTGGTCGAGGGTCTACAATACCAAATTAAGACCCGGTATGCCCCTCTAACCTCATGTGAATGACTAGGCTCTTCAAGCACATGGAGCTTCTTGAAATCCCATTAGAAGATTAGATGGCGGGTCATATCTTGCTTGCCTCACTCCACTCGGGCTATGATGCACTTAGGATGCACATAGATGTGGGAAAGGAGTCACACTCATTAAGAGATGTGGTGCAGCTACTTCGCAAGACTAACTCCTATGGAGCAACCAAAATGCCCTTGAGAGAAAAGAAAAAGGAGTTCAAGAACAAAGCGAAGATGTGATGCTTCTATTGTGGTAGGCAAGACCACTACAAGAGGGAATGCAAGATCTTCCAAAGGGATGAGAAAAAGAGGAATGTTCCATCTACCTCAGGTATCTTCATTAACACTTTTGTATAAGCTATTCATAGGTGTTGGATACCATGTATGACTCACTTTATGCTCCCATTTTCAGGGACCAAGTGAGATGGCTTCACAAGTTGATGTGTAACTACGAGCGGACAATGAAGATGGTCTTTCCGTCATGCTTGCAGGCACATCATTTGTCTTTGGCTTGTAATAGAACTAATTCTTGTTTTATTATGTTTTGCTTACCGTTGAACATATTTTGATCTATGGCGTTGGACACCGGGTTGTTTTGATCACAAGACTATAACAATGGTTGTTTTAAGTGTCTTGCTTATGTGACTAGACAAATGAGATCACGCATTCTAAATGTGACTAGACATATGTTAATGATACCATCAAATGAGCTAAGACCATTGAGTCAAATCAAACCTACTTATGGCATTGTCGTCTTGGCCACATTAACATCAAATGCATCAAGAAACTTCTTTAATGAAGGGATTCTTGATTCATTCGACTTAGAGTCGTTTGAAAACTGCGAAGGATGCTTACTAGGCAAGATGATAAAGCAACCATTCTCCAAGTTGGGAGAAAAGGCTAGTGACTTATTGAGTCTTACAAACACGGATGTATGTGGACCAATGAGCACAACCGCAAGAAATGGTTATCGCTATTTTATCACTTTCATGGACGACTTTAGTAGATATGGCAATGTCTACCTTATGTTGCACAAATCTGAATCTTTTTAGAAATTCAAAGAGTTTCAGAGTGAAGTGGAAAATTAGCTTGGCAAGAAAATCAAAGCACTTAGATCGGATCGAGGTAGCGAGTATTTGAGCTATGAATTCGATGCTCATCTGAAAGAACAATGAATTCTCTCAAAATTGACACCTCCTAAAACTCCACAATGGAATGGAGTGTCTGAAAGAAGAAATCGAACTTTGTTAGACATGGTTCGATACGATGGGTCTTAGAAATCTTCCTATCTCTTTTTGGGGACACACACTTTTAACCGCGACACTTATAATGAACTGCGCTCCGTTAAAAGCTGTCGAAAAGACTCCGTATGAATTATGGACAAAGAAACTTCCATGGTGTCTTTTCTCAAGATTTGGGGTTGCGAACATATGTTAAAAGACTCATATCTGACAAGCTTGCACCAAAATCTGATAAGTGTTTCTTTATGGGTTATCCAAAAGAAACCAAGGGGTATTACTTCTACAACCAATCTGAGAACAAAATATTTGTTGCTCGAGATGGTGTCATTTTGGAAAAGGAGTTTCTTTCCAAAATGACAAGTCGGAGGAAAATCGAACTGGATGAAGTTCGAGAGGATGAGCAACAAAGTTAACCTGACGAAACTGACAATCAAAGTGCTTTAGAAGCAGTTGTTGACATTGGTTAGAGTCAAATCGACAATGTGGAAAGTCAAAATGACAATGCAAATGCTCAACCTATTACCGTGCGTAGGTCGCAAAGGCCAAGATCTCAACCAGACAGATATCTCGGTGTTGTCTTAACCGAGGATCAAGACATCCTAGTTGTGGATGGAGACGAGCCAGAGACATACAAACAAGCTACAACGAGCCCCGACTCTGCAAAATGGCAAGAAGCCATGAAATCCGAGATGGAATCCATGTTTGAAAATCAAGTCTGGGACCAATATACCTCTACCGTGATAATAATGGGGCTATTGCTCAGGCCAGAGAGCCAAGGGATCATCAGAAAGTCAAACATGTCATGAGGCAATTTCATATGATAAGGGAAGGGAAGTCCAAGGGTGAAATCAGAATTTGCAAGATTGGAACGGACAACAATGTAGCCGATCCACTCACTAAACCTTTCCCTCAAGTGAAACACAACAAGCACATTGAGGCAATAGGAATCAGGCACATTAGAGATTTGCTTTGATTTCCCTATTTGTGTTTTTTAATTAAGTTGTGGAGATCTTAATGTAAAACACCATGTTAAACCATTCATTTATGGAGTAATTTAATTTTTCTGTGAATTATTATTCCATTTCTATTTAATTGTGGTTTAGAATTAAATAATGAGTCCATTCAATTTGAACATTCAAAATAGGGTATCAAGACCATGTCTTGGATATAAAAACACCTATTAAGTGAACGTTGAATATCATATTGAAATTATCCCTAATCAAGGTCATTTGAAAGTTAGATGACTAATTACCGCGTGAGATTAGTTTGTAGTATGATTTATAGCATCGTTTCTTTTGCTACAAGGACAAAATTATCATAAATCATTTGCATAGGTATCAGTTTGGAACTATACCGGATCAACCTATGAGAATACTTTAAGAGATTTGACAATCGTCATAAGTAGATCGCTCATTATGGCTATCGGAACCTCTTTCCTCGACAATAGAGTTGTTAGTTCTCTTATTTGAGTACTAGTCCGCTTTGATGTATGACTATAAAGGCAACAGTTGGGCGGCTAGGTCCTCTTAGTAAGGGAAGCTAACAATGCAAGACTGGTAATGTCCCCCTATTAACAATGGGGAACATGTCTTTGTTGTTTACAAGGCCTCTCGAAGAGCGAGACTGTGAAAATGCATGGCCATGCTCTGATTGATTTTAGAAATCATTTGCCTATTGACAGCCAAACTCAGAAATCGAGAAACACTTCTAGACCTAACAAGGATGACGAAGAATCTTACCTTATAGTTCATGAAGAGACATTAAGTGACATATGAAATAGGCTATACACAATTAGCACACTTGACCAGAAGGACAAGTGGGAGATTGAAAGGAATGTTGTCCTTCAAAAAAGTGTATTATTCCGATACAGGGTTTGGAATTAATTAAAAAGCTAATTATTCAGTGAGGTTAAGTGATCGGAATGCCTAGCTGGAGGCCGCTTCCGATCAGTAATATTAATGAAAATTAATATTACAGCTTAATCTTTACTAAACCCTTCAGGTCACACCCAATCATGTAACCGAACCGAAACGACAAATTAATCCGAAGGATTGAATGAGTCAATAGTGTATTTACGAACAAAGACGACGGATTCCGAGCTTAGAGCGTCGAAACCGAGCGTCGTAAGTCGAGTCAAATTTAGTAAAAGACAAGACGGAAAAATCGAAGTCATTGCTAGGGCAAGATAGCTAGCATGGCTAGCCAAGGCCATTGTCGCAAGGCAAGGCTCAGCCACAAGCTCAGCATGCCTAGCATGGCCGAGCATGCCTTGCGCGCATCGCAAGGCCAGCATGGCTGGTCGCATTTGCTAGTCAAGCTAGCAGCCAACCCCGCACCATCGTAAGGCCAACAACAAGTAAAATCTTGCTGAGCCTCGCGCATGGTCGCAGCAGCTAGCTGGGCTCAACTAGCACAAGCAATGCAACAGCAGCAACACTAGCTCGCATTGCCTGCGTGGCCTGCTGGCTGTGCGTGCGCGTGTGAGGGGTGGCTGGTAAGCCTAGCCAAGACGCCAGGCGCTAGCGAGGCTTCCTTGTCTGCCAAGGCAAGCCGCCAGCTAGCGTGTGCATATTGGCTTGGTTTGTTGTGAAAGTTTGCTTGGGGAGCAAGGGGAGGATGGTCCCCCCTTGTGGTCCTCACCTAACCACTTGCTCTCCTCATGCCACTTGTCGTTTGGTGATTCATTTGATTATATTTAATTTAATTTAGAATTAAATTAAATTCATTTTGCATTTTTCTAACTCTCCTACATTGATGGGAGATGGGATTTCAAGGGCTCCTTCCCTTATAAATACCATTCATTTGGCATTGGGAAAGAGCACTTGAGTTGGTGAGCTTTAAGGGATCTCCAAGAAGAGAAAACCTTTGTTCTAATCCTCTAAGTTATTTTTGGCCTAGCCTTGACTAAGATTCGGGGTAAGGGCCGGCTCGGTTTAGGGAGCGAGGGTGTTAGCCGTCGAAGGTTCGCGCATTTGCGGGACTTTACGCTTTCAAGTCTGAGCTCTAAGTGAGAGAGAAGCACGCTTCAAGGGTAATGATTCTTTATCTCTCCTCTTGTTAATCATGTGATTATGGTTTTAATACATGCTTGGTTACATTGATTTGTGCGCGGATTTTTGGTGGGTTTCCTTTTGCGTGATGTTGGACATCACGAATCCCAACAAAAATCTCCGATTTTCCCCCTAAGTGAGCTATGCTCATTTGGTTAAATTAGGGCTAAAAAAAAAATCTCTGATTTGCCCCCCAAGTGAGCTTTTGTGAGTAGCAGATATACTCATTTGGTTAAATTAGGCCTAAAGCAAATAAATCTCCGATTTGCCCCCCAAGTGAGCTTACATGCGTAGCAGATATGCTTATTTGATTAAATTAGGCCGGTAGCTGATTCAATTTTATTAATCATGTTAAAAGTTAAGCGGGAAAATCCTTTGTCATGTGTCATCAATCTCATCATTCTAATTTGAAATGACGTGAAATCCTGGTCGTTTGCTGTCCGCCGTAAATGTCACATCAATAGTTACTCTTTTGAAAACTTATAAAATGGGGCTTTTGGTTATTGGCGATTCATTTCACAACTTACCAACACTTTCATTTTTCGAAAATTTCTTTTACAAGTTGTACTTCAGTGGCAGTGGTCGTGATTGTGCCTTGGCTATTGGTTTCGCGTTGTCTCCCACAAACAATTTTAGGTTTTTTTGGCTCATTATCCTGCGTTTTTCATCCCTTTAGGTCAAAGTGACAAAGGTATTTTACGAACCCTAATTCTTAGTCTTTACATGCGTTTTTTTATTTAACTTTTAGCTTTTGCCTAGTCATTTATGGTAAATGTCTAATAATCCAAGCGAGAGTGAATCCCCTAACCTGAGTATTGTAAGGCGTCGTCTAATTAGGAGTTCTGTAAATAAGGATATTGGTAAATTTGGGGGTACTACATTGTTTCTGTCTGATAACATTGACGATCCTTTTCAGCTATTGTCCGCCGAAGAGCGATCTAGAGCTTTTTATCGGCATAAAATTATTGCTGATTGTGAATGTTCTTTGCGTCCTAACAATCTTTGTGACGTTGAGCCTGTCAGTGTTAGGTATCACCTGCAAAGCTTTGCTGATTTGAGTTCTTGTGTTGATTTCAACTAGTACAGTTCCAACGTAGGCAAGAGCACTCTCAACAATGAGGAATTTTTTCCTCATGAGGAAAAATAATGAGGAAAATTTTCCTCAACAGCATTATAGCAATGAGGAAACTGGTTTTCCTCATGCCATGAGGAAAAAATGAGATGAACAGTAGCAACTGGGCCCCATCACCACTTGTTACTTATTTACTTTTTTTAATTGCTTGTTATTCTTTTATTATATGAATATGATGATTTGTAGGAGAGAGAAAATGTTGGTGGGGTATTGAAATAAGTAAGAGAGAGAATGGTGAGGACATTTTTTTTTTCTTTTTTAACATTGGTGGGATAAAATTTCCTCACCAAATTTCCTCACGAGGAAAATGAGGGTTTTAGTGAGAGAAAGGAGGTAGAGAGAGAATGAGGAAACCATTTTTTACTCATTGTTGAGAGTGCTCTTACATTGGGGTTTAGATATCAAATATGCCCCGAACAAAGATAACTAGCTATCAGCCAGAAGAGTATGAGAAGGAAAAGAGGAGAGAGGCTGAAGCCAACCGAAGGGCCGGTAAAGAACCTTTAGTCGAAGAGCTTTCAAGTTATGAGGGTTCCGGCCTCTCCTTGAGTCCAAAGAAAAGTGATTCTGATGTTGATGAAGCCGCTATAAATTAAGTTTTAAATGATGAGGGGTCAGACAGGGAAGGTGATGAAGAGGTCAGTTGATAAGATGTAAGGGAAGAGGGTTCTGACAAAGAGGATGTTGTTGACTTGGTGAGCGAAGTTGCAAATGAGGAAGAAGTTGACGAGGGCTATGATTTTGAAATCGACGATGCTGAACATCGGGTTCCCGACATGCCACATCATTAGTCTATGATTGCCAAGACTCAGGTTGGCGTCAGGTTGCCAAAGAAAAGAAATACTGCCTTCATGCGCGGCGTTTTTATAGGCTACTGGAAAGGTACAAGTTTACACTACCGGGCGAGGGAGCTACTATCTTGGAATTTCCCACCTAGGCATACCGCTATCTATGCTAGGAATTTTGATTTCGGGATACGATTCCCTCTCCATCCAAATATTGAAAAAATTATAAAAGCCGTTAACGTTTGCCTTGCTCAACTAACTCCCTCTAATATCAGGATGATAGTGGTTGTGTTTGGTTTTGCAGTGTTTGACACCGCGCGGAAACAAAACCCGAAAACCGAATCGCATGCATAATAAATACAACATAAACAAAAGCATGAAAATAAACAAAACACAAACACATAAAGAGAAAAGAGATAAAGAAACTCACCTTAGACGCGTGCTTCGCTCACTTAATGAGCTCAGACTTGAAAGCTTCAAGCTCCGCAAGTGCGAAACCTCCGACAGCTCACACCCTCATTCACCAAAGCGGAACCGGCCCCAACCCGTAACTTAGACGGGGCTAGACCAAAAATAACTTAGAGTTTATGAACTAAGTTTTTCTTGCTTTTGGAGATCCCTTAGAGTTCACCAACTCAAGTGAAGTTCCCAATACCCAATGATGGGTATTTATAGGGAAATGTCACCAAGATTTCCCATCATCTTTCAATGTGGGATAGTTGGTAAAATGCTAAAAGAATGATTTAACTTAATTCTAAATTAAATTAAATATCCATGCAATAAATAAACGAAAAGTGGCACAAGAACAAGGAGGGTAGGTGGGAGGACCACCAAACCTTGGGGACCAAGGTTGGCTGTCCGCCCATCACACGCTAGCTGGCAGCAGCAGCCTTAGGCAAAAAGGCATGCTGTGATGGCAGCCTTATGCACCACGGCTGTGTTTTCCGCTTGGCTTATCGCAAGGCCTTGCTGGTAGCTAGCCTTGCTGTGCACCACAACCAACCTACACGCGGGCCAGCCTTGCTATGCGCATGGCCTAGCGTGTTAGTTAAGCCTTGCTGCTGCTAGGCCTTGCCGCAAGGCTTAGCTAGCAACCAGCTTTACTAGGCGCTATGGCCAGCTTTGCACGCTAAGCCTTATGCTGGGCGGCTTGGCAGCTTGCATGCCCTAGCATGCTAACTAGGCCTTGTGATAAGACCACCAGCCAGCATGCACAAGGCCAACTAGCATGATGCGCCTAAGTGGTGCGGTTGGTGTCTTCGGCACGTGTTCTTGTCCTAGGCCTTCTCCCACCATCATGGCACATTTTGACCTCATACTAGGCATCCGGGCCTAGATCAATATGTCGTTTAACTAATTTCATCATTTAGTCAACTCCTAGAATTGACTTTATGCTTGACGCTCGGCTTCAACGCTCTAAGCTTGGAATCTGACGTCTTAGTTCGTAAAATATTTATCAACTCATTAATCCCTCGGATTAGTTCATCGCCTTGGTTTGGTTACACGATTGGGTGTGACCCGAAAGGTTCAGTCAAGATTAAGCTGTAATATTAATTGTACATTAATATTATTGATCGAAAGCGGCCTCCATCTAGGCATTCCGATCACTTGACCTCACTGAATAATTAGCTTTCCTAATTAATTTCGAACCCTCTATCGGATTAATACGCTTGTTCGAAGGACACCATTCCTTTCAGCCTGTAGTTTGGGTTATGTTTTACAAAAAATTTCCCTTAACTCTCAACTTGTTCAGAAGGCTACACTGGTTAAAGAGGAACGAGAAGTCGTCAGGGTGGTGGTCTATATACACCACTTCCCACAAATATACGATTTACCCTGAGCTTATAAGTTGCAAAGGGTGGCAAGATAAATTCTTCTTTTTGCGGGTTGCAGAAGATTTTCTGTTAAGAACAACGTTTTACCGACCTCGCTCTCATTTTGAGGCGATTCCAAGCCGTGGTCTTGGCAAACATGAAACTAAGGCCTTTGATTATTTTAGTGCCGATAAGGTTGACGTCGGCAATGACGAATTTTTAATTGTTCCTAGTTTGTCGTTGCCACATTGTAAATATATACTCGGCAACGCCCCTCTTTCTCATGTTGATCTATGTACGACACACACATATGGTACTGTGTTGATTTTGACTTTGCATTAAATATAAAAATTTTACTCTTGTTGTGCTATATAGTATTCTATACTGATATTGGTGGTCACTTTATTTTTATTATATCTCCTTTATCGGCCATTGTTATCGACTATTGTGATGCTAAGTTTTTTTTTTAAATAAAAAAATCTCTCACAGGTGGTGACAAACTTAATTAGGCTTTTTTGGGAGTGTTGGCAGACAGGAATAAGGAATTAGAGCAACTTGACTGAGCTGCTCTACCTTCTCCAAGCGCTCCCTACAACACTCTTGCTACTTGCTGCAACCGGTCTACTACTTCTACTGTTTCTACTGTCTTAAAAAAGAGAAAATCCAAGATAATGATTGACGACAACACCAGAAATATAACTAGGAGATTGCAAGCCTTCCCAACACCAGAGGCGCAAAGACTGGCCAAGCCAGCCAAAGGAAGACTAGTGAACAAGAAAGCAAGCGGTAGAAGACAATGCCGCTTGATACCTCTGATCTATTATCTAAGTCTCACCCCTCCAAGTTTTCTACTGGCCCTAAGGACCAAAATATACCGGATGTTGTGAACATTGAGACCCTGGACCCCCAACATGTCTCTCCTCTTCACGGGTAAGAGACGGGCCCTTGGGTTTCTCAAACCAACCTTCCTCCTCCTACCGGCCTTACTTCCAGCATCCCTAGGTCCTCTATCAGACCTAGCCAATGGATTGACCAGCCTATCGGCAAGCTAGTCGAGGTTGTGGTTAAGAGGATGTCGGTTATTGAGGGCGGACCTTCATATCGATGGTAGCCTTGCATAAACATCTTCCGCAACGAGTCCATCCTTACAGACGATCTCCTTAAGGGAGGTAACCTAGGTTGGCGCATGTTGCACGACCTAGCCACACCTGCTTATAGGCTTGTGGGTGATATTGCGCAGGTTGTGTCTCAACATATGAATGACCTACTGAAGGTATTACGTCTGGTAACTTTTTTTAAAAAAAAAAAATTCTAAGTTGATTATGTGTAACAGCTTTTATGACATAATTTTTTGCACTATTTTTGCCATCATTTTTGACAATATTCTACAAGTCGTTAACTCCGGTGTCGAACTTATGCAAATGTACCGATTTTATTAAGACAAGTTCAGTATAACTGCCACAAACATGGAGAAAAAATATGTTGAATGCAAGGTTGCCCTATCGGCAAAGGGTAAGGATGAGGAGGAGGTTAAGTTCTTGCGTCAATAGTGTTGGGTTTCGTAGCGTCCAACGCTACGCGGAAGAGAAACCTGCCTAAGACCCGCTCACTAATTAAAGCAACTAAACATGCAATCACATAATTAACAACATAAGAGAGAGAAAGAGAAAAGACATTCTGACCCTTTACGCGTGCTTCGCTCGATTCACGAGCTCTTACTTCAAACCTCAAGCCACGAAAGTACAACGGCCTCCTACGGCTCGCACCCTCGACCCAACCCGAAGGGTCTTAATCCCGAAGGTTAGTCGGGACTTGACCAAATAAAACTATAGTATTACGAACTTAAAGGTTTTCTCACTAATAATGAGATGCCTTATTGAGTTCCACTCAAGTGATTTTCCCAAACCCAAAACTTGGGTATTTATAGGGAAGAGGGCCTTGATCTCCCTTCTCCCATCAATGTAGGAGATTTGCATTTTCCTCTATTTTATTTTAATCAAAAACAAAATAAAAATGCAAGGCAATCAACAAGCTCCAAGTGTCACATGGAGGGAGAGAGTAGATGAGGACCACCAAAGGAGGGGACCAAATCACCTTGTTCCCCAAGCCACACACCAACACCTTGGTCCCCTCCTCTTGACTGGCTGACCATGCCACATGGTTGGCTGGCAGCCTACCTTGGCTGCCAAGACTGCCCAGCTAGCACTCCCATGCATGCGTGCAGCTAGCAAGCCACGCATGCGGGCTGATGCCTTTAGGCACTTCTATGTGCATGTGCTGGTGCTGCTGCTATGCGATGCCTAGCACGCATAGCCCATAGCACAAGCACGCATAGCGTGCTGCTGTGCGAGTGTTATGCACTGCCTGCTTGCGATAGCGAGGCCCAGCAAGCACTTGCGTGCTGCGGGCCTTGCGATGCTTGCGGGCTGTGCTGAGCAATGCCCAGCATGTTGCGATGGCTGGTGCTGCTATGCTAGAAAGCACGCCTAGCCACGCATGCACAGCCACAACACACACACGCATGGGACACATCTTGCGATGCTTGTGCCATGCGATGTGCGTGTTCTAGGCGATGCTAGGCACGCATGACACGCATGGGTTGGTGACCTTGCCTAGCCTAGCACTCGCATGGCTAGGCCAATGCGAGGCTACGGTTTGGCACGAACTTGTCGCTTGTTGAATCTACGTCTCGTCGAATTCTAAATTTGACTCGACTAGCGACGCTCGGTCTCGACGCTCTAAGCTTGATATCCGACGTCTGTGTTTGTAATACTCTAATGACTCATTTAATCCTTCGGATTGATTCGTCGTCTCTGATCGGTTATTCGATAGGGGTGCAACCCGAAGGGTTCAGTCAAGATTAAGCCATAATATTAATTATGCATTAATATTACTGTTCGGAAGCGGCCTCCACCTAGGCATTCCGATCACTTGACCTCACTGAAGAATTAGCTTTCTAATAATTCTGAACCCTCTATCGGAATAATACACTTGTTGGAAGGACACCATTCCTTTCAATCTCCCACTTGTCCTTTCGGACAAGTGTGTAGTTAGTGTATAGCCCTTTTCTTATGTCGCTCAATGTCTCTTCATGAACTATAAGGTAAGATTCTTCGTCATCCTTATTACGTCGAGAACTGTTTCTTGATTTCCGAGTTTGACTGTCGATAAGCAGATGATTTCTAAAATCCTTCTGAGCACAGTCATGCATTTTCACAGTCTCGCTCTTCAAGAGGCCTTGTAAACAATAAAGACATATTCCCTACTATTAATAGGGGGACATTCCCAGTCTTGTATTGTTAGCTTCCCTTACTAAGAGGACCTAGTCGTTCGAGTGTTGCCGTTAAAATCCCCATTAAGACGTTTTTACATTAAGACGTTAACATCAAAACGACTAGTACTCAAACAAGAGAACTTACAATACTCATTATATAATTCTAATCCACAATTAAATAGAAATGGAGTAATAATAAATTTGTGGAAAATTTAACTGCTCCAAAACCGAATGGTTCAACATAGTTTTTACATTAAGACATCAAGTTTAATTAAAACACATATACAGGAAAATCAAAGCCAATCTTCAACATGCTTGATTCCCATTCCCTCAACATCCTTGTTGTGCTTCACTTGAGGCAAAGGTTTAGTCTATGGATCTGCTACATTATCGTCCGTTCTAATCTTACAAATTCTGATTTAACCCTCGGACTTTCATTCCCTTATCATGTGAAATCGCTGCTTGACATGTTTGACCTTCTGGTGTTCCCTTGGCTCCCTGGCCGAGCAATAGCTCCATTGTTATCATAATAAAGGTCTATCGGACCCTTGATAGAGGGTACAACACCAAGTTCACTAATGAACTTACGAATCCAAACTGCCTCCTTAGTTACTTCCGAAGCTGTCAAGTATTCGGCTTCAGTTATAGAATCTGCAGTAGTTCTTTGCTTACCACTCTTCCAACTAAATGCTCCTCCATTCAGGCAGAATATGTACCCTGATTGCGATATGGAGTCGTCTCTATCAGTCTGGAAGCTTGCGTCAGTATAACCTTCAACAACCAAATCATTACAGCCACCATAGACCAAAAACTTATCCTTGTTCCTTTTCAGGTACTTTAGGATATTCTTAGCCGCAGTCCAATGCGCCTCTCCTAGGTCTGATTAGTATCGGCTTGTAGCACTCAAGGCATACAAGACATCTGGCCTATTACATATCATGGCATACATGATCGATCTAATAAGCGAAGCATATGGAATCTGACTCATCCTCTCTCGCTCATCAGGTGTCTATGGACATGGCTTCTTGCTGAGAGTTATGCCATGTGACATGGGTAGGTCCCCTCTCTTGGCCCCTTCCACGTTGAATCGTGCCAGTACCTTATCAATATAAGTACTTTGGCTCAATCCATTCATCCTTTTAGATCTATCCCTATAGATCTTGATGCCCAATATGTAATGTGCCTCTCCTAAGTCCTTCATTGAAAAGCACTTACCAAGCGAGCCCTTTACGAACTCTAACAGTTTAGTGTTCTTTCCAATGAGTAATATGTCATCGACATATAAGACTAGGAATGTGATGTCACTCCCACTGAATTTCTTATAAACACAAGTCTCATCTGGATTCTTGATAAAACAAAACTTACTAATGGCTTCATCGAATCGCAGTTTCCAACTTTTGCTTGCCTGCTTTAGTCCATAAATGGACTTCTTAAGCTTCCATACTTTCCCAGCATTGCTTGGATCAACAAAACCTTCCGGCTGTGTCATATAAACAGTTTCTTCCAGAATCCCATTAAGGAAGGTGGTTTTGACATCCATTTTCCATATTTCATAGTCGTAATATGAAGCAATCGCTAAGATAATCCGGACAGACGTAAGCATTGCGACTAGTGAAAAGGTTTCATCATAATCAACGCCGTGAATTTTCCTGTAACCTTTTGCCACCTGTCTAGCTTTGTATATAGATACATTTCCATCTTTGTCCGTTTACAACTTGAAAATCCATTTGCTACCAATAGGTTTGTAACCTTCGGGCAAATCAACCAAGTCCCAGACTTGATTTTCAAACATGGATTCCATCTCGGTTTTCATGGCCTCTTGCCATTTTACAGAGTCGGGCTCGTCATAGCTTGTTTGTGTGTCGCTGGCTCATCTCTATCCATAACTAGGGTGTCTTGATCTTCGGTTAAGACAATACCAAGGTATCTGTCTGGTTGAGATCTTGATCGTTGCGACCTACGCAGGATAATAGGTTGAGCATTTGCATTGTCGGTTTGACTCTGACCAATGTCATTAGCTGCTTCTAAAGCACTTTGATTATCAGTTTTTTCAGGTTGACTTTATTGCTCGTCCTCTCGAACTTCATCGAGTTCGATTTTCCTCCAACTTGTCATTTTGGAAAGGTGTTCTTTCTCCAAAAAGACACCATCACGAGCAACAAACACTTTGTTCTTGGATTTGTTGTAGAAGTAATACCCCTTGGTTTCTTTTGGGAAGCCTACAAAGAAACACTTGTCAGATTTTGGGTGAAGTTTGTTAGAAATTAATGTTTTGACATATGCTTCGCAATCCCAAATCTTAAGAAAAGACAACCATGGAAGTTTCTTTGTCCATAATTCATATGGAGTCTTTTCCACAGCTTTTGACGGAGCACGATTCTGTGTTAGTGCCGCAGTTAGAAGTGCGTGTTCCCAGAAAGAGATAGGAAGTTCACTAAGACCCATCATTGATCAAACTATGTCTAACAAGGTTCAATTCCTCCGTTTGGACACTTCATTCCATTGTAGAGTTCTGGGAGGCGTCAACTCTGAAAGAATACCATTATGTTTCAAGTGATCGTCGTATTGATCGAAGTGCTTTGATTTTCTTGCCAAGGTGATTTTTAACTTCACTCTGAAACTCTTTGAATTTCTCAAAAGATTCAGATTTGTTTGACATAAGGTAGACATAGCCATATCTACTATAGTTTTCCGTGAAGGTAATGAAATATCGACAACCATTCCTTGCAGGTGAACTCATTGGTCCTCATACATCCGTATGTATTAGACCTAATAAGTCACTAGCCCTTTCTCCCAACTTGGAGAATGGCTGCTTTATCATCTTGCCTAATAGACATCCTTCGCAATTTTCAAACGACTCTTAGTCGATTGAGTCAAGGATACCTTCATGAAGAAGTTTCTTGATGCGTTTGATGTTAATATGGCCAAGACGACAATGCCACAAGTAGGTTTGATTCGACTCAATGGTCTTAGCTCTTTTGGCGGTATCATCAATTTGTCTAATCATATGTAAAACATGCAATTTTATAGAACATATAAGCAATACATTTCAAAAACAACCATTGTTTAAGTCTTGTGATCAAAGTAACCCGGTGTCCAACACCATAGATCAAAAGTTCGATTCACTAATTAAAGCAACTAAACATGCAATCACATAATTAACAACATAAGAGAGAGAAAGAGAAAAGACATTATTACCCTTGACGCGTACTTCGCTCGATTCACGAGCTCTTACTTCAAAGCTCGAGCCACGCAAGTGAAACGGCCTCCTACGGCTCGCACCCTCGACCCGACCCAAACGGTCTTAATCCCAAAGGTTAGTCGAGACTTGACCAAATAAAACTAGAGTATTACGAACTTAAAGGTTTTCTCACTAATAATGAGATGCCTTATTGAGTTCCACTCAAGTGATTTTCCCAAACCGAAAACTTGGGTATTTATAGGGAAGGGAGCCTTGATATCCCTTCTCCCATCATTGTGGGAGATTTACATTTTCCTCTATTTTATTTTAATCAAAAACAAAATAAAAATGCAAGGCAATCAACAAGCTCCAAGTGTCACATGAAGGGAGAGAGTAGGTGAGGACCACCAAAGGGGGGGGGGACCAAATCACCTTGCTCCCCAAGCCATACACCAACCCCTTGGTCCCCTCCTCTTGACCGGCTGACCATGCCACATAGTTGGCTGGCAGCCTGCCTTGGCTGCCAAGGCTGCCAGGTGGCACCTAGCACCAAGGTTGGGCTACCCAGCCAGCACTCCCACGCATGCGTGAAGCTAGCAAGCCACGCATGTAGGCTGATGCCTTTTGGCGCTTCTATGTGCGTGTGCTGGTGCTGCTGCTATGCGATGCCTAGCACGCATAGCCCATAGCACAAGGACGCATAGCGTGCTGTTGTGCGAGTGTTATGCGCTGCCTGCTTGCGATAGCGAGGCCCAGCAAGCACTTGCATGCTGCTGGCCTTGTGATGATTGCGGGCTGTGCTGAGCCATGCCCAGCATGTTGCGATGGCTGGTGCTGCTATGCTAGTAAGCACCCCCATCCATGCCTGCACAACCACAACACACACACGTATGGCACGCATCTTGCGATGCTTGTGCCATGCGATGTGCGTGTGCTAGCCGATGCTAGGCACGCATGACACGCATGGGTTGGTGAACTCGCCTAGCCTAGCACTTGCATGACTAGGCTAGTGCGAGGCTACGGCTTGGCTCAAACTTGTTGCTTGTTGAATCTACGTCTCATCGAATTCTAGATTTGACTCGACTTGCGACGCTCGGTCTCAACGCTCTAAGCTCGTTATCTGACGTCTTTGTTCGTAATACTCTAATGACTTATCTAATCCTTCAGATTGGTTTGTCATCTCATATCGGTTATTCGATATGGGTGCGACCCGAAGGGTTCAGTCAAGATTAAGCCGTAATATTACTGATCAGAAGCGGCCTCCACCTAAGCATTCCGATCACTTGACCTCACTGAAGAATTAGCTTTCTAATAATTCCGAACCCTCTATCAAAATAATACACTTGTTGGAAGGACACCATTCCTTTCAAACAGTTGAAGGAGAATAAAGGGGCTCAAGAGGAGGTCAAAAAAGAGCTTGACTCTCAGAAGAAGGCAGTTTCAATGATGAATGAGTTGCAAAAAGAGTTAAAGGACACCAAGAGTTTAGTTGTTGGTCTTGAAGGGGAGCTTCATAAAGCTAAAGCCGACAAGCCCAGTATTCGTCAAAGAGTCATTATCAGGTATCTAAAGTCTCAAGCATTTGTTAATAAGCTTCAGAACCATTATAACGGTGTATGGATAGCAGCTCATCGATGTGTGGTTTACGCCGCAAACTGGAAGAAGGATCAGTGGACTGCTGTCGAGACTACCTTTAACAAAAATTCTCATCATAAGGCTACCGAGTTCGAGGAGGAAAGCTTCACTGATGAGGACTTACTTAATGCCGACCCACGCAAGGACGATGATGAAATTGCTGATGCTACTATTTTGGGTTCTCCTACTCCGGACACAACAACCAATCAGCAGGCTTAATGGGGCGAGCAGTCATCACCAGTGTCCTCTTGTGGCTCCTTTGTGTTAAGGTCGTTTTCAATTTTTTATGAATATTAATTTGGTTTATGTTTGTATAAACAATGTTTTTGTTTTTGTATATGCTGCACTTCGGCATGATCCTTTTTTGAGGTGATGCCTGTCGTTTTTATCTAATGGCTACTTTGCATTTGCTTATTCTAGTTTCATATCAGGTATTTGACTTTTAAGTATATACTTTTTGCTTTGTTTAAAAATTAGTATTAGTATTTATATCTATACTATCTGCCTCCCTTAGTGTATGTGCCTACATAGCTTGTGCATTCATTTAATGTTCCTTTGGCTTTGTCTCATATATTATTTTGTTTAATAACATTAATTTGTACACAACTTGTATCCTCTGTAACCTTCTCCCCACAAAGGATGTGAATCTTTATAACTTATGCCCTTATTGTTATTTTCCATTTCCATTTTCATATTTTCATTTTTATCGGACACAAGATATGTACTTATCACCATGTTATGCAAGATATGTAATTAGAACCATGTTATGCTACCATATTATGTTCTGCCAACTGTACCTTCAAATTGTCCTCCCGGCTTCCCAATGATTTTTTGTGTTGTACAAATTCACTCATAAACCTATTTTTTTGGCTTTCGGCCACCACTGTTCTGTCTGTGTTATTAGCTCAGAGCATGGTGAAATTTCACCACAAACATACTTTGAACCTATAATCTCACTTGAACTGAGATTGGTAGTTGATTAGACTACAATCACCTAATTCAATGATTGTGGTTTTGAGCTCTCCCTCCCGTTTGATGATGGAATATTCAAACGGAGGATGCTTTAGAAATTGTTGCTATCAGACCAGTTTCCTTATTTTATTATCGGTATTTATCGAAAATGATAGTTCAAAAGTGTACACATTGTACAATTACGACATTGCCGATAGTTCAGTAGTTTACATTGAGAATTTAAACATAAAACTTCTTACGTGCAGTTGCATTCCATACATTTTTCATAGGTTTCCCTTGCATTTTCTGAAGCCGATAGGACGCTGGCCTAATTGTCTCGTACATCTTATACGGTCTTTCCCAATTTGCTGATAACTTTCCATCTGTATTACCTTTTCCAGTGGCAGCAGTTCTACGCAAAACCAAGTCTCCATATGTCATCGGACGATAATTCACTCTTTTATTATAGGCCCTTGTCATCCTTTCTTTATATGTTGCAGACTTAATTGCAGCCTTCAATCTTATCTCTGGCAAGAAATATAATTGCTGCTGTAAGAGGAGATCAGTTTGCTCTTAGCAGTAGTGTTGAATTCTTAATGTCAACAATCCTACGTCTGACGGTATAACTGCTTCAGTCCCAAAAACCAAATTGATAGGTGACTCCCCAGTGGCCTATCTTGTAGTGGTTCTATTTTCCCATAAAATTTTTAGGAATTAGATCGGCCCACAACCCTTTCGCATCTTCAACTTTCTTTTTCAAGGAGTTTAAGATATGTTTGTTAGCTGCCTCCGCTTCGCCGTTTGACTGCGGGTGGCAGACGACAGCGTATGCAAACTTTACTTTGTACATAGCTAAGAGTTCCTTTAATGGCTTGCAATCAATTTGGGACCCATGGTCAAAGACCATCGCCATTAGAAGGCCGAACCTGGTGAAGATACTCTTCCATATGAGCTTTTTCACCTCTTGCTACCAGCTCAGCCTTTATCCATTTTGAGAAGTAATCCACCCCCATTATCAAAAAATTTCTACCTCCTGTCGCCGATGCAAACAGACCTATGATGTCTATTCCCCATTGTGCAAATGAGATTGGGTTTAGGATAGGGGTTAAATCATTTAGGGGAAGATTGGTTACAGGTGCAAATTTCTAGCACTTCTCACATATTTTCACATATTCCAGCGCATCCTCGTTCATTGTCGGCCAATACTATTCCCGTTTCATTGCCTCTAAAGACAAAGCTCTTTCACCGATATGGTTGCCATAACTGCCTTCATGTATTTCTTCAATCAATTTTGCAAACTCAAAGGTTTTTATACACCTTTGCAGGGAGAGGGAGAAACCCCTTTTATACATAGCACCTTGGTACATAAGGAACCATATGCTATCTCGCCTAAATCTTCGTGCTTCTATCTTATCGATAGGAAGCACATAGAGCTTATAAGCCAAAAGATCATCATACCATTGCCTGTCATTATCAATACAATTCACTTCTACCAGAGCTTCATCTATACTCTTTTGCTTCAAAATCTCCACCATAACTGTGCGCTCTAAATCATTGAAACTTGAGCTTGCCAGTTTTGCAAGGGCATCCGCTGGTGAGTTTTGTGCTCTCGATACTAGATTAACTTCGAAATGTTCCAACTTTTCTAACAATTCTTTCATCTTTTCTAGGTATTGCATTGTGGCCTCTCATGCCTCATATTCACTGGTAAATTAACTAGCAACTAATTGAGAATCTGTTGCCAACACTATCCGTTTGGCCTCTGCCGCTAAGCATAGTTGAATACCAGCTATCGCCGCCTTATACTCTGGTTATATATTGGATGCTTTGAATTTGAACTTGAGAGCATATTCAAAGACATCTCCTTTCGTTGAGGCTATAATAATACCGGCTCCTGAGCCACCAATTGTAGCTGATCCATCCACCGATACTTGCCATATACCCACCTGCCCTTCCTCATCGTTGTAAGAGGCTTCTACTCTAAAATCTAATAGAGCTTGAGCTTTGATGGATACCCTTGGCCTATAAATCAATTCGTATTCTGATAATTCAATTGCCCACTTCAACAATCGACTTGAGGTATCCATTTTCTGCAAAGACTTTTCTAGCAGCTGATTGGTTAAAATTTCTATTACGTGCGCATCAAAGTATGGCCTGAGTTTTCTTACTGCTACTACAACAGCATATGCCATCTTCTTGACTAACGGATATCGCCATTTTACCGCATTCAGCACATGGCTGACAAAGTAAATTGGCTGTTGTTGTTTCTTTCTTTCAACTAAGAGTACCGCCGCAACTGTTTTTTGGAGAAGCCGATATGTATAACTGTAACCATTCCCCCTTTTGTGGTCTTTCCACAGTTGGCAACGACCTTAAGTGATTCTTCACTACCTTTAAGGCCTCCATCTGTTCTTTTCCCCACTCAAAATTTTTGTTTTGCCGTAAGACTATGAAAAACGGGAGCGCCTTGTCGGCTGACTTATTGATGAAGCGTGTAATTCGGCCTGTGAGCCTTTGAATATCAAGTATGGTTTTCGATTGTTTCATCATTCCCTTTTCACTAACCTTGAATCCCAAAAACTTCCCAGATCGGACCCTTGATATTGCCAAAGAGTACCCTTGATATTCCCTATATGATCAATTGCCAGCTTACTTTTGACTATCGTATAATCCACATACACTTCATTATTTCGTCCCTTTTGGTGCTCAAAAATCTTATCAACCAGCTTCTGGTAGGTTGCACCTACATTTTTCAATCCAAATGGCATCGCCTTATAACAGTACATTCTAGCGTCCATTATGAAAGCAGCCTTAGCTATATCGGACTCATGTAGGCTAACCTGATGATACTCGAAGAATGCATCTAAGAAACTGAGCATAACATGTCCCAATGTTAAATCCACCAATCTGTTTATCCATGGTAACGGGTAGCAGTCTTTAGGACAGGCCCTATTCAGATCTGTGAAGTCCACACACATCTGCCACTATTCTGTCGACTTTTTTACCATGACGACATTCGCTAACCACTCTGGATATGTACAAGGTTCAATAAACCCTATTTCTAGAAGCTTGTTAACTTCTACTTGTAGTGCTTCGATCTTTTTCGTTAAGAAGTTTCTTTTCTTTTGTCTTACAGGCCTGAACTTCCTATCGATATTGAGCCTATGCACCATGACATCTGGATGAATTCCCGACATCTCATCGGCCGAAAAGGCGAATACATATGAATTTTCTCGTAGCAAATTAATCAAGTTACATCTCATGTCTACATTCATATCAGACCCCACTCTCACAGTTCTTCCTGGGACATTCTATTGCAGCTCAACTTCTACTATTTCTCCTTCTAGGGACGGGTGAGGCACGGATACTGGCCTAGTATCAAAGTTTTCCATTGACAAGTCATGAACTGACGGCTCCCAGTCCCTTTTCTGATTATCCTGGGTAGGCACCTCTCTTGTCGGTTGTTTTAGCGCCGTTATGTGACATTACTTTGCCATTTCCTGACTACCATGCACTTGTTCCACACATGCGTCATTTGAGACGTAGGCCATAGTAAGGTGGTATGTTGACACTACAGCTTGTATATCATGAACCAGGGGCCTACTAATAACTGCATTATATGCCTATGGAACAGCAACTACTATGAACTCATCCATAACGTCCCTTGCTGTCAGACCTTCTCCAACTCGAATAGGTAGAACAATACTACCTTCTGGCCTAACAGTTGAGCCGTTAAACCCAATGACAAGGTATGAAACCCTCTTTAAGTACTGTCTGCCTGTAAACATGGCATCAAATGCTTTCATAATCAATATATTAGCAGAACTCCCTCCATCAACCAGAATTCTATTTATCTTTGCCCCGTTAATCAGTAGTATCAACACCAACGGGTCATCATGGAAAACCAACTCCCTTAGCATCCTCCTCCGTAAAGGTTATGCGGGGAATCTTTGACGGCCGGGGGCGCTCATTTGCATCCAGGGCATTAACTACGTGTCGATGCTCTGATAGGCTCTTCCTTGCACCACTAATTGATCCTCCATGCACTAGCCCTCCAGTAATAACATCCACAACTATATTCCTCGCTGAGGATGACGGAGTCTGTCTTCCATCACCCTGTCGATTAACCTCGGCTGGGTGCTTGTCGTTCCTTTGATCTTGCTGTCGGTATTCTAACTGTCGGAGAGCTTACATTTGTTGCCGGCTTGCCTCGAGATGTGATTGATATTGAGTGAGGTGTCCCCTTCTGATTAGATCTTTTATGTTTTCTTTTAACTGTATGCAACCCTCGGTGTAATGACCGACATCCCGATGAAACATGCAATATCTCTTCGTATCCCTTCCTCTTGACTTCATCGGTGTCGACTTAAACCAATCTTCTCTATGTTTGTTAATATGCTATATTGTTGCCCGCAACGCATTTAGTGGGGTGTGAGTACTAAATCGCATAGGTCCTTTCATGACCCTACAATCATGACGACTTTCGCCTCCTCTTATCGAGCCTTGCTGTCTAGCTAGGTCTACCACCCCTAGGCACACTGTTATCATCTTGGAGTTGATTTTTCACTTTGCACAAGGGAGAGAGAGAGAAAGAAAGAGGAAAAGATGATCATACCTCTGATGCGTGTTTTCCACTTAGCACAAACATGAACTCACGAACGGAGAAAGGGCCTCAAACGCGACCCCTCCAACGTAGTCCACCCACGCGCCTAAACTTGGCTAATATTACCGGCTAGAGCAATATTAACACTACTAAACAAGAGGGTCTCTTTATAAGGTTTTTCTTAATAGAGATGCCTTTTATAGAGTTCAACTCTTGCAAAGAATTCCCAAGGGAGGCCTTGGGTATTTATAGGAGAAGCATATCCATCCCCTTGATTTCCAATCAATGTGGGACTTTTGCAAAGTTGAGAAAAGCTAGTATTTAATTTAATTCTAAAATAAATTAAATAGTTAGAACAAATAGTCAAGCAACAAGTGGTAATCACATGGGAGTGGTTAGGTGAGGACCACAAGGAGAGTCGCATGGCCTCCTTGTTCCCCGAGGCACCAAACTCACCAATCACAATAGCCCATGACCGGTCAACACCCTTGGGCACCAAGGTATGACCGGTCAAGGCCGTTTGACTTGGCATGGGTTTGCTAGCCATATCGCAAGCCCACTCGACTGGGCTGCTCTTGTGCGCTGCTCGGCATGGGCCTACCAGCACGCTCCGCAAGCCCACGGGAGCTGCTAGGCTGTTGTGCGCTGCTCGGCTGCCATGCCTAGCTTGCTAGCAGGCCTCGCTAGCCACAGCTCACTGCGAGCTTGCTGGCGTGTCGTACTAGCAGGCCTACTGCGAGCTGCCAGCATGTGGGCTTCCTAGCCACGCCACGCTGCTACTTCTCTTACAAGCCCGCACGCCCTTACAGGCTGTCGGTGCTTGTGGCAGCTAGCC
Source organism: Chenopodium quinoa (assembly GCF_001683475.1). Lineage (NCBI taxonomy): Eukaryota > Viridiplantae > Streptophyta > Magnoliopsida > Caryophyllales > Amaranthaceae > Chenopodium > Chenopodium quinoa. The sequence goes on along the minus strand of NW_018742287.1, from coordinate 2,612,045 downwards.
TAGCCCTCGTACGGCTAGGCCGATACGAGGTTAAGGTTATGCACTTTGACTTTATGATTCGTTGTTTTACTTATTTGTACGTCTCGTTAATTCCTAGAATTTAACTCGACGTTCGGGTTCGACGCTCCAAGCTCGGAATCCGACGTCGGAATACGTATCCTCTAGTTTGACGTATTAATGTCTTCGGCTTAATTCGTCACCTTAGTTTGGTAGCACGCTTGGGTGTGACCCGTTGGGTTCAGTAAAAGGAAAGTTGTGGGATTAATATAATTAATCTCACTGATCAGAGATGGCCTCTAGCCCGACATTCCGATCACTTGACTTCACTAAATAATTAACTCCGTAATTAATTCCGAACCCACTATCGGAATAATACACTTGTTCGAAGGACACCAATCCTTTCAGGTAACGCTTAAACTCATAATTGTTTAAGCCATTCATCAATGCCATAACTGTTATCTCTTGCTATAATTATGGGATGGTGTTCGCCTTATTATTGAACCGTCTGATATAGTCCCTTAAAGACTCATCCGGTCTCTGAACCACTGCCATTAACACTCTTGAAGTCCTCTGGCATGCACTGTTGTTTATATACTGCCCGAGAAACATTTTTGTCAGTTGTCGTAACTTCCAACCGATCCGTGTTAAGGTTAGAGAACCAATCTAATGCCGCCCCAATCAAGGTTGTTGGGAGGACTTTACACCAGACGACATCAGAGTTGGTATACATCATGTGTCCCTCATAAGAGGATATGTACCTTCTAGGATCACCCTTCCTATCATACTTGCATGTCGGAATTTTAACCTTTTCAATCAGTTGATCAAGAATTTCCTGAGTAAACAGTGAAGCCCTAGGTATTTTAACGGCTCGTGTTAGGTGTTGCCTTGTGCTTACAGTGGTTGTTTGCCTTTGAGACCTTGATTCATCAATATAACTAGAAGACTACCCTTATGTTCCCTTGTCGGATGAATACAACCTTGCCTGTGACGGTTCCCGGGTTTGATACCTTTGGGAGTTTGCAGCATCATTAAATGGACTCTCCAAATTGACTATCGGCACCTCCTGTGCCTGCCTCGCTCTAGTCTGCCCAGTAGTCATACCTCCTGCTTCCTTACTTTTCTTGTTCATGGCTCTCATTACCCTTGCCATTGTCTCTAATTCCTCCGGGGTAAATTCGGCCATGGGATCAGGTATATCGGCGTTTTCCCACTTAGGGGTTAAGGGCATGTTAAACTGATTTTCAGTTATAGTATGGGTTTCATCCTTTATTATAACATCTGGGATGCCAATGTTATTACCGGTACACGTATTCAAGTTACCAACTTTTGAAGATTTATTATTGTTTATCGTTATATCACTGTTTTCGGCCATAATTCAATTGTGTTAGGTTCTTAGGCGACAGAACTAATCACTATCCCCTCCTTCTAGCTCCAATTGTTCTAGATGTATGTATTCCGATAACCCGTATCCAGGTTCCTCAAAGACTCTATTATCTAGCCCAGTACCTACACAATCAATGTAAGTTATTAACTAACCCCCGGGGTGAGTCCAGAGATAACCATTCGGATGGTAAAGTCAGTGATGACTCAAGAAGAAGAAGAAGATAGAAGAATGATAAGAAGAGAAGAAAGAAAAAGAGAGAGAGAAATTATTTGTGACCTTTCAAATGAAGAAATGGGTGGCTATTTATAGGAAAACTACCTGCCAGGTGGCTGCATGCCATGCATTTGGTTAGTTACCACGTGTTAATAGCTGCCAGCCACGTCAGTATTGAGCAGGAATAAAATATGCCGATATGATGTGTAAGTTGTTATGTTTAATCAGTATCCAGGGGTTGACCTTGTTTAGGGTAAAAATACCCTGTCCACGTGGTCTAATAGCATGCTGACACGTGTTAGCCTCAGAGAGACCCAAGGGGATCCAATCCTCTACTTACACGTGGCACCTTAACCCTAAAAGGGGAACTGATCCCCTTCCACTATAAATAGAGGAAAATCCTCATTTATTATACATTCATAAATATACACACAAAACCCGAGCAATATTAATTGCAGAATTCTCTGTGAATCAGAGAGAAAAACCTTTACATTCCGCACTTTATTACATCCGGAAACGTTCTACCTTGATCGTCGGAGGCGGAACTCCACCCAACCAGAGTTTCCGTTGTTTTATAGGTACGAACAGTCAACGCGCATTCTCGGAATTGTAACTCTCCCGAGGGACTTCAAAAACCCCGAAACATTTCGCGCCGTCTGTGGGGAGAGTACTTCCGAGATGCCATCCGAATCTGTACCGCCTGTTGAGGGCAAACAACCTATGGCTGAGACTGAGGTCAACACGGACCAAGATAGTGGTGACGACTTCGAGGTTGACACATACGTGGCCCAAGACGGGTCATTCAGAACTAGACGCACCTGTTCCAAGGAAACAAGGGAACGGGGTGAAGACAAAGCTGGTCCTAGCAGCCCAACCGTCAAGTCGGCTGGGCGACCCTAGGCGGCTAAGGGTGCTGCCCCCGTAACTAGAGACGAGCTCATGAAATTCATGACGATTTTCAAAGGGGAGATCAAGGACATAATAAAAAAGTCAACTGGCACCAACAAGGATCAGTCGGCCAAGAAGCCTTCTCCCTCCGGGAAGAAGCATGTCAAAGATCGTGTGCCTACTCCTCACCCTAAACCAAAGGGGGTGGACGGGCCCCTGATCGACCCATCCAAACTTCGTTTCCCTGAATCAAGGCAAAGGAAGGCCATCCGGCAAGTTCAGCCGGATGGGTCAAAAAAGACTTACGCAGATGCCTGGATGTTCATCCAGGAGAAGAGAAGTCAACAATTGTTTGAGTCGGCCTCAACGTCGACTTACCCAGACAGTTTTCGGAACACTTCAGTGAAGTATTTGGATACAAACCGAGAGAGTCAGTCACGCGGCATGTCCGCACGTACTGGCCCTCAAATTATCCAGCCGGCTCCGTATGTGCCCCAACAGCCATACATGTCGTATGGATCGCCATACATGCAGCCGGCCCTCTTTGGGGGTCAAGCGGGACAGCAGGTCTAGCCCATGGACTGGCAGCTCCAGCTGCTAAACCTTGGGGAACAGCCGTCGGCGTTCTCTCAGGAGATAACCGAGGCGGCTCAGCCGGCCAAGGTTAAGAACGTGTTGGTTGGTACTTATGATGGTACCACCAACCCGAAAGACCACCTAATGGCTTACACCAACCTCATGCACTTATAGGGGTTGGATGATGCCGCCTGGTGCCGATTCTTCCTGGCAACATTGAAGGGCATAACCCAACGATGGTTTAGCAATCTGCTAGCCGGATGCATCAACAACTTCAAGACGCTATCATACATGTTCGCGTCTAACTTCTCCATAAACATCCCTGCCAAAAAGACAAGTCTCTACTTGGGGGCTATTCAACATGGAGATAAGGAAGGACTAAGGTCCTAAGTCAGGCGGTTCAATCTCATGAGAATTCAAATCCAAGGACTGTCTGACAAAGTTGCCTATACAGACTTCTTCAAGGGTCTGAAGGACGGGTCAACCTTTAAGTTCGACCTAGTCAGAAAGAGGGTTGCTACCCTCCAAGAGGCATTGATGGAAGCCGAAGCCTACATACAGGAGACGGAGCTCTGTGCCATCAAGCACTCGTCGAACCCTAAAAAATCCGACAGAAAAAAAAGAGACAGTCTGCTCAGCCGGCTAAAAAAGAAGAGAGCAAGAAAAGAAAAGAAGTCCGGGTGGCAGACCATTCTGGTCAGCCGTCCCAGAAGAAAAAGAGAGAGTTGAAGCCGTATGTCCCCAAGTACGAGTTTAACAAGGACTGCTCCTCCATCCTCATGGACATAAAAGACCGGTTGACCATTGAAAAACCGGCAGCAATGAAGAGTCCCATCAGAAGTCAGGACAAGAGCAAGTACTGTCACTTCCATGAGGATATAGGCCATGACACCAATGGCTGCTATAGCCTCAGGCGGCTACTGGACCGTCTAGCTGATGAGGGGGCTTTGAAGTCCTATATGCTGAAGTCTAAGGGTAATCCCAAAAAAACAATGGACAACCATCCACAAAGCTGGCTATGAGCTTTGACACTGATGAAGAGCAAATCTTTACCATAGCAGGTGGCTTCGCGGGAGGGGATCCTACAATTCGGGGTACCAAGGACAGCATCAGAAGTTGGTCAACTCAGTTGATGAGGGCCAGGCGTCGAAAGACACCTTCCTTGAGGTCCTCATCTCTAAGAAGGATCGGGGCAAGGTCAGGCGGCCTCATGATGACCCTATTATCATTGAATGCAAGGTTGTCAACCCAACGAGTGGACCAGATCCTTATTGATACCGGGAGCTCGTCTGAATTTATAAGTTATCAGTGCTTGGTGAAGCTCGAGTACTAGCCTAGCAGCATGCACAAGGCTTCTCACTCCTTAGTTGGCTTTGGAGGAGGGGTAGTGCATCCGGTAGGGAGGATTGACCTACCCATCTGGCTAGGAGAAAAGGGGGAGGGACGGCACATGGTTGTCAAGTTCTTGGTGGTCGAGGAATTGACCGCCTATAATCTGATTTTGGGTCGTCCAACCCTCAAGGAGTCCAAGGCATTCATCATCCCATCCCTCATGCTGATCAAATTTGAAAGGGATGATGGGTTAGTGGGTTCCCTGAATGGGGATCAGAAGACGGTAAGGGAGTGTTATCTCACAAACGTCAAGCCTACTGTAGCCGCAGTCGGCCAAGGCGAGGAACCCATCGACCTTGATGACTTCAAGGAAGCCGCACCTGCTCCCAAAGCAGCCGGCAAAAAGAGAAAGGCAGACCACCTGGTGGCCGTAAAAAAAGTGAAGCAATAGAAATCACTAATCGGGGAATGGTCAGATGATCTCCGTCCCCAGCCGGCTGGTGAAAATATTGACATTGTCCTAGATGACAGCCGTCCGGAACGAACCGTTAAAGTGGGGACGGTTGCTTTTGCCAAGTTGGGTGAAGAGTTGCACCAACTACTGAAGGAATTCAAAGACATTTTTGCCTTTGAAGTAGAAGAGATGCCAAGCACCAGCCCGGATCTCGCTGTCCACAAACTCGCCGTGGATCCAAAAAAGAAGTCGGTTAGGCAAAAGAAAATGAACCACGGCGAGGAAAGATCTCATGCGGCAGCCGCCGAGGTTAAGAAGCTGCTAGATGCTGGGTTCATTCGGCAATGCTACTACCCGAATTGGGTAGCAAACGTTGTCCTCGTAAAAAAGCGGAATGGCACCTGGCGGATGTGTGTTGATTACACAGATCTGAACAAGGCATCTCCAAAGGATAGCTATCCACTACCAAAGATCGACAGTCTGGTCGACTCTACAGCCGGTCATGCCTTGATGAGCTTCATGGACGCCTATTTAGGCTTCCATCAGATACCCTTGTGGAAAAAAGATCAAGAGAAGACGACATTCGTCAAAGATCAAGGGTTATTCTGCTATACGGTGACGCCGTTTGGGCTGAAAAATGCGCCTGCTACCTTCCAACGGATGATTAATACGGTCTTCATTAATCCAATTGGGAGGAATGTAGAGGCATACATTGATGACATGATAGTCAAATCTAAGCTCCAGGCGGATCACCTTGCTGACCTCCGAGAAACCTTCACCACCCACAGGCGGCACAAAGTCATGCTTAATCCCAAAAAGTGTGTCTTTGGTGTTGAGTCTAGGAAGTTTCTCGGATTTTTAATAGATCAAAGGGGGATAGAGGCCAACCTGGAAAAGGTACAGGCGGTAATTGACATGAAGTCACCCCGCACTGTCAAGGAAGTCCAAAAACTTATCAGTTGTCTGGCGGCATTGGGGAGATTCTTCAACCGGTCAGGCGACAAGTGCCTCTACTTCTTCCAAGCAATCAAAAAGAAGACTAGATTTGAATGGGGGGAAAATGCTGAGGCAGCATTTAAGAAATTGAAAGAACATCTCCACTCATTGCCACAGCTAGTCAGCCCTCTAGCTAGAGAGGTTCTCTATATGTATTTGGCCGTCTCAGATCATGCCCTCAGTGTCGTTCTCCTAGCTGAGAGAGACGGCATACAGCTCCCGGTCTATTTCATTAGCCATGTTCTTCGAAATGTTGAGGTGCGGTACCCCTTGGTTGAAAATTTTGGTCTCGCCCTATTCATGGCAGTCAAGAAGTTGAAACCATACTTCTTGGCGCATCCAGTGGTGGTCTACATAGACCAACCCCTCAAGCGGCCTATGACAACCTTGGAGTCATCTGGAATAATGCTCAAGTGGGCTATTGAAATGCAAAGTCTGCAAATCACCTTCGAACCTAGAAAGGCAGTGAAGGGTCAGGCATTCGCCGACTTCATTGTGGAAATGACAAGGCCGGCTTAGCCAGAAAATGTTGATCAGGTCTGGAAGGTTTATGTAGACGGGGGCTCTACTATTAATGGTTGTGGTGTAGGCGTAATTTGCAAGTCTTCGGAAGGGGACCAATATGAATATGCACTACGGTTCAAGTTCCAAGCCTCGAATAATGAGGCGGAGTATGAGGCCCTGCTAGCCGGTATCTGTATGTGTAAGGCGGCAGGGGCAAGAAAGGTTGATGCCTACTCAGATTTTCAGTTGATCGTTAGCCAATACCATGGTGACTATGAGGCCACCCATCCGGCTATGATCAAGTATCTGCAGGCAGTCAAAGATGAGGCCAGGACACTTAACGAATTTCATCTAAGTCGGGTGCCTAGGTCAAAAAATAATCAGGCTTTGATGCACTGCCTAAGTTGGCATCATTCGCCACTTGTGATGCGCCTAGGTCAGTCTTTTGGGAAGTCATGGAAAAGAGAAACATAGAACATGATCCCATTGGAGTTCTTGACCGAAGCTCTACCTGGATGGATGACATCCGGGCTTATTTAGCAGACGACACTTTGCCGGACGCCCCTTCAAAAGCGGCTGCATTCAAAAAGCGAGCCTCATGTTTTGAGATCTACAAGGGAGAACTCTTCAGGAAGGGTTACCTCCAGCCACTGCTGAAATGTGTTACAGCAGAAAGGCGGAAAGAAGTTCTAGAGGATCTGCACTTAAGCTTTTATGTATCACATATAGGCGGCAGAACTCTAGTAAAAAGGGCCATGCGCCAAGGCTACTTTTGGCCCACTCTTGAGGTAGACGCCATGGAAATGGTGAAGAGGTGTGATAAGTGTCAAAAATTTGGCCGGCTCATACACCGTCCGGCTACTGATTTGACGACTATCTATAGCCCGGTTCCATTTGCAAAATGGGGCATGGACATCCAGGGCCCATATACGCCTGCTACAGGCGGACGGAGGTACATCCTGGTTGCTGTAGATTACTTCACCAAATGGGTTGAGGCAGAGGCGGTCAAGGGCATTAAGACAAAGGATGTCATCTCCTTCATCTGGAGAAACATCATCACCAATAGCTGGTTGGGAGATTAAGGGATCTCATCTAGAGAAACATCATCACCAATAGCTGGTTGCTGTAGATTAAGGGCATTAAGACAAAGGATGTCATCTCCTTCATCTGGACAAAGGATGTTTGGGGTACATATGTCTATGGACTTTGACAATGGCCCTCAGTTTGAAACGCCTACCCTCAATAGCTGGTTGGGAGATTAAGGGATCTCACATTGTTTTGCATCAGTCGGTCGTCCCCAAGCAAATGGCCAAGTTGAAGCCTTCAACAAGCTCATCTCAGACGGCATTAAGAAGAAAATTTAAAGGGTTGCCGATCTATGGGTGGATGAGTTGCCTCATGTCCTATGGGCCATCAAAACAACTAAAAAAGGGGCAACGGTGAAATCCTGTTTCTCATGACATACGGCACTAAAGTCGTCCTTCCAATTGAACTTTATGAGCCAACACTTCGAATCATGCTCTATGATGAAGGGGCAAATTGGGAGGCCATGCGTCTAGCATTGGATTCACTTCCACAGCGCAGGGGCAATGTCGCCTTGCATCATGAGATATATTGTCTGAGAATGACGAGAGCCTACAACAAAAGAGTACACAAACGGCCCCAAAAAGTGGGGGACTTTGTGTTACGAAAAATGGAGGCGACCGGTAGGGAAAATGAGCAAGGAAAGCTGACTCCTAATTGGGAGGGCCCCTACCGGATTTTTGAAAAGTTAGAGGCGCGCCTGGAAACTGCAGACGGCAGGCAGCTAGCTAGAACCTGGAATGTAGATAACTTGAAAAAGTACTACTTCTAAGGACTTGTAAATTTTTGTAAATAGAGTAAATTAATGAAAAATGCTTTATTTCCATTGTCTTTTGTACAAAGTCCCATCTGTGCAATGCAAAACCGGGCAACCGTCTGCTCTAAACTGAGTAGACGTAGGCTAAGTATCAAACTTAGCTATTCATAAGGCCAATTGCCGGATATATTTTAAACCGCCTGCTCCAACATGAGCAGGCAACAGGCGACGCCCAATTGGGTGAATTCGTCGAAGAGAGCATCTCCCATTTGGGTGGTACATTGTTCTATAAATAATAACTCAAACGGCTTTAACCGACTGTCTAGGTTAAAGATAACGCATGGTTGTTTGAATGATCAATTGAAACCAAGATACAACCGCTGTTGCTTCAAAACAACACAGACGATAATTCAAATCTTGGTCAAATGTAGCCAGTCTTTGCTCAAAAGCATTACAACCGGTTACAAACTTGAATTACGCAAGGTCAAGACCTTAGCATTTAATCCATAACTTGGTTAGGATACATACATTCGACCAATGGCCGCCTGCATACCAACAAACGGCAATGACGGATACCCAAAGGGTAACCCGCAGCCGGTTAAACGAATAATCTAGGTTGGCCCTAGCCGGCACCGTCTGCTAATCCAACTTAGAATAATTCTACTTCTTTAAATACGGTCAATGACCGCCTATCTATCTGTCCGGACGCTTATTTGGATGGCTGCCTCCTTAGAGTTTCATAAAATTAAGCAAACAACCGTTCAGAGGCAGGCAAAGCCAATGCACCCGGCATACCGCACGTATCGAATCAAATTGCAAAAAGAAAAAGATTTGTACGAGCGAAAATTGCAAAAATTGAAGCAAATAATATCAAAGGCAAACCCGACTCAATCGACAAAATATATTGATAAAGTAATTGTCAGCCGGACCTATGTTCGGGGAAGGAGATACATCTAAACTACACGGCTCGCAGGCCGGAAGTAGAAAGAAAGAGAAACAAATAAAGCTATTGATGCTGCTATTGCTGATGCTGAGACGGCTGACCCTGGCCAACAGGAGGAGCATCTTGAGTTTGCTGGGCTTAAGCTTCGTCAGCCCCACCCGGCATTTGATCTTCCGTTTGCTCCTTTTCCTCCTTGGCAATGCCGACCCATTCTTCAAAGGGAGTCGGCTTCTCAGTTCCGAGAACCTGGGCATCAAACACCTTAGTGGTGTATATGTACCGCATCCCCCAAGGCTTTGACATCAGCCTGGAGGTTTTTGACTTAGAGTTCAAAGTCGGCTACCTTCTTTTTAGTCGTATAAGCAGCAACCGTGAGCTCCTTGATTAGCTCCTCCTATTTCATCTCCCGGCTTTTAGTTTGGATTTCATACATTAGGGTGTTATATTGGGTAACATCAATAAGTTCGGTCCTTCTCTAGGCATCCCTTACCTCCTCTTGCTTTTTCCGCAAGGGGACCTTCATTCCGTCTACCCTCAACATCACCTGCAAAGTCAGCCGGAAAGGGGTTAGTTTTCAATTACGCAACAACCAGAAAAAGAATAAAATGGCACAAAAGCACCCCAACCGGTGAATTACCTCAACAAGCAGTGAGTTGATGCGGTCTATGTTGACCTGGTTTATACCCGGTACAGCCTCCTTTTCGGACCGCGTAAGGGTCCTCAACATTCTCTTAGCGTAATTTTGGAGATCCGGCCAAAGAGAAGAGGCATCTGCATCAATAGATTTATTGGTTAAGTACTGAGCATAGGCGGCACCTACATTCTGCCGGCTGCCTGAAGAATCCCTAGATTGGGTAGCTTGGGACTTGACTCGCATAGGCCCAAGCGGCAGGGGGGATCAAAGGTGAGAGTCGTACCTTGACTTTTAGGCTGAGGGGTCACTCCACCCCCAGCCGCATTGGAGCCGGATGCTACAGCAAGCACCTGGCTTGAGGGAACTTCAGGCTCCCTCGTTCTGACTTCAGTCGGCCCTGAGCTAAGGCCAAGATCTTTCAGGCTTTTGCCTGCTGAGGTAGGCCTCTCGGGAGCAGGCAGCCTTCCGGTAGAGGCAGGGTCACCCGGAACCCTTCTTGTTTTGGAAGCAGGCTGGGAGGGCTCCTCTCCCGGTCTCTTCAGCATTTGTCGTAGAGAACAAGGAACATTCTTGCTCCCCGTCTAAAAGAAAAACAACACAGCCGGTTAATATCAAAAATAAGTTTCAAACAATACAAACGGTAATTGAGCTCAACCGGCGCTTACCCCGTCATCTTTGGCCGCCAGTTGGGCCCTCTTTTTCTCCAGTTAATCCTTCCGGATCTCTGCAGCAGACTTAACCGGTGTCTTTTCAGGTGGCACCACTAATCCTTTCTCTGCAAGGAAGAAAAATCAAAAAGTTAAAATCCATTCAAGCATGATATAGACGGCATAGATTGCGGTTAACAATCAACATACGTCTGCTCCACATTGTGCTTAGGCCGCAGGCGGAAAGGAATGCCTCGTCCTTTAGCCAGTCCAGATGAGGGACCCAGTTTTTGGGGACAATGACTTCTGTCCCATCATCCAAAGGCAAGGAGGTCTTTTTGAAGAGACCCGTCTCCATGATTTGATCCTAAGCCTCCTCCGGTACTTTAGGAAGGGCACACTTTTTTCAAAGGAGAGTCGAGTGTGTGTTGCAGCGACGCAGACGGTGGTTTAGTTGCAGCGAGGGGGAAGAAACCATGTAAAACTTGCACTTCCAGCTGCTCTACTTAGACGGCTTGTCAAGCGTCATCATCATAAATTCCGGGTGCGTGGTCAATGTATACCACGCATTCTAGCCGCCTGGGGCACGGCTAAGGTAGTTCATATGTGCAAACGCCTCCCAACTAGGTGTTATGTGCTGCATCTCGCAGGCGGCTACGTATCCTAGTATATTCACCCAAGAGTTGGGTGTCAGCTGCCAGACGCCAAGGTCGTAACCCCTTAGAATGGTTTTTATTGTATTATGGAGGGGGAACCGAAGGCCGACTTTGAATGCCGTCTCATAGCAGCCGAAATAATCATCGTCATGATCTAGGTCGTCATCCTAAACGACGGATGCCTCTACAGGCAGCGCAACAATCTCCCATCCCTTCCCAACCGGGCACTTTTCCAAAAATGCGGGAAGGGTGGCATTTAGAGTGACCACATTCCGGGCGGTCATGTGCGCCTCTATTGGATTGTTGATAGAGGGCCACTTATATGCCTCCTCATCCTCTCGAGGGGCATCCGGTTCCATAGTTGACTCAGTAGAGTCTGATTGCAGGACGGTCTCTTTGCCGTCCGTACTCTCGGATTCGTCCAAGATATCATCTCCAGGCGATCCAGGTACGCCTAGCTGGTCATAAGGTACAAAGTCATCCGGAACTTCTGCTGAGCCGTCTGACTGGTATTCGGGGTCTACAGCGGTCTGTCTCGTCCGAGCCATTATGTCCTTCACATGAACAGAGACGGTCGTATTTGCAGAAGAGTAAGGGTGGTCCAAACACCCCCAGACGGCATACCCAGTCCTAGACTCAGCCGTATCCGGTGACTGGCTGACAACTGCCCTAGTTTGTGCCGTGTGTGTGTTGGTTGAGTCCATTATTCTTTACAAGCTATACAACCGGAAAAAGCACAAAAAAATTACAAGGGGTAGAGACGGTACCTTGAAGTTGTAAAAAATCTGAAAATGGTTGACTCCTTGAAGTCAGCAACCGGAAATCCTTTTTGTTGCTTGATGATACTCCAGACGGTATCCCGGATGTACCTCTTTGAAGAGCAACTGAATCTCACTGAAGACCCAGACGTTTTTCTGAAAATTTGCCTGAAGATACCCCAGACGATTGAGACCGGCTGTGGGTGTATTGGAAGCTAGAGAAAGGTCAAAGGGTTCTCAAGCGATCTGAAGGAAATTTGCTTGAAGATGCCCCTGTGACCGTCTGTGTGTATATTGAGAGCTAAGGGAAGGAATTTAAGTATGGTCAGACGGTTCGTATGAGCTTCGAGTAAAGAGTACTCAGACGGCGACCGGATGAGTGAAGAAAGAGGATGGTTTTGAATGAAATAGCAGGCGGTATCAGACCGTTCTCTCAGAAAATTCTCTCAAAAGCTAAAATTTACAAAGTGTGAAAATGAGAGGGGGAGGGTTTCTACTTATAAAAGAACCCAGAAGGCGAACCGTCACCCCCCTATTCAAATTCAAAATTCGAATTCAAAAAAAAAAAAAAAAAGAGAGGAGGGAAGGAAACGAACGTTACCTTCCCAGAATGTGACACCTGTCACAGGTGCCACGTGGCAAGCCACGTCACACCTATGAGGGGAAAATGTTTAGGGTAAAAATACCTTGTCCACGTGGTCCAATAGCATGCTGACACGTGTTAGCCTCAGAGAGACCCAAGGGGATCCAATCCTCTACTTACACGTGGCACCTTAACCCTAAAAGGGGAACTGATCCCCTTCCACTATAAATAGAGGAAAATCCTCATTTATTATACATTCATAAATATACACACAAAACCCGAGCAATATTAATTGCAGAATTCTCTGTGAATCAGAGAGAAAAACCTTTACATTCCGCACTTTATTACATCCGGAAACGTTCTAACTTGATCGTCGGAGGCGGAACTCCACCCAACCGGAGTTTCCGTGGTTTTGTAGGTACGGACGGTCAACGCGCATTCTCGGAATTGTAACTCTCCCGAGGGACTTCAAAAACCCCAAAACAGACTGACCCGAGTCCATATAACTTGATATCGGCACCGATACCATCCCATACACTGATGACAGGAAAAGATAGGAGCTAGTAAAATGTACTATTTGACAAAAATTTACTTGTATTGATAATGCTATTACTATTAATAATTTTGAGAAAGACTAATATTTTGATTTAAATGTCGTGCAGATGATAAAGAAAATCTTAGTAATATCTAAGCTAGTTTTTACTAATTGACTAATAGCAACAAATAGCAATGCCAAATTTTATTTATACGACTACATCAACGAACATGTATAATCAAAATGGAATAATTGAATGAAAACAGATGAAGCTTTCTATAAATTATCTAGACAGCTTTCTATAAATTATCTAGACATCATTATATATGTCAACCTTTTGGATTCTCATCTATAGCACTATATGATAAAGTGAGTGATTACTATAAGTTTTAGGTACAATATGTCTTATCTATCTTCCTTACCAAAGATTTATCTTAATCAACGCTTAATTTAGGGAGGAAATTCTCTGAATGAAAATGGAGCATTGCCACCAAACAACTTATGTGCCAAAGGTGAATTTAGGCAGCCAAGGATTAGAGGTAACCTTCTCTCATGCATAACTTATTCAACTGTTATCTAGCAATATTATGCTTTCTTGTTTTATTATTTTATATTTTTTAAAAAAAACATTTTATATTTTATTTTGTTTTTCCTTTGACATCACAATTTGTTTACTACTACTTTTATTTTATTCTACTGATTGATATTCCTGTTTAGCTAAATTGAGAAAATATTTATGTCTACTCAATTTAGATTTGAAGTTTTCTTAAACTTCCTACTTTTGTTCTAGAGGAAGATTCGATCCTCAACTAATTTGTCTTGATTATTAGTTTTTTTTTTTTTTCCCCTTGATTATTTTTCTTGATTATTAGTCTATTGTAATAGTCGCAATTTTTATTGGACATTTTGAATCATGGGAATGACGCAAGTGTAAAATAAAATCTCTCAAAGAATCGAATTATGAAAAATTGAATGAAATTTTAAGATTGAATTTATCAAAGCACATCTTTGGTAAATTTTATTCGCTTGAAAGATGAATTGGTTCCATAATTGTAATACAAGCAAGATTAGTTAGATTGGCTGTTTTTTTATTGAAAATGTTGATGTTTACATAGGTGAAATATTCACATTATACTTCCTCCATTACGCATTATGTGCAACATTTGTAAAAAAGGAAAACTACAAATTATGGACAACAAACTTTTTCTTTCTTTTTTGGTAAGTTCTTTTAAATGAAATTACTATAATACCCCCTGTTTAAGAACTAATAGCACTATTTTAGATACTAATTTAAATTAATTAGATTACTTAACATTAATAATTAAAAGGAAAAATTCATGGCAATAATCCGATCTTTAGCTCATTATTTTTTAATAATCCGACCTTTGGGGGTCTTTAATTTTTATTGGTCCCATTTGACCAGAAACCGGTAGAAGAGGTAATTTTTCTTTTTTTTTTAAGTTTAATTGACACGTGTCACAATTTGATTTGTCTAAATTTAAAAATAAAAAAAAATAAAAAATAAAAAAAAAAACCCACAGCCCTGCCACCACCTTCCCCACCACCCCTGCCACCATTCACGCAGCACCCCCAGCCCTCTCCTCCTCCCCTTCACGCAGCACCCCACAACCCTGCCACCACCTTCCCCATCACCCCTGCCACCAATCACGCAGCACCCCTCCAGCCCTCTCCTCCTCACTTTCACGCAGCAACCCCCCCCCAGCCTAGAAATCGGTCGGCATCCAGCTCACCCACCGCCGGCCGAGCCACCCGCAATTACTCCGACCTCCCCTTAACCGTCGCCCCACCCATCCAAACGAACCCTAACCCGCGAAAACCGCAACCAACCTCCACCTTCTCTCACCGCAAACCCTTCCCGACCACCGCAGCCCCGAAACCACCCTTACCATGTTTTCCGGCCCCCATAAACCGTATTCCCCCACCTAACACCACCAAATGGGCTGATGTGGTGGCATTGAGGGAGCAGGCTGTGCGTGAGGGAGATACGGGGGTGGGGTTGTTCGGTGCTGGTAGGGCAAGAGCAAGGGGAGAGGGAAGGGGAGGGAGGGGGAGAGGGAAGGGGAGGTAGGCAGGCGCGTCTGCCGGAGCAAGTACCGGCGGCAGGGGGCTGGCCTCGCTGGTGGCTGGACTGGCTCCCTGGTGGCTGGCTATTTAATTTTTTTTTTCTGGTTTTTTGTTTTTGTTTTTTTTTTTGACCAATCATAGGCCGACACGTGTCATGTAACCTGTTATAATAGGTTACATGACCGGTTGGGACCAATAAAAATTAAAGACCCCCAAAGGTCGGATTATTAAATAATAATCGAAAGGTCGAATTATTAAAAAAGAATGTGCTAAAGGTCGGATTATTGCCATGAATTTTTCCTAATTAAAAACCCCTTCTTTCCCCTGCCACCATTATCACCGACCACCACCATCATCACCGACCACCCACAAGAACCACCGTATCGACACCTTCGACACCAGATCACCGACACCTTCGACACCAAATCGAAACGAAAGAGAGAGAGAGAATTGGGTGTACGATTTCGCTGGTGGATTTCAGATCTAAGATCGCATATCTAAAGCCGGTGGATTTCGCTGGTACGGTTTCACGTTGTGGTGCTGGTGGATTTCGCTGGTACGGTTTCGCGTTTTCGTGGTAGATTTCGCTGGTGGTGGGGGTTTCAGGATTTCGCTGGTGGTTTCGCATTGTGGTGTTGGTGGTCGGGGTTTCGGGATTTCACTGGTGGATTTCGGAGTTTCTAGTGGTGGTCGGGGTTTCAAAGTTTCATTGGTGGAGTTTCTGGTAGTGGTCTTTTCTGGTGGTGGTGGTGGATTTGCGGGGTTTCTGGTGGTGGTCGGGGTTTCGGGATTTTGCTTGTGGAGTTTGTGGTGGTGGTCGTAGTCAGGATTTCGGAGTTTCTGGTGGTGGAGTTTCTGGTTGTGGTGCTGGTGATGGGGTTTCACGTGGAGTACCGATATAATAGTGGTGGTGGAGGGTGTTAGTTGGTGGTGATGTGGTGGATTATTAGTCATACCACTATATCTCCTGCACATAATCACTTACCCTTCAATCTTACTAATTAAGGCTTAATATCTTTTGTCTTGGAGTCCGTGTCAACCTATTTGTTGCAGATAATACGTAACGGAGGAAGTATATAAAATTTGTTCTTTGAGGGAATTTTTTTTTATTTTTCCGTATACTCCTATGGTCTCGAATATTTGCAACACTTGAATTTGCACATAATTATAGGAAAGATAGTGTGTGATACAGGAAAGTGAAAAAAAAACTATTACCCTCATTTTATAATTTTCGCAACATCTAATGTTTGCACAAGAATTAAGAAAGGGGAGAGAGTGTAAAAAGGTGGGTGGATGTAAGGAAAAAAAATGAATATAGTAAGCAAGTGTGTAAAAGGTAGGCAGGTGTAAGAAAATGATGAATAAAATCTAAGTGAGTGGAAAGAGATAAATATTATGGGTTAAGAGGTAAGGTGGTAAAAAAGGACTTTTAAAAATGAAATAAAATAAAGGAAATTTTGACTTTTGATACCACAAAAACACATCGTTTTCAATTTTGCTACTTCTCAAATTTTTTATTTTATTTTACTACCACCTAAAATCACATAATTTAAATTTCAGTACCACTTAACGGAATTCGTTAGAGTTCCGTTAAGTTTATTCAAAAAAAAAAAAAAAAAAACCAGCCACCCTCAACTGCCCCCCCTCTCGTCAGCCACCCTCCCCCCTGCCGGCGGCCAAAGCTTGGGCCAACGCCGGCGACTCCACCCCAATCTCTTTCCCCCAACTACGCAGCCACCCCCTCCCTTTTCCCCTACTTGCTGCCCCGACCCCCACCCCAAACCGGAAACCACCCCCCTCCCCATTCGCCCCACCGGAATCGGCCCCCCTCCCCATTCCCCCACCGAAATCGACCCCCCTCCCCTTCCCCTACCCTTTTCGGCCACCCTAAACGTTTTCGATCTCCAGCGACCCCTCGAAACCCCAACCACCCCACCCTCGGAACTCTCACCGTCGCCGGAATTGGGGTTATGGGGTAGGTTTGCATCGATTTTGGGGAGTGGCAGAGGAAGGGGAGATGCGGGCCAGGTGGTTGGGGGGTGGAGGGGGAGTGGCAGGGGAAGGGGAGATGTGGGCCAGGTGGCTGGGGGTGGAGGGGGAGTGGCAAGGGAAGGGGATTGGTGGCTGGGGAAGGAGGAGAGAGAGAGGCAGGGTTGAAGTGGGGCCCACAAACGGCAAAATTAACAACTTCCGTCAACTGGTAGCGAAGTTTAAAATATGTGATTTTTGGTGGTAGTAAAATAAAAAAAAATAAAAAATTGAGGGGTAGCAAAATTGAAAACGATGTGTTTTTGTGGTATCAAAAGTCAAAATTTCCTAAAATAAATACGTTCAACAAAAGTGGATACAAACGGAATGTGTTAAAAATATTATGAAACGAAGGCAATAATATGTAAGTAAAGTTTATTTTTGATTGTTTATAAGAGAAGGAAGCAACTAAAATTAGTGCAAGTGGGGTTAGTGTAAAAGATAAACAATAACAAATTAATACAAATAGGCTACTAAAAGAGAAAGAATATAAGGGCCACATGCCAATATGAAGTGTAAAATATATTGAGAATGGACAGAAGACAAGTGTTGCAAGTATTTAGGAACAGAGGCAAAATAATATTTTGGGAGGAATTCCAAAATCAATGAAGTATATAAACATGTGAATTTTTATAACAATGACAATTCAAAAGCGTGAAAATATAGTTTTCAATATACTTCATAAAGTAGTCCCCTTGTTTACCTTGAAATCTTTAAAGTAATCATCACGTAGTCATTAATTACAAAAATGTCACTGTTCATGCAAAAAATGAAGACAACCAATTGATACTTTATTGCCTGGGGTTTAGAGTGTCATAGTACTATCTCCCCTCAGGAGTTACTTACCTCATGGGAAGACTTCACTAACATATGATTAATTTATGTGCAAAATACCAAAATACCAGAATTTTCATAGGCAAATTACAAATGAAGTTGGTAAACAAGATCAATTCACTGACATTCAAATTCAAAGGCAAGCAGATTTGAGCTAGTAGATTACAACATAAACATATACATATACTTTCTTCAATGCACCAAATTACCAAATAAACTAAGCTAGACTAATCTATGCCTCTTAGCCTAGATATTAAGCGCTAGCACTGTGAAAAAGCTTGTATTAATTGCTAAGAGAAGTTATGTGATGTTGTTCCTCCTGATTCTGGCTTTGTTTCTACTTATAGACCCCTGGTCTGCTAGTTTTCACATTCATTCCCCTTTCCGGCAACTGTAGTCATGCCATATTAAGCACTCCAAGGCTGAAAAATAAATAAAAAAATGCCTGTAACAACTTAATTTTGGTTATAAGTTTATGATATGAAGTGATTCTTTTTTTTTTTTTTTTTTTTTCAATTTAGTCATCATCATGTACAGGAAGTTTTTGGGTTTTCAAGAGGAAATTTGAAAAGAATAAAAACACATGAGATTGGACTCTTTGACTCTACTACACATGGTGATAGTTTGATACTCATTTTTAGTTGCAGATTTTGGATTAGGGTTACAATGAAAAGAATGAGATCATGTTTGACAAGATACGTTATGTATGTTAGGTTTCTCGGGTAGGCTTTGGTTGCGGAGGACTGACTGGTGTATACAATTCACCTCTCCCACATGAAGAAGGAATTTCACTTATCAAGCAAGCATTTAATAGGGGAATCACATTCTTTGACACTTCAGATCTGTATGGTGATAACTACGACAATGAGATAATGGTTAGCAAGGTAACACTTCAGTTTACCTATTTTAAGCCTTATTCAAAGTACTACTGCTTGAGAAATGTTGCACACTTAATGAGTTAATTCCGATCATCAGGAATTCCAGTCATTAGTGTTTCTTTTCATTCGGAATTAATATCAAACTTATACTATGGTAATGAATTATGATAAGATTTTTCATAGTATGCCACTAATGAAACTAAGTGATAGGTAGGGAGATGATTTAGAGTTAACAACACTATTATAGAGTGTCTTTTAGTTATATCAAATCCTTTATAATGAGAGGTTCGGACAATGTGACAAGTTGATAACTAATTCACAATAAATGTAGTGTACCTTTTGATTCATCTCGCTAAACTCAGAGAAAGTTTCCTTTGTAATTTACATTTCAAATTTCAAAAATATATGTTGCATCTGCAGGCCTTGAAGCAGCTTCCTCGAGCAAAGATTCAATTAGCAACTAAATTTGGTTGCTTATGGTTGGAAAATGGACAATTTGGTGCAAAGGGTACCCCTGAATATGTTAGAAAAAGCTGTGAAGGTAGCCTTAAACGGCTTGGCGTAGATTACATTGATCTCTACTATCAACATCGTGTGGACACAACTGTGCCTATAGAACAGACTGTATGCTTCACTTTCTGTAGCTTTTGAATTCAATATATGTACGAAGCTTGTAGTTGATATTTAGTGGATGACCCAGATGAAAAAAAAATGCAGATGGGTGAGCTTAAGAATCTCGTAGAGGAAGGAAAGATCAGGTACATTGGATTATCTGAAGCTAGTGCAGACACTATCAGAAGAGCACACATTGTCTATCCTATAACTGCTGTGCAGATGGAGTATTCTCTCTGGTGTCGAGAAATAGAAGAAGATATAATTCCCCTTTGCAGGTTAGTTTATACGAGTGGCATATACTTCTTCCGTACAAAATAATCTGTCACATCATTTAATGTTATTACTCTCTAGTATGTTGCTGCAAGAACGATTGTTTTTCACTAGGTTGGTCGTAAAGTTGAGGGTTTGCAATAATGCATCACTCTCTTGAATCCAGGGAGCTTGGAATTGGTATAGTTACATATAGCCCTCTTGGACGCGGATTTTTCGGAGGAAAGGCTGTAGTTGAGAGTTTACATTCAGAAAGCTTTTTGGTAAGTAAATCCAAGGTGTTTCTGTCTGAGTTCAGAAACTATATCGTTTAGGATAAAGTCCTTATGTATCTGAGGAACCTAGCTGCTTATATAACCTAATTGGTAAAAAAAATTTGAGCCTCTATAGCCTCATTATGATGTATGCTGATTTAAAGTTTATTTCCGGTGCAAATGAACTCGACAAATAACTGATAGGTTATTTGTTTTACTATCCAAAATCAGTTATTTGTTTTACTATCCAAAAATATACATTTTTTTTTTTAATTTATGATAAAAAATTTTACATCTGTGGTCAGAATAATTTCTATTCCTATAAAGTAATTATGCTGTCAGATTTTTATACTCATGCTGTAGTACTGACTAGTTATATCCGTTCAACATAGAATGGACACCCGAGGTTCATTGGTGAGAACCTAGAGAAGAATAAGTTACTTTATAACCGCCTCGCTGCTTTATCAACAAGGCATTCTTGTTGCCCTGCACAGCTAGCTTTAGCTTGGTTATTTCATCAAGGAGATGACATAGTGCCAATACCAGGTACATTTTGCTTACTCTGTTGTACCATAGCATAACATAAAATAGAAACAGGTGTTTAATGAGTTCATTAGATCTCGGCCATAAGATCTCATTATATACTGATTCTGCTAAAATGTGATTTTGTATACATTTATTTGGTTTCAGTTTACTTCCTACGTACAATGTAAGTTGTCACATACCAACTTTGCATAACAAAGAATCACTCTATAAGACGTCTAGAGAAATTCGATCATGAAACCTTTAGTTAGGAATGGCAACAATTTTATGAACATGGTAAATGAGAGTAAATTCTTACTTTGATTTCTTTCAGGAACTACCAAACTGAAAAATCTTATCACCAATATAGAGTCACTGAAAGTAAAGTTAAGTACAGATGATCTGAAAGAAATTTCAGAAGCAATTCCAGTTAATGAGGTCAGTGGAGAGCGAGATCCAGACGTCCTGGCAAAGTTGTCTTACAAATTTGCTGATACCCCTGTTATATGATGCAACTCAATAGCTGGGTTTGGACTATAAATTAGCTATGCTGTGTATTTTCTTTGTCCACAAACGTTGAGCTTTGTAATTTGAGTGCACCATCCTCTAATTATGAAAGGTACAGGATTGGCAAAGAAAAATGTATACTATAATACCACTTCCTGTTCCCAAACTAAAAGCATAATTAATAAATTTTAGGGTCAAGCAGTGTATGCAATAATAAAGGCCATTTTCTTAATTTTCAGCTGTTGTTATATTGCGGCATACGAATTATAGATTTTTTTTAGCAAATTGAACTACCCAGCAGTCGATTGTAAAACTAGGCCTTGATATAGAATGATAACATACAGCTCCCGAACACTAATATTGAACCAAAAATTAGTCACGCTTATATAGGAGTAGAATCAATATATTTGAGAGCATTTATTCTATAAGAAATATTACATAGCATCATTCACATATGCCCATACTATAGGAAGGCCCTTTATATTACTCCAACATATGGACAGAAAGAATAAGAAGAATTACACATTCTCTCCTAATACATCTATATTTACATTCGTATAATCTCACTTCAAAATATAAACCCCCAGTCTTCATCTGCTAAGGGTCAAGCTCAACTTCCTGCGCGCTCAACTCTCCATCACGATTTTTATGATCTCCTTCACCACTATAAGCAGTCTGCTCCATGAAAATTGTAATAAATATCTCACATGACAGGGTGAAATTGAAAGGATTTTCAAGTTTCTTCTTTTTTTGCCCTCATTTTAGGGTTACAGAAAGTTTACCTCTCTAGGCAAATCCACTGAAAACAAGTTTATTTTGCTGGGACTGAAAGCAAATCCACTGCAGGACATATTGCCATGTTAGTATGATAATACATAGCAAATACTTTACAGCAAAAATTAATGGTTGAGTACCCAGATCATCTCTTCTGTAAATTTACTCAAAGAAAATGAAAAACTCAGACTTTGCAGTTAACATGCTAAGTTTTTAAGATGACACAAACTCTGGAATTCTGTACATGATGCTAATTTAATAGTTGTTTTACTTATTCAATTAATTTGTGTTTACATTTCATTCTTTATTTTTCGATCTTAGGCATTCTTATAGACAATTTTTTTATTACCTTTACGTTTTTTTATAAAAAAAACATGCTCAACACCTGACACTATTATTTAACAAATCATCACCTAAACATATGGAGCTGCTAGATCTTGCTAATCCATAATAACGGAAATTAAGTGTTTTAAATTCAGAATCACTAATTTCAGTCGATTCAGATATTAACATATATAGTACTTGTCCAAAAGACTCACTTGTTTCTTTTAGTCGGTGTAGTTCCACTTAGTGCATAGTTTCCAATGCACAAATTTAAGCTTAAATATGCAAAAATTATTATTTTAAAAAAATAATAAAATAAATAACTTAAGGGAAAAATTGACGCAACCAGTCCTAACTTCGACATTCTTCTTTAAAAGATTCAAAAAAGGACTAACAAAAGAAACGGGAGTATATCCTAGAAAGACAGAGAATACCATTTAGCTACAGCAAGCTGCCACACATATGGAATGAAGAACTCTTCAGGATGGCTTTCTTGTTCATAAGTGAAACGCAATTGAGTGAACATCTGGTGAAAAAAAATAAATGTGAGGGTCGACAGAAAACTTGTAATCAACATATCTTCTAAAGATAGATGAAAAAGAACAGGAAAATGTTTGTAATTGGACCTTCATTCCTTCCCCACGCCAGGATTTACAATTGTTGGTTATAACCTGAAGCACCTTTTCCACAGACCATTCCCCATCTAACTCTTGAGCATCCATTCGAGTGTTGAAGAAATCTAAAACCTAAATATTGAAAAGAATAACACATTGTATCACATAGCAAGCTGCATCACCTGAAGAGGATTCTTTTATGCAGAAGATGAACACACTTTGTGACAGAAGAATAAAATCTGAAGTAAAGAATTTTGCTAACTCATCAAACTTACAGTAAATATATTTTCAAGCAGTTCATTAAATCTGGGATGATTCCTGAAGGGCTGAAATATCTCCTGTCTGTGCATCACCGCATAAACAACCTGAACAGATACACATAATTTGCAACAGTAAGGAAATGAAAAGTCACTATTATTGCTAATTACGGATTTAAGAATCTAGTACACTATACCTCTGGATTCCGTGGCAGAGCATACGTCAGAATTGCATTTATTATTTCCAGAACAATCCGCAAGAAATCAGTATAAATATGCAGCTCCATGGACTGTGACAAATTTCACCCTTTTAACAACATACCATACCATACAGCTCACAGGCACAAGCTATATTAAGTATTACAGAGCCATGTCACAACCAAATTCAACAATTACCACATCTTCCAACATGTTGTCGCCTTCCGTGGAGTTTACTTTATTTATTTGCATCTTATCATTTTGCAGCTCTGCTAACTTGGTGTACCTGGTTGCATTTCATATGTTAACAAGCATACAAATTACAAAAACTTATAGGTACATCCAGTGTACAGTAATATTACAGTAGACTGGCCAATTTTAGGGCAACTTTTTAGCAGTTTTGGGGTAACTTTTAACCTTTTCTCAGGATAACTTCCAGCCCGTTATAATTTTTAGTGAACAATAAGAGGTGATTTTGAGAGAAATGTTTTACAAAGGTTAATATAGTTACCTTTATACATTAGGAATATTATTTACATGGTAAAATATTGGAGAGAGCATTTTATTGATACTAAATAGAACTTTAGATTATTTTAGTATAACTTTACACCTGACGTACAATACTTATTGTACACCTACCTTATTTTAAAGTTCATCACTAAAGCCAGTTCACTAATAAAATCAAAGAAGAGATGAAATAAAGGAAGAGCATATACTTGCGAGAAAGCATATGGAATAGGCTGACTAATCTTTGTGATGCATATGCATCCAAACGATGAACATGAGGAGCCATATTCGCCAAAGCTGCCAGACAGTTAGTGTGGAGATAAACATCCTGCACGGAAAAAGCTTCCAAAGAAATCAAAACACAAAATAGATCAAGGTATCTACATACATAAAACTTCACAATAGTGTTCTCTGTTTTGGAAATGAAAGGTGAGAAATAACAAGACCATACACTGGGTGGACATGTAACCTCTAATAAAATCAAATGAAAGCTACCAATCAGGCAAGACTTTCCTAAAATAAATATGTTGCTTAAAGTATTAAAACAAAGACTTTATAGCTAAAAGGCCTAAAACCACAACACCATCCCATAACATCTCCAATCTAGGGACATTATAATATGAAAAACAATCATTCCCCAGCAACCAAAGCACCCAGATTTACCATAAATACACATTCTATAGTCAAATAACCAATGTGGCAACTTCTATCAATTACCACTCAATCATTCGTCTACTTTTGCGGTCTATTCACCTAATATTGGTGGAAATAGTTCTAGGGTACTTTGAGGCTAGGGGGTAGTTTCACTATACTCTTTAATTTCTCTCTTTTTGTCTTAAAATCACTGTATTTCTAAACCCATGAATTAGGTAATCTGCCTAGTTTTCTTATTTATAAATAAAAACAAAACACTGCCAAAAAAAACTTCTCTCCTTTTCTCCAGAGACCAATGAGGAAGATCAATGGGTAAACGAAGAATACTTTAGATTTTCTTCATACCAATTACCATCAAATGGGATAAACAATCCCAGACTTTCAGATACCCAGTAAAAGCTATACAGAATAAATAATTTCGACCAAATTCTTCTGCTCGTTTTCCTTCTCACTGACCTCCTCAATATAAAGGCACTTCTGAAATTCTTAACTCCCTCAACTCTAATTAAGTCACTAGCTTCCAAATAAGCTAATCATAACCATCTAATATTACCCCTCCCCCTAGGCTGGTCTATTTCATTTTGATGTTATGACTACCACTATTGATGTAACCTTCAAATATACATGTACTTGTTTGTTCTTAATTTCAAATTTAGGCACAGTGATCTAGAACAATGCACAAAAATGAGCTTAGGTAATGTTTAAAAAGCCGAATTGATTTCAAATGCTTAATTTCAATTCTTTAATTTGTAATCCTAACATTAAATACCAATTATATGGTTTGGGAAGAAGTAGGAATTCAATATCCAAACTACATCATGATGTTTAGTTAATGAGTGGAATTACAATAATAAATTACACTTTCAAATTTTAATAATAATTATTAAAAAAAATAGAAAATTAATTCTATTACTCCTTTTTTGTTTTTATGTATAAAGGGTTTTTTTTTTTATAACACATTAGCATTTATGACATTAAAACGACTATGAGTGCTTTTTTGTTGATTCACGGTACTCATAAGTTCGACAAAATTAACCCTAAATCTATTATAAAAAAAATTGATTTGGAATTTTTAAATGGAGTGGTTTTTGTTGAAGATTGAAGACCATAATGATTGATTTGTAGAAAATTTCAATAATGTTATAAAATTTTAAAAATGGAGATTTCTGCTGGCTTTTTGGTTAGAGAGAGTGGTTTTTACTAGTCTTTTTAGGATGGGATGAGAGTTCATAAGAACATGAGAGTAAATGAGTGTTTATCAGAATTAAAATGCATGGGTTGATGTGGAATTTCAATTTCTATGTCTTGGCCTTAAATCAAATGTCATGGGAATTGGCCCAAATCCAATTTTGAATTCTTTAGATTCTGAACAAGCAATTTCAGCCACATTCTGATAAATTTAATAATCCAAATAAGGCTATTATAGTAATTAAAAACACAGTTAAAAAGTCTTCTAGTTTCACTTGTTGTCATCATGAATGATACTTTCTCATTACGCATCTACGTTTCATATTAATCGCTAAACTTACACACTTGGAAAGGGGCCACTATTAATATATGCTCCACTAACTCCACTACATATTATAAACTTCACTCTCATTTTTTTATAATGTGAAATTTGCTCCACTTTTAATTATTAAATTCAACTCTCCTTTAACCCACAATATCTGTCAATATATCCTCCCAATGTTTACACTTAATATATAATATAAAATCCCACTCCATTACGCCCACTCTACATTTTCTTAAACTATATGCCCAACTTAGTGTAGCAATTAATACAAATAGAGAGAGTATCATACATAGACAAACACGTTTCTAGGTCTCCCTACTAATATAAAAAATAAAGATAAAAATAAAAAGCTAAAGCCCAACTGTCTCAATACAAGCATTTCCCAGCAAAGAATAAAAATAGTTTATAAGATAGTGCATATACTTTTATTAACAGCAATGATGAAAATGGACTGTATATTGTACCTGCAGCCTACATAAGTTGTACTTCACAGTCCTTATAAGTATTATGACCATCAATGATCCAAGAGACGTATAGTTCAGGCGCCGTTCCTTATACCAAGGCACATTTGGTAGCATCTGCTCCAAGAAATACAGAAGGCGGGAGAGGGAGAATCAAGAGGAAGCTACACGTTAGTTATGAACTTGATAATGCTAAGCTATAAACTTGGAGACAGCAAACAAAGCCAAGACGGAGGATCTCACCAGCTTGTGAACACTAGCATTGAAAGTAGAATCCTGACTGAGAATAAGAAGAATAATCAACAGCATGTATATCTGATTTGATGTCCTTTTTGGAGCATTATACAAAATTTCCAAGATAGGAATTAACTGGATAAACACAATAGCAATGACAAATTAGGTTAGTCTGCATGCAAGCATTTATCTATTGCATCATACAAGTATGCAGAAATTTACTACATATATAAGCTTGCTAAGTCAAGGTTACAGGTCACTGGTATCACATGATCCATCAAGCAGAACATTAAAGCAACAAATGCTTAAACCCTTAAACACCAATAATATTAAAAAAAAAAAAATAGTTGAAGGAAAAAAATAAAAAGGAATAACCCTAAAGGAAAAGGTTCTACATATAAACAACATAAATTTCAGATTCGCATCATACCAGAGTATCGAGATCAGTCCGCACTAACACATATTCCAGAAAATCTGCATTCCCATGCACCAAAGAATAGAGAAGCAGGATAGCAGCTTCATCAGCTAAGCACCTGTAATGGGAACACAGCAGATTAACAATAGTCAGTAGAAGACCAGGAGAGCTGAAAACATTCAGACTATGTGCTACTTGCTGTATAAATGAGACACATGTACTAAGCAAACTGGAAAAGTTTCAAGAAGGATTGAAAAGGCCCAAAGTAGTTAGACAGCAGGGAAATCGTATCATCCTTTGATTTACACAATATCTAGTACAAATGTACATTGGTATATATTGAAGGGTTACGTTGCTGCAGATTAACTAATCCCAGCTACTTGTCAGCAGAGCTGGAAACCTTTAGGCTCTATTCCAATGTTAGTGGGGAAGACTTGTCATTTTACTGACAGGAAAAGAAATAAACCACATACTAGTTGTACTAATTGCTGCTCTCCTGTTCACATTCAAGCATGGTATCCCTCCCTCCCCAAATAAATTTAAAAGTCATTATTACTGTTTTGGGATGTTAATCTAAATTCCTTTCTCCCTTTCAAATTTAAAAAGTTACACATAATCTCCAATATGCCCCTTCAAAGATTGATTTGCAGAAATGGATGTTTTTCATTCAGGAAAACATATATAAAAGGTAGCTGACCACACTTGTGGGATTAAGGCTTTGATTGATTGATTGAAAACATATATAAAAGCAAAGAGGAACTTTCAAGACATGTATTAACTATTTTCTTCATTAAAAAGCAAAAACCAGAATCTACAACTCCTCTTGCCAACCCCAGGTTTTATATTTACAAAGAAAAAAGCTGGCCTGGCTTTGACAACTTCGAAAAAAAATAAAAATAATTTATGTTAAGATAAGTACATTCTTTTTGGCTCTTTACAATTGTTAGGGAAGACTAGTTGCCACATGGATTTGATTGGTCGACTTTGATGCTTTATTTGTCGGATTTACTTTGATTGTTGATGGTTATGTTTTATACTAAATTATCCTTCATTGGTGAGCCTATGCCCTATGCCTTTTACTATTGATTTTCTCCCTATTTTAATTATTGTCGTAGTATAATCTTTTTCAAAACTATTGTTCCCGGTAATCTAGAATTTTTTTAATTAATTACGAGTAAAAGAACATTGTTTTCCTGTGGATTCAACCCTATTTCCCTATCTACTTTAGTTAGAGGATTTTAAGATTTAATTTTGATTAGGTGATACGATTTTAGCCTATGAGTGGTGTTGGTTAGGGAAAAGGGAAAAAAAATAAAGGAGGGTGGTTTTAAGAGATTACATGCCCCTCACATGACCAAGTCAATATCGGAATACAAGGTCAACGGGATTCGGCATAATGCCTGTTCTTGCAAAAAAAAAAAAAATAATAAATAAATAAAAGAAAAAAAACAAAATAAATAAATAAAAAATAAGTTAAGGTGTGTTCTTACCAAAAAATTATAATAAATAAAAATAAAATAAAATTAAGATGGTTTATTGAAAAGATAAAAAGTGTGTTTTTTGTAAGGAGGTTTTTGGCAAAATTTCCTTATAAATCATTGTAAAGAAAGGTTTAATGGTTTTAAGATATCACATGCCCCTCACATGACCAAGTCTAACACCGGGATACAAGGTCAAAGGTTGGGATTCAGCATAATGTTTGTTCTTGCCAAAAAAAAAAAATTTAAATTAAGGTGTGTTCTTACAAAAAAAAATAAAAAATAAAAATTGTTTTGTAAGGAGGTTTTTGGCAAATTTTCTTTAAAAAATCAATATAAAGAAAGGTTTAAATCATTAATATGAGCAGAAATAAGACGGAGTATTTGGAATGTAAGTTTAGCGGTGTGGGAAACAATGAGCCGGGGTGATCACTTTGGATGGGAAGAGTGTTCAAAGTTGTGAGGTCTTCCGATATTTGGGATCTATTATTCAAAAGGATGGAGGATTGGATGGAGATGTAGCTCATAGGATCAAAGCAGGTTGGTTGAAGTGGAAGAGTGCAATGGGTTTTTTATGTGATCCAGCGTACCCCATAGATTAAAAGGGAAATTCTATCGAACGGCGATAAGATCTGCTTTGTTATATGGTACAGAGCTTTTAAGCATTGTCACGTGCATAAGATGAATGTGGTGGAGATGCGTATGTTGCGATGGATGTGTGGTCGTACAAAAAAGGATCAGTTAAGGAATGAGATAATAAGGAAGAAAATAGGGGTTACATTGATTGAGTACAAGATGAGGGAGAATCGCTTAAGATGGTTTGGCCATGTAAGAAGGAGACCAAGTGACGTTTCGGTAAGGAGGATTGAAGAATTGCAAAGTGTTGGGATTGCGATAGGTAGGGGAACACCAAAGAAAACTTGGAAGAGGGCGATTGAGAGTGACATGAGTCATGAGTGCTTTGGGGGAGGAAAATATGGTGTTGGATAGGGCAATGTGGAGGGAGAAAATTCAAGTCAACGACGTGTCGTGATTATATATACTTTTCAAATTTATTTTCGTTTTTAATTTTATTTTTAGCCCACTTATGTTTTATATATTGTATTGTTTTCCTTTGCTAAAGTTTTCTCAAACTTTTATGATTTTCAACTTGAGTGTTTTAACCACTCTTTTAAAATTTTTTGAATTTTATTCTTAACTCTCTTTTAATACTTCCTTAATTTTTCTTAAATGCTCTTTCATTTACTCACTTTACTCGCTTTTTTCAAAGTCTTTTAAATGATGGTTTTGTTTTGTCCGTTTATGTATATCGTACAATTCCTTATAACGATTCATGTTAGCCGACCCCAAATCATTTTGGGAATAAGGCTTTGTTGTTGTTGTTGTTGTTTAATAAATATTACCCGAGGATTTAAGAGATTGGAAGGTATAAAAAGAATGATAAAGTAAAATTCAGTGCCTTTTGCCGCCTACAAGAATTGACTACGCGCACAAGGCCGTGGAAAATCACATTGGGAATTGAGATGAGGTGGTGTTCATAAGATGCACTTGGGGAAGGCAAGGAACAGGCTGGTGGTTAATGGTTTGAGAGGCTGTTAATGAAGGAAAAGGAATAGAGATTAAAATGGAGCCTATGGAGGTCGAAGAAAGTAAGAAATACAGGGGAGAAAGATGGAGCTGAAATGGTTAAAGAACTGAAATCCAAGTCAGATGACAGACTACAAAGAGAAGAAAGCAAATGTTAAGGGGGGAAAGTTACTCCAGCGAAGGGGACTGGGTAACTATTAACCCCATTTTAAGGAAAATGTATTACACCTTTAAGGGGCCGTTTGGTTTGCATGGGGTAAACGGAATGGAATGAACAAAGGGAATGAAATGGAATGGAATGAAAATCCCTCAAATGTAGTATGTTGGGAATCACCAGATTCACCACCACCACTAAACCACCACCACCACACCCACGCAACCAGATTTCCGGTGGATTTCGGTGAGAGGAGGGGCGACCATAGATTCCGGATCTTGGCCTGCGAATTTCGCGGAGCTTAGCCTACAAATTCACTGGATCTTGGCCTTCGAAAACTGTCGGATCGCGGCCTTCGGTGAGAGGAGGGGTAACGAAAGGAGGGGCGACCATAGATTCCAGATCTTGGCCTGCGAATTTCGACGGAGCTTAGCCTACGAATTCATTAGATCTTGGCCTTCGAAAACTGTCGGTTTCTTCCACCCAAAACTGTCGGATCTTGGCCTTCTGTGAGAGGAGGGGCGACGAAAGGAGGGGCGACCATAGATTCCGGATCTTGGCCTGCGAATTTCGACGGAGCTTGGCCTGCGAATTCACCGGATCTTGGCCTTCGAAAACTGCCGGTTTCGCCCGTGGTTGTCAGCCTTTCGCTGAGGTTTCGCAATCTGTTTTCACGGGCGATGGTGGTCCGGTGAAGGGCGGCAAATTCCGACATGGAAAAGGTATGGTGGGTATGTTGGTGGGGAAAGGGAATATAAAAGGTAAGCGGGGGTGGGGAATGGGAGTCGAAGGTTTTTGGGTAATCAAAGGGGAAAGGGAATGATTGAAATGGAAAACCAAACACTAACAAAGGGAATGATTCCCATAGAATCCCATTCCCTTTGTTTATTACAGCAAACCAAACGGCGCCTAAAAGTATATCTCCAACCCAGGCAAATAAAAAGTCATTCCCTCACCCCATTTTTCTATCCTTATTACTAGCAATCCAAGCAAACCATGTATATCACAAGAATTTAAGGTATTCTTCCACACAACTGTCTAAATCAATATTAAAAAAAAAAAAAAATCAAAAAAAAAGGACAATAAATAGATCTACAAAAACTGGGGACAAGTTTTGAGCTACAGGGAAGCCAAAAAGGAGGCAAAAGGGTACCCTAGGAAGTCGGCCACTAAAATTCCTAAATTATAGTAGAGTTTGACGGTAAAAAATATGAGAAATGAATAAATCAAGTGAAATAATTATAATTATGAATTATTAGAAGATAAAAAGACACTCACATTCCTAAAGTATCATAAAGTGAGGCAAAGGGTACCCTCGCAAGTGGGCCACTGTGAGCATTCCCTTCAACATCAAGCCGATCAACTGCAAAAAGATGACTAATCAAACCAAAAAAAAAAAAAAAAAAGAAAAAAAAAGAAAACCCTACTTGAAAGGAAGAATATAGACTAAAGCACTTACATTCAACGTCCCTTGCATTTTCTAAAGCCTTGCAAAAAGGATTTTCACAAAAATGTGTCTTTTCTTTATGCAAAGCATCTGAAGCACCATTACCATCATTTTTACCAATAATGGGATCATCGGCAACAGCACATTTACGAAAATGTACAAGAATAAGAAGTATATGAAGACTGTTCTGTGCCAACAGACTTTTTGAAGCTTCATTGTTTGAACCAACAATGAGATTGAGTGGAAATAACACAAAATTAGCTGCAAATGCAATGCAAAAATGTCAGCACAGCTTAACAACAAATGATGTTACATAAGCAGGGTAGAAGGGAAAGAATAGAGAAATAATAAATCCAAATTTAACCTTTCAAACATAGGATGACAGTTCAAAAGTAAATAATTTATGGAAAGCGGCCTAGAATTATAACTTCTTAACTAAATCATGAAACTTTGATGAGTATCATCAGCAGAGGTTACAACGTACATATAATAGTTGGTAAGTGGACTTAGACAAAATCTACAGATGTTCCAAAATCCAAACTAAAGATAGATCAGTACAAAAAAAAAAAAAAAAAAAAAAAAAAGGTTCTTAACCATCCCAGGCATCTATATATCATCTATAGAATCTCCATCACAACTACCCCCGTACTTACTACAGCATATAAAATTCCAAAGAATGGAACAATAAAGTTCTCATTGCAGCTCTGTAATACTCCTTTCAATTTTTGCAGAATAATACAATCACAAAGTCTCACATGGAACTTCCTCAAACTTAAAGCATCTTTGCTCAGGTGGCACAGCTGATGACATCTTCGCTGAAATCTCTTTCCAAATATATTGACTACCCTGATTTTCAATATCTTACAACTTTATGAATCTTCAAACATAAAAACTCAAATTATGTGATGAAGTCAACTTCACAAATCTTAAATGAATTGAATCAAAAGAGGATCAGCACCAATAAAAAGTAGAAATACAATTGGCAGTAATTAAAAAAAAATAATAATAAAATAAAATAAAATTACATTGACCTTATAGTATATAATTAGTTCACAGATAATTTTAAATCTTCCACAGAAGCCCAGACACTACTCTACTGCGCTAAGATAAAATGTTGCAGCATTATAAACACAGGCACTGCCATTGGCATCAGAGATGGTGGCTTGTATATTAGGCTTATTTTATCACATAACATTTCCCAATCTGCAATTGATACTTAAGAGCTTTACAATGATGAAGTGAGACTTGGCAAAAACTGTTGAAAAAGCTAATTACAGGAAGTGACATAATGATATGTTGAAGGGACAAATCATGGAGTTTCGTTCAACAAGCCAGCACTACAAACAAGCAATTCAAATGAGCAATTGCATTTAGTCTAATTAAGTATTTTAATATCTCAATAAAATCAACCAAAGCAATCTATGTTGAGTTTCAATAAAAAAAAAAAAACAACATTATCACTGCCTATCAAAAACTTCCTAGTTAAGATCTAAGCAAGGGTTAATTATTCATAGGAAATACCACTATTAAAAATAAGTAGAGGAGATATATGCATCAAAGACATCTTTACCAGCAGCTGATCCAACTTTTTGTAAGACACCAGACTGACTCCCTTCAAAGGCAGAGTAAGATGCACCACTGAAGCCACTCCGTGGTTGGGAAATATAGTTTACCAGCAGCTTAGAAACCACCGATGCAATCAGAGAAGCTTCCTGAAATTTTAGATAGTAAGTACATGATAAAATTGTAAGAGAGCTAGGGACTTAAACAATCACGTTGAAAATTGAGAAGCAACTGTTATTCCCATCACCTGAGACATAATAGCATCTAGAAATGGATGGAAATCCTTCGGTCCTGATGATGGGCCAGACAGAAGCTGAGTCGACATAGCGGCCATCATGAAGTTAAGCAGTTCACAGTGAAGCTGGTATGTGTGAGGACTTGCATTCCAAGTGAAGCAGTATCAGATGATTGAAACAATTATTTAATGTATAAATATTAAGGAGGCATTTCTTGGTAGCATTTGGAGTGCGGAGTGCCTCGTAAGCAATAATGAAAATCAGACGAATGGTTAAGGAGATATATATAATACTAGAATTGATCAGGGGTCACATAAGTAAAAATCAACTAATGAGATAGGTGATTATAAATTAATCAAATCAAAATATATATAATTTATCTGTTGCTATCTGTAAAAAGAATAAAAACTAATAAATGACATTTTTACATTCTAAATCAATCAAAAATTAATATGGTGCTTTTTCTATAAGAGAATTTATCCTATACTTATCCGTCCCAAATTAGTTAACACGCTTTTCTTTCTTTCCATAAATGGCATGGACACACACTTTTTTTTTTTATCTCTCACCTACTTTGAGCCCATTATCCACTAACTATAAAATCAGTCAATCAATCAAAGCCTTAATGCCATAAGTGGGGTCGGTAAGTGAACCAAAAGTGATTATTCTATATAGTCATCCACAAAAATCTTCCTCCTCCATCCCTTACGATCCACTAACTATAAAATAAAAAAAATAAAAATAAAAATAGAAAAAATAACACCCATCATCCACAAACTATTTAAAAAAAAAAAACCCAACACCCACACCTATAATAGTCTATAACCCATTACCTTTTCTACAATAAAATAAGTCAATAAAATATGCCTAAAACTTGTGTTGGTCAAAGTCTTCCAACTAAACAGGGATGGAAAGAGTATTTGACAAATAAAAAAACTTATTTAATTATAAAATATAAAATCCAAATGTGACATAAGTAAAAATCGACAAATGATGTTGGAGATCATAAATTAATTTATAAAATGAAAAACTACTTCGTATTTTTTTGTACTTCTTCTCTTTCACTAAAATTACAACGCTTGGTGTTTGACACATTATTTAATACTAGAGAGAGTGGAAAAAGTTTAAAGTAAAAAATATATTGAGGAAGATAGAGAGGAAAGAAGTGAAAAAGAGTGGGCCAAGTATGAATAAAGTAGGTGTAAAATGTTGCAAGTTAGTTAAAAAGAAAACAAAAAGTGTTGTAATATTTTGAAACATTCCAAATAAATAGTGTTGCATTTATTTTGAAACAAAGGAAGCATAATCAATTAACTACAACTATTGCAGGGGATTTTATTATTTTAATATTTCATGGTAGGCAGGTTAAAATATCTATAACTAATACTAAAGTAAGTACCGCTGACATCATCACTATCCACGTGACAAATTCTTATAATAAATTTTCCCTCCAAAACTATTATTGACATCATTCTATTTTTAAAAATCTTTTGCAAGGTAAAACTAATATTTGAAAATGATTGATTAATTATACATTTTTCTAAAAGCTTTTATAACTAAATTGACTAAATACACAATTTCTATTCCTATAGAGTAAAAATAATTGACGTCTGGTCTCTTTCACAATCTTTTTTTCTTCCTACATGGGTTTTTTTTTAAGACAATCTCTTACATTTTATTAGTGAATGTAGAGTTTGGATTTTTCACTCTTTATTAATTCTTCAAATTTTCTATAATGAATCAAAAACTTACGCTAATATTTTTAAAATTTTATTATAGCTATGAAGTTAATTAGAATATTTAACATCATGTCCTTCATTGTAGAGTTTGGATTTTTCGCTCTTTATTAATTCTTCAAATTTTCTATAATGAATCAAAAACGAACACTGACATTTTTAAAATTTTATAATAGTTATGAAGTTAATTAGAATATTTAACATCATGTCCTTCATTTTAGCTCAATTAATCTAACGAGAGGGATCACGATTTGTTATGTTTTGCTTAAAATATTTATATTACACACTTACAAGTAAATTTTTTATAATTAAAACCGTGCATCATAGGGACTAACCTAATTATAATTATACTTTTTCCATGGAAGGAGGGAAGATGTAGGTTTTTTTTTTCCTTGAAGTAGTCAAAGGTATTGTTTAATTGTTCCTTAAAAATGTTCTGGATTTTATTTTGATTTTCCTCTACCATATTTAAAATTTGTAAATCTTTTCATGACAAAAGTTGGATCATAGTACAATCTATTGTAAAAGCACACAAATTCTCATTAATTTTCATAAAAGTTTGAAGAACCAATCTAAGAATGGAAAGGGAAAAACATATTATACTATATATGATTTTATTTGTTTTGGGTTAGAGCATTAGGATAACCACATACAAAGCTATTAATTTAAGCGACATATAAGCAACTACCTAAAACTACAAATGAGATCATAGAATTAAATTAAATTAAATTTTTTTTGAGCAACATAAGCAAATGATTGTCTTTTGCTTTAGGAAGATTTATATCCAAATAATTATTATTCAAAAGAATCTACCTTGATTCTTAAGAAAAGAAAAGGAAAGGAAAGAAGAAAAACTAAATAGATGAAGAGACCCCACAAGAGACAAGTATACAAAATTGTAGAAAATAAAAAACTGTGCATGAGCTTAAATCTTGTCCTAATAAATAAGAAATTTGTTTTTAACTTCCATACCTAGCCTCAATTGTGCCAATAAAGCTAAGTACACTGCGGATGACGATATTTTCAACACTTTGATCTGCAGATCGGGAAGAAAAATTAGTAATCCTACAATACTCTTTTTTTTTTTATTGAGGAGAGGGGTGATGACAACACAAATCACATTTAAAAAGTAGCATCCACATTCATTGCAAAACGTTGAGTAAATAAAACTTAAATCATAATTTTTCCACTAATTATGACTTATGAGACATCATAATGTTCAGGCCCACAGATGGGCTCCAGAGTAAGCAAGCTACTAAAACAATAAACTAGAACAGAGAAGAGGGTGAAAAAAGAAAGTTCTCCAATGCCAACCTAAGGAATTGATAATAGATCTTCATAGTCTAAATAGCAAAAAGACAAAATGAGATGTAAATCAAACAAAATTACAGCATGTTAATCACAGAATATTCTGAGTAGCAGTGTTGACACTGATTCCAACACTTCAAGCTTTAGAACTGGGACATAATATTATATAAACTAACTTCAGAGATTGTAACAGCTTTTCTACAGAACTATTGAAATGATGCAGCATCTACTGAGTTCATCTGGATCACTGAAAAGGGAAAAGTTCCGTTGAGGCACTAAGGAACAAATCACAATATTCAAAAGATGCTTTAGACTGTTTCAGGATAAAAAGACCAGCCTCAGGCACCTATTTATAGTCCTTTCTTTTGCAAGTTTTCTGTCATAATAAGGTTATAAGATAAGCCAAAATCATAAATTTTATAACATATGATATGATACGGCAGGAAACAAAGGCGCACACATAGGTTTTGTGAACATTTAAAATTTGCCAAAAGAACATTTTTTTTTTTTTTTAAAGAAGTTGCTTCACAAAACCTATGTGTGCGCCTTTGTTTCCTGCCGTACGTATTACGTATTTATGCTAGAAACTCAATCTAATTGACAGATATCGAGCAAGGTAGTTGCAGCTTCTTTTCTATAAACTACTACCTCCACCTTCAAATGTAAGTCGTTTTGGCCTTTTACTTTTTTATTTAAAACACAAGCCATTCTTTAATATCAATGGTACATTTTATCTCTTGAAAACATCAATGTCAGATTCTTGATATTATTATTCTACCAATGCAACATAAATGTCAACATATCATACCAACATAATTTTAACAAAATTGAATTACTAATGTGTATAACTGAATTTTTTTTTTCTTTTTTTTTTTTTTTTTTTTTGAGGAAATGTGTATAAGTGATTAAAACCCCTTATATTGTAATAGAGGAAGCATCTCTCAGGCAATTTAGCCTATAAGGAGATTATCTGCCACCAGCAAGCCAATTATTAATTAATACAGAGTAACACTTGAACATGAAAGTTAAGTATTAATCTTAAATTTATATAGAAGTGGTCACCTTTTCATAACAACGTACTAGATAGAAAAGGCAATATACCAAACTATGCATCCTCATGGAAATAGTAAATGTAGAGAACATCCTAATATCTTTTTGATTTGCTTAAATAGCAGAATAGAAAATAAATATTGATTCAACTTCATTATAATTAAGGACCTCCATACAATAACAAACAATTTTCTATGTCATATCACTAGCATCAACAAGAGTTTTAATCAATTACATACCTATACAAATAAGTATAAAAATCATTTGCGATTAAAGTACACTTTAAATCTTTAATAGGTAAAGTTCTCTTTTTGGGGGTGGGAGGGCAGAGGGGGAAACATAAATATACTACGCCACTCTCGGAAATCAATGCAAGAATTTCACTTAGAAAGTAAGAAATCACATGACAAGTAATACAGATGTATTCACACGACATATTCAATGCATAAAAGATTAAAAGTACCACAGTCACAACACATCCTGTACCCAAACCCAACACACTATATAATTACCTTTAGGATATCCACTTGGTACCTCGTGATTATCCAGAGAAAGGTGTAACTCCTCAAAGTTTCCAGTCTTGCTATTTTCTATTGTATGTGTCAGAAAAACTGAAGATAGGTAGGCAGCATTCAGAGCCTTCGTAAAGGTAATGGATGGAGCACCAGGGCATGAAATACAATCTTGCAAACAATACGATAAGTGGACCAAGAGTTTCGCAAGATGCCTTGTGTAATAGTTTTTCTGCGCTGCATGAGCAGGGAGATCAAAAAACAAAGACTGAGCCAGTAAGCAATCATTTTAATTCATACCACGTACTCAGTGTGTGTGTAATACAGGAGGGTGGGGTAGTCAGGATACTGAAAAAATACAGCTAACAGTAACTAAAACAGTGAAAAGTGTTTCCAAAAAAAATGTACTACCTCTGTTTCACATTATTTGCAAACTTTTGCCAAAAATGAATGCTACACATTATTTGCAACAATGTTTTCTTTCCTTTTTAGGTTGTCATTTCTCTCTATCTCCCTCCTCATCACATGCATCCCTACATTTCTCTCTCCATTTTACACTCAAAAACAAATTTTGCATAGGAGTCTGTGCAGACCTTCAAAGTTGCAAATAATATGTAACGGAGGTAGTATATAGTGATCTCGACTACTTTTTGACTTTTAAAATCCTCTATAATTATAGCTGCTGAGACCAACTTTCACATCTACCAGTTTAGAAACTTAACAGTTATTGAAAAACAACAA
Organism: Chenopodium quinoa; assembly: GCF_001683475.1. Taxonomy (NCBI): domain Eukaryota; kingdom Viridiplantae; phylum Streptophyta; class Magnoliopsida; order Caryophyllales; family Amaranthaceae; genus Chenopodium; species Chenopodium quinoa. The sequence continues at coordinate 2,573,346 of NW_018742287.1, read as the reverse complement.
CAAGAATAGTCTCACTAGAAGCCATCCTTTTTACTGAAATTAAAAATCCAGCTCCCTTCCATCTACTCCATGAGACCTTGACAACATCCTAAGAAGACCCAAGTACTCCCTTATTCCCCTATAAACATCATAAAAGACCTTTTGTGATCTCCAAGATGAACTGCTTAGCAAATATATATTAAATCAGATTAAATATTATTGCAAATATGTATTTTAGAGTCTCCAGATTCCTCAAAAGTCAAAACTTATATTGATCATCCAAGTCATACTTTCATATTTAGGAAAAAAAAAAATGAAAGACCTCCTCAAATTTTAAATCAGTACTTTGACAACCACCTACAAACAAGGGTCTTGGTTAAAAATTGTGTGGCTTATGCCAGGCCCATAGAAACAATAACTTAGCAACCCCAACAACAGCAATTCTATAAGGCCACATAGGTGTCGTAGGATTCAGGCATGTATCTATGAAAACAATGGTAGGGGTTCAAGGATTGATTATGATAGTGACAGTAATAATTTCTCATTATATGAGGATCCCCAATAATGGTAATCTTTTGGAGAAACTTCTCTCCATGTTTCAAACACCAATCAGTGGACTAGCATGATATCCTACCATGAGTTGGATCATGGATATTGGCTTGGGTACTCACCAAAATAGTGATAGAGTAATCATCAGATTGATAATAATTGATGTGGTGATGTAATTATCTATAAGGACTACAAAAATTGTCGTCCAATTTTGATGTAGATGTTTTCTTTTTTTTCTAAACATTAATTATTATTTTGAAAAAAAAAATTCACAAAGAGTAGCTGATCCAGTCATTGGTGTCTGTACAACTTTTAGAATTGTACGCAACCCATTAAGCCAGAGGGAATGGCCACACATTTGTGACTGAATCCATGAGTTGCTATGCACACAAATTCTGTGCAAATTAGTGTGCTTGTACAGCAAAGTACCAATGAAATGACCGGAAGCCAGCAAATGAGATGATTTGTCCTTATTGCCACTCTAATTATTTCAGCTACTCGAAATGTTTAGAAATGAATTGCTAAATGCTAATATCTTATCTTGTGCCAATTTCAACAAGCTTACTCGTGCAGTACAGTTGATTAGTTGGTAATCTTAAGTATACTTAGGGTATACTTTTATCACAAAAAAATATTAAGGATTTCACTAAAAGTAAGCACTGTTTCTTTCTTTGAAGCTTTAAGCATGGGTAGTCATATAGTGGGAGGAACTTTAGGCTAATGTCAAAGATACCAGAGAAGCCCTTTACTTTAGATTGGTTGTGTGGTCACTTGAATACAAAACTTATATAAAATTCAACCTATAAGAAAATTTGTTTAGTCTTCTAAATCTTTGTTCATGGTTGGTGGTTTTCAAGGCCTTCAGAGATAAAGACTGGATGACTGGAAATCTGTACTATTGTAGTGATTCTAGAAAACACCCTTTACCTTAGATTGGTGCAATTTTGTCAAGATCTAGATACTGAGCTCATACCCATTCTTAAATTGCCAAAGACGCTCACCTTCCCACCGCTACATTTCAACCAAACTTTAAACCTTGGCAACTACTTTAAACCCACCCTTGATTCTCCAATTTTCGGCTTCTATCTGCTCTTTCTTAATTCTATATCATTCAAGTCACTTAGCCACTCATGAGTCATGAATGCATAACTATGAAAACTGAAAAGCAATTGAAGCTCACAGGATTCCAAGAACGAGCTAGCAACTAAGCTCTATTGACTACAGTGAAGCTACACCACTACAAATCCTTAAAACATATATACATGAACATAATCAAAGATAATCCAATATGTGAGCCAGGGAGAAACCTACAGAACCTAAACATAGGAAAGACGTGTCAAGTATCATAAAATATGTCTTCATCAGACAAACAAAAACTAAACCAAACCTTTACCATACATAACATTTTGCTAGGCATGGAAAGAAATTAAAATACTACTAATAAAAGTTTGTGTGGTTTCCCTTTTTGAGGCTCAAAAACATATTAAGATATGAAATGTTGCTACTTTTTGATTGGTTAGATAAAAGAAGTATTCCAATCCGCTATTAGTGGATAACAAATTGTCTTCAACTATTACCCTACAATCTTTGGCGGTGAAAATTTTACTTCAGTCTCATATTATACATTACTCACTTCATTTCTATATACTTGCAACACTTATGTTTGCATGTATTTAAAGAAGAATAAGTAGGTAGTAAATGGAACGTGATATCATATTGTGCAAGTGGGTTAAATGGGGTTACATTTAATTGTTTGTTGGAAAGAAAAACAAAAAAAAAGTACAAGTAGGGTTAGTGGAAAGAGAATCAATAAACTAATAGTGGTCTCATGCTAACTTAGAAAGTGTTGCAAGTATTCTGAAATACTTTCGAGTATTTTGAAACATAAAAATCCCCTAGCTCACTTTTATTCATTGTTTGGTTTATCATGATTTAGATTTTTGTCTCCTCTACAAATGGCAAGCATAACACCATCACTCCTTAACGTTGATTTTGATTTCAATTTTTTAACCAGGTGGATAATATTCCTCTTTGTATTTATCAATGTTATGTTCAACCAGCTGGCTTTTAGTTTCATAATTAATTCAAACATAGATTTTAAATTTCCTGCATTAACCTAGCAGCATTATAGTAATAATTATAACAGAAAACACTTACCTCTTTTTTTTTCTTTGTTCTACTCACTTTTCGTTGAGGTCCTTTCTTTGCATTTACATCTTTTTCATCTTTCTCTCCTACTTTACATACCTTCTTCTTTTACACAACCACCTTTTTCTCCATCTCTCTTACTTAATCCAACATTTTTTTAAAAAAAAAACTACTTACCTATTTCAAAATCTTCATAATCTATGTATCCACAATATATAGCTTAATATTAGACGGAGAGAATTTTCAATGACAATAATTTGCAGCAGTATTTGTTGTTTATAAGAAAATGTATGTATTTGATACAGTCCCAAATGTAACGGTTATCGTTACCGTTTCCAATTCTAATGTATTTCCATTACTAATAACCTATGTTACTCAACATTTGTGTATTCTTGACATACACAAGCACTTTTCCAACTCCAGATTGGCTATTTCGTGTAAAACTTCCACGATTTTGTCCCAAATTGAAGTGTCCAAAAGTCCATACCCATGTCAAAGTGTTTATGATCCGACACGAGTTAAGGTCGAAAGGAAAAACAAGGGGTTTGGCAACGAATGCGAGTATTTGAGGAATTGAGGTAAAATGATGAGCTCGAGTTTCAAAGTTACTAGCTATACACAATCTCCCAAACCCAACATCAATCAAATTCAACGCTAAAACCCAGCTAATTATAAAAACCCACAAAATATTTCCCAAATCAAATTCAATTTCAAAATATAATCAAATAACAAAGCTATCTACAACAATGTGATATCAAATCAAGTAAAAATGCATGAATAAAAGCAACATCAAAATCAATTACAATCAAATGTACAAAAAATTAACTAACCCAAAGAGTCGCAAGCTTGACGAACACGATCAGGAGGCCAATGAAATTGAAGGGGTAATTCAAGCAATTTGTGCCAAAACTCAGAGGTAAGAGGAAACGATTTCTCACCGACAAAAGTAGCGATGACATACTCAACCGTATCCTGCGGTAAAACACTAGCGTTACGCGGCGTAGATGGTACAGAACCCATTTGGATTGGATCAAAATCAACGAGTCAAATTGGGTAGAATCAATCAATGCAACTCGGTGAGTCGTGGTTGAGTTTTGATATCTAAGAAAGGAGGAATTGAATTACATTGCAAGAAGGAAGAGAAAGGAGAAGAAGATTGAGGTATGGAAATTGCGGGGAGAATAGAAGGAGAAGAATGTGAAAGAAAGAATGGAAGAGTGAAGGAGAAGGAGAATGAAGAGTGAGTTGAGGAAGAAAAGTAGAAGCAGATCAAGAACAGATTTCATCACATTTTGTAGCACACATCGCCCGCAAATTCCTACATAAAGCCCACAAAATAAGAGTGAAATGACACTTTTGCCCTCAAACTAAAAAACACAATTTCTCTCTCTACTCTCTACTTCCACTTTCTCTCTCTAAATTATTTCCAGAGCTATGTCGAGGCGGCCCGGCAAGGAAGTGGCGGCACCGGCGGTGGGCGGAAGGCGGTTTGCCGGCCAGAAGGTAATTTTTTAAATTTTTGTAATTTTTTTTTTAAAAAAAAAACCTCCGGCGACGGTGGGGCGCCAAGGCGAGACGCCACCACCACGGAGGAAGCGCCTAGGCAAGACGCCCATACGGCGGTGGCGGCGCCTAGCCCAGACGCCACTACCACGGCGGCGGCGCATAGGCTAGGCGCCACGGCCGTGGTAGTGGCGTCTGGGCTAGGCGCCGCCACCACCGTACGGGCGTCTTGCCTAGGCGCCTCCTTCTCTTTTTTTTTAAAAATTTTTTTTTTTTGTTTTTTTTTAATTTTAAATTTTATTTTCGAATTTTTTTTTTTTTTTTTTAAAAATTTGTTTTTCTTTTTTTTAAATTGTATGTTCCCTTTTTTTTTATCTTTTTTTTTTAAAATTTTGTTTTTTTATTTGTTTTAATTTTATGTTCTATTTTTTTTTTAAAAAAAAATTGTTTCTGGTTTTAATTTTTAATTTTATGTTCCTATGTATTGTTTTTTTTTTTTTTGAATTATATTTTTGTATGTAAAAAAATTATAAGTTCCCTTTTTTTTTTTATAAATTTTCTTTAAAATTTTGATGTTCTTCTTTTTTTAAGTTTTTGCAATTTTAAATTTTTTAAGTTTTGTTAGTTTTTTGTTTTTGGTTTTTTCTTTGCATTTTTGATTTTTTGTTTTTGTTTATGTTTTTCATTTTTTAGTTTGTTGTTTATATTTTTTGTTTTTGGTTATATATTTTGTTTTTGGTATATTGTTTTGTTCATATTTATATTTTTTTATGTTTATATTTATATTTTTTATGTTTTTATTTATATTGTGTTGTTTATATTTTTATTTTTTATGTTTATAATTTTATTTCCGTTACTTGTTTATTTGCTTTTGTGTTTATTTTCGTCCTTTTTTGTATTTATATTTTTTGTTTTTGGTAATATTTTTTGTTTTTGTTTTTGTTTATGTTTGTTTTTTTTTTGTTTGTAGTTTATATTTTTTGTTTTTGGTATATGTTTATGTTTATATTTCTTATGTTTATATGTATATTGTCTTGTATATATTTATATTTTTTATGTTTATAATTTTATTTCCGTGACTTGTTTATTTGCTTTTGTGTTTATTTTCGACTTTTTTTAATTTGTTTTCGTTATTATGTTTCGTTATTTACTTGGAGTTAGGCATCGCAATTTGGACCTGGTGCGGGGAAGAGTATTGACGTCGTGAGGAGTACGATCTACTCAATGGAGAGCTCGGGGCCCAGACACGTTAGATCCCGTGGTATTTCGACCTCGGCCCGCAGAGAACGGGTGCACTGTTCTGCGGACGATCAAGATGATGATGATGATGAGGAGGAGGAGGAGGAGGAGGTCGAGGAGGAGGAGGTCGAGGACGAGGATGATGCAGATGAGGATGTCGACGATCAGAGTGGACCATATGATGATTACGGTCCATTCAGTCAGAGGCTTGATGATACGTATGAGACGCATAGGGTAGATGTGCGTAAGGGTCGAGATGGTAGGTTTGTTAGTAGATCTGGCACATCATCTGCGTCCACTGTGTCTGCGGGTAGCAGAAAACGGTCGAGGGCCGTTAATGATTCTTGGATGGTGAGGGGTGAGGTGGCCGGGGGACCTATAGACGGGAGTGTGATTCCTAGCTTTTTAGGACACATCGCTACCCGTATTTGGGAGGACCAGGAGAGGGCTTTGGATACAGGCATTTTGAAATGCCAAACCCGGGAAAAGACTTGTAGGTTTTTGTGTAGCTGGGCTGATGCTTGGCCGGAGGAGAGCGAGATGGTCGGGCGATTGAGGGGCACTAGAGTGAGTCACCTTCCTGCCACCATGCACGACAGGATTGACTGGACGCTGATCACGGCTTTCGTTGAGCGATGGCAGCCGGATACGAACTCGTTCCACCTTCCGTTCGGTGAGATGACGATCATGTTGCATGACGTCGAGGCCATCCTTGGGATTCCCGTGGAGGGAAACCGAGCATCTGTCGTCACTGATGCGGATCAGGCAGATTTACTAGCGGAGCTGTTGGCGGTGGATAGGGCTGCGCTGTACACATCGGCACTTGGTGTGTGGGATCACGGCGGCGTTAAGATCGCAGCCGTCTTGCAGCGATGTTTGCACCCTACGGCACGTAGGACGCAGGACACACAGCTGGCTGCATATGTTTTTCTTCTTCTCGGGTGTACCTTGTTTCCGGATAAGAGCGGGAACAAGCTCAGGCCACGCGACATAGTTGACGCGTGTAAGCCCGACAGAGTAGGCCAGTTTTCTTGGGGGTCGGCTACGCTAGCGTATCTGTATCGCCAGTTAGGATTCTCGAGCGGCCGCCAAGTGGGGTGACTGCCATGTGTGACCAGCACTACATGGAATGGTACATCCGGCACTCGCACCCGAGGTTGATCAAAGACATCGACGACGCAGATGATGACGATGTGCCACCTGCCACTGCCTCTTATGCGGTACGTCTCATCTTTTATTTGTTGTTCTCTTATTTTAATATATATATGTATAATACGTCGTTTCATGTTTTTTGTTTTGTGTAGTGGATGGGCAAGATTATGCAGTTGGGACACCGACTTTTTGAGGAAAGGGACTGCATGACGAGTGCATCAGGCAGAGCTGTTATTGACGATCTGGAACGGACCCTTGAGCAGTGGCAGTAGGCGTCACAGAGGGATTACTGATATTTGAAATTAGACATTATCTTTTTAGTTTGTAATATTTGAAATTATTGTTCTTAGTTTTTAAAATTCAATATTATCTTTTTAGTTTGTAATATTGTGAAATTATTGTTGTTAGTTTTTAAAATGAAACATTATCTTTTAAAAATGAACACATAGAAATGACATAAAACAACACAAGCAAACAAAAACAAAAAAATTCCCTCCAAAAAAAATTAAAAGGAAATAAAACAACACAAGCAAACAAAAACAAAAAAATTCCAAAAAAAAAACAAAACAAAATAAAACACCACAAGCAAAAAAAAATCAAAAACAAATCAAAACAAATAAACAAAAAAAACAAAACAAATCAAAAAAAAAACAAAAACAAAACAAAACCAAACAAAAAAAAAACAAACAAACAAATCAAAAAAAAAACAAAAACAAAACAAACAAACAAAAAAAAAACAAACAAACAAATAAAAAAAAAACAAAAACAAAACAAACAAACAAAAATAAAAACAAACAAACAAATAAAAAAAAACAAAAACAAAACAAAAAAACCAAAAAAAAAAAAGGGGATTAAATTAAAAAATAAAAAATAATAAAAAAAAAGAAAAACAAACAAAAATAAAAACAAACAAACAAATAAAAAAAAACAAAAACAAAACAAAAAAAACAAAAAAAAAAGGGATTAAATTAAAAAATAAAAAAAATAAAAAAAAAATATATATATATATTCCCCTAGTGGCGCCTGGCCAGGCGCCCTGGCCGTGGCTCCGGCGTCCTGGCCACGCGCCACTACCATGGTCGAGGCTTCTTTACCAGGCGCCGTTACCACGGTGGCGGCGTCCTGGCTAGGCGCCACAACCACGGCATGGCCTTTTGGCTAGGCGCCAGCCACCATTTCGTCCTTACGATGCGTTACGAACCTCGTTTTCCGATGACGACGGCGATTCTCCGGTGATCCTCGGCGATCCGGTGCTGCTCCACATTTTTTTAGTGCGAAAAATTTATCTTCGGTTAAAATTATAAAAAGGGCAAATTTGTCAAAAAATTATAAAATGTGGGCTTTATGTAGAGATTTGCGGGCGATGAATAACAAGTCCCTTTCGGTTACCTCTTTTTTTCTTTTTTTTTTTTTTTTTTTTAAAGAAATGTAAAAGAGTACACGCAATGCGTGTGCGACATTAAATCGTAGAGTGAAGGAGGTTTGCTTAGGAGTGGTTCACAAGGGGGTAAAGGTAATGGAATTAAGAAAGGGATAGAGGAGGAATGGAAAGTTTTTTTTTTTTTTTTTTTTTTTACGGTAGCGATTACTAAGGCAAATATAATCAGGGACTAGTCATCCAACGCCCCTCCTTGCTCGTGTAGCAAAGGTATGGGCTTGGTGGACCATTGTTCTATCAACCCTGATACAAACACGGATATTTAGAGTATTAGCTACTTGTGTAATGTCATTCACAATACACCGGATCTCTAATTGCACTTTGTGTGGCTGCTTTAGTGCTTGCACAGCCTGCACACAATCTGTTTTTATAAGAATGTTTCGAAACGTATATCTGACTAAAGCGTGGAAGGGTAATCCTTACTACATAACATTCCGCCTGAAGTGGTGTTGATGCAAATATCCTCTGTGAACTCTGATAATGTACTGTTGATACTCCTCTCCCTACACTGCCCACGAAATAGCTGGTTGTCATTCCTTCTGTTTATCTGCCATGTCCTTCTTCCACGCAGCATTCACAAAGATAGATATGAATCCAACGGGTGTGGAAGTCTCAACTTTAAAGACTATAGGCAGAGAAAGCCTTCTTCCTACTCCTGGAATGTTGTGAGGTGGTGTTTTGTTGGTATCAACTGCCAGCTGGAAACGTGTACCTGTGTCAACTTTAGGATTCTAAGAGGTTGAACACTCACGCCTTTGAAGATAATTTCATTCCTATGCAACCATAATGACCACATTATAGCCACAGTGAAAGTTGTTGTTTGTTGATAACATTAGTATTCCTTATGGTTTAGTTGGTAAAAAAGTAGTGATCCATGCTCTAGTATCAATGGTTATTATTGAGGAAGTGGCTTGAATTCCTAGAAGGCAACTTTTCCAAATCCTCTAAGTAATTGGGCACAAGCGGATTCTTGTTGTTGCACAAGACACACAAGGAGTTGGTTTGAATCCCACGTTTCAAGAGGTTATCCGAAATGGGTAAAGCATTGTTGAGTATTCTCCAGCGGAAGATTTTCCACTTTAGAAACAGAGGTGATCGCCAGAGGAGGCTCTTGAAGCCAGTCTTATTTGAGTTATCAACGTCTTTCCTCAATTGCATCCATAAACCAATTTGAAGGTGAACCTCCCATCCCTCTTTAGCATCCACACATAGTTGTCCTTGACTTGTTGCATGGGTATACATGTGTTACACCTAAAAATCAAAATTTTGACTTTTCCTTGACCTTGAACCAATTGACTGAGTCAAATGGACTTTAGAGTCAGTAAAAGGTTTTAGATCAATCGGTGGTTGCAAGTAAAGATGGGCTGAAGTTAGTCAAAGGCCCAATATGAACGAAAAACCGGTTTGGAGGCAAAGTAGACAAATCGACTTTTTAAAGAGAGTTGGCACCAAGAAGCATAACTGCAAAACAGCTATGGAAGTCAGCCACAATCGCTCTAATTTGTCGATAAATAAAGGTAAGGGAACTGTATAAAGGACATCAGCAAATCAATAACAAGCATTTCATTGTCTTTAAGCTTTTTTCTTAGCTTTTTTAGTTTTCCCTTAGTAGTAGCCAAGCAATAGCATAGTTTTCGTAGCATGTATTGAAGATTGTTCGTTCTTTTTCAATTGTATGAACATGGAGGTAACCTCTCAATCAACTTGTACAATTGTAGACTTGGCTTTATCCTTTAATTAATGGAGTGCATTTGCATCTTTTGTCATGCATATGTTTATCTACTCGTTTTTTTAAGCAATCTAACTTGTTTTATTTCTTTGGAAAATCTTCCTTATTATTTGTTTTTGTTGCATTAGCAAGGTTATCAGTCTTTTGAAACTAGTAACTTGGGGACCAGCCCCCTAATACTCTAGAACAATAATATTTTCCACCTCAATAAGTTTTTTGCCGACAATAATGGGAGAACACTAAACTAAATCCATTTAACTCTGTTGTTGGAAGTTTTTCCCATGGCTCCTAAGCGTTCAACACGTAAAGGAAATACACAGGAAGATGTTAACTCATCTGAACTCAATCCAAAGATTATTTTAGAGGATCAACAAGATCTAGAAAATCAACTGCGGCTAACTAAATACATGGCACACTCTTCTGAACAACTTGAGCCTCAAACACAAAGGCAAGATAAATTGATTCTAGATAAAGGCACTAGTGGAAAAAACATCATTGCAGTGCGCCCAAAACCCACTATTTGCGGCGTTTTGGTGTGTTGCATATGTGGCCGATGCAATTAATCCATATTATTTGCAGCACGCTGAAAATGGTGCAAAAAAATATGGATTAATTGAAGACAAGAAGATAAAAATACCCTAATTTTGATTATGATTAATTACTGTAGAAAAACCCTAATATCAGCATAAATTTTGCAAAAATGAAAGTAAAAACGATAGATCTAGAAAGAGAAAGCGAGAATTACCTGAATAGAGCACGAGGTACCACGAACAACCTGGACTTCTTCGTCTTTGAGCACGAGAATTGAGTAGAGCACTCATAATCACACAGGGAACGCTCGACGACGCCTTGAGACTCTTCTCTCTCTCCTCTACTCTCTAGGTTATTATGAGGTTAGGGTTTTTTGCAAGGGAGGCCAAGACGAAGTTATGTGCTCTAAAATGAAATAAAGGAATATTAATGTATTATATTTGTATTATATTATTTGCAGCGCCTTATATGTGAAACATTGCAAATAAATTTTTTTTGCAGGGTTCAAGAGTAGGGAACGTTGCATTTAATTATGTTATTTGCAACGCGCTTCACTTGGGAGTGCTGCAAATAATTCTCTTAAAAATTTTCCCAAATTTTTGCAGCGTTTTTTTTTAATAAAAAACGCTGCTATTAATTCATTAAAGTTATAAAAAACGCTGCTATTAATTCATTAAAGAGTTAACCCGTGTTGACTAACAACTATTTGCAGCATTCTATACATAGGTTTGCTGTAAATAGTGCGCTGCAAATGACATTTTTTCCACTAGTGAGGAGAAAGTCATTCCCCCTCTAGAAACTCGATACAATATACACAAAATATGTGGATATAGTAAAGAATTTGATGGAAGATTTAAAAGAAAATAATAGAGAGTAGTCTGACAACTACTATCGTATCATGGTAGAAGAAACTGCTAGAGTGGTAACAAACAAGTTAAGAAATTTTGGCTCCACTTCTCAGCAAGCGGTTACCAAACTGGTGGATAGGAACTTTCTAGATATTAATGAAACTCTAAACACTACTAACATTTCTTTATCAAAAAGTGTAGCAACTGAAGTAGTTACAAGATTTGAACCTTTAGTGGAAAAATATAACCAACTCAATGAGAAGTTGATGAAGTTATAAGATTTGAACCTTTAGTGGAAAAACATAACCAACTCAATGAGAAGTTGATGAATGTTCTAACCGCTTTTGGTAGTGGGATTACGAAGCAAAGGGAGAATATCCCTAGAGGAGTAGAAAATATGACTAGATCTCATGCAAATCTGTTCCCTCTATTAGTGCCAAGAAGTATCCTTCCTATTGGTGCTGATGAGGGGTATCGGGGTCAAGGGAGAGTTAATGGTTCAAGACCAAGTTATGAGCTAGGCTATAACCATAATGGTTATAGACCACCTTCCTCGTCTTTGCCCCCACCTGTTACTGCACACCCTATAATCTCTTCAATGGGGACTATACCTCCTATAGGAACAAAGATTATGGTCAATTATGCCAACTATGGTATTGGAAACCTGCCATATACAACATGCCATACACAAGCTGTTGCATCTGCATAAAGGGTGTGTAATACCCCGTATTTTTATACGTATTTTAATTTAAATCATTATTTTATGAAGTATTTAAATAATTTGAAATGAATTATTTATGGTATTTTATTAATTTTAAAAGAATTATTTTAATTAAAGGTCTATTTTTATTTATTTAATTATTTTGAAAATATTTTATTTTATTATTTAGAAACTTAGGGGAATATTATTATATATAAAAAAAATTTAAAGTCAATGGTATTTAAGGAAAGTCAAAGGAATAGTTTGAATAGGAGAATGGATCATTAAGGGTATAAAGGGAATTTAAGCTTAGGAGGGTTTTAGAGAGAAGGTATAAATACCCATCTTATGAATAAGTTAGATCTTGTCCAAGGTGGAGAATACCCAAAGGTAAACTCTCTCTCTCTCTCTCCCCCTCCTCTTATTTTCTCTCTCCTTTAATTTTACCCCTCCCCTTTTTAAATTTTTTTCACGCACCACCACCACCACACACCCGGTGGCCGGCTTCCACCACCACCACAGCTGGCCGCTGCCGCCAGCACAGGGCTGGTAGCAACAACAGCCGTGGGAGGTGGCACCAGACACCCTCCCTTCTCCCCCTTGTTGTGCGTGTGTTTTGTATAAAAAAAAAATTTCTTCTTTGTTTTTTTTTTAAATTATTCTAGCTTTGATTCAATTATTATTTTTGGGCTGTGTGATGATTTTTATGATGTTATATTATAATTATTATGTATATAATTTTTAGATTTGGTTTTTGAATTAAAAAGCACCCAAATTGAATACCCTAGGTTTCTAAATTAATGTATATTGATGGAAATTGATTGTGAGTGATTGAACCTAATAAATTAGATGTTTTTAACATAATTACAACAATTTTACATGTTTTTATAAAGCTGGAATTTTTATATATAGGCTATAATTATGTTTCTTGAAGGGTAATTACCCATTAATTGGGAATAAAAGTAAGGATTTTAAATTAATTTTAAGCTTGTTTTAGAGGGTTTATGAGTGATTTAAAGAGTGTATATATTGCTGGAAATTTATATTGAATAGGTATTAATGTTTCTTTGTAATTTTGGGTTGTAGGAGATTTCCAAGTGAGTGACTTTGTGTAGTCGTGGCAATTTTGAAATCATATTCAAGGTACGTACGCGTACTTGGTAATTATTTAAGTGTATAGAAGCATGCTAGGCTTTGTTTTATTAACTCCAAGGTAGTATCATGATAGGTATTGGTTGAAATTGTTGATTAGATTGATGTTGGTGATTGATTTGTGAAGCATGAATTATTTATGGTGAATTGATGATTGAAATTTATTATATTGACATGTTGAATATGAACTACACTTTTATTATTGGCATGATTGAGTGCATCTTTAATTAAACTAAATGTTTAATCTGGTTTGGAATATAAAAAGGGAATTTTATTGTAGTTCATATAATTTTTATTGATGCTTTAAGCATGGGAAATGAGCTATTAAGTGTCTTAGTACACAGGTATAAATTATATTGCAGTGACTATATGCACTTAAGGTGTTCTAAACACCAAAGGATAGGATCTAGGGTGCTTTATGCGCTTAAGGTGTTATTTAATGCCGAGGTAGTTTATAAAGGGTTCAACATTAAATTTATGTGGTCACTAATTATTCAAGAATTAAATTGATATGTTCGATTGCTTGAATGATTTATTATGATTAATTGTGTTATGGTTTGAGAGTCATCACCAAGTCTAAAAATATGTAAGCAACGTAAAGTGAAAGAGATTATGCACCAAAACTCTTGGAACGTATATACACTAGGCGAAAAATACAAATGGGCACCGGTTCAAAACCCCCATTTCGCACCGGTTTTGGACCGGTCCTTATTTGAGGGATGCCAAAAACCAAAAGATTTCGCACCGGTTCTTGCTATGAACCGGTGCGAAAAATGGCCCCAAAAAAATTAAAAAAAAAAACTTTTAGCACTGGTTCTTGCTGTGAACCGGTGCGAAAAATGACCCAAAAAATTAAAAAAAAACTTTTAGCACTGGTTCTGTTTCAAAACCGGTGCCAAAGATGCTCCAAAAAATAATATTTTTTTTTTTTTGGCATTTTTTTCACTTAAATTGATATATAAACACTAACATCTATATTAAGTTACATATTTTCATTAAAAAAGACTGTAATATTACAATTTTCGTCCAAAAAAATAAAATATAAAATAAAATAACATACAAGGTTACATATTCACCTGTTGTATACTTATTAAGTTGGACCAATGTTTAAGCTCCATAAAGACTAGAAAAGGAAGGAAGGAAATAATCACACAAACCGTGGAAGTTTTATAAATTCATGCCAATAGATTATGAAACAAAACAGGCAACATATACGTGGCAATATGCAGACTTATGTACTGCTCTAATGATAACCAACAGGAGCTGGTGCTTCTTTCAGTTGCCTGCCCTGAAAGTGCAAATCCTGCATGGCGAAAACATATACTTCATCAGTTCAACACCAATTAAAGAGTTATATGGTAAGTTGATAACAGAATACTGCCATAGCTGATCAGGTGAAAAAAGGAAGATGTCTAAATGCAAAATTATTTGATGAAAGACAGGAAGATAGTTCATTAGCAGGCCCATGGATTAGTAAAACAAGTAATAATTTTGGTACTCACAGAAGCAAAATGGTTGACATCACAATGGTGACCTTCGTCACCACGGATCACAGTTATAACATCCTTCAAATTAGCATTCTTTGGCAGCCTCAAGTAGTCAATGGCAGTAGCAGGAGCGCACACATTTTCAATCACACCACTGTCTATGTCCTTCAGATACTCTATGTATGAATGAATTGCCTTTTCTTCCAAGTAACCAACCACTCTGTGAAGAACTGTGAATGCGACAATGGACCCATGAACTGAGATACCTTCTGCAAGACATCAAAAGAACAAACAGCAGTGTTAGAGAGATGTTCTCTATAAAATATGCTAACTAAAAAAGAAATTGATGAGGTAATAAATATTAAAGCATAAGCAGTTAAAAATAAGAATCGCAGACTGCTTTTCTCCAAAGTCAACTTCACAGCTCAATTTTTATTTTTTCATGGCATTTGTTAGCCCAAATATCATGAAATTAATAACATAACCAAATCCAAGGTTCCAAGAGTTCCCTTATAGCCAAGATAAGGGATGCATACACTAATACACAACAGTTTCCCTTAAAATAAGTCTTTATTAATATGAAATGCAAATTAATTTCTCGTTTAATTGACTCTTTTAATTTTTTTATTAGAGGTTAAGAACTTTCCATAAGTTAATCTTGTCGACCGGTGATTAATTTTGAGCTAAAGGCTTTAGATAGACTTTCTAAAGCTTCTTCCCCCTTTCATTCTCTGAGCCAGAATTTTGAATTATACATAAAGTGGAAGAGATTTTAGGTCTCTATCACTAAAATGTTTTCTACACCATTTGTGGCAAGACTTTTCTATCACTTGTTAATGAATTCATATTATATAAACCATATTAATCATCACCTTGAATCTCAAGAAGACAAGAACAATGCATTTAAAACAATAATAAACAAAAAAAGCTAAGGGTTGAGCAAAGAAGTAGCTAGCTTAGCATACCTCAATTGTCTCAATATGCCGAGAAGAGGGAACAACAGCCAGATGCATCTTGATCTCATCCTTACAGTAACCCTCCATATTAGCCTTCATCTCAAAAGAAAAGGGTGGTCTTTGAATACTTGAGCGCTGCACAAAAAGACTTACAGCATAACAACAATAATATAATTTCACAGCAAAAGTTCATATAAAATATTGTAGCAAAATAATAATTGAGTGTAGTTTGTCCTGATACACACATTATTGCAACAGGATGTAAGAAGAGAAAAAAATTCATAGATCTCCAAAGTAGATACAAAGCTGACAGAGTAAGTAGCAACCATGTTGGGATCCAATTCTTTGTATGATTCCTAATTGGAGATTGTACTCTCCCGCAGGACTGCAAGTAGTTTACCAGCATTAAAATGCTGTTAAACATGAGGCAGAAATCTGTCCAAAGCAATCTGTTCATAATACCATTTCAAAAATCAGACAAACAATCACGCAAAATAGTCTAGCTTAACACTTGGACACGTATATGTGTCTAATACAAGTACCCAAGTCCAAATAAAATGCAAATTTCTTTAAATTTCTTTAATGTCCAAATCCTCCACAAAACCACAATCATTATTCACTGTGATCAAGATAGAAACAATATGTAAGAAAAATTATGTGCATTAAGACAAGTAAAAACAGCCTAAAACAGTATATGACCTTGAGATTGTTATAATTCTGTACTTTATGGAAGACATAATCAAGACTTGTGACAAATAGTTAGAGGGAGAAAACATCAAATCTGCAATTGATCGAGACAGAGGTATTAATAGGTAGAGCATGATTAAACATTGTACTAGAAGTTTAAAAGGCAGCCATTACATTACCAAAATGAACTCCCCACTCAGCATATTGTTCATAAAGCGATAATAAAAATGCTCATTTGCATTTCTTAAGAAAAATTATGTGCACTAAGACAGGTTAAAACAGCCTAAAACAGTATATGACCACTCAACATTTCTCAACAAACTAAATATATCAACAAGTAACATCACAATTTCACAAACTATTTACTAACACACTAGCCCTTATAAATAACAAGTTCACATAAGATCAAACACCTAAATCAGATTAAAACCCTAAAAAACAAAAAAACCCCAATAGCAATAGTAATCAATCAGTAATATGATAAATTAAATTGAAAAAAATATGGCAAGAAAAATCATACCAAGGAACCAAATTCATGGGCAGAATTCGATTCAAGAACTGCAGCAATTAGCACAGCATGACCAGACCACCTTTGATTAACCCGATACGAAGAGTTTTAATCTTCAGCAATCACCAAAATTTTATCTTGATGTACACTGATCAACCAATTGTTCAAAAAATCAAAGTAAGGTTCACTAACTATACATACGATGACAGTCCCATTTCGCCCAACAAACGAAATAGCTTCTTCGAGGGAGTAATTTCGCCATTTAGATTGAAAAGCGAAGTTGGTATTTGAGAAAGAACGGAGGAAAATGCTACAAATTGCCTACTCCGTACTTAGATAGCACGATTGTTATGAACAATAACCAACATTAAAATGTAATAACTATAAATAACACAATTGTCTTCGTCAAATTAACCCTAGAATTTCAAACTTGTTCAATTCAAATTGAATCTTTAAAATAAAGAAAGAGAGATTACTTAGACCAGATCTATGCAGAAAACATTGATAAAGGAAAGATTTGGAGGAGCGGAGAAGAATGCGACGGCGAAGAGTGACGATAGTGGTGGAGCTGTGGAGAGCAGGTGAAGTGTGAGGGTGACAGTGGGTCATGAGAACCTCGAAGCGGCTCCGGTGAGGATGACGGTGACTGGGAAAGTCGCGGCTGCTCAAAATCGCAGCCCTCATAGAAGATGAAGAAGAATGAAGGAGGTGAGAGAGGAGGAGATTTCGAGGAAAGAGAAAGAAAGAAGATATTTCGGTTTTTTTTTTTCATAGCATTCGCACGGGTTCGAACCGAACCGGTGCGAAAAACTCATTTTTCCCACAGGTTTGGTTCAAATCGGTGCGAAAACTCTTTCCCTCAATCCCGCTTGTTTTTTTTTGCACCGGTTTTTAAAAACTGGTGCGCATTGTGCGGTGCTCATTTAAGTTTTTCTACTAGTGATACCTTGAGTATGAACATATGGGGGGAGTTATGGGATTTTATATTTAACCATGACTTCTACTAGGAGTAAAGGACGCTGTATTTTCCTTTTTATTATTTATTACGTGCAGGACGTCCAGTCACTTCATGTGGCATTTACCTACCCGGTTAGCTCCCGGTGTTTCACGGGGTATTAGCCGTGCAATTTTCAGAGGCCGTCTGATCTACGAGTCTCTTGTTTTAAATTCTTTTAAAATTATAATGAGTTAGATGAGATCTCATACTAGCTATGGCCACAGGAGTCGCGCCCGTCTGCCATTGGATGTTTATTAATGTCTTTCGAAAGGAGGCATAGGGTTTTCTTATTTAATGTTCCGGAATGGAGCACAGGGGGACAACCCGGTCTATTGGTTAATCCAATTAAATTAATGAAGTGATCAGTATTATTTAGAGAAACTTTGTAATAAGTAACAATTGAACCATGTGTTCGAGTCAATGATTATATTGTGAGTGTATGAAATGCTTGTTAGTATCATGCTAGAACTCTTTACTATATTTCGTAACTTGTATGTACTCAGCGTTGCTGATTGCGTGCTTTTGTGTGTTTTCTTTGGTCATGGCCTTCGCCTTCAATGACCCTGTAATGATCCAATGATTACACTTGTAATATTGGGGAGCAGATTCATCACAGGTTTTTGCATAAACTGTCTTGCATCAGGGTGATGGGATTTGAGTGGAGCGTTGGTTAATTACTTAGCTTATTTCACTTCATAGACTGAGTTTATTTTGACTATAATTTTACTTACTTCCTATTTTATATGGATTTTGAATAAGGGCCTTTATGGTTCCAACTTGTAAGTCTAAAGCTTGATTTTGGTTTTTAGTTTCAAAACTTATATCCTTTTCTTTTTTTTAAAAAAAAAAAAAACTAAGGTAGTTTTCCGCTGCTGATTTCTGAAACTACCCTTAACGTTTGAACACGTGGCGGTAGCACTCCAATAATTCTCTTACAGGTTTTACAGGTTCTTACAGGTTATACAGGGTATTACAAGTTTTTGCAGTTTTTCATTTAGAGAGAATTATTTGGTGTTACAAAGTGGTATCAGAGCATTATTTACCTCATTTATGTCATTTATTACCGTAAGTTTGCATGATCTTGCTTATTACTGCCAAGTATTGTTGTGTTTGCATGCTAATAAAGTACGTAAACTTTGGCTAAGTATGAGTTTATGGAGAATGAGCTCAGTTTGTTAGGCATATATGATTGAGAAACAAGCAAATTGCAGCAATACAAAACGTAATAGTTTTGAGAAATTATGGATTTTGGGTAAGTTTCGGGGACGAAACTTCTTTTAAGAGGGGTAGATTGTAATCCCCCATATTTTCTTAGTAAATAATAATTATATATATTTTTATGTATACGACTATTTTAATAATTTTATATTTATACAATAAATTTATATTTATGCAAAAATATTTTTGGGAAGATTTCACAAAATAAAAACAAGAATTTTTAAACCCATACTTCCATTTCAATTAAGTAAACTTACCCCTTATTCCCCCTCATTCACATTTTAATTAAGGTAAGGTGCTCCTTATTTCCCCTTCTTAAAACCCTCCTAAAAACCTACTGCTTCCCCTACTCCTTCTCCCTTACTTCCCTACCTCATTCACGAAACACACAAAAAAAAAAAACAAATTCGCTGCTCCTCTGCTGCGCTGCTGCTGCCTCAGCCGGAACCCACCACCGCGGCACCACCGGCGACCCTCGCTGCTGCCCTCAGCCCTGCTGCCGCCGCCGGTTTCCTCTACTTCCCCCTCTCTTCTACCTTCCTTTCTTTTCTTGTTTAAATTGCTTCAAAGCTTTAATTTTTTTTTTATATGAATTCATCAATGATTTATAATTATCATGGTTTAATTATGTTATGAGTTATAAAGAATGTAAATTTATGAATTTTACTTTACTCGAATTATGGAACTAAAATTCAGATTTTATTTATGCGAGAATTGGGGTTTTAAGTGTTGAATTTTCATGATTTGTGGGTTTAGAACGTGAAGATTGAATTACCCAATTATAATTCATGTAAATTATGTTTAAATTCAAATATCTAGATTAAACCGAAATTTCAGATTTGAATTATGTACGTTTTAGGGTTTGAAATCGTGATTTTCGTAAGTTTTAGGGCTTAAACCATGAATAATTGATTTAACTAATTACCTTGTATTTAAATGTGGTTCTACCCTTAATTTTTGATGAGTATAGTAATTTTCAGATTTTTAATCTTAACTTTAAATATCTTTAAGTCATGGTTTTATGATGGGTTTTCAAGTTCTCAACATATTAACGTACTATATAATGATTGTTTCAAGTGAAAATGTTTGCGAGATTGTTTTACATGCTTATAACGAATTTTCAGATTTATTACATCACTTTAAAGTTGCTGAAATTTTTGCTATAAGCCATATTTTTGTGATTTAAGCATATAAACTCATAGTTCAAGTACTAAATTATTAACTTTGGCTATTGGGAATAATTTGAGAACATTATTTCAATGATTTAAAGGATTTTAAAATAGTTTAGTATTGCTGTAAATTATGTTGCATGGGTATTAATTGAGCTATTGTTGTTTTGTTTAGGAGAGGACTTCGTAGAAGGTGACTTCTAGTCTTAAGGTGGCCAAACAATTTGTGTACTCCAGGTACGTATAAGAATACGAGAAACCTTGATTTTAGGAGCATGTTTAGGGACTTGGAAAAACCTAGAATTATGCTAGGGAACTTGTGGATTGGTTGAAATTGTTTGATTGGTAATGAGTTGATTGATGATAAATGTGATGATTGGTGTAATTTATGCATGAGAAAATTTGCATTGATTTTTCCTTACGAGCATTATTTATAAAATACTTTACAAGGAGAGCTTAGAAGTAAAACTACAAGTATACATATGGAATGAATCATTTTAATTACTTATTCATTTGTATTGAAATGGAATGAGTAAAGGAAGAGTTAAAGTCTTATAAGACAAGATTGTGGATATGAGGTACCTTATGCATTTAAGGTGTTTATACACCGAGGAAGTTAAAGGATTCAATAATGAATGTTGTTTGTCACTAATAAATTAAGAATTAAATTGGAAACTTGAATGATTGGAATGATCGATGTATGATTGGTTGCGTTGTTTGCATATGAGTCATCACCAAATTTAAACTAGTATCACGTAAAGTGCAAGAAGGATGAGCAATAAAACTCTGGATTTGTGCACATCTAGAGTAATGACAAATAGGGGTTGGGGTTCACGGGGTATTAGCCGTGCACTTTTCAGAGGCCGTCTGATCTACGAGTCTCTTGTTTTAAATTCTTTTAAAATTATAATGAGTTAGATGAGATCTTATACTAGCTATGGCCACGGAGTCACGCCCGTCTGCCATTGGATGTTTATTAATGTCTTCCGAAAGGAGGCATAGGGTTTTCTTATTTAATGATCCGGAATGGAGCACAGGGGGACAACCCGGTCTATTGCTTAATCCAATTAAATTAATGAAGTGATCAGTATTATTTAGAGAAACTTTGTAATAAGTAACAATTGAACCATGTTTTCGAGTCAATGATTATATTGTGAGTGTATGAAATGCTTGTTAGTATCATGCTAGAACTCTTTACTATATTTCGTAACTTGTATGTACTCAGCGTTGCTGATTGCGTGCTTTTGTGTGTTTTCTTTGGTCATGGCCTTCGCCTTCAATGACCCTGTAATGATCCAATGATTACACTTGTAATATTGGGGAGCAGATTCATCACAGGTTTTTGCATAAACTGTCTTGCATCAGGGTGATGGGATTTGAGTGGAGCGTTGGTTAATTACTTAGCTTATTTCACTTCATAGACTGAGTTTATTTTGACTATAATTTTACTTACTTCCTATTTTATATGGATTTTGAATAAGGGCCTTTATGGTTCCAACTTGTAAGTCTAAAGCTTGATTTTGGTTTTTAGTTTCAAAACTTATATCCTTTTCTTTTTTTTAAAAAAAAAAAATAAAAACTAAGTTAGTTTTCCGCTGCTGATTTCTGAAACTACCCTTAACGTTTGAACACGTGGCGGTAGCACTCCAATAATTCTCTTACAGGTTTTACAGGTTCTTACAGGTTATACAGGGTATTACAAGTTTTTGCAGTTTTTCATTTAGAGAGAATTATTGGGGTGTTACAAAGTGGTATCAGAGCTTAGGTTTGATCTAATTACCACTAAAGCCAATTAGTATGTCTTAGGCGCCTAACTAATCAATTAAGGATTTTGTTTTTAAAATTCAAAAATGATTTTAAATTTTAACTGTGTTTGAATTAATTGTTTTAAATGTTTATAAAATAACTTTGAAGCTTAAATTATTTATTTGGTGAGATTTGGGTAGAATTAGAAAGGGCATGAATGCATATTGATTACCTTGCATTTATTTAATTATTTTGCAAGTTGCTTAGTTAATAAATTGTGTGATGGTGTTCTAATTGAAATTCTTTCATCATGTGTTTGTGTTATGCTTTTCGAATGCTCGTTACTTCGGGATGACGTAGAGAAGAGATAAGTGACGCAGTAATCATGTCTAAGGAGGAGAGAGACTCTAGCAGTGAAGATACTATAGAAACTATGGAAAGGATTCTAACTCCGAAGCTTGACCAATCGGAGGAAGGTTATCAGGACTTGCATGAGTTTAAAACGGCTAAGAACAAAAAGAATAAGGTCAAAACTTACAAGAGAATTTTTCATGAGATGACTCTTATTTTCTCGGACGATGAAGATGACCTTGAATGGATGCTTAGAGAACCTGCGGATCCAAATGCTGGAAAGAGAACTACTAGGAATCCGAATCCGCTTTACAAGGCTATAATTATTGAAGACTCGAAAGATGAAAATGACCCTGATTTTGACATTAACATTTATAATGAGAAGAAAGACAAGTATTTTGATGTGGTCCCTTAAAGATTAGGCTTATTAGAATACAGCTAGTATTAGTAAGGTATTTGCTATCAATAATGGTTATTAGAACCTCATGTTGTTTTGACATTGACTATTGGATTTTAATAAGTAGCTAGAGCTACGGAGTTATGGATTGAGATTAATACTTTTATTGGAGTTATAATAAGAGTGATTATTCTATTATAAGGATCCTGAGTCTGATTATATGTTTTATTCAAGACCAATATAAGTTTTGTGATTACATATAATTTTGAGGAAAAAAAAAATTTCCTTGTTTATGATTAAGCTGAGTAAGAGTGGCGCGGGATGGGAATTATTTTTCTTAACTTTACTTAATCCTGTGTGTGGATTGTTCTATTATTGTCTGATTTTTCTTGGGACGAAGGGGTGCAAAGACCAAAGTACCCTTTTCAACCAATCTATGTGATAAAATGTAATAATGTGATTGAATGAATATATGCATACGATGTTTGAATTCGGTTTAAGCTGGAGTGAATGCTTACCTTCTTTCAGACGTAAAATTAGAATGGCGAATAATGTTGCGTTAGCTGAGGCCATCCGCATGTTGGCTGAGAATTTGAATCAGGATCGAGCTGACCAACTTGATCCCCATGCTGAGATGTTCAAGAAGTTGGCTCAAGTTAGGCCACCAGTTTTCAAGGGAGGTGCTGATCCAACTTTCCTGGAAAACTGGGTTCGAGAGTTTGATAAGCTATTTGTGGCACTGAATTGTCCAGAGGGTATGAAAGTTGATCAAGCTGCTATGTACCTTAAGGATGAGGCTGATATATGGCGGAGAGATAATGTTGAAATAATTAAGGCCAAACCAAACTTTGGGTGGGAAGTGTTTGAAACTGCATTGAGGGATAAGTTTTACCCCCCATTTTTAAAGAAGCAGAAGGCTCAGGAGTTCATTAACTTATAGATGGGCCGAATGTCGATTTCGGAGTACTATAATAGGTTTATGACCCTTGCTAGGTTAGCCCCTGAGGTTGTCCCGACTGAGGAACTGAAGGCTCAGAGATTTGAACAGGGATTGACCAAACAGTTGCAGAAAGACCTAGCTGGGAAAGTCTTTAAGACCCTAGATAAGGTGTATGAGAGAGCTTCACAAATGTACCATTTGAATTCTAGGGATGTGGGGGAGAGTGCTAAGGTCGGAGAGAAGAGGAAGGACTTTGGGAACTCTGAAAACCAAGGTCACTTCAAGAAGTTTAAGGATGGGGGCTCATCTGAGAGCAATAACCAGAATGTTGCAGGTTTTCTAACGCTAACAATGGAGAGAGGGAGTTCAACTGCAAGAGATGTAGGAGAAACCACCCTGGGAGAGACTGTGAGGGAAATTTGGTGACTTGTAGGTTTTGCAACAAGAAGGGGAATAGAGAGTATGAATGTTATACTAAACTGAACCAACAGGGGAATAGTGGAAATGGTGGAAACAACCAACCGAGGTCTAGTAATTCCTATAACCAGGTAGAAAAGAGAAATGGGCAGAATGGTCAAAATGGGAAGTTCGGGAATGGTAACAGCAATGGCAACAATAGACCTGGCAATGGCAACAACAACTCTGACAATGGCAACAATGGTCACCAAGGAAAGAGCAACACTCTCGGGCGCTGGTCTGTGATGAGCAAAGGAGAGGCTAAAAGGTCCTCAGATGTAGTCACTGGTACTTTTCCTATTCACTCTGTTTCTGTCAAAGCCTTGTTTGATTCTGGAGCAACTTACTCTTTCATCCCTACTTCTGTTGTACGCAAATTAAACTTATCTGAGTCGAGTCATGTCGATGTGTTAGTCAGTTTGCCTACTGGCAAACTTGTGCATTACAATAGGTTATTCAAAGGCTTGCCTTTGAAAATATGAGAGGCTGTTTTTCCATCGAATCCTATTGAGTTTGATTTGAGAGACTTGGATGTCATTCTGAGGATGGACTGGCTAAATTTATACAAGGCTAAGATAGACCGTGAGATACAGAGAGTGCACCTGAGTGATCCTTTGGGTAAGACGATGTCTTATAGGCGTTTTTGGAAGCCGAAGGGCATTGTGATCATTTCTGCTTTAAAGGTTAGGAAGTTGGTGAATAAAGGGTATCCATTATACTTTTGTTGTGTCCAAGATTTGAGTAAGGGTGAGAATAGCCGGATTGAGGATGTACCCATTGTGAATGATTTTTTTTTTTTTTTAGATGTCTTTTCGGATGAGATTTTGGGTATGCCACCTAAACAAGAAGTTGAGGTTGCCATTGACCCAATTCTAAGAGCTGCACCTACTTCTAAAGCACCCTATAGAAAGGCACCAGCTGAGATGAGTGAGCTGAGTGAGCCGAAGGTTCAATTGCAGGAGTTACTAGATAAGGAGTTTATTGGGCATAGTGTATCACCTTGGGGAGTACCAGTCTTGTCGTGAGCAAGAAGGATGGAAGTTTGAGGCTATGTATTGATTACTGAGAGTTGAATAATGTGACTGTGGAGGATAAGAACCCTTTTACCGAGGATATATGACTTGTTTGACAAGCTGAAAGGGGCAAGTGTGTTTTCGCAAACCGATTTGAGGTTGGGGTACCACAAGTTGAAGGTTATAGACATTTCAAAAACAACCTTTAGGACTCGTTATGGGCATTATGAATTACAGTAATGCCTTTTAGTCTAACCACGACTACGAGGAGGCTACTTGGGAAGCCGAAGAAGGGATGAGAAAGAAATACCGCGAGTTATTTGACGAGGTGAGTTACGAGGGCGTAACTCTTTTCTTTTAAGAGGGGTAGAATGCAATGTGATTTCGCGTTTTTACCTCATTTATGTCATTTATTACCGTAAGTTTGTATGATCTTGCTTATTACTGCCAAGTATTGTTGTGTTTGCATGCTAATAAAGTACGTAAACTTTGGCTAAGTATGAGTTTATGGAGAATGAGCTTAGTTGTTAGGCATATATGATTGAGAAACAAGCAAATTACAGCAATACAAAACGTAATAGTTTTGAGAAATTATGGATTTTGGGTAAGTTTCGGGGACGAAACTTCTTTTAAGAGGGGTAGATTGTAATCCCCCATATTTTCTTAGTAAATAATAATTATATATATTTTTATGTATACGACTATTTTAATAATTTTATATTTATACAATAAATTTATATTTATGCAAAAATATTTTTGGGAAGATTTCACAAAATAAAAACAAGAATTTTTAAACCCATACTTCCATTTCAATTAAGTAAACTTACCCCTTATTTCCCCTCATTCACATTTTAATTAAGGTAAGGTGCTCCTTATTTCCCCTTCTTAAAACCCTCCTAAAAACCTACTGCTTCCCCTACTCCATCTCCCTTACTTCCCTAACTCATTCACGAAACACACAAAAAAAAAAAAAAAACAAATTCGCTGCTCCTCTGCTGCGCTGCTGCTGCCTCAGCCGGAACCCACCACCGCGGCACCACCGGCGACCCTCGCTGCTGCCCTCAGCCCTGCTGCCGCCGCCGGTTTCCTCTACTTCCCCCTCTCTTCTACCTTCCTTTCTTTTCTTGTTTAAATTGCTTCAAAGCTTTAATTTTTTTTTTTATATGAATTCATCAATGATTTATAATTATCATGGTTTAATTATGTTATGAGTTATAAAGAATGTAAATTTATGAATTTTACTTTACTCGAATTATGGAACTAAAATTCAGATTTTATTTATGCGAGAATTGGGGTTTTAAGTGTTGAATTTTCATGATTTGTGGGTTTAGAACGTGAAGATTGAATTACCCAATTATAATTCATGTAAATTATGTTTAAATTCAAATATCTAGATTAAACCGAAATTTCAGATTTGAATTATGTACGTTTTAGGGTTTGAAATCGTGATTTTCGTAAGTTTTAGGGCTTAAACCATGAATAATTGATTTAACTAATTACCTTGTATTTAAATGTGGTTCTACCCTTAATTTTTGATGAGTATAGTAATTTTCAGATTTTTAATATTAACTTTAAATAGCTTTAAGTCATGGTTTTATGATGGGTTTTCAAGTTCTCAACATACTAACGTACTATATAATGATTGTTTCAAGTGAAAATGTTTGCGAGATTGTTTTACATGCTTAAAACGAATTTTCAGATTTATTACATCACTTTAAAGTTGCTGAAATTTTTGCTATAAGCCATATTTCTGTGATTTAAGCATATAAACTCATAATTCAAGTACTAAATTATTAACTTTGGCTATTGGGAATAATTTAAGAACATTATTTCAATGATTTAAAGGATTTTAAAATAGTTTAGTATTGCTGTAAATTATGTTGCGTGGGTATTAATTGAGCTATTGTTGTTTTGTTTAGGAGAGGACTTCGTAGAAGGTGACTTCTAGTCTTAAGGTGGCCAACCAATTTGTGTACTCAAGGTATGTATAAGAATATGAGAAACCTTGATTTTAGGAGCATGTTTAGGGACTTGGAAAAACCTAGAATCATGCTAGGGAACTTGTGGATTGGTTGAAATTGTTTGATTGGTAATGAGTTGATTGATGATAAATGTGATGATTGGTTTAACTTATGCATGAGAAAATTTGCATTGATTTTTCCTTATGAGCATTATTTATGCAATACTTTACAAGGAGAGCTTAGAAGCAAAACTACAAGTATACATATGGAATGAATCATTATAATTACTTTTTCATTTGTATTGAAATGGAATGAGTAAAGGAAGAGTTAAAGTCTTATAAGACAAGATTGTGGATATGAGGTACCTTATGCATTTAAGGTGTTTATACACCGAGGAAGTTAAAGGATTCAATAATGAATGTTGTTTGTCACTAATAAATTAAGAATTAAATTGGAAACTTGAATGATTTGAATGATCGATGTATGATTGGTTGCGTTGTTTGCATATGAGTCATCACCAAATTTAAACTAGTAAATCACGTAAAGTGCAAGAAGGATGAGCAATAAAACTCTGGATTTGTGCACATCTAGAGTAATGACAAATAGGGGTTGGGGTTCACGGGGTATTAGCCGTGCACTTTTCAGAGGCCGTCAGATCTACGAGTCTCTTGTTTTAAATTCTTTTAAAATTATAATGAGTTAGATGAGATCTTATACTAGCTATGGCCACGGAGTCACGCCCGTCTGCCATTGGATGTTTATTAATGTCTTCCGAAAGGAGGCATAGGGTTTTCTTATTTAATGTTCCGGAATGGAGCACAGGGGGACAACCCGGTCTATTGCTTAATCCAATTAAATTAATGAAGTGATCAGTATTATTTAGAGAAACTTTGTAATAAGTAACAATTGAACCATGTTTTCGAGTCAATGATTATATTGTGAGTGTATGAAATGCTTGTTAGTATCATGCTAGAACTCTTTACTATATTTCGTAACTTGTATGTACTCAGCGTTGCTGATTGCGTGCTTTTGTGTGTTTTCTTTGGTCATGGCCTTCGCCTTCAATGACCCTGTAATGATCCAATGATTACACTTGTAATATTGGGGAGCAGATTCATCACAGGTTTTTGCATAAACTGTCTTGCATCAGGGTGATGGGATTTGAGTGAAGCGTTGGTTAATTACTTAGCTTATTTCACTTTATAGACTGAGTTTATTTTGACTATAATTTTACTTACTTCCTATTTTATATGGATTTTGAATAAGGGCCTTTATGGTTCCAACTTGTAAGTCTAAAGCTTGATTTTGGTTTTTAGTTTCAAAACTTATATCCTTTTTTTTTTTTTAAAAAAAATAAGGTAGTTTTTTCGCTGCTGATTTCTGAAACTACCCTTAACGTTTGAACACGTGGCGGTAGCACTCCAATAATTCTCTTACAGGTTTTACAGGTTCTTACAGGTTATACAGGTTTTACAGGTTATACAGGGTATTACAGGTTTTTGCAGGTTTTCTTTTAGAGAGAATTATTGGGGTGTTACAGTTTACCTCAATTTATTTGGGAAAGATTTTGGTTGGAAACCCGTTCAATGTGTATTTGTTGTGTGCTTGAAAACAGGTGCATCACGATAATTTAGTGGTCTATTTATTTGTGGGTGGTGTTGTGTGCTTGAAAACAGGTGCATCAAGAAAATTTGTGTGTTGATAAGATTAAAGCATGTTAGTGTGTACTGTTTACGCTTATGTACCCAGCATTGTTGATTGTGTGTGTTGTATTTTTGTTTGGCCTTGTCTTTATCTTGGCCCTACGACGACCCATTACTAATGGCGAGTAGTGGGGACAAAGTAAAGAGGAGCTTTTCAGGTGTGGAAGCATATTCATGATGGGCATGAGTGGAGAGAGAATCATGTTTAGTTTTCATAAGAATATGATGTGGTTTTATTGCTTTAACTATTATATATTTTTCTTGTGAGACTAACGCAAAGGTTTTTAAGTATTTATTTTGGTTTTATCAAGGGCCTGCAATAGTTCCAAGTTGTAGGTTGTTTTTGTTTGACTTTGGTTTGACTTCTTAAGTTGACTTGTTTTGAATGGTTTTTAAAGAGTGTCTTCCGCTATGTGTCTTTGATAATTGCCTTGGCCGGTTTCACGGTGGCGGTAATGTCTTAGAATTTCCTATTTTGTATTTTAAAAGGGCAAAACAGGTATTTAAAGGAAAGGAATTTCTGGAGTGTTACAAAGTGGTATTAGAGCCAGGTTGAGACTTTTATTATCACTAAAGCCAAAAACGTGTTTTAAAGTATTTCGTTTTAAACTTGGCCAAGTGTTTATTAAACTGTGCTACCTATTACCTCAGGGGTAAAGCTGACATTTGGTGGCAATAAAATGAGGCTACAATTAAGGAGTTACCTAGGTTTAATTGGATTATGTTTCGGGAGAAGGTCAGGGACAAGTTTTACCCTAGGTTCTTAGAGAAACAAAAGGCTGAGGAATTTGCTAACTTAGCAATGGGAGAAATGTCAGTGACTGAGTACTACACCAAGTTTATTGAACTATCACGATTTGCCAAGGAGTCTATTGCTACAGAAAAGTCAAAGGCTAGGAAGTTTGGGAGTGAATTGACTACTGATTTGCAACTAAAGCTGTGTGGACAAGTGTTCGAAACCTTGGATGAAGTGTATGGGAGAGCTTCACACCTTTATGCGTTGGAGTTGAAGAAAAAGAAAGAGTTAGCTGAGGTATAAGGGAAGGAAAAGAGAAAGGAGGTGGGGCAAAACTCTGGAAACCCGCACGGTAACTAGAATAATTTTAAGAAGCAAAAGTACCACCATAACAACAACTTCCACAATAACAACAATTTCCAAGGTAACAATCGCCAAGGTGGGCGGAACTTTAATGGTGGAGCTAGGAAAACTAACCAAGGAAATAAAAAAGGACCAAGGCATTTCTACTGCAAGAGGTGTAGGAACGACCACCCTGGTAAGGATTGTGAGGGAAATTTGGTTACTTTTCGCGCTTGTAACAAGTTGGGACAGGGAGTATGAGTGCTTCTCCAAATATCCTAATCGAAACAAGAAAGGAAATAATCAAGGAGGGGCTCAAAGGAACTTTTAGGGAAACAACAACTATTCAGGGAACAAGGGGGCACAACAGAATGGAACAAGAAGCAACAATAATGGGAATAATCAGGTGAAGAGTGGAGCTCCAGGAACTCAACGTGATGAGTAGGCATGAGGCTGATTACACGAAAGATGTTATCACTGGTACCTTTTCTATGAACTCTATTCCTGTTAAAGTTTTGTTTGATTCTGGTGCAACCTTTTCTTTTATTTCAAAGGTCATTGTTTCAAAACTATGCACTTGATTTAATAAACACTTGGCCAGGTTTAAGACGAAATACTTTAAAACACGTTTTTGGCTTTAGTGGTAATAAAAATCTCAACCTGGCTCTGATACCACTTTGTCACACCCTAGAAATTCTTTTCCTTTAAAATACCTGTTTTCCCTTTTTAAATACAAAATAGGAAATTATAAGACATTACCGCCACCGTGAAAACGGTTAAGGCAATTATCAAAGACACACAGTGGAAGATTGTCTTTAAAAACCATACAAAACAAGTCAACTTAAGAAGTCAAACCAAAGTCAAACAAAAACAACCTACAACTTGTTGCACTGTCAAGTGTTTATTAAATCAAGTTTAAAACAAAACTTGGCCAAGTGTTTATTAAATCAAGTTTTGTTTTGAAATTGTTGCACTGTCTAGCGCTGTGATGGCTTATGAAAGATGTCTAGAAGAAGAGTCTAGGTCTAAGCATAAGTATTATGCTAGAATTGCAGAAGAATGTGATCAGGAAGAAATGTGTATGAGGCAGCGATAGCTGAGTTTGTGCAAGGTCCTTCACTTAAGTGTCCACCCTTAACTAACAAGAAGTTTACTTATAAAAAGACTTACAATCTGATCATAAAAAAAGAGTATACCTTTGATATTAGAAGGTGTGATGAAATCTTTCAATGGTTGTTGCGTCATAAAAAGATTAAGTTAGCAGGGAGACACAAAACTAGAAGTCTTGAAGAAGTTAAAGGAAATAACTACTGTAAATGGCATGATGATTTTACTCATAAGACTAGCGATTGCATAATATTCAGAAATAAGATTCAGGATGACATATATAAAAAAACACATAAACTTCGCTGATGATAAAGTTAGCTCTTGTGAAATTAGAATCAGAGTCTTCATTTGAGTATGAAGTTTATGAAGTGAATTGTTTCATGGTGAGTTCTAACATGGATATTGGGCAGGATAATATACAGAGGCTGAAAGAAGTTACTATTGCAGTTAGATTGTATGAAATGCTAGTTAAGGAAGGAGTAATTGTATCACCACAATGCTAGGATGATGACTATGAAAATATGATGATATGTAGATGGCACTTTAGCTCTGTCCATGCCACTAATGAGTGTTTGGCTTTCAAAGGGTTTTTGAACAAGAAGATCAAAATAAATGCAGTAAGGATCTCAGAGCAAGAATATCAAGCGATGAACCTTGCTGAATATATACAACCCTAAGGGAAAGAAAGATAAGGCCATGATGCTAGAAACTAACTGGAGATCGTCTGAAAAGATGAGCAACCAGATTTAGAAGGCATAGTCTTACAAAGAGGCAATTCAAAAGTTCCCATTGCAAACCAAAGCAGTTGAGGGACTCAAGAATTTGCAACACAATATTTGTCACTCATGTGCAAATCTGTTACATTTTGAATTGGTCAGGACTTAAACTATTCCAAATGACCCAAATTGAATACTTAGACACCAAAGGTTCCATCAAAAGGGAAGGATAGATATAGCACATCTTACTTCTTCTGTGATGATTAGACTAAGTTAACAAGGTGAATGAAGGAAAAGAGAATATTGGTAGGGCTTTGGCTATGGTTAAACAAGAAGAACATGTGAGCATGAAAAGAAGAACAAAAGGAGTGTTAAAAGAGAAAGTGACAAAGAATGATACTGTGAAGCTTAAGGAGAAAAGGAAATCCATCAAAAAGGCGAAATAAGTCAGAAGAAGTTTGAGCAGCCAGATTCAAACGATGACAGTTTAGTTAGATGAAGATGCTCTACAAAAGGGGGTCCTTAGAACCATCCCTTCACAAATTGTACAACCTGGAGTTGACACAGTGATTGAACAATTGATGGATGGTAAGAAGTCTATTGAAGTGCTTAGCGATGATATCCAAAATCATCCCATAGTGAAGGAATTGATGGAGAACATCCCAGAAAAAGATTATAATCCAGAATCTTATAAGGAAGAAATCTTAGGTGATGATCTGATGGCCACATACCAACCTGCGCATGAGTTAGTAGACTATGACCTGGAGGGTCTTGATTTAGAAGTCTCAAAGTTAGATCTGGAATTTCTGGTAAAGTATTCAGAAGAGGATTGCGAGGCAGATTACAATACCGTGACTTTACCAGTGGAGTTTACAGCTCAAGTGGTGAATTCTGGCACTAATTCATGAGCAGATGAAGCGGATCAAGCAGAAGCCGGGGGTAAGAATAAACTCGATCTCTACTATATTTGCTGAATTGAATAAGGCAACATCTAGCTCCCCAACTAGAGAAACAGTGACACATGATCAGGAACAGTTAGTCATTCAACACTTGCTAAGAAATTACAATGTTAATAATGCACATAACAAACGTCTTTTAGTGACCGTAAACTTAGAAGGGTTTGAGCTCGGAAAAGTGTTAGTTGATATAGGAGCCACTATAAACCTGATGCCTTTGTCTGTTTTTAAAAAAATTGGTAAAATCAAGAAAGATATAGCTAGTGTTAAAATTAACATTGCTGGTTTCAATGGTAAGTCTAAACGTACTGAAGGGTTAGCATGTATTAAAATCCAAGTAGGTACAACTAGGACTGTTTCATCATTCTTTATAGTAAGAGGAGAAGCATCTTGCAATGCTATCCCTAGGTAGAGAATGGTTGCATCAAACGTATGCTATCCCCTCAGCTTTGCATCAAAAAATAATATTATGGAATGATGATGAATATGAAGTAGTTTATGCTGATGTAGAAGCTTTTATGATTGATACTAAACAAGATTTTCCCAGGGTTCTTGTGAAGTCAACGCCAAAGACAGATGAGATTGTACTCAAACTTGACTCTCAGTCAGATCCTAAGCTGAAAAGTGTCAAGTGCAATTGCTAAAATAGAATAGGCTGATGCAGATGAAGATAAACACAACTCCCCTACAAAGTCTAGCTCTGGATTTGATGTACTAAAGATTGGATATATTTAGTATCTTTTCTGTGTACAGTTGTAATTTAAACAAGATTTTATGATTAATTACACAAAAAACAAGTTCAAATTTGGTACTTTCTTAGCTCTTCAAAATTTATATGCAAGTTACTACTCTTAATATGATATAGAGGTTAACACAAACATGGAAAGTCCTAACTGTTTATCTGACTACTCAAACTCTAATGGCCATATCCAATCATCATTGAGCTCTAATATAGAGTTTTATGGTGAAGAAGAGGATGAGAAGGTATGGGCTAAGAGTGAAGATATTAAACAGGAAGTTCATGATCCTCTAGAAGAAGTCAGTCTTGGAACAAGTGATTGTCCTAGGTTTACTTACATAAGTAAGGAGCTACCAAGAGCCCATAACCTAGCAACTAAAACAAGGAAGGGACCTTAACTCCATTCCCTCTTGTTCAGTATTGCTAAAGTAAGGAGCTACCTGACAAGGATAAATACTTGATGATTGATGTACTTCATAAATACAAGGATTGTTTTGCATGGGAACATAACGGAATACCTGGTATAGATCCTTCTATTATCAAGCATAAGCTTCCCATCAAGCCAGGTTACAATCCTATAGTTCAAAATCCAATACATTTATCGCTAGAATTGATTTCAAAAATAAAGGAAGAAATTGCTAAACTCTTGGAAGCAGGATTTACACAACCCACCAAATATGCAGAGTGGATAGCCAACATTGTGCTTGTGATTAAAAAGAATAAAATCAGAATATGCATAGATTATAGAGACATCAACAATACTTCCCCAAAGGATCAATACCCCATGTCTATAGCAAATATGTTGATAGATACCTCATCAAGACATGAGTTTGTGTCAACGCTAGATGGTTTTGCTCGATATCACTAAATAAGGATCGCTGAGGATGATCGCTCAAAGACTGCATATAGTATCCAGGTTCTTTGGGACTCTATGAATATATGGCAATGCCATTTGGACTTAAGAATGTAGGGGCAACATATCAAAGACCTATGAATCTCATATTTGATGAAATGATAGGTTATTTTATGGAGGTTTACATAGATGATGTTTTGGTGAAACCCCATGACTTATCAAAGCATTTAGAGCATCTCATTCTTTCTTTTGAAAGGATGAGAAAGTTTAATCTAAAGATGAACCCCCTAAAGTGTGCCTTCGGGGTTAAAGCCAATAACTTTATGGGATTCCTAGTTCATAGGAATGGTATAGAGGTTGATCAGAATAAAGCCAAGGCTATTCTTAATGCATCACCTCCAACCAACAAGAAGGAATTAGAGAAGTTCCTGGGATTAATTATGTTTGAAGGTTTATTAGGGGTGAAAGTTCGGTATTCGGTTTGGATTTTACACCAAACCGAATCCAAACAGAATTATTTCGGTTTTGGATTTTTGAAACCGAATCCAAACTGAATTTGGATTCAATCCAATCCAATTGAAACCGAAATAATTCGGTTTTGAAAAATGAATCTAAACCAAACCGAATTTTTGTTGGGCTGTCATTTTGGGCAAAATTAGGCTTTTAATTGGACCTATTGTTTTGGCCCTTTTGATGGCCTAAATTTAGTACCTGTTCTTGAACAAAAACATAATTTTTTAAGAAAAACTACCACAAGTCCACAATGTCATGAATTACAACATTACATCAAGTTAGTAGTCCTTAAAAAGTCTTTAAGCCTAATATTTGCCAAATTTAGGAAATAGCATAATAAAAAAAAAAAAAAAATTGTCCAACCATTAAAATAAAATTACAGACATAAGAAAAGTCTTAAAAATGCAATAACAGTTCACATGGTAGCTTAATTCAACATGGCATAAGCTTCAAGTCTTCAACAACATGGCAGCTTCAACTCTTCAAGCGTTCAATCAAGCTCAACCAAG
Organism: Chenopodium quinoa; assembly: GCF_001683475.1. Taxonomy (NCBI): domain Eukaryota; kingdom Viridiplantae; phylum Streptophyta; class Magnoliopsida; order Caryophyllales; family Amaranthaceae; genus Chenopodium; species Chenopodium quinoa. The sequence goes on along the minus strand of NW_018742287.1, from coordinate 2,538,318 downwards.
TCTGGTTCTTTTTTACTACCAATTGTCATAATCCTCAAGTCTAGCAATAAAAAAAATAAACAAGTTACATAATATATATGAAATAATGAAAATAAATAACATATGCTAAATGTTGTTTTATATTACCTTCTTCAAGCTCCTCAACTTCATGTAAACACTCTTCAATATTAGGAAATGGAGAAGAACGTAGCCAATTTTGAGCACAAACAAGTCCTTCAACGACCCTCGGACTTAAGGAGCTCCTAAATGGGTCTAGAACCCTACCACCAGTGTTGAATGCACTATCAGAGGCTACTGTAGAGATAAGGACAACAAGTATATCACACGTCATTTTTCCGATTGTAGGATACCTAGCACTATTAAACTTCCACTACCCTAAAATATCAAAATTTTCAGATTCCTCCTCCGTATCCTCATCCAAATATTTGTCTAACTCAATTTTTGCATCTCCATCTTTCTCACACTTGTGTTTCTTATACTTCAAAACCTCAATCTTCTTGTGTTTGGGAGAAACTTGGGAATTGTCCTTACTTGATGACACTTCCTCCTTAATCACATCACTAGAAGAAGAAACACGATACTCTTTATACAAAGCATTCAAAGTCTCTTTCAAATTATTCACCAAAACAGATGCAAGCATAAAATTATAAATTTCAGTTATCATCCACTCAACATAATCTAACTTGTAACGAGGATCAAGCACAACAACAATAAAAATCAGCATTTTCATTTTCTCCGAATCACCCCAATATTTGTCATATTTCTCCATTTTACAAGCCATAACACACATCTCCGAATCCTCATTGTAGCCAAATCTTTCAAAAGTACAACAACACTCATCAATTCATGGAAAAATAAATTGAAAGTCACATGTAAAGAACTAGAGACACGCAAGGTAAGATCATAAAAGGCTTGTAAAAATTCAGAAAACCTTCTCACTGTTCTCAATCATCAGAGTTCGGGCAACCTTTCCCCTCCCTCTCATTTAATTCAAACACATAATGAGGGTCTTCCTCACAGTACCTCTTATTAGGGCTGAGCAAATTATCCGAAAAATTGAAAATCGAACCGAAAGTTAGGGTACCCATTCTGATAACCATAACGGTTTTCGGGTACCTGATCTGACAATTTGTTATCATTTTAAAATTAACGGTTACCCGATTCGATCTGATAAGCAATTTAATCTTTTTTTTTCCTACTTAAAGCTATTTATCCAAAATCTAAACTCTTACTTTACTTCATAATCAGTTTATAATTTAAATGATTAGTAATATTATTAGTAATTTGGTCATGATCATGTGGTATTATTGTTGATTAGTGTTGAATGATATTATAATAACTATATTATAAAGTCTAAATTTTCATCATTAGATATCATATTAGGTAACCGATAACCGATCCGAAAATCCGGGTACCCGAAGTTCGGGTACCTGAACTTATTGGTTCGAGTAATGGATATCATTTTTAGTGTTATTGGTTATCGAGTACCCGAACTGATAGTGTTAACGGGTACGGGTACCCGACCCATGCTCACCCACACCTCTTATAAGCAAAATTCAAGATTTGATAGTGACATTTATGTCACTCTTAGAGGGTAGTTTTAGAGTCATTTTCGTGTTTATTTTCTCTTTATTCTCTTATTTTCTCTTTATTAATAAAGTTTTCATTTTATTTCGTAATTTTTAGTATGTTTTAAATTAGTTAATAATTTTAATTAGTTATAAGTTGTTTTCATAATTTATTTGGTTTTGTTTTTATTTATTTTTGGTTTTAGTTAAGTTCTTTTTAATTTATTTATTTTAATTTATTGTCTTGGTCTTTCTACTATCTTTTGAATTGTGTGTAGGTGATTATTCGACTGTTCGATCCCAAGTCAAGTGAATTTGTGAGTTTGGTTTCGGGTTTCAAGTCACAAGTCAAGCAACCACAAGCAAACATACAGCCATTTGCAGCACCAAACACTCACCCCTGCTGCTAGTACCCTCCACCACACCAATACTTGCCTCCCTCATCAACCACCATCAGCCCCACTTACGCACACAACAGAGCAGCCCAGCTCACTCAAACACCGCCAACAACAGCACCCAAATAGCAGCCCCAATTCGCCACTTCACCTTCTCCCCTGCCATCTCTCGCCACCACAACACAAACCGCAAGCAGCGATGCTCCACCAGCCATCTCACACATCTCACACCACCTGCCGCAACTCACCAACGAACAGCAACATCACAGCCCGCAACTATTGCTGCCCTGTTCCACCACTCTACCTGCACAACCGACCACCGCAACAACACCAAACCTCAACCCGCACCACCAATCGACCTTCACACCTCTCAATTGCAGCAGCCCCTGAATCTCCGGCCATCACTAAACTGAAATTGCCGAATCAATCCACAACCTCCACCAATTCGCACAAGCAACAGCCACAAAATCAGAGCAACTCGCAAATAAATCGGGTTCGGGCGAACTGCACAGAAGTTCGGTCGATAGACAAAAAAGTCAGAAAAATTGGAAGTTTTCTTTTGTAGAGGTTCGACCGAACACATCCATGGTTCAACCGAACCAACCCATAGTTCGGCCGAATCTACCCTCGGTACGACCGAACCAACCCTCGGTTCGACCGAACCATTTCACGAGCTTCGCACGTGAAGTTATTGAAGATCGAACGACCTTGATTGATGCTCGATGATAGGCAATGATGATGAACGGTGGTGATTCAATGATGAAGCTTGATGATGGAGTTTAATGGGGCGTGAAGCAGGGGATTACATCTTAATTGAAGCAGCCGAATTTCGAAGAGGAAGAAGGGTCTGATGGTTTGTGGGATTCGTGGCCTTGTGGGATTTATAATTTGTTTTCCTTTTTTTTTTTTTTAATTTCAATTATTCTTTTCTTTTTATTTCCTTTTTCCTTCTTTCTTTCTTTATTTTTATTTCTCTTCTTTTATTATCTTCTGTTTTTCCTAACTTAGTATAAATACCCATTTTAGGGTGATTAGAAAAAAAAGCTTAGTTAATTCTTAATTAGTTTTAGCTCTCTCTCTCTAGTTTTTAGGGTTAGCTTTAGAAGTAGTTTTTAGAGAGAGAAAGTGAGGAAAATTAATGGTGGATTTTGGTGGTTGAAGATTGAAGAACACTACTTGTATTGAGGCTTTCCATCATCAATCAATGAGCAATTTCTTACCTTCTCTTCTCTATTTTGTTTAATATTTTTGATTATTTCTTTAGTTGTTGGCGTTGCTTGTTAATCATGTTAATGCTTGTTAATTTGTTGATTATCCTTGTTATTGGCATGATTAGTGAGTAGTTCCCCCTACTAAGGGGATGGTGGTGTAGTTGTATCTTGAGCATGTTTTAGGGTTTGAAATTGATTTGTTTGTGATTAAAATGCTTTGTTTTCCATGTTCTACAAATATTTCATTTGAGAGGCCTGTCAATTGTTGTAGTTGGGTGGATTGAACTAGGTTATGGCGATAGCGTGATCTAGGAATATCCATTGAATGATTTTCTTGATTTGTACCTCTATTCGTGTGGCTTTATGACGATAGTGTAAGTTGCACTTGGGTTGAGAAATCAATTAGCCCCGATAGGTGGTTAGATTGTGCTTTAAATCATTGACATGAGTTGTTTAGTTCACATTTCAATTTAATTTCATGCCTTGTTATGCTTGAGTAAATACTATGCCTAAACCATTTCCCTTATTGCTTTATTTCTTGTTTTAGTGTCTTTAGACTTTAGTTTACTCATTCCTTATCCTGGACTAGCTTAGTTATTGATAGCATTTGGTAGTGCTTAACTGTTCCCTGTGGTCGACCCCTCTTCTTGCCATATACTTGTATTATGTTAGTTGAGTGTTATAAATTATATTTGATCTAGGGATAGACAATTGATGACGTGTTTATTCCCTTGTCAAGATCCAAAGCAGCATCCAACATTAAATAGGTGGAGTTCCACCCAGTAGGCACATCAAGGCACAACACCTTTTTGGAATTGATTTTTTTTTTATCCAAATCTGGTTCCTGGCTCACCAACTAGCTAATCAAACGCGAGCCCCTCCTCGGGCGGATTCCTGCCTCCATGTCGCCATACGGGGGGACACGGGCGCAATTTCATAATGTTCCTCGCCAACAATTCTAGGCAGAAGCTAACTTGAGGAAAGCGGAAGGTACTTCCTGGTCGGGAGTCGGTCCCACAGGTGGCCGACATTTTTTAAACTTTAACAACCTAGCAGAGGATTGTTTGATGAATCTTACAACATGTCTCACACGAGTAATACACTCATTAACAATTTTCAACCCATCAGAAACAACCAAATTCACAATATGTGCAACACAACGCATATGATGGAACCAACCCTTAAGAACCCCAGTTTTCCAACCATTTATTTTCCTTCTCATATATCTTATTGCAATATCATCTGAGCTAGCATTATCAACAATTATGCAAAATATTTTCTCTAGCTCCAAATCAAGCAAACACTTCTCAATTTCTTTCCCAACATCCGCACCCTTATGACTTGATATAGGACAAAAATTCAAAATTGTTTTTTGCAATTTCCAATCATTATCTATAAAGTGAACAGTTAAGCACATATAATTAATTTGCTGAATAGATGTCCATGTATCAATTGTTAAAGAAACCCTTGAATTACACTTCTTTAATATCATTTTTAGCTTTCTTTTTTCGGTTAAAAAAGTCTTAAAACAATCTTTAGCCATAGTAATTCTTGAAGGAACATGAAATTTAGGCTCCATTACATTGCAAAAATGTTTAAAACCTACTCCCTCAACAAATATAACGGGGAATTCATCAACAATCACCATATAAGATAAATCTTTTCTAATTAAAGCTGGATCATATTTCACATAAGACAACCCACTAGTATCACCACTTTCAACTTTAGCACTTTTAAAAGACAACAACCTTTATTTTAAATCTTTAGGAGTATTATAGGGATACTTACGACATCTGTTTATATGAGCCCACAATGGACTAGTGCCATTTCTCTTAGTACCACGCTTGTATCTCATACCACAATACTTGCAAGATGCTTCCATTCTAGTGGGTGTTTCTTCTTTTGATAAAGTGCTCCCAAACTTCAAAACGATCTTTCATTCTCTTCCTTTGGGGTTTGGATTTTTCATTGTCAGAGTTGTTTCGGGGTTTTTGGAGTCCCTCGGGAGAGTTACAATTCCAAGAATGTGCGTCGACCGTCTGTACCTGCAAAACCACGGAAACTCCGGTTGGGTGGAGTTCCGCCTCCGACGATCAAGTTAGAACGTTTTCGGATGTATAAAAGTGTGAAATGTAAGGGTTTTTTCTCTCTGATTCAAAGAGAATTCTGCAATTAATATTGCTCAATTTTTGTGTATGTATTTATGAATGTGTAATAAATGAGGATTTTCCTCTATTTATAGTGGAAGGGGATTAGTTCCCCTTTTAGGGTTACGGTGCTACGTGTCAGTAGAGGATTGGATCCCCTTGGGCCTCTCTGAGACTGACACGTGTCAGCATGCTATTGGGCCACGTGGACATGAAATTTTTACCCTAAACATTTGCCCTCACAGGTGTCATATTCTGGGAAGGTGACGGTTCATCTCCTTCCCTCTTTTTTTTTTTTTTGAATACGAATTTCGAATTTGAATAGGAAGTGACAGTTCGCCTTTTGGGTTCTTTTATAAATAGAAACCCTCACCCTCATTTTCAACACTTTGCAAATTTTCACCAAACTTTCTGAGAGAAAAGCTCTGATATCGGCTGCTCTTATTTGCAAAAACTTCCCATCTTTCATTCATCCGGCTTCCGTCTGAGTGTCCTTTGCTCAAAACTCTTAGATACCGCCTGACCATAGTCAAATTTCTTTCCTTTGCTTTTAATATACCCACAGCTGGTCACAACCGTCTGGGGCATCTTCAAGCAACTTCCCTTCAAACCGCCTGAGTACCCTTTTATTTTCCCTAGCTTTCAATACACCCACAGCCGGTCACTACCGTCTAGGGTATCTTCAAGCCACATTTCAGAGAAACGGCTGGGTCTCTAGCGAGGTTCAGTTGCTCTTTAAAGGGGTACATCCGGGATACCGTTTGGGGTATCATCAAGCAACCAAGAGGATTTCCGGCTGCTGACTTCAAAAAGTCAACGCTCTTCAGAGTTCATACAACTACAAGGTACCGTCTCTGCCCGTTGCAACTTTTTTGCGCTTTTTCCGGTTGTATAGCATGTTAAAGAATAATGGATTACCCAACGCACACACGGCACGACCTAGCACAGTTGTGAGCCGGTCACCGGATACGGCTGGATGTAGGACTGGGGATGCCGTCTGGGGGTGTTTGGACCACCCTTACTCTTCTGAATCCGACCGTCTCTGTTCATGTCTTGATGTGCAGGATAGAATGGCTCGGACGAGGCGGACGACTGTAGACCCTGAATATCAGTCAGACGGCTCAGCCGAAGCTCCGGCTGATGATGTACCTTATGACCAGCCAGGCGTACCTAGCACGCTCGGAGATGAGATCTTGGAGGAATCTGAGAGCACAGACGGGGAAGAGACCGTCCAGCAATCAGACTCTACTGAGTCAACCATGGAACCGGATGCCCCTCAAGAGGATAAGGAGGCATATAAGTGGCCCTCTATTTTCAATCCAACAGAGGCGCACATGACCGCCCGAGATGTGGTCACTTTAAACGCCACCCTTCCGGCATTTTTGGAAAAGCGCCCGGTTGGTAAGGGATGGGAGATTGTTGTGTCGCCTGTAGAGGCATCCGTCGTCTGGGATGACGACCTAGATCATGCCGATGATTATTTCGGCAGTTATGAGGCGGCGTGCAAAGCCGGCCTCCGGTTCCCCCTTCACAACACAATAAAAGCCATTCTAAGGGGTTACGACCTTGGCGTCTAGCAGCTAACACCCAACTCTTGGGTGAACATACTAGGATACATCGCCGCCTGCGAAATGCAGGACATAACGCCTAGCTGGGAGGCGTTTGCACATATGCACTACCTCAGCCGTGCCCCAGGTGGCTGGAATGCGTGGTATACTTTGACCACGCACCCGGAATTTATGATGACGCTTGATAAGCCGTTTAAGTGGGGCAGCTGGAAGAGCAAGTTTTACATGTTTTCTTCCCCCTCGCTGCAACTTAACCACCGGTTGCGTCGCTACAACACACACCCGACTCTCCTGGGAAAGAAGTGCACCCTTCCCAAAGTACCGGAGGTGGCTTGGGATCAAATAATGGAGACGAAGCTTTTCAAAAAGACCACCTTGACTTTGGATGATGGGACATAAGTCATTGTCTCCAAACACTGGGTCCCTCATCCGGACTGGCTTAAGGACGAGGCGTTCCTTTCCGCCTGTGGCCTTAGCACATTTTGGAGTAGACATATGTTGATTGTAAACCGACACTTTATGCCGTCTGTATCATACTTGAATGAGTTATGATTTTTTTTTTATTTTTCTTCCTTAAAGAGAAAGGACTAGAGATGGTGCCTCTTGAAAAGACACCGGCTAAATCTGCTCCTGAGATCCGGAAGGATCAATTAGAGAGAAAGAGGGCCCAACTGGCGGCCAAAGATGATGGGGTAAGCGCCGGTTGAGATCTTTTACTGTTTGCATGATTTGAAGCTTATTTTGATACTAACCTGTTGAGTTGTTTTCTTTTGCAGACGGGGAGCAAGAATGTTCCTCGCTCCCTTAGACAGATGCTAAAGAGACCGGGAGAGGAGCCCTCCCAGCCTGCTTCAAAAAGTCAAAGGGTTCTGGCTGCCCCTGCCTCTACCGGAAGGCCGCCTGCGCCTGAGAGGCCTACTTTCGCAGGCAAAAGCCTGAAAGATCTTGGCTTGGGCTCAGGGCCGGCTGAGGTCAGAACTAGGGAGCCCGAAGTTCCCTCAAGCCGGGTGCTTGTTGTTGCATCCGGCTCTAATGCGGCTGGGGAATATGTGACCCCTCAGCCTTAAAATTAAGGTACTGCTCTCACCTTTGATCCCCCCTGCCACTTGGGCCTATGCGAGTCAAGTCCCAAGCTACCCAATCAGGGGATTCTTTCGGCAGGCGGCAGAATATAAGGGCCGCATATGCTCAGTACTTAACCGATAAATCTATTGATGTAGATGCCACTTCTCGTTGGCCGGATCTCCAAAATTACGTTAAGAGAATGCTGAGGACCCTTACCCGGTCCGAGAAGGAGGCGGTGCCGGCAGTGCACCAGGTTAACCTTGACCGCCTTACTGCTCTTCTGGCTGAGGTAATTTCGCCGGTTGGGGTATTGAGAGCCAATCTGGCTTGCCACCGGCTGGTTTATACAATGTATTTTCATCTTTTTGCCGGTTACACATTATTTGAATGATTTAACCCTTTTTCGGTTGTTCTTGCAGACAATGATCAGAATAGAAGGCCTCAAGGTTCCCTTGAGGAAGAAGCAGGAGGAGGTAAGGGATGCCGAACTCATTAATGTTACCCAATATAACTCCCTAATGTATGAAATCCAAACTAAAAGCCGGGAGATGAAACAGGAGGAGCTAATCAAGGAGCTCACGGCTGCTGCTAATACAGCCAACAAGAAAGCAGCCAACTTTGAACTCCAAGTCAAAAACCTGCACGCTGACGTCAAATTCTTGGGGGATGTTGACAAGGAGAACACTGAGCTGCGGGCAGAGGTCAATCGGTTGAAGAATGAGTTGGCCCAGACCCAGGTGGACCACAAAGAAAAGCTGGTTGGTTGAACAAGACCGGCTGGTTACCAAGAATGAGGGCGACTGTGAAGAGCGCATGAAGATGGCCTGGTCCATGATCCATCCGGACACCGACTATCCTTTCTTTGACCTGCGGTACAAATACGCCACTGAGGTGTTTGTTACCCAGGTTCTCGGAACCGAGAAGCCGGTGCCCTTTGAAGAGTGGGCCGGTATTGCCGAGGAGGGAGAGGAGCAGACGGAAGATCAGATGCCGGGTGGGGCTGACGAAGCTCAAGCCCAGCAAACCCAAGATGCTCTTCCTAACGGCCAGGGCCATCCGTCAGCAGTAGCTTAATTTGTTTCCTTCTTTCTTCTTCCGGCCTGCGAGCCGTGTAAATTACTTGTATCTCTTTCCCCGGACATAGGTCCGACTGACAATCTTTTTATTTTTAATATATTTGCCGATTGAGTCGGTTTTTCCTTCGATATTATTTGCTTTAATTTTTGCAATTTTTGCTCGCATAAATCTTTCTTTTTGCAATTTGATCCGATACGTGCGGTTTCCCGGATGCATTGGCTCTGTCTGCCCCTGGACGGTTGTTTGCTTAATATTATCCAAATCTAAGCAGGGAGCCGTCCATACAAGCATCCGGACGAATAGATAGACGGTCCTTGACCGCATTTAATATAGAATATTCTAAGTTAGATTAGCAGGCAATGCCGGCTAGGGTCAACCTAGATTATTCTTTCAACCGGCTGCGGATTACTCTTTTGGTACCGTCATTGCCGTTTGTTGATATGCAGGCGGCCATTGGCCGAGCGTATGTATCATAACCAAGTTATGGATTAAATGCTAAGGTTTTGACCTTGCGTAATTCGGGTTTGTAACCGGCTGTAATGCTTTTGAGCAAAGACCGGCTACATTCGACCAAGATTTAAATTACCATCCGTGTTGCTTTGAAGCAATGACCGGTTGCATCTTGGTTTCAATTAATCATTCAAACGACCGTGAGTTATCTTTAGCCTAGATAGTCGGTTAAAGCCGTTTGAGTTATGATTTATAGAACAATGTACCACCCAAATGGGAGATGCTCTCTTCGACGAATTCACCCGAATGGGCGTCGCCGGTTGCCTGCTCATGTTGGAGCAGGCGGTTTAAAATATTTCCAGCCATTGGCCTTATGAATAGCTAAGTTTGATACTTAGCCTAAGTCTACTCAGTTTAGAGCAGACGGTTGCCAGGTTGTGCATTGCACAGATGGGACTTTGTACAAAAGATAATGGAAATAAAGCATTCTTTCATTAATATACTCTATTTACAAAAAATTTACAAGTCTTTAGAAGTAGTACTTTTTCAAGTTATCTACATTCCAGATTTTGGCAAGCTGCCTACCCTCTGGAGTTTCCAGGCGGTAGGTGCCGCCTCTAACTTCTTTAAAAATCTGGTAGGGGCCCTCCCAATTAGGGGTTAGCTTTCCTTGCTCATTTGCCGTACTGGTCGCTTCCATTTTTCGTAACACAAAGTCCCCCACTTTGAGGGGCCGTTTGTGTACTCTTTTTTGTTGTAGGCCCTTGTCATTCTCAGACAATATATCTCATGACGCAAGGCGGCATTGCCCATGCGCTTCGGGAGTGAATCCAATGCTAGACGTATGGCCTCTTAATTTGCCTCTTCATCATAGAGCATGATTCGAAGTGTTGGCTCATAAAGTTCAATTGGCAGGACGACTTCAGTGCCGTATGTCATGAGAAACAGGGTTTCACTGGTTGCCCCTTTTCAGTTGTTCTGATGGCCCATAGGACATGAGGCAACTCATCCGCCCATAGACCGCCAGCCCTTTTAATTTTCTTTTTTATGCCGTCTGAGATGAGCTTGTTGAAGGCTTCAACTTGGTCGTTTGCTTGGGGACGACCGACTGATGCAAAAAAATGTGAGATCCCCTAATCTCCCAACCAGCTCTTGAGGGTAGACGTTTCAAATTGAGGGCCATTGTCAAAGACCATAGACATAGGTACCCCAAACCGGGTGATGATGTTTCTCCAGATGAAAGAGATGACATCCTTTCTCTTAATGCCCTTGACCGCCTCTGCCTCAACCCATTTGGTGAAGTAATCTACAGCCACCAGGATGTACCTCCGCCCGCCTGTGGCAGGCGTATATGGACCTAGGATATCCATGCCCCATTTTGCAAATGGAACCGGGCTGTAGATAGCCGTCAAGTAAGTTGCCAAATGGTGTATGAGCCAACCAAATCTTTGACACTTGTCACACTTCTTCACCATTTCCATGGCGTCTGCCTCAAGAGTAGGCCAAAAGTAGTCTTGCCGCATGGCCCTTTTTGCTAGAGTTCTGCCGCCTATATGTGATGCATAAAACCCCGAGTGCAGTTCCTCTAGAACCTCTTTCCTCTTTTCAGGGGTAACACACTTCAGCAACGGCTGGAGGTAACCCTTCCTGAAGAGTTCCTCCTTGTATATCTCAAAAGATGAGGCTCGCTTTTTCAACGCAGCCTCTTCTGAAGGGGCGTCCGGTAAAGTGCCGTCTGCCAAATAGGCCCGGATAGCATCCATCCAGGTAGAGCTTCGGTCAAGAACTCCAATGGGATCATGTTCAATGCTTCTTTTTTCCATGACTTCCTAAAGGACTGACCTAGGCGCATCACAAGTGGCGGATGATGCCAACTTAGATAGTGCATCCGCCTTGTTATTTTTTGACCTGGGCACCTGACTTAGATGAAATTCGTCAAGTGTCCCGGCCTCATCTTTGACCGCCTGCAGATACTTGATCATAGCCGGATGGGTGGCCTCGTAGTCACCATGGTATTGGCTAACGATCAACTGAGAATCAAAGCAGGCGTCAACTTTTCTTACCCCTGCCGCCTTACACATGCGGATACCGGCTAGCAGGGCCTCATACTCCGCCTCATTATCCGAGGCTTGGAACTTGAATCGTAGTGTATATTCATATTTGTCCCCTTATGGAGACTTGCAAATTACGCCTGCACTACAACCATTCATAGTAGAGCTTCTGTCTACATAAACCTTCCATACCTTATCAACATTGTCCAGCTGAGCCGGCCTTGTTATTTCCATAATAAAGTCGGCAAACGCCTGACCCTTCACTGCCTTTCTTAGTTCGAAGGTGATTTCCAGACTTTGCATTTTAATAGCCCATTTGAGCATTTTGCCGAATGACTCCAAGGTTTTCATTGGCCGCTTGAGGGGTTGGTCTGTGTAGACCACCATCGGATGTGCCAAGAAGTTTGGTTTCAACTTCTTGACTGCCATGAGCAGGGCGAGGCCAAATTTTTCAACCAAGGGGTACCGCAGCTTAGCATTTTGAAGAACATGGCTAATGAATTAGACCGGGAGCTGGATGCCGTCTCTCTTTGCTAGGAGAACGACAACGAGGGCATGATCTGAGACGACCAAATACATATAGAGAACCTTTCCTGCTAGAGGGTTGACTAGCCGTGGTAATGAGTGAAGGTGCTCTTTCAATTTCTGAAATGCCGCCTCAGCATTTTCCCCCCATTATCTAGTCTTCTTTTTGATTGCCTGGAAAAAGTAGAGGCACTTGTCACCTAACCGGCTGAGGAATCTTCCCAAGGCCACCAGACAACCGGTAAGTTTTTGGACTTCTTTGATAGTACGGGGTGACTTCATGTCAATTACCGCCTGTACCTTTTCCGGGTTGGCCTCTATCCCCCTTTGATCAATCAAAAATCCGAGAAACTTCCCAGACTCAACACCAAAGACACACTTTTTGGGATTAAGCATGACCTTATGCCGCCTGAGGGTAGTGAAGGTTTCTCGGAGGTCAGCAAGGTGATCCGGCTGTAGCTTGGATTTGACTATCATGTCATCAATGTACGCCTCTACATTCCTCCCAATTTGATTAATGAAGACCGTATTAATCTTCGTTGGAAGGTAGCAGGCGCATTCTTCAGCCCAAACGGTATCACCGTATAACAGAATAACCTTTGATCAGTGACGAATGCCGTCTTCTCTTGATCTTTTTTCCACAAGGGTATCTGATGGAAGCCTGAATAGGAGTCCATGAAGCTCATCAAGGCATGACCGGCTGTAGAGTTGACCAAACTGTTGATCTTTGGAAGTGGATAGCTACTTTTTGGACATGCCTTGTTCAGATCTGTGTAATCAACACTCATCCGCTAGGTACCATTCGGCTTTTTCACGAGAACACGTTTGCTACCCAATCCGGGTAGTAGCATTGCCGAATGAACCCGGCATCTAGCAGTTTCTTGACCTCGGCGGCTGCAGCCTGAGATCTTTCTTTGCCGCGGTTCCTTATCTTTTGCCTAACCGGCTTCTTTTTTGGATCCACGGCGAGGGTTAAGAATTATTAGAAAGCTTATTCTTCAGTGAGGTTAAGTGATCAGAATGCCTAGGTGGAGGTCGCTTTCGATCATTAATATTAATGTGTAATTAATATTACAACTTAATCTTGACTGAACCCTTCGGGTCACACCCAATGGAGTAATCGATCCGAGACGACAAATCAATCCGAAGGATTAGATGAGTCATTAGATTATTACGAACAAAGACATCGGATATCGAGCTTAGAGCGTCGAGATCGAGCGTCGTAAGTCGAGTCGAATATAGAATTCGACGAGACGTGGAATCAAGCAAGCGACAAGTACGAGCTAAGCCGTAGAATCACATTGGTCTAGCCATGCGAGTGCTAGGCTAGGCGATGTGTCAAACCGCATGCATGCTAGCGTGCCTGGCATTGCCTAGCACACGCACATCGCACAGCACAAGCATCGCAAGATGCGTCCCATGCGTGTGTGTGCTGTGGCCTTGCATGCGTGGCTAAGCGTGCTGGCTAGCATAGCAGCACCAGCCACATCATCGCTAGCATCGCAGCATGCTGAGCATATCCCAGCACATCGCAGCCTTTCGCATAGCAGCCACGCATCGCAGCATGCTTGTGTGCTAGGCATCGCAGCGTGCTGTGGCTGGGCATGCTTGTATGTTGAGCAGCGCTCTCGCATATCAGCATCACGCACCCAACAACAGCGTGCTAAGCATGCTGGGCTATGCGTGTGTGCTAGCGAGCAGCACCAAGCACCACGCCACTCGCATAACATCAGCACGCACCAAGCAGCAGCATGTGTTGGCTGGCTGGGTGCTGGCTGGCTGAGCGCATGTTGTGTGCTAGCTAGCTGGGTTGCTAGGCGCCAGCTGGCAGCCTTGGCAGCCAAGGCAGGCTGCCAGCCAGCCAAGTGGCGTGGTGGTGCGGTTTTGTGTGGGGACCAATATTGAGTGTTTTTCTTGGGGAGCAAGGGGAGAATGGTCCCCCCTTGTGGTCCTCACCTAACCGCTTGCTCACCTCTTGACACTTGTCATTTGTTGATTCACTTGCATTTCAATTTGATTTTTGAATTAATAATAAATTGGATAAAATGCATTTTACCAACTCTCCCACATGGATGGGAGATTGAAGTTCAAGAGCTCCCTTCCCTATAAATACCCATCATTTGGGATTGGGAAGGAACACTTGAGTTGAACTTAATGAGGCATCTCCCTTTAGGTGATAAATCCTTTAAGTTTGTAATACTCTAGTCTTATCTTGGTCTAGCCCCGGCTAACCTCCGGGGTAGAGACCGTTCGGGTCGGGTCTCGAGGGTGGACTCCGTCGGAGGCTCTCGCGCTTGCGGAGCTAAGGCTTCGAAGTCCGAGCTCTATAGGAGCGAAGCACGCGTCGAGGGTAAGAATTTCATTTCCCTTTTTCTCTTATGTTGTTAATTATGTGATTAAATATTTAGTTGCTTTAATTAGTGAGCGGGTCTTGGGCGGGTTTCGCTTCCGCGTAGCGTTGGACGCTACGAAACCCAACAGCGGTATCAGAGCCGCGCTCATTTTAATTATTGTAACTAATAATTAATTGAGGTGATTTAAAATGGATTTAAATTCTAGTTTTGCTTTCTAATTAGATTAGAAGCTCGTTTTAATTAGTTTTAATCTCGTATTTTACTAATTTTGATCAATGAACCTAGATTTCGACTCAAAAATAATTATTTTTGGGTGGAATCAATGTTCTAAATCGTTTTTATTTCTTTTAGGGTTGTCCAGAAGCCAAAATCCACCTAGAAACATGTTTTTCGAGGGGTTTTTCGTTTTTGACGAATTTTTTTTAATATTTAAACCTTGATTAATTATGGCATGTTAAAGGTAGATTAAATGTATGGTTGCATCACTAATCTACTGCAATTATAAACCTCATTAAGCATGTTTATGAAGTCATAATTGGTGCTTAATTTGGTGTGTTCATTTTTTCACATAAACTTGAAATTTCACATTTTTGCAAACAAATTGCTTCTAGTGTGAGTGTTTATGATGAATTTATAATTTTTGAAGTCCCTAATATTTCAAAGATCCAATCTTTAATTGTTTATTTGGTTGGAACTTTGATTGCTAAATTCCATGTTGAACTAATTTTTGGATTTAATCATTTTTGGGTTGATTAAAGTACTAAAAGTTCAAAACTTGTTATTGAAATTTAAATAATCTTCATGATGGACGATGTAATTGTTAAATTTTTACACAAGTTAATGTTGGAAGTTTTTCATTGGATGAAAGGGTTTAATTTTCCAACCCCTTTAATTTTGTCAAATCTCATTATTAATTTATATTTGGTTAAATTAATTATGAGTGTAGCCCTTCAATTTAATAGCATCAAGATAGACCTAAATTGATTTAAAGAATGGTTCTTGAATAATTTAGGCTTGTGCACTGTTAAAATTGAATTTAATTAAGTTGGACTTGTTTTATTTTCATTTTGCTCTAAATTGATTCTAAAATAAATTTAGAATTAATTTTATGTCACACATATATCGGGATTAAAATCCCGAGTCAAGTGCACGCAAATCGAGGCAAACCGCCCAAAATGCACTCTTGGGCTAGCCGGGCTGCTCATAGCAGCCCACATATGGCTGCCAAGGTCTTTGTGGGTTTCCATGCTTCGAGGGTGTGTTGATGTGTGGCGGGCTGGGTGCACGTTGTGTGTGTGCGTGGTGCGTGGCTGCTGAGAGATGGTTGCGAATGCTGCTGGGCAGCAAGCCTAGCCACTCGCTGCCAGTGCCAGCATGATGCGTAGTATGCTGCTGGTGCCAGCAAGCGTGGCGTGCATTGCTAGGCAAGCATGCTAGCACCCCAAGCACGCAGCGCACACTCGGTTTTTGGGTGGGCCGTTTTTGCGTTAGTTGGGCTATTATTTTTTGCGTAATTTTTGCAGGTTTTAATTTTATTTAATTATTTCAACGAGGCTAGGCCTCGGTTCTTCCGGCTTTTGCAAAATATTTTTTTTTTGACAAATTTTGGGTTAATTGACTTAATTAATTGGATTAATTAAGTTGAATTTAGTGGGAACTTCTTTAATTACTTGAACAGATTGCGTCTTAATCACATAAAATGTTTAACAACTTTGACTAGTTTTAATTAGGCGCGTTAATTGGATTAACCACCTAAGTTAGTTACTAGTTTGCGGGTGTTATGCATTGTTACTTGTTTTTCGTTGTAAAATGCATGGGCCATTCACATATAGTGAATGGATGAAGGAATGAATATTGTTTCACAGGTTTTGTGAAAATGGCAACTAGTGGGGCCCGACTAGGATAGTAAATACGGACAGCGATCCATTATATATTTTTTGTAAATCTAAATATGGTATGTGTACCGTTACGTATTTTTGTACCTTAATATTTAGATTATTCCTAGTCGTAGTAGCTAGTGGATGCTTAGTTGGCGGAGATGTTTCGAAGACGGCGCTTCTAAGAAGACATGCCAAAGAAGTTGCATCGGAGACCCTTGAAGATTTGAAGACTCAAGGGGTCATGCTAGTTGCCAAATGCATCATTTACTTATGTTTTTATATATATAATTGTGTTTATATATGATTGAACAGTATGATAGATGCATGTTTAAGATTTCAAATGTTGCGATGATAAATTAAGTTCACTTAAATCAACCAACATAGAAACCCTAGGTCCCTATAATATTGAGCCAAATTTGCCATTCCAAGAACGACACTTACCGAACTAATGCGCGTGGTGATGGGCTATGCCAAAGCGAGGCATCACTGCTTTCCTAGGAACGTAAGGTATACTAGGTATACAAGTCATGTTGGTTAAGCTCAACGATATCAGTAAGGACTCCTTAGATGTTGTGGCAATGAAGATAAAATGTCAAGGAAGCATTAGATGCGACGTTTATCGAACCAAGAGTAGCTTAGAGCTATTAGAAATTGGATTGCTTACCATAAAATATTAAGTGTTAAGACAAGCCAAAGCATGCTTAATCACTTTCTGATTTTTGGGATCTTGGAATCGTTTTATTCTCGCCTTAAAGGGACAAATTTTAATGCGTGGATAAGACGTGTAACAAGATTGAAAGTTTGCATGTATGCTTTGAATTTCATATTTATTATGTTATGAACTTGATAAATGGTTATACTTTGTACTTATATTTGTAGAATTCTAAATCAAATTATATTGTTTTCAATGATTGGTAATGGAAATCTTTTGAGAATGGTTCTCAAAGAATGGAAAGGCATTTCTAAAATACAACCTCTCATAATTGACTTTTATGACTTAAGTCCGAAAGGACGATTGGACATCATGTATTCAAAATACTGGGTAGTTTTTATGAACATGAAATATTGAGTTGAAAAACTCAAATTGACAATAGTTGACAACCAACATATCTTTTCGCTTCATACACAAATGAGTAGGACTCATTGATGTAGCAATTCAAGTACGAATTGAAGGAAAAGATGGAACTTTGTTTCACGGCGCATTAGATGCTTAATTATGCCTAACAAAGTGTAAAAGTTAAGGCATTTAAAGAAATGGTTCTTAAAGTATTGAGATGGTGTATGATAAGAAATATAGGAAACAAGGAACAAAAGAAAGGAATAAGATTCCTTTTCTACCCATGAGTTCATGTTATTATAGTTAACTTAGCAATTCGATATCTTCACAAGTATTGGATACTACTTGAGTGTTCCACTTTGAAAGTGACCTCAAACCATTAAAGACAAGCTAAGTTATTGACTTACAAGCTTAGAATGAAGCAAGTAGTGCTACATCAGTTGTAAGGTCATTTGTTTTGTTTAAAGTCCTTTTAAGCCAAGGCTGGAACGAATAATGATTATTGTGTTCCATAATCAGCAAACGATCTGTTTACACACGGAAAGACTCACATTCAATAAAAGAGCAATAGTTGCGGGTTTTATTTGAATGGCATGGTTGTCTAAGCCATGAGTCAAGAATGCTAGATTATAAACAAACATTTTCCTAACATGAAAACTCACAAGGTTCAAGTCATGGACATGATTTGTGTTCCAAACATCTTTAGCAATGTTACTTCGACAAGAACGTACTCAAGGCTCTATTAGATAGACTCTTGATAGTTGATCGATTCGGAATCGTTCTAAGACAAGCAAGTCTTACTTGTTGAAATCGACAATGAAAGGAGCTATTGTGCTTGACATAGACAATTGACTCTAAAAGCTAAAGAGGTTCCATTACTTCAATGTCTCACAAGAATTTGAAAGGATGTGGCTACATTCATTAAATGTGAACAATTTGGACCTTGAGCAGCACAAATGTTCTGTGAAGTATAGAATCAACTTGGCAAGATATCAAAACATCTAGATTAGATCGAGCGATGTTTGCTTGAGCCAAGAGTGATCATATCAAACTTATGAAATTGAAATTTCATAATGAGCTCTACAAAGAATATAGTATGTCTTGACGGAGATCTCGATGCCATTTAGAAATGACTCGAATGATCATGGATCACATCCCTTCCTACAAAGTTCTTAAAGATTTGCATAAATGACTAATGTTACACTAAACAAAATTGTCGAAGCTATGAAAGGACACCATATTCAGTTATGGATAGAAATTATTTCTAACGTCTTTCAAGTATATGTCTAGGGCTCTTAGCTCAGTGGGAGTTGATTGGCTTAGTGGGAGTTGATTGACTCAGTGGGAGCTAAGTGGCTCAATAAGGGATAAGGTAGCTCGAGAAGGAGCTAACTGTTTGTTTCACAACGAACTTTTACCCAAAGACAATATACATGTCTCTTTGTAAGTATTCAAGTGAGACTACGGGCATTACCTCTACAACCTCATTGAGAACATAATATTTGTTGCTCTAAGTGGTTTCTTTTAGGAAAGTAACACATTTCCAAAACGACAAGTGGGAGGAAAGTGAACTCGATGACCATCGAGATTAGCAACAAACTTAAACTGAGAATCTCCGAAGACTTTATAAGGGCTTCATGAGAATAGTTGATCAAGAATACTCAAAGGACTTTACAAGTGCCTTAAATGAGAGTTCAATACTCACAAAACTTTAGAAGTAGTGGAGTAAGATCAATATAATCAAAGGGCTTTAAAAGCACCTTGAAACTCAGTGTTTGATGCACTTACCCCATATAGGTATAGAATTCACCAAAGGCTTGGTTTGAATCCTATAAATTTCTATTAAGTTAGAATTAAACCTAAAACAAGCATACTATTTACCATTGGATGGTGAAGGAATAGTCTCTTGTAAATTAGCTACGACAAATCCAAATTCCGAATAATGGTTAGAGGCCATAAAATCCGAAATAGACTCCATGTTTGTAAACCATGTTTGGAACTTGATTCATTTGCATGAAGGGTGATAGTTGTACACAACTCAAGAAAGTTGTCCAAATGAGCAAAAGGACACTCATGAGGACTACCTTCGAATTGATCGCTTTGAATCATACGGATGAGTTGAGGTGAAAGTTCAAAGTTGTTTGCATTTGTGGTGGGAAGACGTATGCCACTCCGAAGTTGGAATGCGTTGGGGTGGTCATAGTCTCTTAACAATGGTTGAGGAGGATTCTCTCCCATGTTATCTTCTTCGTTAGTTCCAAAAACCTCTTCCGGATCGGAATCCGAATATACAATGGAAAACTCGGGTGTGCCTTGCAAGAGTCTCCTCACGTTTCTCAAAGTCCTATTTAGCTCTGGATCAACGGGAATAAGCGGTGATTGCTTACTCTTTCGTGTCATGCAAAGTCAAACAAAGCTAAGAAAAACGTTAGCAATGACTATCGCAATTTAAACACACATAAACAAAAATTAAGGTAAGGAAACTACTATACATATACACACATCTAGTCTCATTCAACAATAATACATTCAATGTGACTTTGCCTCCCCGGCAACGGCGCCAAAACTTGATAGGCCGTCGTCGAGCCTACCAAAGATAATAATTCCTATCTTGGTCTCACTAACAATAGTAAGGGTAAGAAAGGGTCGAACCCAAGAGAGGCGTTGAATCAACCACCGAGTACTACCGTTTAAATAAGCTAAACGAATTCTAAATTGGGTTGGTTTTTAGTAACTTCTTCTAACACAATTCAACTAAGCTAAGAGGAGGTTAACAATATTAAGAGGAATCTAGGGCTTGGGTTATACCACTCAACTTCATCACAAATCACAATTAGCATGCAACAATCAAGGTAAATTAATGGGATAAATTAGGGGAAGTCATCTAAAGCACCCAACTACTCTCTCAAGCTAGAGGGATTACTTGAATCATGAATACGACCTACTCTTGTGGTTACATAGCATAAAACAAGTGTTAAAGCATAATCACGATGACATAAACATTCCCTTGACCGGTAATCCCTATTCTCATGGCATTTCAGGTCAATCAAGCATAAGGGAGCTAACTCAAGTTCATCTCTCGATCCTTCGTTGAGAAAGCTTGGATAAATAGTTCTAGCAATGGCCATATACAAGAACTAAGCAATTAAACCACTTAAGCTCAACTAATTAACATCCCACAACAACCAAATTAGCACATGCAACAAGTAATTAGTGACTACATTGAGGGTTTTGCCCAAACCCTAGAATTTAGACTACTCACAATCCATGGGGGTTAAAGCAATTAAAGATTTCAAGCAATTCATGAACAAATTCAAACTAAGGATTAAGCTAATTAACAATCCAAAACATGCAAGAACTAGCAAATAATTAACAACAAAGTAAAGAGAAGTAGAAAAGATGAGTAAGAAATGGTTACTATGAAGCTTCAAGGTGAGCAACAATGGTGGATTTTGTCTTCTACAATGATTGAATTTGAATAATTCCAAGCTAATAATTGAGAACTAACTAATGATTTGAGAATTTAATGTTCTAAGACTACAAACTAAGAGAAAAGCTCTGAAAAACTGCCTCCCCCGTACAAATGAGCTCTAAAGGGGTATTTATATGACCCCCAAATAAAAAGGACGGAGAAAACAAGGAAGGAGTTCGACTGCAGGTCTGCACGGACGTGCCAGATTTGGCACGGACGTGCAAGGCTAAGCACGGCCGTGCCAAGTTTGGCACGGACGTGCAGAGGGGGCAGAATTGAGGCAGAACGTACTGCTAAGAATCGTGCAGCTACATCTGCACGGACGTGCTTAATTTGGCACGTCCATGCAGGCCTTGGCAGAATGTTCTGAGTTTCTGGAGCACTTCTGCACGGACGTGCAAAGTCTGGCACGGTCGTGCACCCTCTTCTGCACGGACGTGCCAGATTAAGCACGGCCGTGCAGGCCTTGGCAGCTTGCTGAAGCTTTCTGGAACCTCCTGCACGGACGTGCAAGGTCTGGCACAGCCGTGCAGGGTCTTCTAAACCCCTTTTTTTCATCTTTTCTTCTATAATGCTCCTTTCCTTGGCTTCTTTCATCCATCTTCTTGCTTCTAACCTCGGCTTTGTATCCATGGGCTCCATTTGGTCGTTCTTTTGAACCTAGAATCTCAACAAAAACACCAACAACCCGTGAAGCATAGGATACACAAGAATTGCATAATAATAGAGTAAAAATGAACCAAAACGCAATTTATATCAAGTAAACTAGGTTCAAAACACCCTAAAATCGTATCAAATAGCAAGTTATCAAAGGGTGAAAAACCCATCAATCGCAAATAAGTTTTCAAGAAGAAAACTAACAAATGTGAAATGAATAATACATACATAGCTAGATTGGTTGAAAAGGATACAATTAATTCACAACGATGCTTTTAATAAAAATCTATTCACAAATCGGAACGCTTAAGTCGTTTCGTGATTGTTCTAGCAAAATTGCGCATATGAAATATGGCAAAATAGATAACGAAACCGCCTTCCTAAAAATTGGATTTTGGAAAAGACTATGGAAATAGTCTAAGGGTTTTTTAATTCTAAATAATGCTAGAAAGCAAGCTCAAGAAATCCATTGTGGGATTAAGTGAAGCATTGCATGTAGGAATTGGAACATGTATTCTCATAAAGTTAATAAAAATGTTTGACTTACGGAGAATCATAGAAATTCTTATAAATAAGAAAGTTTAGTGGGAGCAAGAGTCAATCTTGTATGGTCCAACAAGAAGTTTATGAACTCTATTGTGAAATGATTGGCAAATACTAAGTGATTAGTTTTGAAAGGATTTTTGTCAATGGGGATAAGCTCTTGACTCATGGAAACAAATGTAATTTGAGAATTGATGTTGCAAGCACATCCTTAGAAAGGATTAGATCCTTAATAAGGAAGCCGTTTATAACCACGAGCTAGAATGCGACGTGGCTTGAGAATGGTAACATGGACGCACATCCATGTATAATGTGCAGAAATTTAAGGTAAATTTCCATAATCACAAGTGATTAGGGTCTCCCAAATCATTGTGAGCCGTTTGGAATGAAATCCGAGCAAAGCACCATCAAAATGTTTACTGAAATATATGTTGAGAATATTGTTGCCTGGAAGGCAATAATAAGAAAGTGTTCAATGGAAAGTTCGTTGTCAAACATTGATTGTAGGTTGTCAAGTTGAAAGATCTCAAGTCATGAAAATGAGTGGGAGCCATCACTTGGACAATAAATCCTAAATCACATATGATCCATAAAACTCTCAAAATTTTATCATCTTATTATGAAATTGTTCGATAATGAAGATGCTAAGATTTGCAAAGTAATAATAGCTAAACCTAGGCAATAAGTGAACGACAACATCCACCAGATTGCATGAAAGAAATCAAGCATATTAAATATGGGTGTGATTTCTATAAATGTTTTGTGAAGAGTATTACTCTTAAAACATTTGGGGAAAACCATTTATCATAAGATGAAACGTTTGGAAGTTTCATAGTGGAATAAAATTTTATTAATAAAATTCCACAAACTATTTAATTGTGGTTTAGAATTAAATAATGAGTCCATTCGATTTATGAGAATATTCAAAACAGGGTATCAAAACCATGTCTTGGATAAAGAAACACCTGTTAAGTGAACATTGAATATTACAATAAAAAATTATCCCTAATCAAGGTAATTTAAACGATGGACGATTAATGACCACTTGAGATTAGTGTGTAGTATGATTTATAGCACCGTTTCTTGTGCTACAAGGACATGATTGTCATAAATCATTTGCACAGGTATTGGTTTAGAACTATACTAGATCGACCTATGAGAATACTTTAAGAGATTTAAAATCGTCATAAGTATATTTCTCATTATAGCTATCAGAACCTTTTTCCTCGACCATGAGTATTGCAAGTTCTCTTGTTTGAGTACTAGTCGTTTTGATGTTGTCAAACGTCTACCGTAAATGGGGATTATTGAAAGGAATGGTGTCCTTCCAGCAAGTGTATTATTCCGATAGAGGGTTTAGAATTATTACAGAGGTAATTCTTCAGTAAGGTCAAGTGATCGAATGCCTAGGTGGAGGCCGCTTCCGATCAGTAATATCAAGGTACAATTGATATTACAACTTAATCTTAACTGAACCCTTCGGGTCGAACCCAATCGAATCTCCGATCCGAGACGTCGAATTAATCCGAAAGGATTTAATAAGTCGACATAGTTTTACGAATACAGACGTCAGAAGTCGAGCCTAGGGCGTCGAGACCGAGCGTCACAAAATCACAATCGACAAGTATGAGCGTAGCCATAGCTAGGCTAGGCTAGCTCATCATAGTCACTAGGCACGCCATGGCAGCCCTAGCATGATGCTAGGAACCATGGCTGGCTATCGCTAGCACTAGGCGCGCCAGCACAGCCCTAGCATCATGCCTAGGCGCTGTCGCAGCCCTAGCATGATGCTAGGAACCATCGCAAGCCAGCAGCCCATCGCAGGGCCTGTACGCATCGCTAGGCGCACCATGCGTGGCCTAGGATGGCTGGGCGCCATCGCAACCCAGGCAGCATCCCTAGGCGCACCATGCGTGCCCTAGGATGGCCTGATGCCATAGCAGCCCTAGCATAGTGCTGGGCGCATGGCAGGACCACACGCAACAAGCATAGCTAGTGCTAGGCACTGGCGCATGCGTGGTGCGTGGTGCCTGGGCGAGGCATGTGCGTGCATAGTGCACAGTGCCGAGGCTGATGCGTGAGGGAGTGCGAGAGTGTGTGCGAGGGGCTGGCAAGCTAGCAAGCAACGTCAAGCCAAGCATGCGTGGCTTGCTAGCAGCACGCATGCTAGGCACTGTGTGCGAGAGACATGCGTGGTGCGCATGGTGTGGGAGTGCGGTGCGTGGCAAGAGGCCAGCATGCGTGGCTCGCTAGAAGCACGCATGCTGGGCCATGCGAGTAGCGAGGATGCGAGGGATGCTGGCAGCAGCGCCAGCACGCACCAGCGCTAGCGCCAGCACGCACCAGCGCCA
This sequence comes from Chenopodium quinoa, assembly GCF_001683475.1. Classification (NCBI taxonomy): domain Eukaryota; kingdom Viridiplantae; phylum Streptophyta; class Magnoliopsida; order Caryophyllales; family Amaranthaceae; genus Chenopodium; species Chenopodium quinoa. Next base: position 2,513,947 of record NW_018742287.1, on the reverse strand, counting down.
GCACGCACCAGCGAGCATCAACGATGCTGCTGGGCTTGTGCTAGCATGCTTGGCTAGCTGGCACAACCAGCTGGCAACTGGGCAGCATGCTAGGGTGAGGCGGTTTATGAGGAGAGTGGGGACCAAGGCTTTGGGAAAGCCTTGGGGAGCAAGGCATTGGTTCCCCCACCTCTCCATGGTCCTCACCTAACACTCTCTCCCTCCTTGACACTTGTCGAATTGTGATTGCATTTGTTTATTGATTTATTTTAGAAATAAATTAATTGACAAATAATTCATTCTCCCACATTGGTGGAGGATGAAATATCAAGGGAACATTTCCTTATAAATACCAAGCTTGGTATTGGGATTTGTTACAACCTTGAGTGGAATTAAAAAGGCAACTCTAGAAAAGAGTAAACCTTTGATTCGTAAAACTCATAGTTATTTTGTCCGGGTCTTGACTAACCTTCAAGACTTAGGACGTTCGGGTCGGGTCGAGGGTACGATCCGTCGGAGATCTCGTCTTTTCGGGATTTTGAAGTAAGAGCTCTTTAGGAGCGAAGCACGCGTCAAAGGTATAATTCTTGTCCTTAATCTTGTTTGATTAAGTTTATTATGCTTGTTTAATTGCTTTAATTTAGGGGCGGGTCTTGGTGGGTTTCCTTCCGCGTAGTGTCGGGTCACTACGAAACCCTACAGCGGTATCGGAGCCACGCTCCTTTTAATTTTTGGAATAATTGTTTAATTAAGGTGTTTTAAAGAATTTATTTTTCTGGTTCATGTTCATCTAATTAGATTAGATGCTCGTTTTAATTAATTTTTAAAACTCGATTTTATTATCGATTTGGCTGTCAAACCCAGATTTTGGCTCAAAAATAGTGATTTTTGGTCCAGAAGCCAAATTCGAACCAGAAACCCATTTTTCTGGGGTTTTTCGTTTTTCAACGAAAGTTTTAATTCTTTTTAAGCCTTGATTAATGCAAGCATTACAAGGTTAGATTAAATGCACATTTGCATCACTAATCTACTGGTTTTAAAATATCCTTGAGCATAATAATGGAGTGTTTATTAGTGCTTAAGTTGATATACCAAGTAGTCACATAAACTTGTTTTTCACAATTTTGCTACTAAATTGCAATAAGGTGTGAAAACTTGTTGTGATTTTGCATTTTGAGTTCTCAAGTAATGTTAAAGTTCTAATCTTTAAGTGTTTAAATGATTGGAACCCTAACCCTAAATTCCATGTTGAACAAAGTTTGGATTTTTTCATATTTTGGTTGATTAAAATCCATTATGTTCAATTACTTGTGAGTAAAATTTGATTAATCTTCATATCGGAAGATGTAATCTTGGTATTTTACACAAGCATGCAAGTTGGAAATTTTTTTTTTTTCATTGGATGATTAATTTGTTTTTCCAATCCCCTTTTTTCAAATCCATTATTAATTTGCATATTGGCAAGATTAATTTTGGACATAGCTCATTTTATTTTAAGCATAAAGCTTGACCTAATTTTGTTCAAAATTGATAATTTTGGATAAATTTGGGCTTGTGCACCAATTAAAATAAAAATAAAATTGTTCAAGTTCGACTTAACATTTGTTTTATTTTATTTTTCCCTCAAAATTAATTCTAAAATTTGATTTAGAATTGATTATTGTCGCACACAAATCGGAATTAAATTCCGAGTTAAATCACGCAAAACGATGCAAAACCGCAAGCGTCACCAAGGCTAGCCGGGCTGCCTAGCAGCCCACATGTAGGCTGCCTGTGGTGTGCATATGGCTGTGCATCGCTTGGTGCGTAGCTGTGTGGCGTGGAGGGGTGCTGTGTGGTGCATGTGCTGGCGCGCAGGGGCCTTAGGCTGCTGGTATGCTTGTGCGGCTGCTGGGCAACGAGGCAGCAAGCCCCAGCAAGCCAGCCCCTGATGCTTGTGCCAGCAAGCTGCTAGCATGCGTAGCACGCGTAGCAAGCTGCTGGTGCTAGCAAGCTGCTAGCATGCGTAGCACGCGTAGCAAGCTGCTGGTGCTAGCATGCTAGGCAGGCTGTGCTAGGCGCACCTGCTAGCTGCCAGCACCACGCACCATGGCGCAGGGGCCATGGGCTGCCTAGCAGCCATGGTGCGCCAAACATCATTGGATGATGCTCTTCTTGCTTAAAGATGAGCTATGAATTTTGCGATTTTTCCGTATTAATAATTTTAATTAATTACTTTAACGAGGCTAAAAACCTCAATTTTGAATTTTGCAAAATTTTGACAAATTATGGGTTGTGCCGACTTAATTAACCGGATTAATTAAGTACGGATGCAGAATTTAGTGGGAGCTTAATTGAATGCGTTGGCATTTTGCGTTTAGAAATAATGAATTAAACCACTTTGACTAGTTTTAATTAGGCGCGTTAATTGGATTAACGACCTAAGTTAGTTACTAGTTTTGCGTGTTTAATTATGTATTTCGTAAAATTGCATGGGCCGTTCACAAATAGTGAACGGGTGAATGAAAATTGCTTTCAAAACAGGTTGTTTGAAAATGGCAACTAGTGGGGCCCGACTAGGATAGAAAATACGGACTGCGTTCCGTTATGTATTTTTGTAAATCTAAATATGGTCTGCGAACCGTTAAGTATTTTTGTACTATTTAGATTAATCTTAGTCGTTCTAGCTGGCTTCTTTTATTTCATTTTGGTCTAGAAGTCTCAAGACGGTGTTCGAGGAAGACGAGCTAAGATGAAGACCCATGGAAATTGAAGATTTCAAGGGGTCATGCTAGTTGCCAAAATGCATCTATTTTATGCCTTATATATTGTTATATATATTTGTTTGCTAGATGCATATCTAGGATTTCTATGATGTTGCGATGATTAGTTAAGTTCACTTAAATCAACCAACATAGAAACCCTAGGTCCCTTAATAATATTGAGCTAAAATTTGCCATTCCAAGGACAACACTTACCGAACTAATGCGCGTACGTGATGGATTACGCCAAAGCGAGGCATCACTACTTCCCTAGGAACGTAAGGTATACTAGGTATACAAGTTGTCTTGGTTAAGCTCAACGATATCAGTAAGGAGTCCTTAGATGTCGTGGCAAAGGAGATAAAATGTCAAGTATGCATTAGATGCGACATTTTATCAAACCGAGAGTAGCTTGGAGCTATTAGCAATTGAATTGCTTACCTTAAGATATTTAATGGATAAGACAAGCCAAAGCATGCTTAACCATTTCTTGATCTTTGGGATCTCGGAATCATTTTATTCTTGCCCATAAGGGACATTTTAAAAATGCGTGGATAAAATGCTCAATAAGTTTGAATATGTGCATGACCGTTTTAAATTTCAACTTATTGATGTATGAATGGCTTTTCATTTCAAATTCTTTCAATTGTAGAAAAATGTCTGCTAGTAACTCAAACAACAACCAAATGTGCGCGGAACTCCCCGAAAAGTTGGCCTTTCCCTTAAACTTGGTCAATTTTAAGGAATGGGAGGAGGAACTCAAGAGAACTCTCCGGAATTTTTCCTTGGAGTATACTCTTGATACTCCCATTCCAAGCTTCTTTGCCAAAGGGATCATGACCGACGAGGCTCATGAAGAATGGCCTTCCAATTGCAAAAGGGTCTCACGACTCATGGAAAATTCCATCCCGGAAGATTGGAAGGAAACTCTTTCCTCCTACCTCCCAGACATGTTCCTCAAAGCACTTGAGGACGTTGTCAATGTAAGAGTCACCAAGAGTGACAATGGCAACTTTGATGGACTCGTGTTTGACTTGACTAGGTCACTCTCAAACATGAGGATAAAGCCACCAAACGTGGGATGTCTTGCTAAGGAAAGGCGACGGCTTTGGACCAAGGTCTACAATGCTAAATTGAGACCCGGCATGCCCCTCCGACCTTATGTTCTTGGAATGACTCGACTCTTCAAACACATGAAGCTTCTCGGAATTCCATTGGAAGATGAGATGGCGGGGCATACCTTGCTTGCTTCACTCCACTCGGGCTATGATGCACTTAGAGTGCATATCGCTGCGGGAAAGGAGACACACTCCCTCAAGGAGGTGGTGCAACTACTTAGCCAAGCCACTGCCTATGAAATGACCAAAAGGCCCTTAAGAGCTAAGAAGAAGGAGTTCAAGAAGGTCAAGGCAAAGATGAGATGCTTCCATTGTGGCATGCAAGGCCACTACAAGAGGGAAGGCATGCTCATCAAGGAAGAGGGGATCACTCCGACTACCTCAGGTATCTTCCTAAACACTTGTGGATTAAGCTTATCATAGGTATTAGATACCAAGTATGACTCACTTAATGTTTCCCTTTTAGGGACCAAGTGAGAACCTTATCAAGTGTTGGTGCAAGAGCAAGAAGACGACGAAGATGGTTTTTCGGTCGTGCTTGCATGCACTATTTTGTCTATGACATGTAATTAAACTATTTCTAGTTTTTTATCATGCTTTGAACATATTATGATCCACGGTGTTGGACACCTAGGAATTTCAAGTGTAAAACTTTGACAATAGTTGTTTCAAGTTTGTCTTACAAATTTATGTTCAATTAAATTGCATGTTTTACATATGATTAGACAAAAGTTGATACCACTAGCTAAGACCATCGAGTCGAATCAAACCTTCTTCTGGGATTGTCGTCTTAGCCATATTAACATCAAACGCATCAAGAAACTTCTTTAAGAAGGTGTTCTTGACTCATTCGACTTAGAGTCGTTTGAAAATTGCGAAGGACGCTTATTAGGCAAGATGATAAAACAGCCATTCTCCAAGTTGGGAGAAAGGGCAAGTGACTTATTAGGTCTAATACACACGGATGTATGTGGACCAATGAGCACACCCGCAAGACAAGGTTATCGATATTTCATCACTTTCACCGACGATTATAGTAGATATGGCTATATCTACTTAATGTCAAATAAATATGAATTCTTTGAGAAATTCAAAGAATTTCAGAAAGAAGTTGAAAATCAACTTGGCAAGAAAATTAAAGCACTTCGATCGGATCGAGGTGGCAAATATTTGAGCCATGAATTCGACGATCACTTGAAAGAAAATGGCATTCTTTCAGAGTTGATACCTCCCGGAACTCCTCAATGGAACGGAGTGTCCAAACGGAGGAATCAGACCTTGTTAGACATGGTTCGATCAATGATGGGTCTTAGTGAACTCCCTATCTCTTTCTGGGGATATGCGCTACAAACTGCAGCACTAACACTGAATAGAGCTCCGTCAAAAGCTGTTGAAAAGACTCCATATGAATTATGGACTAAGAAACCTCCTAGGTTGTCTTTTCTCGAGATTTGGGGATGCGAAGCATATGTCAAGCGATTAATTTCGGACAAACTTCACCCCAAATCGGATAAGTGTTTCTTTGTGGGATATCCAAAAGAAACCAAAGGGTATTACTTCTACAATAAATCCTAGAACAAAGTGTTTGTTGCTCGTGATGGTGTCTTTTTGGAGAAGGACCACCTTTCCAAAATGACAAGTGGGAGGAAAATCGAACTCGACGAAGTTCGAGAGGACGAGTAACAATGTCAACCTGACAAAACTGACAATCTAGATACTTTGGAAGCATCTAAGAAGATTGGTCAGAATCAAACAAACAATGTAAATGCTCAACCGATTACCCTACGTAGTTCGCAACGGCAAAGATCTCAACCAGACAGATACCTCGGTATCGTCTTAACCGATGACCAGGACATCCTAGTCATGGATGGTGATGAGCCGGCGACATACAAACAAGCTATGACGAGCCCCGACTCTGAAAAATGGCAAGAGGCCATGAAATCCGAGATGGATTCCATGTCTGAAAATCAAGTTTGGGACTTGGTGACTTTGCCCGAGGGTTATACACAAAGCTAGACTAGTGGCAAAAGGTTATAGACAAGTCCACGGGATTGACTATGATGAAACATTTTCACCAGTTGCAATGCTAAAATCCGTCCGGATCATCCTAGCGATTGCTGCATATTACGATTATGAAATATGGCAAATGGACGTCAAAACCACCTTCCTTAATGGAATTTTGGAAGAAACTGTGTATATGACACAGCCAGAAGGTTTTGTCGATCCAGGCAACGCTGGAAAGGTTTGCAAGCTGAAGAAGTCCATTTATGGACTAAAGCAAGCCAGCAGAAGTTGGAATCTGCGATTTGATGAAGCCATTAGCAAGTTTGGTTTTATTAAGAGTCCAGATGAGTCTTGTGTATACAAGAAGGTCAGTGGGAGTGATATTGCATTCCTAGTCCTGTATGTCGATGACATACTGCTCATTGGAAACAGCACAAAATTGTTGGAGTCCGTAAAGGGCTGGTTAGGAAAGTGCTTTTCAATGAAGGAGTTAGGAGAGGCATAGTACATATTGGGCATCAAGATCTACAGGGATTGATCTAAGAGGATGATTGGATTAAGCCAGAGTACTTACATTGATAAGGTACTGGCTCGATTCAACATGGAGAATGCCAAAAGAGGGCATTTACCCATGTCCCATGGCATAACTCTCAGCAAGAAACAGTGTCCACAGACACCTGTTGAGCGAGAAAGAATGAATCAGATCCCATATGCTTCGCTAATCGGATCGATCATGTATGCCATGATATGTACAAGGCCGGATGTATCGTATGCCTTGAGTGTAACGAGTCGGTACTAATCGAACCCAGGAGAGGCGCATTGGACTGCGGCCAAGAATATCCTTAAGTACCTGAAAAAGAACAAGGATAAATTCCTGGTGTGTGGAGGCCACAAAGAACTGGTTGTTGAAGGTTACACCGACGCTAGCTTCCAGACTGACAGAGACGACTTCAAGTCACAGTCAGGATATGTATTCTGTCTGAATGGAGGAGCGTTCAGCTGGAAGAGTGCCAAGCAGAGCACCACTGCAGACTCTACAACTGAAGCCGAGTACTTGGCCGCTTCGGAAGCAGCCAAGGAAGATGTTTGGATTCGCAAGTTCATCAGTGAACTTGGTGTTGTACCCTCAATCAAGGGACCGGTAGACCTTTATTGTGATAATAATGGAGCTATCGCTCAGGTCATAGAGCCGAGAGAACACCAGAAGGTCAAACACGTGCAACGGCGATTTCACATGATAAGGGAATGGAAATCCGAAGGTGAAATCGGAATTTGTAAGATCGGCACGGATGATAATGTAGCCGATCTTTTGACTAAACCTTTGCCTCAAGTGAAACACAACAAGCACATTGAGGCAATGGGAATCAAGCATGTTGGAGACTGGCTTTGAAATTCCCTGTACATGTGTTTTAATTAAATAGGATATTTAATGTAAAACACTGTATTATAACCATTCATTAATGGAGTAATTAATTTCTGTGCAAAATTATCATTTACTCTATTACTATTTAATTGTGGTTTAGAATTAAATAATGAGTCCATTCGATTTATGAAAATATTCAAAACAGGGTATCAAGACCGTGTCTTGGATAAAAAAACACCTGTTAAGTGAACATTGAATATTAAATCGAAAAGTGTTCCTAATCGAGGTCATCTAACTGATAGACGATTGATGACCGCCATAGATTAGTGTTTAGTATGATTTACAGCACCGTTTCTTGTGCTGCGAGGACGTGACGGTCATAAATCATTTGCACAGGTACAATTTGGAACTTTACTGGATAAGACCTATGAGAGTACTTTAAGAAAATTTAAATTTTGTCATAAGTACATTTCTCATTATGACTATCGGAACTTATTTCCTCCGACCATGAGTATTGTGAAGTTTTCTTGTTGAGTACTAGACTCTTTGATGTTTCCAAACGTCTGCCGTAACTGGGGATCATAATGGGAACACTTAGGAGACTATGTCCTCTTAGTAAGAAGAACTTACAATACAAGACTGGGATTGTCCCCCTACTAACAATAGGGAAAATGTTTTGTTGTTTACAAGGTTGCTCGAAGAGCGAGACTGTGAAAATGCATGGCCGTGCTCAGATGGATTTTAGAAATCATCTGCTTATTGAAAGTCGAACTCGGAGATCGAGAAACACTTCTGAATGTAATAAGGATGATAAAGAATCTTACCTTATAGTTCACGAAGAAACATTAAGTGACATAGGAAATGAGTTATACATTGTATGCACACTTGTCCGGAAGGACAAGTGGGAGATTGAAAGGAATGGTGTCCTTCCAACAAGTGTATTCTTCCAGTAGAGGGTTCAGAATTATTACAGAGCTAATTCTTCAGTAAGGTCAAGTTATCGGAATGCCTAGGTGGAGGCCGCTTCCGATTAGTAATATCGAGGTACAATTGATATTACAGCTTAATCTTAACTGAACCCTTCGGGTCGAATCCAATCGAATCACCGATCCGAGACGACGAATTAATCCAAAAGGATTTAATGAGTCGACAGAGTTTTACGAATACAGACGTCAGAAATCGAGCCTAGGGCGTCGAGACCGAGCGTCGCAGAATCACAAGCAACAAGTATGAGCGTAGCCGTAGCTAGGCTAGGCTAGCTCATCGCATGCATAGGCGCACCATGTGTGTGCTAGGCGCACCACGGTGTGCTAGGAACTATCGCAGCCTATGCGTGCCATGGCAGCCCATCGCAAGCTAGCAGCATGCTAGCATGGGTGCCTGGGTGCGCAAGGCACCTATCGCAAGCAATAGGCGCACCAGGCGCACCTAGCAACCTATCGCAGCTAGCAGCATGCTAGCATGGGTGCCTGGGTGCGCATGACAGCTATCGCAAGCTCCACAAGCACCAGGCAGCCCATCGCAGCTAGCAGCGTGGTAGCTTGGGTGCCTGGGTGCATATGGAAGGCCATCACATCACGCAAGCTCAAGGCCAGGCACCATCGCAATGCCAAGGGCTTGCGTATGTATGCATGTGTGCCTCGCAGCCTAGCCTCGCATCATCGCACAACAGCCACGCACAGCAGCAGCAATGATGCGTGTGGGCTGGTGCGTGTGTGCGTGCCTCGCACCAAGCATAGCAGTGCTAGGCACTGGCTGATGCGTGTGCGAGGGATGCATGGTGCGCAGCGTGGGTGGTGCGAAGGAAGGGGCCAGCATGCGTGGCTCGCTAGCAGGACGCATGCTGGCTGTGCTAGCAATAGGATGCGAGAAAGATGCGTGTGCGTGCGATAGGCAGTGCTAGGCAGCCAGCAGCACTAGCGCCTAGCATAGCCTAGCACCAGGCATTCGAGGCCGCTGGGCTGGCACATGCTAGCTGGCGTGCTAGCTGGCAGCAGCCCAGCACCCCTTGTGAGTGGCGGTTTAAGGAGAGGTTGGGACCAAAGCCACCAAGCTTCCCTTGGGGAGCAAGGCAATGGTCCCCCCATGGGATATGGTCCTCACCTAACCCATTCTCTCCTTTTTCCACTTGTTTGCTTGTGATTGCTTTTGCCTAATTATTTATTTTGGAATTAAATAAATTATTGCAATTGCACATGATCCCACATTGATCATGAAAAGGGGTTTCAAGTCCCCATTCTCTATAAATACCCACTTGGTTGGGATTTTGAGAATACAACCTTGAGTGGAATTAAAAAGGCAACTCTAAGAAAAGAGTAAACCTTTGATTTGTAAAACTCATAGTTATTTTGTCCGGGTCTTGAGTAACCTTCAAGACTTAGGACGCTCGGGTCGGGTCGAGGGTACGATCCGTCGGAGATCTCGTCTTTTCGGGATTTTGAAGTAAGAGCTCTTTGGGGGCGAAGCACGCGTCAAAGGTATAATTCTTGTTCTTAATCTTGTTTGATTAAGTTTATTATGCTTGTTAATTGCTTTAATTAAGGGGCGGGTCTTGGTGAGTTTCCTTCCGCGTAGTGTCGGGTCACTACGAAACCCTACAAAAGGTTGTAAAAAGTCGTGCTCGATAGACATTTTGGGAAATATTGCGAAGCTCTTAAGAAGGTACACGCTTCTATTCCTTTTTCCGATCTTTTAATTCAAATGCCTCAATTTGCAAATTTTGTGAAGAATATTAAAGATCAACATGAGGATAAGGAAGTAGTAAATGAGAAAGGCTCTACTCTTTTATGTGATAGCCTACCACCTAAGCTGCATGATCCTGGTAGTTTCACTATTCCCTGTATGATAAACGAAAAAAATTTCGACAAAGTTTTGTGTGATTTAGGTGCTAGTGTTAATTTAATGCGTTATTCATTATATGAAAAATTGGGTTTGCAAAAACTTAAACCTTCCCCTATTTCTCTTCAAATGGCTGATAGGACTTCTAGATTCCCTATGGGTGTGGTTGAGGATGTATTAGTTAAGGTTGGTGAACTTGTTTTTCCCGTTGATTTTGTTGTTATGGACATGAAAGAAGACCATAAGATCCCAATTATATTCGGTCGTCCATTCCTTGCCACAAGTCAAGCTCTAATAGATGTTCCTAAAGGACAAGTGACCATTAGGGCCTAGAATAAACAAGTCATGTTTAAGCTCTTTAATGAACATAATTTCATATTTGATGGTGGTACTTGTTTAAGAATTGATACTACTAACCCTTTGGTTGATAAGTGTGTATTTGGTAGAAATTTTGTGATAAAAAAGGACAAAATTCCACCCAGTGATGTGTTTAGCTACATGAAGGTAAGTTCGGATACAAAGCATGTCAAATATAAAGTGAAGGAGTCACTTGGAGGCAGATATTTTCATGGGCAACATCGCGGAGTTCCTTCTTCGTGTGGTGACCCAGGTTTAGCTAATAACGAAGGTCAAGCTAAAGACCTTGATAAACTAGCGCTTTGCGGGAGGCAACCCGTATTTTATTGTTTTTATTGTAGTCTTTTCTAATTTTTGTGTGTTTTTTTTGTTTGTCTTTGGCTTTTAGAGAGGTAAGAAGAGTGTAACTTGCGCTTGTGGGAGTTTGTTTTTGTGCAGATTTTGATCCAAAGAAGAGCTGAATTCGTTAAACCTTTCAATATCCTTCGCCCCCGATCGGGCACCCCATGCCCGGTCAGACCGGGCGCGCATACGTTTTAGCAAAACTGCTCAAGTTCGACAGGCCATAACTTTTGCGTTACTTAACGGATTTTTGCGTGTGACCTATCGTCGGAAAGATCTTCAAGTCTACTTTCTAATTCAATTATAATCACTGCATTATAAATTATACATCAAAAGTTATGATCAGAATAGTGCACATGACTCAATTTCTATCCTTTTTCCCACTAACTTCCCCTTAAGACAATGAGGACAATGTCTGATTTAGCTTGAGGGGAAGTTTTTGTGTACACAAGGTATATCTTTCACTCTCTCTTTCTACTTTAGTGTGTTTAGACTAGCCGTAAGGTTAAATGCTTTCATCTGAAAAAAAAATGAAAAATACGAAAATCATGATAATGAATGACCATTGAACTACTTCCCTGTGCCCCTATCCTTAATGCCAGAAAGGTTTTGATTTAATTTCGATTGAAAGACTTGCATTGTGGATTAAAAGATCATGATTTGACCTTGAATTGGTTGATCCCTAGTAGGGGTCAAAGCTATTAACCATGTATGATTTAGGAGCTTGACTGTGTTAACCGTGAGGCTTGAGCCTTATATATTCATTCATGTGTGTGTTTAGTTCCTGGTGTAGCATTGATCTTAGTTTTGATTCTAGACTCTTAGTAGTGTGTCGTAATGCATTGCACGTGCATGTTGAAATGACGAAGGCCATGTTCATTAGGTGACCTCCAGACAAATTTAGAACATTTGTTCCCTTCTTGCTCACCCATGTTGTAGCTTGTCTATATTTTTCGTAAACCTCACAAAATATGTTGTAGCTTGTCTAGCTTGGGGGAGCTTTATTGTGTGGTATTTTGTGTGATTTTGTTATAAGTTGCAATTAATGTGAAATGTATGGAAGAAAAAGAAAAAGAGAGAAAAGAAGGAAACACTAGCATGGAGGATTGTTGAAAAAAAAAACAAAGAGCGAAGAACAACAAAGAAGAAAAATTTTGAACTCAAAAGAAAAGAAAGTATCTTTGTTCTGAAAAAAAAAAAAGAAAATGGTTGATATGAGAAGGAAAATAAAAAGAAGCTTGAAGTTGAAAAATATGTGAAAGAGATATTGGGTGTTTTCACTATAGTTTTGGTATGTGCATTGTCAATGAAAATGGTGAATCGAGGATGTGATTAATTGCATTTGATAGCTCCCCGGTTAGACTTTAATAGTCTACATTTCCCAAATTATTTCCTACCCACTCTTATCCCGGCCTGCGTTACAAGCTTGAAAAAGTCCTTCCGATCTTCGTGCATAGCATTGTGTTCATGTGAAACGAGTCTTTTGTCAAAATGCTGGAGTAAATGTTGCATTTCGAGTCGACATTGACTAGGTTGAGCGATATTATGACCCTCTAAACACGCGAGTGTTGTGAGATGGGGGGGTTGCATTATTGGTGGGAATGGTGAGAGATCGAGCTCGCTTTTAGCTCGCCACATAAAAAGTGTGTTGAGTGACCACCGATGTGAGATATTCTAGTCATCGATTCTTGAAATATACATGGTTGGTCTCGTTTGACGATTAATTAGGTGGATTGACGGTTTGAGTGATTTGATTGGTTGGCTAGGATGCATGCTTGGTTGATTTTGATTTTGAGTCCGTGTTTTAAATATCGCATTATGGGGTGAAGTATGTTGTTTGGTTGTTGGTTATTTTTTATTGTCTTGCTTGAGGACAAGCAAGAGTTTAGCTTGGGGGAATTTGATGTACACGTTTTATACATAGATTTATCCCGAATTTTCATTACATTCTTGCATGGTCTTAGGCTCTTTAGAGCCATTTTCAACTAACATTCTATTCTCTAGTGTGTTCGGTCTGTTTTTATAAGTTTTACAGGAACTTGGAGTTTCTTAGATGATTCAGACACGTTTTGAGCGTTTCCGGAGATGTTAGTGGACAAGGATGTAAACACGAGCTAAACATGAGCTAAGCCTAAGAAGAATTGCAAGCAAACAACATTTTTCTACTATGCCCGATTGGGCTATGCATGCCCGGTTAGACCGGGCACAGAAGGATTTGTTGTTGGTGCTAATTATGAAGAACAAAGTAAGCTTGGGCATCTATCCCACGCGCCCGATCAGGCAGCCCATGCCCGGTTGGACCGGGCGCGTGGTGGCTGATGATGCTCAAATCTACGAAGATCAAGATGCGAGGCAGCAATTAGGATGTGCCTCGCGCCCGATCGGGCGCTACTTGCTCGGTTGGATCGGGCGCCGAGGAGAAGCAATGAAGGAAGAGAAGCGCTTGTTTAATACCACCTGCCTGATCGGGCATGGCAAGCCCGGTCAGATCGGGCAGTGTGGTGCGCATTGCCGGTTTATTATTTTCGGGATTTTATTTCATTAAGGGTATAAATACCCCTTGTAATCCTCATTAGAAAATACATTATTAATTCCTTAAGTTTTATTTCTCTCTCTAGAACCCTAGTTTATTACTTTTAAGCAAATTAATTCCTTCATTAGATTTGAGTGTTGTTGATTAACAATTTGAGTTATTTCAATTGAAGCATCATTGGTATTCATCTCTATTCCCTTCTCCTTCAATTATTATTATTTTCAATTATGTTTTCTTTGATTGTTTTTGTTATTGCTTATTTCAATATGTGTGAGTAGTTTTTATATTCCAAGGTCAAGGGTAGCCCAATTGTGATTGATGCATGAATTGATTCTTTAAATTCTCTAATGACAATTGCGATTATTTATGCTAAATTGATTGTGATTATGCCAATACTAGATTAAAGATAATTAGTATTGTTATTATTCCATAGTTTTAATCACAACGCACGAGAGTTGGGTTTTAACGGATTTGAGTAGATCAATTTAGGGTTTGAGATTCCTCACGAGAGTAGTTCAATTGATAATTGGAAGTGAAGTAAAGTGTTTAATGTCTCTAACTTGCATGATTCCATGAGAATAAGCTTGATTGTGGTTAGAGAAGCCATTGATACTCGAGAGAGGTCCTTGGTATTGATTAGGGTTTGCTTTTCCCCATGTTAATTGGATTTGTATGCTAGGGGTAGATAGATAATTGCATCGATCGTAATTGTGGTGATTCTTGATCTTGGATGTTTTAGTTCATTGATTTATCACATTCTTTAGATTTATTGAGTTCTTTATATATTAGTTCTTAGAATATTTCACCATTGATTGTTACTTGCTTGGTGATAATTTGAGGCTATTTAATTAGGTGAATCTTAGTCTCTTGGGATTCGATCCTTACTTGCCCGTCTACATAGTAGTGGTCTTGTTAGGTTATTTTTGTTAGGTACGCGACATGCCTATCAAATTTTGCTGACTCAGACAATTGTTGACTTCTCTTCTCCTGGCTGAACATCTAGGCGTCCGAGTAAGTCTTTTTTGACCCATTCGGCTGAACTTGCCGGATGGCCTTCCTTTGCCCTGATTCAGGGAAACGAAGTCTGGATAGGTCGATCAGGGGCCCGTCCACCCCCTTTGGTTTAGGGTGAGGAGTAGGCACGCGATCTTTGACATGCTTCTTCCTAGAGGGAGAAGGCTTCTTGGCCGAATAACCCTTGTTGGAGCCAGTTGACGTTTTTATTATGTCCTTGATCTCCCCTTTGAAACTTGTTATGAATTTCATAAGTTCGTCTCTAGTCACGGGGGCAGCACCCTCCGCCACCTGGGGTCGCTCAGCCGGCTTGACGGTTGGGCTGCTAGGACCAGCTTTATCTTCGCCCTGTTCCCTTGTTTCTTTGGAACGGGTGCGTCTTGCTCTGAATGACTCGTCTGGGGCCACGTAGGTGTCGACCTCAAAGTCGTCACCACTATCTTGGTCCGTGTAGACCTCAGTCTCGGCCATAGGTCGTTAGCCTTCAACACGCGGTACAGATTCGGATGCCATCTCGGAAATACTCTCCCCACAGACGGCGCCAAATGTTTCGGGGTTTTTGGAGTCCCTCGGGAGAGTTATAATTCCAAGAATGTGCGTCGACCGTCTGTACCTGCAAAACCACGGAAACTCTGGTTGGGTGGAGTTCCGCCTCCGACGATCAAGTTAGAACATTTCCGGACGTGTAAAAGTGCGGAATGTAAAGGTTTTTTTTTTCTCTAATTCAGAGAGAATTCTGTAATTATATTTCTCGGTTTTTGTGTATGTATTTATGAATGTGTAATAAACGAGGATTTTCCTCTATTTATAGTGGAAGGGGATCAGTTCCCCTTTTAGGATTAAGGTGCCACGTGTTAGTAGAGGATTGGATCCCCTTGGGCCTCTCTGAGGCTGACACGTGTCAGCATGCTATTGGGCCACGTGGACAGGGAATTTTTACCCTAAACAAGAGTGATGCTCTTCATTTTCCTGAGGCACATTCCCTTTAACGTTACCCATATTTGTTGACATTTTGATTTAAAAAAGAAAAAAAGAACATATCAACACGGAAACTAGAAATGTAGCATATGAACAATAGCAAGTCAACAATGTAGAAAGTTGAATTGCATATTCAACAACTAGTGATTGTCTAATTGACTAACAGGGGCACATGGCTACAACTAACAGGAAATTTTTGGGACTATAGTGATTGATTATGAAAAAACTAGTGGCTACAAGTTTTAGGGGACTATGAAAAAACAGAAAATAAACAACCAACATCAACATGATTTTTAGGGGACAATGAAAATCACTAGAAAATAAAATAGAAACATCAAAATCAAAATAGAAATAAACAAAGGGAGTATTAACATAAAGATGCAACATCAACATCAACTATAACCATGCAACATCAACTATCATTCTATCAAGTATCAACAAGCTTAAACATAAACCAATCAATCTATCAAACTAAACATCAAATATAATCACATATTCATGCTTTTCATAACTATTAGGGAACACATCAACTATAACTATTTAAACCTCAATTAATGCAACTATGCAAGGCATTCTGCTATATCAGCAAATATACCAGAATTCACCAATAAGAACAGAACAAATTTGGTGGAGATAATACAACTAGTGAATACTAAAAAGAGAAGTAGGAAATGAGTACATATCCAGCCATCCAGATTCCAAGAAGAGAAGCAGGAAAAGTGAAGTGAAATTAACAAAATGAAAGTGAAATTAATTAGATCTCTTACCTTTGAGTGAAAGTGAGGTACCGTGACTGAGGGTGGTGGTGGTGGTAAGGGAGCGCGAACACGAGCGGTTGTGGACTGGTGGTGAGGGAGAGCAAACACGAGCGGTGGTGGACTGGTGGTGAGGGAGAGCAAACACGAGGGAGTGACGGAGGTGGTGACCGTGACTGTGGGAGTGATGGAGGCGGTGACCTTTAATCCCCCGTGTTTTTAAATATTTTATAAATGAAATTTTATTTTATTTATAATAATTTATTTGTATTTTCAAGAATTTATTTTAAAAGGTTTCAAATTATTATTTTTGGGTTGATAAACGATTTTAGTACAAAAGAGTTTTTATGTGTTATATTCTACAATTTATGTCCATACAAACAAAGTCCAAACCATTTTATTTATTTAATTGGCCCATTATTTTCATGAGATCCAATTTTTACCCTACACCTATCTTTCCTATAAATACTCCATGAATCCCCACATTTTTCCCCACACAAAAAGGTCAGTTGATTTATTTTCTCTTTATTTTATTTCTTTTATTTTTCCTTTAGTTTTCTTTCCCTTATTTTTCTTTTTCTTTTTTTCTTTCTTTTCTTTTTCTTTCTTTCTTTTTCCTCCTCCTTACGTGAATTGCTTCTACCCCTGCTACCCATGCTTGCTGCCGGTCAGAACCACCTGCTGCCGGTCACTGGTCGCCGGCGACCACCCACCAGCCGTCGGCAACTGCAGCCACCGCCACCCAACCTTCTTTCTTCCTTGTTTTACTTATTTAATTTGTACAATAATTATGAATTTATTTTGAGTTTTGGTTTTAATTGTTTGAAATTAGTTTTATTTGTATGAAAAATTATATTTTTGTTGTTTAAATTCATCTTTTAGATTATTAATGTTGGTTTAATATTCAGATTTTATAATTTTAAAACCTAGGATTTTAATTTATTTAAATTGGGATTTTAGGGTTCTAATTATTAATTAAATTGTGGCTTTTGTTCCTATTGTATTTCTAATGATTAATTAAGCATAAAAAAATGTTTTAAAGGAAGTTTTAAGGAGTTTTAATCAAATTTATATTGTTGGGAATTAGTTTGGGAATTAATTTTTGATTGTTGGTTGTTTTCTAGGAGGTGATTATTCCCTAGTAGATTTTAAGTGATTAAAAGTGGCACTAAGCATTGTTTACACAAGGTATGTACATGTCTACTTCGCTGTAAGTAGTATCATGTTTAGGTACCAAAAGGAAAGAGCTTAGTTTCATGTTTAGAGAACTCTTGGATGGAAATTGTTTGGTTTAACATTGAATTAATTCATGTGCTTATGTTTATGAGACATGTTTTTGGTAAATTGATTATGTTTTTATGGAATTATGGATGCAAGCATGTTGAATTATATTGGATTAATTGTTTGTATGGAATGTTGATACATGAATATTTTTATTGGATTGGTTTATTAACCACATTTGGAATATTGAAGGATTGGAATTGAATGGTTTAAGTGGAATGAATTTATTAATTATTCCATGAGGTTATTGTTATTTTATTTATTACTCAAGCATGACTTGTTAGTATTTTGAGTAAAGATGGATTAAGCCGAAATGGCAAGGTGGGTTGACTATGTTCAACAATTTTGGATATCTTGAAAGTTTAATGGAATTAAAGGTCAATTTGTGATGTGATCATCGTTGTCCTAAATCCGATTAAAAGTGAATTATATGTATGGTTATTATGTATGGTTTACTTGAATGAGTCGGCTATTAATTAAACTTGTAATCACGTAAATTGAAACATGGATGAGCAATAAAACTCTAGAAAGGGTGCACTTCTAGAGTATTGACAATTATGGGTTGGGGTACACGGTGGTAGCCTGTGGCTTTCTGAGGCTCATTTGTGAAAGGAATGGTGTCCTTCCAACAAGTGTATTATTCTGATAGAGGGTTCGAAATTATTAGAAAGTTAATTCTTCAGTGAGGTCTAGTGATCAGAATGCCTAGGTGGAGGCCGCTTCCGATCAGTAATATTAATGGGTAATTAATATTACGGCTTAATCTTGACTGAACCCTTTAGGTTGCACCCCAATCGGATAACCGATTCAAGACGACGAATCAATCCGAAGGATTAGATGAGTCATTAGAGTATTACGAACAAAGACGTCGGATATCGAGCTTAGAGCGTCGAAACCGAGCGTCACAAGTCAAGTCGAATTTAGAATTCGACGAGACGTAGAATCAAGCAAGGGACAAGTACGAGCCAAGCCGTAGCATAGCATTGGCCTAGCCATGCGAGTGCTAGGCTAGGTGAGGTCCCAAACCGCATGCATGCCAGCATGCCAAGCATCGAGGGTGCGAGTCGTCGGAGGCCTACGCACTTGCGAGGCTAGAGATTCCAAGTAAAAGCTCGTAAGCGAGCGAAGCACGTGTCGAGGGTAAGATCGTCTTTTCTCTTTCTCTCTCTTTTGTAGTTTGATTATGTGATTGCATGCTTAGTTACATTAATTACTATGCGGGTCTTGGGCGGGTTTCTCTGCTGCGTAGTGTCGAACACTATGAAACCCAACAGTGGTATCAGAGCCGCGCTCACTCTAATTATTGTAACTAATAATTATTTGAGGTGATTTACAATGGATTTAAATATTTGGTTTTGCTTTCTAATTAGATTAGAAGCTCGTTTTAATTAGTTTTAATCTCGTATTTGAACTAATTTTGGCCAATGAACCCAGATTTCGATCCAAAAACAATGAATTTTGGGTGGAATCGATGTTCTAAATCGTTTTTGTCTCTCTTTGATGACTGTCCAGAAGCCAAAATCTTCCTAGAAACATGTTTTTCGAAGGGTTTTTCGTTTTTGACGAAATTTTTTAAGTCTTTTACCTTGATTAATTATGGCATGTTAAAGGTAAATTAAATGTATGGTTGCATCACTAATCTACTCCAATAATAAACCTTATTAAGCATGTTTATGAAGTCATAATTGGTGCTTGATTTGGTAAGCTCATTTTTCACATAAACTTGAAATTTCACAATTTTTGCAAATTAATTTCTTCAAATGTGGATGTTTATGGTGAATGTGTAATTTTTATGTCCCTAATATGTTAAAGATCCAATCATTAATTGTTTATTTGGTTGGAACTTTGATTTCTAAATTCCATGTTGAACTAATTTTTGGATTTAATCATTTTGAGTTGATTAAAGTCCTAAAAGTTCAAAACTTGTGATTGAAATTTAATTAATCTTCATATTGGAAGATGTAATTTTTCAATTATACACAAGTTAGTGTTGGAATTTTTTCATTAGATGAATGGGTTTATTTTCCAACCTCTTTGATTTTGTTAAATCTCATTATTAATTTATGTATGGTTAAATTAATTATGAGTATAGCCCTTCAATTGATTTAAAGAATGGTTCTTGAATGATTTAGGTTTGTGCACTATTAAAATTGAATTTTAATTAAGTTGAACTTGTTTTATTTTCATTATTCTCTAAATTGGTTCTAAAATAAATTTAGAATCAATTTTTATCACACATAAAACAAGATTAAAATCCCTATACAAGTGCACGCAAATTGAGGCAAAACCGCCCAAAACACACCCTTAGGCTAGCCGGGTTGCTCACGCAGCCCATATGTGGCTGCCAAGGTGCGTGTATGGGCTGCCTTGCCTCGTTGATGTGCTAGTGTGTGGTGTGTGTGCAAGTGTGGTGCATACTTGGTGCTGTGGCCTGTGCAATAGGCTGCGTATTGTGCGGCACTAAGGGCTGCAAGCCAGCAATGCTAGCAGGCCACCCACAAGCTGCCAGCGCCAGCAGGCGTAAGGTGTGCTGCTGGCCGGGTAGGCCAGCACCTAAGGCACGCATAGCCATGGGCATTGGTGCCTAGCAAGCCTAGCCCCATGGCTTGGATGCTAGGCACTTGGCCATTTGGTGGGCTAAGTTTTTGCGTTAATAAGGCCGTTTTTTATTATATTTATTATTTTAATAAGGCTAGGCCTCGGTTCCTTCGACACTTGAAAAATAATTTGACAAAATATGGGTGAACCGGCTTTTAATTGGATTAATTAAGTTGGATGCGGAATTTAGTGGGAGATTCGTTAATTACTCGAGCTAATTTACTGCGTTTTAATCACATAATCGGATAACAACTTTGACTAGTTTTAATTAGGCACGTTAATCGGATTAACCACCTAAGTTAGTTACTAGTTTGCACATGTTATGCATTGTTACTTGTTTTCTTTGAAAAAAAAATGCGCCATTCACACATAGTGAATGGAATGTATATTGTATCACAGGTTTTGTCAAAATGGCAACTAGTGGGGCTCGACTAGGATAGTAAATACGGACTACGATTTGTTATGTATTTTTGTAAATCTAAATACGGTCTGCGTACCGTTGCATATTTTTGTACCTGAATATTTAATTTAGTCCTAGTCATAGTAACTAGTAGTTGCATATTTGGTGGAGATGTCTCGAAGACGGCGTTTCTAAGAGGACAGGCCAAGAAGTTGCATCAAAGACCCATGGAGACTTGAAGACTCAAGGAGTCATTCTAGTTGCCAGATGCATCTTTTACTTTTGTTCTATATATATATATAATTGTGTTTATATATGATTGAATGATATGATAGATGCATGTTTAGGATTTCAAATGTTGTGATGATTTATTAAGTTCACTTAAATCAACCAACATAGAAACCCTAGGTCCCTATGAAATTGAGCTTAAATTTGCCATTCCAAGAACAACACTTACCAAACTAATGCGCGTAGTGATGGGCTACGCCAAAGCGAGGTATCACTACTTCCCTAGGAACGTAAGGTATACTAGTTATACAAGTTGGTCTTGGTTTGCTCAACGATATCAGTAAGGAGTCCTTAGATGTCGTGGCAATGGAGATAAAATGTCATGGAAGCATTAGATGTGACGTTTTATCGAACCAAGAGTAGCTTAGAGCTATTAGCAATTAGATCTCTTACCTTAAAATATTAAGTGTTAAGAAAAGCCAAAGCATGCTTAAATAACTTTTTGATTTTTGGGATCTTGGAATCATTTTATTCTCGCCTATAAAAGGACTAATATTAATGCGTGGATAAAACGATCAATAAGATTGAAAATTTGCATATATACTTTAAATTTCAAACTTATTGGTTTATGAATGGTTTTTCATTTCAAATTCTTTCAATTGTAGAAACATGTCTGCAAATAACTCAAACAACAACTCTATGTGCCCGAAACTCCTCGACAAGTTGGCTTTTAGCCTTAACTGGTCAACTTCGGAATTTTTCCAAGGAGTACATCCTTGATACTCCCATTCCAAGCTTCTTCTCTAAGGAAATCATGAGTGATGAGGCTCATGATGCATGGTCTTCCGATTGCAAGAAAGTCTCACGCCTAATGGCTAATTCCATCCCGGAAGAATGGAAGGAAAAGTTCTCCTCCTACCTTTCGGACATGTTCCTCAAAGCACTTGAGGACGTTGTCAATGTGAGAGTCACCAAGAGTCTCAATGGCAACTATGATAGACTCGTGTTTGATGTTACTAGGTCACTCTCGAACATGAAGATAAATCCACCAGAAGAAGGTTGTCTTGCTAAGGAGAGGCGCCGGCTTTGGTCAGGGGTCTACAATACCAAATTGAGACCTGGTATGCCTCTCTGACCTCATATGCTTAGAATTACTAGGCTATTCAAGCACATGAAGCTTCTCGGAATCTCACTGGAGGATGATATGGCGGGTCATATCTTGCTTGCTTCACTCCACTTGGGCTATGATGCACTTAGAGCGCATATAGCTGTGGGAAAGGAGCCACGCTCTTTAAGAGAGGTGGTGCAGCTGCTTCACCAAGCCACCTCCTATGGAGCAACCAAAAGGCCCCTAAGAGCAAAGAAGAAGGAGTTCAAGAACAAAGCGAAGATGCGATGTTTTTACTATGGTAGGCAAGGCTACTACAAGAGGGAATGCAAGATCTTCCAAAGGGATGAGCAGGAGAGGAATGTTTCATCTACCTCAGGTATCTTAATTAACACTTGTGCATAAAGCTATTCATAGGTATTGGATACCATGTATAACTCACTTTATGTTCCCTTTTCAGGAACCAAGTGAGAGGGCTTCACAAGTGGATGTGCAAACTACGAGCGAACGATAAAGATGGTCTTTCGGCCGTGCTTGTAGGCACATTTTTGTCTATGGCTTGTAATTAACTAATCCTAGTTTATCATGCTTTTGAACATATTTTGATCTATGGTGTTGGACACCGGGTTACATTGATCACAAAGACTATAACAATGGTTGTTTTTAAATGTCTTGCTTATATGTTCTATGAAAATTGCATATTATTCATATGATTAGACAAATGTTGTTGATACCGCGAAAAGAACTAAGACCATTGAGTCGAATTAAACCTACTTGTGGCATTGTCGTCTTGGCCACATTAACATCAAACGCATCAAGAAACTTCTTCATGAAGGTATTCTTGACTCATTTGACTTAGAGTCGTTTGAAAATTGCGAAGGATGTTCATTAGGCAAGATAATAAAGCAACCATTCTCCAAGTTAGGAGAAAGGGCTAGTGACTTACTGGGTCTTATACATACTGATGTATGTGGACCAATGAGTAGACCCGCAAGGCAAGGTTATCGATATTTCATCACCTTCACTGACGACTATAGTAGATATGGCTATGTCTACCTTATGTCGAACAAATCTGAATCGTTTGATAAATTCAAAGAGTTTCAGAGTGAAGTAGAAAATCAACTTAGCATGAAAATCAAAGCACTTCGATCATATCGAGGTGGCAAGTATTTGAGCCATGAATTCGACGATCATCTGAAAGAACATGGTATTCTCTCAGAATTGACACCTTCCACAACTCTACAATGGAACAGAGTGTCCGAAAGGAGGAATCGAACCTTTTCAAACATGGTCCGATCAATGATGGGTCTTAGTGAACTTCCTATCTCTTTGGGGACACGCACTTCTAACCGCAGCACTAACACTGAAACGTGCTCCGTCAAAAGTTGTCGAAAAGACTCCATATGAATTATGGACGAAGAAACCTCCACGATTGTCTGTTCTTAAGATTTGGAGTTACGAAGCATATGTGAAAAGATTAATTTCTGACAAACTTCACCCAAAATCAGACAAGTGTTTCTTTGTGGGATACCCAAAAGAAACCAAAGGGTATTACTTTTACAACAAATCCGAGAACAAAGTGTTTGTTGCTCGTGATGGTGTCTTTTTAGAGAAGGAACACCTTTCCAAAATGACAACTGGGAGGAAAATCGAACTCGATGAAGTTCGAGAGGACGAGCAACAAAGTCAACCTGATAAAACTGACAATCAAAGTGCTTTAGAAGCAACTATTGACATTGGTCAGAGTAAAACCGATAATGTGCAAAGTCAAACTGATAATGCAAATGCTCAACCTATTACCCTGCGTAATCGCAACGGCCAAGATCTCAACCAGACATATACCTCGGTGTTGTCTTAACCGAAGATCAATACATCCTAGTTATGGATGGAGATGAGCCAGCGACGTACAAACAAGCTATGACGAGCCCCGACTCTGCAAAATGGCAAGAGGCCATGAAAAACGAGATGGACTCCATGTTTGAAAATCAAGTCTAGGACTTGGTTGGTTTGCCCGAAGGTTACACACCTACCAATTGCAAATGGATTTTCAAGTTGAAAACCGACAAAGATGGAAATGTATCTATATACAAAGCTAGATTGGTGGCAAAAGGTTACAGGCAAATTCACGACGTTGATTATGATGAAACCTTTTCGCCAGTTGCCATGCTTAAGTCCGTCCGGATTATCCTAGCGATTGCCACATGCTATGCTTATGAAATATGGTAAATGGATGTCAAAACCGCCTTCCTTAATGGGATTTTGGAACTGTGTATATGACACAGCCGGAAGGTTTTATTGATCCAAGCAATGCTGGGAAGGTATGCAAGCTTAAGAAGTCCATTTATGGATTAAAGCAGGCAAGAAGAAGTTGGAATCTGCGATTTGATGAAGCCATTAGTAAGTTTGGTTTTCTCAAGAATCCAAATGAGTCATGTATTTACAAGAAGGTTAGTGGGAATGAAATCGCATTTCTCGTCTTATATGTGAATGACATATTACTTATTGGAAACAGCGTTAAACTGTTAGAGTCCGTAAAGGGCTGGCTTGGTAAGTGGTTTTCAATGAAAAACTTGGGAGAGGCACAATACATATTGGGCATCAAGGTCTATAAGGATAGATC
The DNA here is from genome assembly GCF_001683475.1 of Chenopodium quinoa. Lineage (NCBI taxonomy): Eukaryota > Viridiplantae > Streptophyta > Magnoliopsida > Caryophyllales > Amaranthaceae > Chenopodium > Chenopodium quinoa. The sequence continues at coordinate 2,489,690 of NW_018742287.1, read as the reverse complement.
TAAAAAGATGATTGATTGAGCAAAAGTACTTATATTGATAAGGTACTGGCACGATTTAACATGGAAGGGGCCAAAAGAGGGCACTTACCCATGTCACATGGCATAACTCTTAGCAAGAAGCAGTGTCCGCAGACACCTGATGAGCAAGAGAGGATGAATCAGATTACATATGCTTCATTCGCTTATTGGATCGATCATGTATGCCATGATATGTACTAGGCCGGATGTATCATATGCCTTGAGTGCTACAAACCGATACCAATCAGACCCAGGAGAAGCGCATTGGACTGCGGCCAAGAATATCCTAAAGTACCTGAAAAGGAACAAGGAGAAGTTTCTGGTCAATGGTGGCAATAATGATTTGGTTTTTGAAGGTTACACTAACGCAAGCTTCCAGACTAACAGAGATACGACTCCAAGTCGTAATCAGGGTACATATTTTGCCTAAATGGAGGAGCGTTTAGTTGGAAGTGTGCCAAGCAAAGCACCACTGCAGATTCTACAATTGAAGTCGAGTACTTGGCAGCTTCGGAAGTAGCTAAGGAGGCAGTTTTGATTCGTAAGTTCATTAGCGAACTTGATGTTGTACCCTCCATCCGGGTCCAATAGACCTCTTTTCTGATAACAATGGAGCTATTACTCAGGCCAGGGAGCCAAGGGAACATCAGAAGGTCAAACATGTCAAGAGGCGATTTCATATGATAAGGGAATGGAAGTCCGAGGGTGAAATCAGAATTAGTAAGATTGGATCGGACGATAATGTAGCCAATCCACTGACTAAACCTTTGCCTCAAGTGAAGCACAACAAGCACGTTGAGATAATAGGAATTAAGCATGTTGGAGATTGGCTTTGATTTCCCTGTATATGTGTTTTAATTAAACTTGATGTCTTAATGTAAAACACTATGTTGAACCTTTCGATTTTGGAGCAATTAAACTTTCTGCAAATTTATTATCACTCCATTTCTATTTAATTGTGGTTTAGAATTAAATAACGAGTCCATTCGATTTCTGAGAATATTCAAAACAGGGTATCAAGACCATCTCTTGGATAAAGAAACACCTATTAAGTGAACATTGAATATTTCAATCGAAAATTTCCCTAATCAAGGTCATTTAAACGATGGACGATTAATGACCACTTGAGATTAGTGTGTAGTATGATTTATAGCACCATTTCTTATGCTACGAGGACATGATTGTCATAAATCATTTGCACAGGTATTTGTTTTGAATTATACCGGATCGACCTATGAGAGTACTTTAAGAGATTTAAAATCGTCATAAGTATATTTTTCATTATAGCTATCAGAACCTTTTTCCTCGACCATGAGTATTGTAAGTTCTCATGTTTGAGTACTAGTCCGTTTTGATGTTGTCAAACGTCTACCTTAAATGGGGATTATAACGGCAACACTCGGGCGACTAGGTCCTCTTAGTAAGGGAAGCTAACAATGCAAGACTGAGAATGTCCCCCTATTAACAATAGGGAATATGTCTTTATTGTTTACAAGGCCTCTCGAAGAGCGAGACTGTGAAAATGCACAGTCGTGCTCAGATGGATTTTAGAAATCATCTGCTTATTGACAGTCAAACTTTGAAATCGAGAAACACTTCTGGACATAATAAGGACGACGAAGAAACTTACCTTATAGTTCATGAAGACACATTAAGTGACATAGGAAATGGGCTATACACTAAATGCACACTTATCCGGAAGGACAAGTGGGAGATTAAAAGGAATGGTGTCCTTCCAACAAGTGTATTATTCTGATAGAGGGTTCGGAATTATTAGAAAGCTAGTTCTTCAGTGAGGTCAAGTGATTGGAATGCCTAGGTGGAGGCCGCTTCCGATCAGTATTATCGATGGGTAATTAATATTACAGCTTAATCTTGACTGAACCCTTCGGGTCGCACCTCAATCGAATAACCGATCCGAGACGACGAATCAATCCGAAGGATTAGGTGAGTCATTAGAGTATTACGAACAAAGACGTCGGATATCGAGCTTAAAGTGTCGGAACCGAGCATCACAAGTCAAGTTGAATTTAGAATTCGACGAGACGTAGAATCAAGCAAGCGACAAGTACGAGCCAAGCCGTAGAATCGCATTGGCCTAGCCATGCAAGTGCTAGACTAGGCGAGGTCCCAAACCGCATGCATGCTAGCGTGCCAAGCATCGCCAAGCACTCGCACATCGCACAACACGAGGATCGCAAGCTGCGTGCCATGCGTGTGTGTACTGTGGCTATTAAAGGTGTGCATTATGTCGTGTTGTGTCGCCGCGAGCTGTGCCTAGCAGGCCACGGTCTCCGGCTGGCCGTGGCGTGCCGTGCCACCGTGCCAGAGTAGGTGTGTCGTGTCGTGCCGCCCAAAGTCACAGGCCAGCACATGGCACAGCACGGCCCACGTGCTAGGCGGGCTCATGCCGTGCTGGCCTGGTGGGCTGTCACGCTGGGCTGACACGCTGTTGGCCTGGCGGGCTGGCTCGGTGGGCTGGCCTGGCGGGCTGGCCTGCTGCCTTTCCTTTTTTATTTAATTATTTATTTATTTATTAATAGTTTATTACTTATAATCTTATATTATTATTTTTCTAAAATAAATTAAGTTTAATATTTATGTTTTACTATTTATTATTTTTTATATTTAATATTTAAATTTATATATTTAGTTTATACTATTACTTTATAGTTTAATGTTTATAATTTATTACATTTATTTTTTTTATTATTAATTATTTATTATTATAATTTTATTTTTATTATATTAATTTACGAATTATTACTTAACGGAAAAAATGGCAAATTGGACTTTGGATGTGAATAATGCATACTTTATATTGTTATTACTTGAAAAAATTGTACAATGATAATAATAATAAAATCGTACAAGGATATAAAACAAAAATTGGATAATGATAAAAATCGTAAAATGATAATATTGATAATGATAAAAATCGTACAATATACAAAAATTGTCTATTCTTCTTCTTGAGCGATTTTCCGCATCCAACTAATCTTTGAAAAACACGCACATTTCAAGTGTTTCGGGTCTTAGACTTGTTCTTCTATCGTCTAAAACCCTCCCGGATGCGCTGAAAGCTCGTTCGGAGGCAATGGAAGAGACTTGGATACCAAGAATGTCTCGTGCCATTGCTGCCAAAGTTGGATGCTTCGTGTTTTGTTGTTTTCACCATGCAAGGAGGTCGAGGCTGTTTATCTCATCGTCGTCCATGCCTTTGGTTAAGTCGTAACTCCGGTACATTTGCGACTCCGAGACATCGCTTTGCGTTCTCCTTATTGATGAATCACCTGAAAACCTTGAAATCAAGTTAGTAGCTTGTGAAAATAAATGTTTGACCTTCTTACTTACGTTTTTGGATGGTTGGGAAGGCCCTGAGCGAGGAACGGTGCCATATTTGGCTTCATAGACTCTATATAAAGCAAAAAACTGATCCTTCACATTACTCTTATACGTTTCTACATTATCATCAAGAAGCATGCATTAAATATAAATGTCAACTAACATAAATGTATTTTCATACTTTTGCCTAGCTAAGATCTAATATGGAAGCAAAAATATAAATCAAAGGAATTTCAGTATAATATTTACGCCACTTTGTTTCCATTGCTGGAAGATACTGATCATAATCACTTTGGTGGCGATGATCAGCAAAAAGTTGGGCAAGTAAACATGCATTTGAAAGAAATTTTTGAGCACAAGGATTATAAACAGAAGAACAACAATACATCATGTTATATAATAACTGTAAAAATTGCATATATTGTTCACATTTATCCCAATCATCCTCATATAGAGCATTGTTTGGAAATTTTTGGTTGTAAAAAATTGTCAACGGATTCTTGTACAATTGCGTTGGTTAACATGTCATAGGTGGAATTCCACCTAGTTGGGCAATCTGTTTTGATTTTTATTGCCCTTATATTTTGTTGTCTTAGAAAACTCTTTCATTCTTGGTATCTCATGTTTGAGCTATTAATAGAAATAATAGCTTCTCTAATTTTGTTATAGTATGGACCCATTGCTCTAAGTCCATCCTGTACACACAAGTTAAGAACATAGCAAACACATCTAGTATGAAGTGCATCACCATCTAATATTACATCGGTCAAGTTTTGTTTGACATAATTAACAGTATATGTCATTGCGGTTGCATTGTCAAATGTCGTAGACATGATTTTATCTCGAAGGTTGTATTCATTTATTGCTTCCATTAAATGGTGAGCAATGTTAATACCGGTGTGGGGGTATTCCAGCATTTTGAAATGGATTATTCGTTTTTGTAACAACCATTGATCATCTACCCAATGGCAAGTCACACATAAATAGTAATATTTATAACCAATATCCCAAGAATCCGCAATAAAAGACACTCTACAGTTAAGGTTACTCAATTCGTCTTGTAACCGCATTTTGTACTCTAGGAAGTTTTTCATGGCTGCGGAATGAACGGTTTTCCTAGAAATTATTTTATGTTGGGGTTGTAATGCTTTGTTAATGTAAGTGTTAAATGGGTCACTTTCGAGAAGAGAAAAGGTTGTTCGGCGTGTACTATCATTTTCCCTAGTTCATCCCTATCCTTCTCATAGTTGTAGTTAAAGCCGTGTGGATGGAATTGGGAAATTTTTAGCTGGGTTGGATCACTAGCCGGTTTTGCACAATTTCTCATGTGTCTACTTAAGTGTCTCGTCCCGGATTTGGATTGTGGTGAGTATCTATGACCACATGTTTTACATTTTGCTCTTGTTTGGTCTCTACTTAGGAGGAAATAACGCCATACCTCATTTTTGCGGCTTTTGATATGTACCATCTCACTTTCGGTTAACCATTCCTCATGTGTGTTTGGGAATTGGGTGTTTTTAGAATCGAGGATTTGTTGGTTAGTAGTAGAACCGGAGGCATTACCTTGGCTAGAATAAAAATTTTGTGGGTCAAAGTAATTTTGTGGGAATTGACCGAATTGTGGAAATTGGTTTATAGCCGTTTTTTACCGTTGGCACGCGGGCCGTGTCGGGCCGGCACGCAGGCTCGTGTCGGGTTGTGCCAGAAAATTGAAAACGATGTCCGTGGCATGGCCCACGGCACGCCTGGCGACCACCGTGCCAGGTGGCGGGCCGTGCCGTGCAGTGCCGTGTCGAAGAGCATGTCGTGCCGGGCCGCACGCGGGCCAGCCCGGCCCGTGCCCACCTTTAGTGGCAATGCATGCATAGCTGTCTGTGCTTGCTAGCAAAGCAGCACCAGCCATTGTAGCATGCTGGGCATCGTATAACACAGCTCGCAATCGCAAGCTATGTGTGCCTGTGTTGTGGTTGTGCGTGCTTGCTAGCATGGCAGCACTAGCCACACGCATCGTAGCACTATCGCACAACAGCACGCATTGCAGCATCAGCCCGCATTACGTGCGTGGCCTGCTTGTTGCACGCATGCGTGTGCAAGCTGGTTGGGCAGCCTAGCCTTGGTGCTAAGCGCCAACTGGGCAGCCTTGGCAGCCAAGGCAGGCTGCCAGCCAGCCATGCGTGAGGTCAGCAATGGTCAATGGAGGGGACTGATCTTGGTGATTTTGCTTGGGGAGCAAGTGACGCTTTGGTCCCCCCCCCCCTTGGTGGTCCTCACCTACCCTTGCTCACCATGTGCCACTGGGAGCTTGTAGATGATTTTGCATTTTAATTTGTTTTTTATTAAAAGAAATTGAGGAAAAATGCAATTCTCCCACATTGATGGGAAAAGGGAGATCAAGGCTCCCTCCCCTATAAATACCAGAGTTTTGGGTTTGGAAAAGATCACTTGAGTTGAACTCAATAAGGCATCTCCTTATAAGTGAGAAAACCTTTAAGTTCGTAATACTCTACTTTTTCTTTGGTCAAGTCCCGACTAACCTTCGGGAGACCGCTCGGGTCGGGTCGAGGGTGCGAGCCGTCCGAGGCCTACGCACTTGCGAGGCTAGAGCTTCCAAGTAAGAGGTTGTAAGCGAGCAAAACACGCGTCGAGGGTAAGATCGTCTTTTCTCTTTGTCTCTCTTTTGTTGTTTGATTAGGTGACTGAATGCTTAGTTACATTAATTAGTGTGCGGGCCTTGGGCGGGTTTCTCTTCCGCGTAGTGTCGGACACTACGAAACCAAACAGTTTGATCAACATGTCCTCTTTTGTTTTGGTATTTACAATTCTATTTTATAATGAAAGTTAGATGGGATCCTAGACTAATTTTGTGAGAATGGAGTTGCGCCCATTCTTACATCGCGCTATATTTTTATTTTAAATGGTCATTTGGGACCAAAATGATTTGGTGGATTGGACAACCTCATCTATTGCTTACTCCAAATAAATTAATTAAATTAAATATAAAGAGTCAAGTGGATTGGAATTAGTTAGTGAGTATGTTGAGTTGATTGAACTATTTTGGTGTGGAGTCTTAGTTAATGAATTTATATTGAATGTTATATATTTCAATTAGTTGAGCATGCTAAGTTGGTGTGTTGTAGCTTGTATGCACTTAGCTTTGCTGATTGCGTGCTTTTGTGTGTTTTCTTTTGGTCATGGCCTTCGCCTTTCAATGACCTTGTGATGATCCAATTACACTTGTATTGTTGGGGAGCAGTATTGCACAGGTTAGCTTGATGATGTGAAGTTTGGGGATTGGCAACGCATTGTCAAGGGATTAGTGTGATTGAGAGTATTCGTTCCTTGTGTTGAACTAATTTATGTTTTACTATTTCATTTATGATTTGGGTTTTGAATATTAATTTGGTTTTAAATAAGGGCCTTATATGGTTCTAGTTTGTAAGATTTGACTTATTGGTTTTCTAAACTTTTATATTTTAAAGACTTAAGTTTGGTTTTTCCGCTGCGATACTTTGATAAAGCCTGGAGGTAACATGTCAAAAGTTCTCCTCTATTTTATTTTAAGTAAGTGGTTTGGAAAAGGGAGAATTATTGGGGTGTTTCATGACCGGATTGAGGAAGGTGGTGACCGAACTGAGGGAGGTGGTGACGAAGGTGGTGAGGGAGAAAAGGGGGGAAATTTGGAGAACTAGGGTTGCCGCACGAAGGTCAGATTAGAGTGAAAGGGAAAAGAGGGAAACTTATTTAGGGTTTTGGTATATATATGTAGGGGAAATGGGCTTAATATTTGGGCTGAAAATATTTCGGTTTGGATTTTCGGTTTTAGATTTTTGGAAGCCCCAAACCGAAACCGAACAGAAATCCATATTTTAGCAAAAACTCAAACCGATCTAAACCGAAAATTGAAAAAAACCGAACTGTTAATTCGGTTCGGTTTGGGTTGATTTTCGATTTTATTATCAGATTACTTTCACCCCTAAGGTTTATCACTAACATGGCTGGAAAGACAAAAGTGTTTTCCCCTCTTCTTTTTACAAAAGGAGAAGAGTTTATGTGGGAGCCAGAACACCAAGAAGCCTTCAAGCAGATCATGAAGAAACTGGCTACTCCACCTGTGTTAATTCCTTCAAAGCAGAATGGAAAGCCATTGAGATTATATCTTTTCAGCTACCAAGGATTCTATTGCAAGCATGTTAACCCAAGAAAATGAACAGGGTCATGGACAAGTAATCTTTTACTTAAGTAGGATCTTACATGATACTGAAACTAGATATACCAATGTAGAGAAGTGGTGTTTGTGTTTGCATGATGCTTCCATCAAGCTTAATCATTACTTCATGGCCTTTCCAATGGAGATTATCTCATCAACAAATCTACTCAAATACCTATTGAATCATCCTTTCATCAAAAGAAGATTGTGCCAATGCAGTACGCATTTGTTACAGTTTGAGCTGACTTATTGATGAGTCTATTTTTATTACTAATAAAAATATATTTTTATTTCCCATCCCAAGGTCATATTTATGCTTATTTAAGCTCCGCGAAGCTATTTTTATTACTAATATTCGTTTTCTGTGTTTTTGTAGGGTTGATATTATTTTGTAGGAATTTGTAGATTTATGACAATTCCTGAGCTTATTGAGCCATTACGAAGACATTGGAGTCGGATCGTATTTTATGATCTGTATATTTAAAGCCCAAGATCGAGTTAAAGGGATTTGGTTCGGTGAATAAGGGCTCGATTTTAGTGAAGGAGTCCATGTTTAACAAATAATATACAACCAAACAAGTTAAGGATTGGGCCAAACTTGCTGACCCAATCCCAAGAGAGCAGCCCGAGGCAAAACATGAATTCTGTATTGTTGGGCGTGGTTTTTGGCAGGCCCGATCGGGCAGACTAATGGCCCGACCAGGCGAGTGTAGAGTTAAGCTAGTTGGGACTTGTAGAAATATACCCAAAGTCCTTATTTGCTGGCGTCAGTCATCAGATAGCTATATAGCAGTAGTTTAATTTATTAGCTTTCATTTTAGCAGCTTTATTTTATTCTTGAGATTAGTGTATGCACTTTTGCAGCTTTTTCATATCTATAGATAATGATTTTCTTTGTTAGACTTTAGTTAGGAATCTTTGGATTATTAGTTTAGTTTTTACGCAGCAAATTTATTAGTGGAAGACTTCTTTAGTTTTGGAATTATTTTGGATTACTGTAGTTTTAGTTTTCATGCTTTTATACCATTATGGTTTTTCACGCTTTGATCGGATGATAGCTTTATTAGCTTTATTAAGTTTGTTTTATCTAATGTCTCATTATTATTTTTAATTTTGCGGTGCGCTTTTTTTCTTAGTAGGTAACTTTTAGAATACGTCTTATTTTTCTTGATTAAATGGGTGGAATAGCGATTCTAATGCCAAAAATATTCACACTCTTTAGTAGCTTTTCAATGGCATCTCTTGCATTACCCGACATGAGTGGTTTCATTGCGGAATTAATAGTATTTTTTGGACTAATTACCAGCCAAAAATATCTTTTAATACCAAAAATACTAATTACTTTTGGAATGGCAATTGGAATCATATTAAATCCTATTTATTCATTATCTATGTCACGTCAAATGTTCAGTGGATATAAATTATTTAACATTTCCAGCTCTTTTGTTTTGATTTTGGGCCACAAGAGTTGTTTGTTTCAACTGCTATCTTTTTACCAGTAATAGGTATTGGGATTTACCCGAATTTCGTTCTCTTACTATCAGTTGAAAAAGTAGAAGCTATTTTATCCAATTATTTTTATAGATAGATTTCCTTTCATTTAATGAAATGAAAAAAGCAGTCCTCTTTACATAAGACGAAGCAAGACAAAATTAGAATTCTAATCAATCATTTTTGATGTTTGTAAGAACAATTTAAATAGTTAGTTGCTTTAATTAGTAAGTTATAATTATGTGTGAGTAGTTTAATACTAGGGTTCTTAGGGATCCATGATTAATATGAAGGATGATTTATTATTGTTGGTTATTGGTGCTTTGAATTAATTTCCTATTGATTGTTATAATGCTATGCAATTATATTTGCGCAGGTTTGATTGTATGAGTCATGCAATATTGATTCGAGATTCGACATATGAGAATTAATATTAAGGCCTAGTTTCAATAGGTGGATTTAATTTATAAATGGTTAAGTCAAGATTCGAGAGATGCAATTTAATACCACTAAATTAATTATGTTATTGTAATACGTAGCGAAAACCCTTTATAATCTAGTTAATTTATACATTGATAATTGATTGTTATGTATTATCCCGGAGTATTAATTAAAAAGGAACCTGTGACCGTAGACCTTTTATTATTGATTGTTCTCTTAGTTTAATTATTGTCATAGTATAATTCTAACAATTCTTACTTGTTCCCTGATAATTTAGATAATAATAATAACAATTCTAACAATTAATTAGAACGCTGTTTCCCTGTGGATTTGACCCTACTTCCCTATTTGCTTTACTTAGTGGACTTAGGTAATTCTTTTGATTAGGTGATACGACTATAACATGTCACTTATGTACTCTAAAAGGCTGTAAAAGGGAAAGCGCTGGTAGATTTCTTGGCTAATCATCCACCTATGGAAAATGTTGTAATACAAGAGGAGAAACCATGGGTTATGTTCTTTGATGGATCAAGCAGGAGAGAGTCAGCTGGGGCTGGAATAAAAATTTATTTACCTTCTGGTGTAGTGACTAAGAGGGCGATCACTTTCTCAACTCAGTGCACTAACAATAGGGCAGAGTTCGAAGCTTTAGTAATTGGTTTGAGGACTCTCATGGATATGGGTGTTACAAGAGTTAAGGTGCTAGGTGATTCTCAATGGGTTAATGGATGATAGCCCAAGTAAACAAAGAATACAAAGGAATTTCACCCTTGACGATGACCTTTACATCTATTTTTCAAGAGTTAATTAATGTTTTTGAATTTTATCCAAATTTCCCATGTTTCAAGAGAGGGAAATAAAGAAGCTGACTTTTTGGTACAACAAGTATCATTACCCGATTGTGAAGGTTTTGATGAATCAGTTATTCACATAAGAACATACAAGCTCAAACCTTTGGATGAAAAGATGAAGGCATAGGTGCACAAGTACACTATCCTTAAAAAGGATATGAATTGGAGAAAAGAGGTTAAGGAATACTTGGATAACCCTTCAAGAGGGAAGGTGCCAGCTAAAGTTAGATTAGCAGCTACAAATTAATTTCTCATGGGAAGTAAGCTATATAGTAAAGATCCTCAAGGCCTATTACAGAGGTGTGTTAGTACAAAGAAAGTGCTAACCATTTGGCTGAAGTACATCATGGTATATGTGGGTCACATCATACTGGGATCAAGATGAGATGGGTAATTTATCATATGGGGTTTTATAGGCCTTTTGTTAGAGAAGATTGTTTACAATATGCAAAAGGTTGCAAGCAATGCCAACTCTTTAGACCAATAAATAGGGCACCAACAATATAGTTGCACCCTAAAATCAAGCCTTGTCCTTTTAGAGGTTGGCAATGGATGCAATTGGGCCCATTAAACCTCCCTCATCAACTCACCATGAATATATCTTGATAGCTATAGATTATTTCACAAAGTGGATTGAAGTCTAGGCTTTTAAAAGTTTAAATACAAGGGCAGTAATTCTATTATTGGAAGAGAAGATCTTTACAAGATATGGGATTCCTGAATACATAACAGTGGATCAAGCAATCATGTTCACAGGACATGAGTTCAATTCCTATCTCAAGGAGTTTGAAATTGAAAAGATTCAATCTACCTCTTACTTCGCCCAAGCCAATGGACATGCTGAAGCCACTAATAAAATAATCTCTAAAGGGATTGCTAAAATGGTGGATGAGAATCCTAAGAATTAGCACGTTCTACACTATGCTACTTGGGATTATAGAACATCAAAGAGAGATGCAATCGGAACTACTTCATACCAGTTAGTGTATGGACATGAGCCAGTTATACCAGCAGAGTTGATCGCTAAGTCTGCCAGAATAGCCAAGCAAATGGACATAAGTCATGAAGATTATCAACAATCTATGTCTATTGAGCGGATGGATATCGAAGGCGAAAGGCTTTACGCGCTAGCAAAGATTAAAGCACAGAAAAGACAAGTAGCAAAGTCTTATAATAAAAAGGAGAAGCACAAAATCTTTTTAGAAGGAGACTTAGTATGGAAGATGAAACTTTCTGAACATGACTACAAGGATCACATTTTTGGTAAATGGTCTTCTAAATGGGAAGGTCCATTCAGAGTTCATAAAGTCATGTCTTGGAATGCCTACTTGCTACAAGAGTAAGATGGGGATATATTCCCAAAAGCGCTTAATGGAAAGTTTTTGAAACAGTTGAACCTAAGTATTTAGGAACAACATAAAGTTTTACAACAAAAGCATCCATCATCGGAGGCTTTTGACAAATGAAACTTAAAAATGTATTGATTACAAATGAAGCGATCTCTCAACTACTTCCTTGCATTTAAACTCATCTAACAGAGTCTTGCGCTTGTTCATAAGAGCCACTTGATTGTCATGACGATCAAACTGAGATAAGAAATCGTGTACCAATGAAGCACTCTTAGATATTTGGCGCTTCATTTTCTTCTTTTCGTTTCGCCGCTTAGAAAGTTTTCTCTCTACTAAACCTCTCCTGGCCTGAAGCTTCTTTTCCTCTTCTGTTATTTCATCAATCTCAGCCCGTAGATGGTCCATCTTCAAATCTAACTCATGGTCCTTCTTTCTCAAAAGGTCTCGTTGTTGGAAGATCTAGGACACTTGCTAGGAGATCTCTAAAACATCAAGGGAGTAAAAGATGATCTTGCTCAAGCTAGCTCAGCGGCACAAGCTTGACGAGCAATAAACAAGCCTTCCCAGCTAACAGGGTCATTAGCTCCTAGAAGACGAACCTGGGCCATCATTTGCAAAGACAATTTGATTTGCATGCTTAGTGAAGTCTACAATTCTAGTCTTTCACAAAGAGAAATAACTTCTTCAAGGAGCTTAACCTCTTGAGATACAGACACTGGGGCTAACCAATAACAAGTGTTAATCAAGATGAAAGTTCAATAAGTATTATAATTCATAAAATTAGAATGCTTACTTTCATGCAATGCTTGATCTTTGGAGGCATTGCTAATTCCAATCTCCTAATCATAATTTCCCGTTATTGAAGTACACCAAAGCATGTTAGATACAAAAGCAAAGAAGTATAAAGAAGATTTGAACATCTTCACTCACCAAAGTCCGAAGATTTGTCCTTTTCCACATGAACCTTTTCACAAAGACTTGAGTCTATGGCATTAGCTGTTTCATGGGTAGTATGAGGTTTAGGATCCCTAGCTTCTTGTTCAGCTTTATGATCATCTAGAACATCTACTATTGTTTCGAACAACTACAAGTTTGTTGATGATCCGTTTCAAGCGATGGTTTCTGTTTGGGGGATTTTTCTCGCCACGTGGACCAGTCAGCACCTGCCACGTGTTAGCCACGTGGACCATTCAGGGGCTGCCACGTGTCAAGATCTAAGAGGTCCAGCATGGATCACCCATGTCACGCCACGTGGCACCTAGATTTCTAACCTAGAGAACGGCCGCCGAGGCCCGAATCTCGAGGCAAGCCCAATCAGTCCTAGGTTTACCATTTAACCTAGTATTAGGCACGTATTTTGAGGCTATAAATACAATAATTAGCCTTCATTAAACGGATTCAGAATTAATTAATCATCTCACCAAGAGAAGCCAAAACACACGTGCATACCAATTGCTAGGCCAGACTTAGCATTAATTGCACACCTTGATCACTCCTCCCCCTAGAGGAACCAGATCACCTTTACTTTTCCGCACTCTTTACTCCACATATAAGTACTAACTTGATCGTCGGAGGTGGAGCTCCCACCACCCGGAGTCTCCGTTGTTTTACAGGTACAGGCGCACGGATCCAGTCCCGGAATTGTAACTCTCCCGCAAGACATCAAAAAACCCCAAAACATTTTGGCACCGTCTGTAGGGAGAGTACTTTCGAGATGGAATCAAAGTCTGTACCGATTCTAAGCGAGAAGCGTCCCATGGACGACCCCCTGGTTCAGACGGACCAGGATACTGACAATGAGATTGAAGTCGAGACTCATACGGCCTCTGACGGGACCTTAAGAGCTCGACGCACCCGTCCCACTTAAAGGAGGGAACGGGAGGACTGCCTGGCTTGATTTAGTAAACCAGCCGGCCAACCGCTTGATCATCAACAGGTGGCTGAGGGATCTGCCCCCATCATTAGAAACGAACTCATGACCTTGATGAATAGTTTCAAGGGGGAGATCTAGGAGCTTATCAACAAAAGGACGACCGTTCCACCAAAGGAACAGTCGGCTAGAAGACCCTCCTAATCTGGGAGGAAGAAGCTTGTTAAGGATCGGGAGGCGACTCCTTACCCTAGGCCTAGGGAGAGGGAGGCACCAGTGATCGACCTAACTAAGTACCACTTTCCCTCACCAGGGAACAGAAAGCCCATCCGTCATGTTCAGCCGGACGGGTAAAAGAGAACATACTCTGATGATTGAATGTTGCTTGAGTAGAAGAAGAATGATCGACTATCAGAGTCGGCCTCTACGTCTGATTTTCAAGACAACCTACATAATACTTCCCTGAGGTATTCAAAATCAAATTATGAGATCCAGACGCCCGGAGCCTCCTCTCGTTCTGGTTCCCAGAAGCATCAGGCGGGCTCGTATGTGCCTCCTCAACCATACGTCCCGCAGTCCCAATATTTCATGCAGCCTACTCTTTTTGGAGGACAGGCGGCAAGGAATGTCCAGCCTTTGGACTGGCAACTTAGGTTGCTCAAACTTGGAGAACAACCATCAGCCTTCTCTAAGGAAATAATAAAGGCCGCCCAGCCGGCCAAAGTAAAAAATGTGTTGGTAGGGGCATATGATGGCACTACCAACCTAGAAGATCACATGATGGCATACACCAACCTTATGTACCTCCAAGGGTTGGATGACGCCACATGGTGCAAGTGTTTCCCGGCCACATTGAAGGGCATCACCGAGCAATGGTTTGGCAACTTGCCGACCGGGTGTATTAACAATTTCAAGACCCTCGCCTACTTGTTCACATCAAACTTCGCAATGAACATTCCTGCTAAGAAGACCACCCTTGATCTGGGGGGCATACGATAGGGAGAGAAGGAGGGACCACCTGATGAAGTAGCTTATACAGACTTTTTCAAAGGTCTGAAGGACGGGTCGAACTTCAAATTCAACCTCGTCAGAAAGAGGGTGACCACCCTCCAAGAAGCAATGATGGAGGTGGACGCCTACATTCAGGCGACTGACCTCTGTAATGTTGGAAAACAGTCGGACCATAAAAAGTCTGACAAAAGAGAGAGCCGGCCAAAGCAGTCGACTAATAAAGAAGAGAAAAAGAGAAAAGAAGTTTGGGCGGCCGACTCCTCTGAACAGCCGTCCCAGAAGAAGAAGAAGGAGTTTAAACCATACTCCCCCAAGTATGAGTTTAACAAGGATAGCTATGCCATCCTAAAGGAAATCAAGGACCGACTCTCAATTGAGAAGCCGGCCGCCATGAAGAGTTTCGTCAACAATCGGAACACAGATTAAATATTGCTATTACCATGAGGACATTGGTCATGACACCAATGAATGCATCAGTCTCAAGCGCCTCTTCGACCGCCTAGTAGACAAAGGAGATCTCAACACCTATGTCAAGAAATCAAAGGGTACCCAGCACCCCAAACAGAAACAGGCGGATCGGAAGAAGGCGACACCTGCTGAAACCTCCGATACGGACGAAGCGCTAGTCTATACAATAGCAGGCGGCTTCGCAGGAGGAGGCCCAACTATCCGGGGCAACAAAGACAACATCAGGCGTCTAGATGTTAACTCCGTCGACCAGGGACGGACCTCCAAAAGTTCATTTCCCAAAGTTGTTATCACTGAGGAAGACTATGGGGGAATCAGGGGGCCGCATGACGACCCCATTGTAATTGAATGCAAGGTGGCCAACCAGAGAGTTGGTCGGATTCTCATACATATTGGGAGCTCATCTGACCTCATCAGCAACAAGTGATTGGCAAAGCTCAAGTACAAGCCCGACAACATACACCCGGTCTCCCATCCCTTAGTGGGATTTGGAGGAGGAGTCGTACACCCAGTTGGACGGGTGGATCTGCCTATCCGCCTGGGTGAGAAAGGAGAGGGCCGTCACATGGTGGTCCGGTTCTTGGTGGTTGAAGAACTGTCGGCCTACAACATGATCTTAGGATGACCCACCCTGAATAATTCAAAAGCTGTCATCATTCCCTCGCTCATGCTTCTTAAGTTTGAGAGGGATAACGAAACCGTCGGCTCCCTAAGGGGAGACCAAAAGATGGCCAGGGAGTGTTATCTCTCTGATATCGAATCCACTGTGGTGGAATCCGGCCCCAGTGGAGAGATTACGGACCTTGAGCAAGTCAAGGGAGCCGAGCCTGCCCCAATAGCAGCCGGCAAGAAAAGAAAGGCCACCCATCTGGAGGCCGAGAGAAAAGAAAAACAATAACAATCATTGGTCGAGGAGCGGTCAGATGAGTTCCGCCCTCATTCGGCTGGTGAACATGTAGACATCGTCCTGGACGACTCTCTCCCTGAGAGAATTGTTAAGGTTGGGACGACTGCTTTTGTTGAGCTTGGTGCTGAACTACACCAACTACTAAGAGAATTTAAAGATGTATTTGAATTTGAAGTTCATGAGATGCCAAGCATAAGCTCGGACCTGGCCGTACATAAGTTTGTGGATCCCAAAAAGAAGCCGGTCAGGCAAAAAAAGAGGAACCATGGTGAAGAGCGAAGCCAGGTGGCAGCCACTGAGGTTAAGAAATTGCTAGACGCAGGTTTCATTCGACATTGCTACTTCCCGGACTGGGTAGCGAATGTAGTACTTGTCAAAATGTCGAATGGGACCTGGCGCATGTGTGTAGACTACACAGACTTAAACAAGGCGCGTCCCAAAGATATAGTTACCCGCTCCCAAAGATTGACCACCTGGTCGACTCTACAGTCGGCCATGCCTTGATGAGCTTCATGGACGCCTACTCAAGCTTCCATAAGATACCCCTGTGGAAGAAAGATCAAGAGAAGACGGCCTTCGTCGCAGATCAGGGGTTGTTTTGCTATACTGTCATGCCGTTCAGACTAAAGAATACGCCTGCAACCTTCCAAAGAATGATAAATACAGTCTTCTTCAACCAAATTGGAAGGAATGTGGAGGCGTACATAGATGATATGATTGTTAAATCTAAACTCCGGACGGACCACCTAGCTGACCTCCGAGAAACATTCACCACACTCAGGTGGTACCAAGTCATGCTCAATCCCAAGAAATGTGTTTTTGGTGTTGAGTCTGGGAAGTTCCTCGGATTTCTAAGCAATCAAAGAGGGAGAGGCTAACCCGGAGACGAAGGTACAGGCGGTCATAGACATGCAGTCGCCCCGCACTGTCCGAGAAGTTCAAAGGCTTACGGGTTGCCTGGCGGCATTGGGGAGATTCCTCAGCCGGTCGGGCGACAAGTGTCTTTACTATTTTCAAGCTATCAAGAAGAAGACCATGTTTAAATGGGGTCGGATGCAGAGGCGGCCTTCCAGAAATTGAAACAACATTTGCACTCCTTGCCAAGGTTGGTCAGCCCCCTACCCAAGGAAGTGTTATTCATGTATTTAGCAGTCTCTGACCATGCTCTTAGTGCCGTCCTCCTTGCTGAAAGGGACGGCTGCCAGCTCCCGGTCTACTTCATCAGTCATGTCCTAAAGAACGCTGAGTTACGGTTCCCTATGGTGGAGAATTTTGGCCTTGCCCTCTTCATGGCAGTTAAAAAATTGAAGCCTTATTTTCTGGCACATCCGATGTTTGTTTACACTGACCAACCAATCAAGCGAGCACTGACAACCATGGAGTCGTTAGGCCGGATGATCAAATGGGCCATCGAGATCCAAAGTCTAGAGATCACTTTTGAGCCAAGGAAAGCAGTGAAGGGGCAAGCATTCGCTGGCTTCATAGTAGAACTAACTAGGCCGACTGATCTAAAGAACTTTAAGCAAGTCTAGAAAGACTATGTGGACGGGAGCTCTACAATGAACGGTTGTGGAGCAGGTGTCATATGTCAGTCTCCTGAAGGGGACAGGTACGAGTACGCCCTACGGTTTAAGTTCCAAGCCTCGAACAATGAGGCGGAATATGAAGCCCTTTTGGCTGGCATCTGCATGTGCAAGGTGGCCGGGGTAAGAAAGATAGCCGCCTGTTCTGACTCACAACTGATCGTAAGCCAATTCCATGGTGACTATGAAGCCACACATTCGGAAATGATCAAGTACCTTCAAGCGGTAAAGCAGGATGCCGGGACACTTGAAGAATTTCACCTAAATCAAGTGCCCAGGTCCGAGAATAACTAGACGGACGCCCTCTCTAAACTGGCATCATCAGCTTCCTGTGACACACCTAGGACGGTTTTCTGGGAAGTAATGGAGAAACGAAGCATCGAGGAGGACCCTATTGAGATCCTAGACAGAAGCTCCACCTGGATGGATGACATCCGGTCATACCTAATAGACGGCACCCTGCCGGCTACTCACTTAGAGGCGGTCCTACTAAATAAACGGGCGTCCAACTTTGAAATGCATAAAGGGGAACTCTTCAAAAAGGGCTATCTCCAACCTCTCTTCAAATGTGTCACCCCGGAGAAGGGGCGAGAGATCTTAGAGGACTTGCACTCGGGATACTGCGCCTCCCACGTAGACGATATGTCCCTAGCTCGTAGAACCAGGTGGCAGGGATATTTCTTGCCAACCCTGGAAGCAGACACTATGGAGATGGTGAAAAAATGCGACAAGTGTCAAAAATTTGGCAAGCTAATCCATCGCTCGGCCACTGATCTTACCGCCATACATAGCCCCTTACCATTCGCCAAGTGGGGCATGGACGTCTTGGGTCCATATACACCAGCAACAGGCGGCCGGAGATACATCCTGGTAGCAGTCAACTACATTACCAAATGGGTGGAGGCCGAGGTTGTCAAAGGTATCAAGACCAAGGACGTTATCTCATTCATTTGGAGGAACATCATTACACGGTTTGGGGTGCCTATGTCAATGGTCTTTGATAATGGTCCTCAGTTCGAGACGCCTGTTCTCAAGAACTGGTTGGGGGATCAAGGAATTGCATACAACTTTGCATCAGTTGGCCGACCCCAAGCAAATGGTCAGGTAGAAGCATTCAACAAGATTATCTCTAACGGTATCAAGAAAAATATTGAAAAAGCAGGCAGCTTATGGGCAGACGAACTTCCACATGTTCTCTAGGCCATAAGGACGACTGAAAAAGGGGCGACTGGGGAAACCCCATTCCTCCTGACCTATGGGGCAGAAGCTGTTCTACCCATTGAGCATTATGAGCTGACTCTTCGTGTCATGTTGTATGACGAGGCAGCCAATTGGGAATCCATGCGCCTAGCATTGGACTCACTCCCCGAGCGTAGGGGCAACACAGCCCTACATCATGAGATCTACTGTCTGAGAATGACAAGAGCTTATAACAAGAAAGTACACAGGCGTCCACTGAAAGAGTGGACTTTGTACTACGGGAAATGGAAGCAGTCGGTAGGGCTAATGAGTTGGGAAAGCTAACTCCCAACTGGGAAGGACCTTACCGGATCTGTGAAGAGGTTAGAGACGACACCTATTGCCTGGAAACACTAGACGGCCGGCTCCTACCTAGAACATGGAATGTAGGCTTCTACCTAGAACATGGAATGTAGATAATTTGAAGAAGTATTGCTTCTGAACGATGTAATTGTACAAGGGTTAATAATAAAACATGCAATTATTTTCAATTCTTTGTGGTCAGTAGAGGGGCTTGCCGCCCGTACATTTATAGGCGGCTACTCTCAAAAGTGTATTATACTCCATTAGAGGGGCATGCCGCCTGTACATTTGCAGTCGGCTACTTTCCAATGTGTTATTTCTTATTAAGACCCGTCTGAACCTAAAACAGACGGCTACTCTCCTATACTCCCAAGATTAAGATAACTTAGCATCTACGTTCACCATGAACCAAACTAGGCCAATGGCCGGATGATCAACCCAGGCGCCAGGCCGACTGATCCTCTCTTAAAATTAAACTAATACGACATGTCCGAACATCATAGTACGCGTCCGACGACATCCCTTCGGATGAGATTCGTCACATAGAGCAGCTCCCTTTTGGGTGGAATAATGCTCTATAAACTAAACACACGGCCCCTAAACGACTGTCCCCAAGGACAACCACGTAGCCGTTTACAATTGAGACAAGGATAACTCTACCACTAACCGAGCCAGTGGTAGCAGTTGAAATCTGAGTCGGATGACCGCCTGTCATTACTGGGGATAAATGCAGGCGGTACCACTTGAGTTAATAGCCAAAAAACATTAGCAAATCAAGGGGACAAGCCGGCCTCCACCACTTGGTACCTCTACTACTCAAGCTGGAGTAACGGAGACTGAGTAAACTCCAATGTTAACTCATAGTCACTCTCTCAAACTTAGTATGGAACCTAAAAGGTATGAGTAGACCGCCTGTTTTCTAGCAAACAGAGGTACTCAAACCACTATTCCTACTAGGTTAACAACCTTTGAGTTAATAGCCAAGAAAAACTAAGCGAATCAAGGGGACCAGCCGGCCTCCGCCGCCGGTTTTCCTTACTACTCAAACCAAAGTGGCGGTGATTGACTAACCTCAAGGTTAACCAGTCGCCCTCCCTACTACGGAACCTAAGAGGTATGAGAGGTCCGCTTGTTTTTTGGCAAACAGGGGCCCTCAACCACTATTCTTACTAGATCTGACAGAAGTAACCGCCTTTAACCAATACAGGCGTAGCTACTCTAACCAGGCGTCCCGTTTACTGACGGCCTGTTTCCTCCAAACTTGGATAACAATTAAAGAAAAAATAGGGGCCCAACCACCTAGGTAGCGCCCTGATAAAAACAACTCCAGGCCTACTAAAATAGGGCGACTGCTCCTCAACTAGGCGGCCACTCACAATGGACCGAGTCAAACGCTTGCTACCATTGGGCAACCTGAACTACGCCTACCACGACCATTGCTCAAAACCCACAAGACAGCCGCTTGTGCCCAAGTGCGACCAACAGGCGGCCTGGGTAATGTTCCTAAAATAATCCAAGTCTGGAAAGTCTGCTATCCCAAGATTTTAAGGGAAGCCGACTGAACTCATGACCGACTGACTGTTTGAGAACCAATCAGTCGGCTAGGGGCAACAATATCAGTCGGTTGCGATTGCGACACCCACTAAGATGTCTTCTATACTTAGCAACATTCATACATTCAAATGGCAAAATTTTAAGCGAAAGGGAAGAAGACTAGCAAAAACAGTCGGTATGGTAAACAAGTGGCTATTGAAGACATTCTATACTTGGTAAAAAGATTTGGCAAGTTGAAATGATAAAATATTGATGGACAAGACGACCAAACAGTCGTCACATTCAAATATAAACAGCCGGCCACAGAGACCGGCAAAAATATTCATAGACCCCGACCCCTTGGTCGAGTAAAAAGATACAAGAACAAACGGCTCGCAGGCCGAAGAAGAGTTGAAAAAATAAATAGCTTAATAATTGGAGAGAGGGGTTTCACTAATGACGGCCGCCTGCTCCTCTAGCACATTCCCTTGTTGAGGCTCGTTAGGAGGCAGCTGCTCTTGATTGGCACCCGCCTCTTCTTTCTCGGCCTCCCTCTTATCGGCATCCTCCTCCTCGTCCTCATCCTGACCTTCAGAAGAGCCATCCGTCTCATCCTCCCGTTCCTCCTCATTGAGCGCCTGGTTCATACTATTCTTGTTATATTGCTCAGTACATGCATCGAACTGGTTTTCCCATTGAGCATAGTCCGAGTCTGGGAAGAGGGCTGTCCAGGTCATCTTCATAATGGCAGCAGAGTCCTCCATCATATCCTGGGCCAGGGCCATCTTCTCGGACTCAGCCTTAGCGCTGAGTTGTTGGGTCAAGGCCGCCTCCTGGCTTGACAGGCGCTCCTTGAGCTTCTGGTTTGACTTTTTAAGCTCTTCGGCCGCATTTTGCATGCTTTAGCGGCTGCAACAGGGTTTGAAGGTCCTTAACCGCCTTCTCCAGCTCCAAGTTTTTCTTCTTGGCCGCCTCCAATTCGGCTTTGACCTGCAAGGTGGCAGTCGCCTGATATTACAGAATGTCAGTTGTCAAAATCTCATTTTGGGCAATCTGAAACATTGCCCGGTCACAATCAGAGGCAGCCATGGCCTTCGCAGCCTTTACCTCCTTGTTCTTTTCGTTGATGGGGCGGCGGAGACCATGAACACGAAGCAAGGCCTGTGAATCAACAAAACCGGCGTCAAAATTGCTAAAGAAACAGGCGGCACTTAGATGCCAATGTTGCTCAATGTCGAAGGAAATTCATCAAGTCTACCTCGGAGAGTAGACCTATGATAGAGTCCAAGTCAAGGGTGCCGACTCCCCTGACTGATTCCCTCATCTGAGGGAATGGCCTTGACCATAGACTTGGCCATCTGGACCAAGTCCGGCCGCCTGCAATAAGAAGTATGGAAAATTTATCAGATAAGAGGGAAGCAACAGGCCGCCTGACCTATGAATGTTTAAATTGACAGGGTAATCCAAGAAATTAGTTATACCTCTTGGAGGTCGGGTGTCCCTAGGGACGGCTGTTTGTTTCGCCCCACTTTAGGGGGTCCGCGCCTGTTTATCAGACGACTATTTCCTAGAAGAACCAGGCGTATTCCTTGTCGTCTTCTTTCGAACCTTGGGGTTCGGTTGCTCGGAGGGAGATGGTCTAAGTGCCCCACCCTACAACAAGAAGTCAAGACCATTTTTTTTAAAAAAAAAGAGAAGAAAAGTAATGCAAAGAGCATGACCAAGTTTTGAAGGCTCACCATGGACGTCTCCTTTGAGGGAGAGTCGGTAGAAGGCCACTTCTTGCTAATTATAGCTGCGCGAAGAAGGGCGGTTGCCTTCTAGGAAGCAGAGATCTTGTCCATGGCTTTGTCTGCAAAGGAATCTTAGAGTTAGTAGAAATTCAAACAAAACAAGAATGTAAGAACATAAAAGGGGTCGACTACCTCTAGGGGTCCGTTCACTAAGGCCACAGGCGGCCAAGAAATACTTGTCATACATCCAATTAAATTTGGGTATCCAGTTTAAGGGGATTAACTCTCGTAACCCTGTAGCAGAGTTGGCTCTGATCTCTACTTTGAAGATACCATGATCAAGGATCTCCGCCTTGGCTCTACGAGGAACAGGCGGTAGGCTAGAGCCGCCTGCGAGGAGAGGCGGATCCCTGTTCCACCTATTGTACCTCTTGTTGAGAAGTTTGTCGGGGCTATAAACAATGAAGAAGGTGTTCCTCCAGTTCGTTCCACTTGTTCTCCTTCCCCCTTATCATCAAGTAGCCCTTATGGCTAGAAATTTGGTACCAGCCGGTACCGCTTGCTTTTGGGGTCCGGCTCAGATAGTTTATTTGGGCGAACGCTACAAAATTTGGTTCAACCCCATACATTTCGCAGCCGGCCATAAAGCCCAGAATGTTGGACCATGAGTTTGGGGCCAACTTCCAGAGCCCCACCAAGTACCCATCCAGGATTTGTTGAACATCCGGATACAAAGGGAATCTTAACCCAGCCTGAATGGCTACCTCATAGCAGCCAAAGAAGGCGTCCCCATAGCTGGTCCCCTCAGGCGAGACTACTGTATCCTTAGCATCCGACACCGATAGAAAGTAATCAGGACCCATTACATGGTCCGCCTGAAAGGTCCCTAACCTCTCGGCCATGGCCTTAATTCAGCCTTTTGGGACATGAAAATAGTAGGGAGTGTTCGATTCCCTATGAGAAGCAGAAGGCTCATCCCAGCTGACTCCCTTTTCAACCGCATGAAATGCTCTTGCCTCATGAAGACGAGAATGCCTCTCTTCTGAGTCTAGAGACTGCCGGCTGGATGAGCTTGACTTAGAGTCACTAGAGCTCTCAGAAGAGGCCGACTCCTCTTTCTCAGAAAGGGCCGGATCTAGTCCGGACATATCAACAATCATAGGAGTGGCCCCCTGAACCTCCTCCGATTCTCCAAAAATTGAATCACTCGGAGTGCTTGGGGGACCAGGCGGCTGGTCCGAGAGCTCGCTCATCTGAACATAATATGAGGAGCCGTTTGAATTTGTATATCTGGCCGTCCTTTTTGTTCTGGGCATAGTGTCCTACACAGACACAAAGATAGCTGGACTTGGAGCACATGGCAGAGATTGGTCCAAAAAGGGGCAGGCGGCACTCCTGGTCCTAGATTCAGCCGTTCCCAATGACTGACTAATCACTAACCTAGGTCGTGCCAGGTGCTTTTGGGATACCATATCTTCAAAAGAAAAATGCAAAGAAATGAAAAAGAGCAAGAGCAGACGGTTACCTGAAGTTTGTTTTCTGAGAATAGAAGATGGAAGTCTGAAGCAGCCGGTCACCACAAACAGTTGGGTAGCGAAAACAGTCGGTTGATTATCAGTCGTCCAGAAGTCTCAGAGCACAAGTTCAGGGTTCCGAGTTCTCTTGCAAAGTTCACAAAATGTGAACTATACCTTGGTCAACATGCCCTTATATAGGGTTATTTGAGAATTTGAAGGGTCACACCCCAAATTCGAAAATAGGCGGGAAAAACAGACGACCTATCACAGGCCGACACCCGTCACAGGCCGTCGCCCAGCCACGGGCCGACACTTGTCACAGGCATCACGTGACAAGTCACGTGACCCCTGTGAGGGGCAAATGTTTGGGGGATTTTTCCCCGCCACATGGACCAGTCAGCACCTGCCACGTGTTAGCCACGTGGACCATTCAGGGGCTTCCACGTGTCAAGCTCTAAGAGGTCCAACATGGATCACCCATGTCACGCCACGTGGCATTTAGATTGCTAACCTAGAGAACGGTCGCCGAGGCCCAAATCTCGAGGCAAGCCCAATCAGTCCTAGGTTTACCATTTAACCTAGTATTGGGCACGTATTTCAAGGATATAAATACAGTAATTAGCCTTCATTAAACGGATTCAAAATTAATTAATCATCTCACTAAGAGAAGCCAAAACACACGTGCATACCGATTGCTAGGCCAGACTTAGCATTAATTGCACACCTTGATCACTCCTCCCTCTAGAGGAACCAGATCACCTTTACTTTTCCGCACTCTTTACTCCACATACAAGTACTAACATGATCATCGGAGGCGGAGCTCCTACCACCCGGAGTCTCCGTTGTTTTGCAGGTACAGGCGCACGGATCCAGTCCCGGAATTGTAACTCTCCCGCAGGACATCAAAAAAGCGCGAAGCAGTTTCGAAGTTGTAGTTAATAGGTTTGAAGCTAAGTGGGCACTAGTATCAACATTGGCATTGAAAAACTGAGTGGACTTGTTTCCAGGATTAGAATTAGGATATACAGGCTGGTCTGAGCAAGGAGAATGAATAGGTACTAATTCTATTATAGGAATCTCAGAGTTTAACTGGAAAGGGCCTAATTTATCACCCACGTTATCATCAGTACTTGAAATAACTAGGTCACTACCAGATGATGATTCATCCCCTATTGGCTGATTATGCATAGCAAGATTAGCACCCTGGCTCTTACTAGAGTCAACATTATCCTTCCTTTTCTTTTTAACCTTTTTATATGTTTGGGAAAAGGGTACAAGATCACGAGGAGGTGACTTCTAAACTTTAAGTAGCAATCTTCTCTAAGAGATCTTGTGGGTTTGTTGTACATTCTAATTCTTCTTCATCACTTTCGATTGAAATAGGGTTGGAAGGCATGGTTTTCTTTGGAGATTTTCGTTTCCTTTTAATGTTAGGAGCCGGACTTGACATGAAGGAAGCTAAAGTGAGTAACAAGATGCAAGAAGCTTAGACAAGTTAGAGCTAATGCACTTACTGGTAAGAGGGATATCAGTATTTTCTAGCTTTGGCTCTGTCTTTAATGTAGATTGTGCTCTTGTTCTAGGGTTCGACATGGGGATGCTCCTATGCTTGTTACTTCTTGACTTCTGTATGGAACTTGGATTTGAAAGAGATATCATCTTTCTTAATCTAACTTTATCAGTATGGAGGTAAAAATGCTTTTGTGAGAATCATCTATGGCAATGGGCTGATAATATGAAGTCTACAACTACTTTTGGTGAACAAATAATCTGATGTTGAGCACCTTAACTTTTCATATTGACTGAAGAAACAGTGATTTTACCTATAAAGTAAATTTTGAGTGGAAATGAAAGAAGTAATTGGAATGACTATTGAGAAAGAACCATACCTTTGTAATTCCCACACTCACGGCAAAGTGTACCTTGGCGTCTTCTACAACAGGGCCTTGAAGTGGTCCATGATACCACCACTTGAGATAACTCAAGGAGACCACATTGGTTGACTTCCTGGGCTGTAATTCAGCTAAAGGATATGTGATGGAATCATTGTTTAAGACATCTTCCTCATTGAACTTTGGCCTGGAATCCCAGGGCATATTGTAAGTGGTAAACAAGGGGACATCGAGAAATAGGCATAAAACTAATTGTTATGCTACCATTTGAGGGTTATAAGCCTCAAAACCAAAGTGTTCTGGTTCTTTTGCAGGTAGATCTCTAGAAGCTAAAACAGAACACCAAAATGGGGAGTCCTTTTCAAAGGTCTTTATCATACCCATTTTCTTGAGCCAGTCTAGAGTGGCATCAAATACCCAAAGAATGTCATCATTTGGATTGTCTTTATGACTCATAACATGCCAGTTGACAGGCAAAGGGTCTAACTCCAGCAGATAATGCATAACTAGTTTAGGTTCAGGAACTTTTTGGTGGTCAAAGTAATTGAAATAAATCTCAGCATAAGAACGACAATCCACCTTTAAAGTTCATTCCCTACAATCAAGTCTAGATGAGTACAAAACTGTCTCATCTGCCATCTCTTTCATAACTTCTTCTTTAGTTTTCTCCATACAAAAAGTGGTGTAAAGATGACCCCAACTGGTAGTTTAACTATAAGGGGCCCCAATACTTTCTAAATTTTGTCCTGCCAACAGGGCTTCCCTACATCTAAACAGACATATGTACAAGTGTCCTAGTAAAATTGGACCTAAAGGTACAAATGATTTACTAGGAGTAATATTCATATCAAGTGGCAATAACAGTGTAGAAATGCCACCAGATTTGCACATCATTAAATGAGTAAGAGCGAATAGAATAAAGAGTACATCTTGTTCTGACGATACTCTAGTTGAGTATAATAATGAAATAAAATATGAGATAAAGGCATTAAAGCCGACCTTGCTACTCTTGGACGTCACTAATATCTTCTTTAGAAGATCATAACTTCTTTTGTATAAGGGTCCAATGCCTTCAGTAAGACTGAAGACTCTAACTTGCTGGCCTTCATCGCCCTAAGGAGATAGACCAGTAACAAAAGCAATGTCAGCAAAGGTCACAGTCATGCAACCCAACAAACGGAGGATGAAGCAGTTTAACGTAGGATCTCATAACGATATAAGGGCACATATCAGCTATCTGTTGAATGGAATTTTGCCAAACGTCGCTAGCCTAAGGAAACTGAAAATTCTCTTCTTCTCCCATTTGGAATGGAATTTGGAGAGCCGTTTAAACCAACCCCTAGTTGTGAGGTCTTGAACCCAACCTTTAATTGGATTCTGGCTTAATATCCAATTGCCGTTTGGGCTGAATTTAATAAACTCAGCAGGGCAGAGTGTACCTTTACCAAGAATGCACTTGGTCAATTTTGGCTAAATTCCTTTCTAAACTCTTTTTCAGCATCAGGGGAGGAAAGATCAAAGTGAAATGCTAGCCCTATAGAGGTTGTGCCTTTCATGATGCCTAATACGGTGGTTGAAGATGAGAGGTGCCAAAGGAAGTCAGATATGATGTTCTAAGGGTATTTGCTTATTTTTTCACAAAATTCATGAGCCTCAATTGGACATTCTTTAACCTAAAGAGAATCGAACACTTCTTGTAAAGGAAGGGAAGTCATTTTGCACTTCACAAAGTTCGAAAAATCAATGTTGAAAGAGTTGGAAGGTTAGAGAGTGAATGGTGACAAGATGGTGTAAAGGGTACTTTAATGGTTTTTAAGCTTTCCCAAACGTTGGAGAGTTAGTTAAATTGTACCGTTTGATTTTCGTTCAGACACAAAACGATACAAATGGTTTGGCAGAGTCTCGTGAAAAAGAAATTGATTTTCAATTGAAATTGAGAAGCGCAACCTTGAACGACGCATTATAAAGCTTAATTCGATAATTGAAAATCAAGCGATGGTAATGAGAAAGTACTATATTATCCTTCGATAAGTTTATCAAATAATACTATTGATAAATTTTTATAGGGTAATTGCTAGGTTATTTTCGAAATTCCATACTTAATATAAAGTGATTAGAACATTTATTTCAACTTATAAATATAAATTGAGATCATTAAATTACTTCTCATTAAAACATGTAAAGTGTATCTTCTCTCTCAAACTAAAATATTTTGTTTGAGAAGTTAGCTTCAACATGTTTTCCCAAATTTCTTTCTTGATTTTGCTATGGAAATTTTAACTTCTAGTACTGCCTAGTCTCATAAAAAGGGTGCAACAACAATTGATCAAAACCTTGAGAAACTACTTATTGAACTTCCTGAGAAAGAGAAGCATTATTCATAAGATGAAGACAGCCAAGAGCTCAAAGGATGGCTAGAGAGATGGGATAAGATGGAAGAAGAAGCAACAAAGGCAGAGGAAGTTGAGCGCCAGCGCCAGATAAGGGTAGGCAATGCAAGCCTTAGCTACGATCCTGAAGCGGGTATAAGGGATGCACCTACTAGAAAGAAGAGAAATTGCCGGCACCAAAGAGCTAAGGATGAGCCTATGATGAGAAGGCGAAGGAAAAAGGTAAGAAGATCACCACCAAGGAGTTTGGGAAGGATGGCGTTGATAGAGTAAGGAGATAGCTCTGGATCTTCTGATATGTTTAATTTGAACCAAAACCCAAAAGCCTCAATTATGCTTGGAATTAATCAAGGCTAGGGTTTGTTTTGGTTTTATTTCTTTTGTCTTCATTGGCTAACTTTTAATGAATGAGTTAAGAGCTCAAACATGATGTACTACATGTTCTTAGTCCCTACTTAGACTAAGTATCACAAACATGTTTTTTGAATCAAGTCTTAACTCTGTAAAAATTCAATTTTACTTTGATCAACTTCTGGGCGTTTGATTAATATTTACTTTGTGCAAATATAAATATTTTGATTAAGTGATCAAGCGATACATTTGATTTATTATGTTAATACCCACACACATATATTATTAGATTTTCAAAACTGAAATATATGGGTATTAATCATAATTACTTTCACAATTCACCAAGTAGCAGACAATAATATTTATTGTCATTTAATTGAAAAGACACTTTCAATTGCCAATAAAAGTAAATGATCATTAATTAGTATTAACTTGGAAGTTGAAGTTACCAAAGAAGTTTCATGACCGTAAGTCAAATACATCCTTTTAAGTTAAAAATCTAGAAGGGTATGATGTAATGACGTGATGAATATGAAGAGTTATGTGGTTTACCATGATGTGTTGAATTCACAGAGTATATTAACTATCAAGAGTGACTCAAAAGTGGCTATAAACACTTGTAGTCATTTCACTCAACTTCCTTCTTCGTTAAGCCAAATGTAAAGTTCTTTCTCTCACTAGAAAAGATTAACTGTCAAAGCTTGTCTTTTCATCTTAAAATACTCAAAATAATTAAATCTCTCCCAATCAAAACAATCAAAATGGTAGAAAATATGGTTCATGAAGAAGTGCTGCAAAATGATAACCATGGAGAACAAGATCAAGTTCATAACGAAGCGATGGTACCATGGCTAACGATCTTTCCATAAGAGAATAGGCATGAGTATTTGATGAAGCAGTATGGTTCCTTAAAATACCCTAGTTATGTCCAAACCACCATTTTGCCATTAATAGGCATTCCAAGTGCGTGGATTCAAAATTATAGAAAGAGGAAGAGGGGTGTGTTAAATAGAAGAGTTAACTAAAGGTGGGGAGAAAGGCCAATAATCTTAAAGGACCCTAAAGGGCCTGTCGCCGCTAATGATTTTACTGTGGGGGTAGATGTTGACCTCCTTAGAAGCGATATTTTACCCAACTTTAATGAAGATGTAGTCTACAAAGGCTGGGCAAGAAAAGCAAGGGTTGTACATCCTCCTACCTCACTACTAGAAAATAGTCATTTTCTGACGGAACGGCTTCAACGGACTCGAAAATATGTCGGAAAGAAAATAAAATTTCCAACGGATTCCATTTTTTTCGAACATTTCCGACGGAATTTAAATCCGTCTGGAAATACTTTATTTCTGATGGAATATCCATCGGAAAATACTTTATATCCGTCGAAACTGTTATATTTTCCTACGAATTTGAATTCCATATGAAATTTCCGAAGACAATTAATTACGTTGGAAATTTTCGACGAAATTTAAACCCCTTCCGACGAAATTATGGTTAAAAAAAAAACCAAAACCCTAATTAAACTGGCGCCCCTCCCCCTCCCCCTTTCATTTCTCATCTCTCCTTTCGCTCTCCTCCTTTCTTCTCTCCCTCCGCCTCTCTCCTCTCTCTCCGCCTCTCTTCTATTTCTCCCTCCTTAAATCTTCCCTTTCTCTCTCCTCTCCTCTTCCCTTCTATTATCTCTTTCTCACGCCCCTCTTCTATTCTCTTCCCTTCTCTGATTTTTTCTCACGCCCCTCTCCTCTCCTCTTCTCTGGTTTTTCTCACGCCCCTCTTTCTTTGGTGGTGGTTTAAAGCAAACAATGGTGATGGTTTAAAACAAATTAATGGTTTTAAAGGTCAAATTCGACCATAAAATTGCCAGATCTAGAGTTTTCATGGTCGAATTTGGCCTTATTAAACCAAGTTCGAGGTGAAATTCGAAGCTAATTCGATTTTTAAGGTACGTTTTAATGTTTTTAATTTTTATTTTTGAGTTTTTTATTTAATTTTTGGGCTGTGGTGGTTAATTAAGCCATTCGTTGTGATGGTTTTAGGTGGATGGGTTTGGGTGTGGGTTCGGTCAGGGTTTGGGTTAGGGTTTGGTTGTTGGTTCGATGGGAAGATCTGGGTTTGGGTTTGGTGGGGGGTTTTAGTTAGGGTTTGGGTTAGGTTGGTGGATCTAGGTTAGGGTTCGGTCAGGGTTTGGGTTAGGTGGGTGGATTTAGGTTAGTTGTGGGTTGTGTTGGTGGTGGGTTGTGGGTCGTTGTAAGTCAGGGGTTTCGGTGGGAGATTTGGGTTGTGGTGGGGGATTTTGGTGGTGGTGGGGTGAACTTCGATGGTGATGGGGTGAATTTTGGTGGTGGTATGGTGAATTTAGAAGGTGGCTTAGGAGAGGAGGGGTACGTGTGGTGGTGGGGCTGGTTTTTTTATTTACTTTTCCGACGGAATTTTCGTCGAAAAATTGCGGTGGATATCTGTTCGTCGGAAATTTTCGACAGACTTTTTTCGGGCCGGATAATGTCTTCTGATGCCTCGAATTTCGTCGGAAAAGTGTTTTCGATGGAATTTTTCATAAAAAAAGGTTGTTTTTTCCTAAAAAACCTTCCTGACAACCGGTTTTCTGACGGAAAACAGGATGTTTTCGGCGGAAAATTTCTGTCGGAATTCAGCTATTTTCCTGTAGTGCCTATGACTAATTAATTATGAAAAGACTGGTTGCCTGTTGCGGTACACATTACAACGCGAAAGTGACTCGGGGACCAAATGGGGAAGCCCATGTTCTCATATACTGTGTGCATTCGAATAATGGGATACTTCAATTGCTCGACACAATATAGTAGATTGGAGTCTAATGAATCTTGTTGGTAATTGGGATTTCAAAGCATATTTTAAGAGTCCTAGTATGAAAAGGGCACTAGCGATGATTCATGACAATCCTGGGTATTAGAGGCAACATAATAAGTATATCCATGTATATATTAAGCCTTAACCCCAAAAGAGCATACACAATTCAAAACTACTAAAGTTTTGAAATGCTCTTCTTTTGTAAATTTCTAAAATAGAAAAATATGAAGTTAATTTTTAATGCCTTGTGTTTTTTCCATTCACAAATTAAGCACACGCAATACTTCGTAACATTTCGCAAGATAGTCATAATTTGGTTGGTTTCAAACGCCATCAACCATCCAAATTAGTGGGGCATTTGTTACACCCAAAAATCACAATAATGACTTTTCCTTGACCTTGATCCAATTAACCAAGTCAAATGGACTTTAGAGTCAGTAAAAGGTTTTGGATCAATCGGTGGTTGCAAGTAAAGATGGACTGAAGTTAGTCAAAGGCCCAATGTGAAGGAAAAACCAGTTTGGAGGCAAAGTAGACAATTCGATTTTTCAAAGAGAGTTGGCGCCAAGTAGTATAACTGCAAAATAGTTATGGGAGTCAGCCACAACCGCTCTAATTTGTCTATAAATAGGGGTAAGGGAGCCATATAAAGGACATTAGAAAATCAATCAACAACAAGCATTTCATTTTCTTTAAGCTTTCTTAGTTTTCCCTTGGTTTAGTAGCCAAGCGATAGTGTAGTTTGCATAGCATGTATTCAAAATTGTTCGTTCTTTTCCAATTGTATGAAGATAGAGGTAATCTCTCCTTTTACTTGTACAATTGTAGAAATTACTTTAACCTTTAATTAATTGAGTGCATTTGCATCTTTTGTCTTATGTTTATCTATTCATTTCTTTAAGTAATCTAACTTGTTTAATTTCTTTGGAAAAGCTTCCATAATATTGTTTTTGTTGCGTTAGAAAGGATATCAGTCTTTTTAAACCGGTAACTTCAGGGAGGCCCCCTAGTTAATACTCTAGAACAAGATAGGGTATTTGACTTGTTGGCAAAGAACAATATTTTCCTTAACAATATGTCGCAAGGATTTTCCTAGTATCCTCGCAAAGATTTGAGTTATCAATGTGTATCCTCAATTGCATCCAGTAACCTAATTTGAAGGTGAACCTCCTATCCCTCTTTACCATCCACGCATAGTTATCCTTGACTTTCTGCCTAGGTATATATGTCGCAAGGATTTTCCTATCTAGCATCCTCTCCCCGTGAAAATGCTTCCAGATTACGTTTGCCTTCACTTTCCATTAAAAATCAAATCCTTGTCAAACATATGCTGTGCTTCTTATTGTTGTTACTTTATTTCTCCAGGCTAGCTACAAGCTAATCCAATATCTAGGCTAATATGTGTTGGCTAACCGTATCCAATCTAAACTCCAATGCCATCCTTCAGGTGAGCAACCGCTTTTCACTCTACTTCGTGCATCCCACGAGCCTGTATCTGGGACCATATCTCTATACCCCAAAGTGACGGGGTCCCCTCCGTACTTTCCTCGGAAATGTCTGTTAGCTAGGTGGTTAGGGTTATGATAATACCTCCACTGTTGCTTAGTCAACAGACTTTTGTTCAGGGCGTGTATGCTACGCAATCCTAGCCCCCCATCCTGTCTATGTTGAAAGAGAACCTCCTTTTATCTCCAATACATGGGCATGTGATCCAGTTTGGTAGTCCATAGAAATCTTAACAAGGATGAGTTTAATTTTTGCGTAATATTTCTCGGACACCAGTAGATGGATAAGATGTGTGGTGTTATGGCTATGATGATACTATTAATGAGGATTAGGTTACAAGGTAGAGATAGGGTAGAGAACTTCCATGAGGAGATTTTCTAGTAAACCATTTCCTCCAAGAAGTTAAGCTTTATTGAAGATTTGTCATCAATATCCATAGGGTATCCCAAGTAATTTCTAAGCTCTATAATGCTTTTGACCTTCAAGGATTGTCTTATGATTCTAGTGAACCTGGAAGGTACTTATTCGGGCTTTACATATTGCAGATTTTTTCAGATTGATTGACCGCCTCCCCTTAGACTGTATAAAATTGGTCAATAGTTTTTTTGAGCCTCCGGCATGATTGAGGTGTTGCCTTGAAAAAAATAAAGCGCCGTCTGCGAAAAACAAGTGATTCATCGCGGGAGCCCACCTTTCAACCTTAATTCCTTAAATTTCACCCGTTGACTCCTCATCAATCTATCTCTTCGCAAGAACCTCCATCACAAGGATAAATAAGTATGGTGATAACAGGTCTAGGGGTAAAGTACTCAGTCGGTTCCCAATTAACTAACACCGCATAAGATACTGTTGAGATGCATTCCATAATCCATTGCTGCCATTTCATGGGGAAATTATATGCTTCAAAATGTGTTCAATGAAATCCTATCTCACCCTATCATAAGTTTTACTTAGCTCTACCTTTAAAATTCCTTCATACCTTCCTCCCTTTTTTCTTTTCTTCATAGTAGCTAAAAGTTCATGTGCTATGAAGCAGGTATGTACAATAAGCCTTGATAAGCCTTCTTATCATGGGTTGAGAGAAGCATTTTAGGGTGTGTTTTGATGCTTTATATGTACTTTTGTTAGCTTTTGTGAGTTTTGGGCTGTGATCTCACTTATGTGCAAAAGGCGGGATTTATGAGTATAAGTGAGTGAGTGAGCTCGGGAACCAATGAAGAGTTATGTAAGAAGGATGGACCTTGGCTCGTGATTTGAGAGTTGTGATGGAGCATGGAAGAGCAAGGAAGAAAGCTTGAGGAAAAGGTGAAGCAAAGCAAGAAGAAGAAGCAAGGAAAGAAGGCAAAAAACAGCAGGAACCGCTGCCAGGGCCGCTGGCAGCTGGCCAGAGCCGCTGGCAGCGGGTATACCAGAGTGAGGGGCTGCCAGAGCAGCTGCCAGCGGGTCCAGAGCAGCTGGCAGCGGCTCTGGCAGAAATTCGGGCTGTTTTGGGAGATTTTCAGCAATTTGGCTTTGTTTTGGCTCGTGTTTTGGATATTAGTTTATTATTATTATTGTGTTATGTTATTAAAATATAGAAACATATAAATAGCTTAGTTTTAATTAAGTTTTAGGAAGAAAGAGGAGAATTAAGTTTGGAGAAAAAAAGCTTTCTAGGGTTTTCTTGGAATTTTCAGAATTCTTTGTTTTGGAATTAGAATCCATGGAAGCTTAATCTTCCGGATTCTTGGTTAAAGATTGAAGCTTTTGGCTACGAATTGTGAGATCTTTCTTCTCTTAATATCTATTGAATATATATTGTTCCTTGAATTAATTTCATGATTTGCTTTAATCAATTGCTAGGTTAGAATTATTGGATTCGTTTGCATCTAATTAATCTTTCCAAAGTAGCAACTTTAGGTTATTGATGCATGCTTTTGGTTGATAACTTGAAGAGGGAATAATATTATTGAAGAAATTAGACCGCTTGTGTTAATTTATTCAATCCTTGTTGATTTCTCCGTTTATTTTCTTCTTGTGGATAATTTAGAGCGCTTGTCTTGAATTGTGCATTGGAAAGGGTTAGAAAGGAGCGCTTTGCTATTTCTAACTATTTATGAGAATTTAGAATCTAGGAATTCTACAACAAGGTGTTCAATAGAGCTTGATTGAGGAGACTTCTATGATCAATTTGTATGTTCATTAGTGGATTTCGCATAACCAAGACCGTTCTTCTCATTGATTACCTATTCATTACGTTCGTTGTTCTTACTTAGTTCATTTATTATCATTGCTCGTGAAAACCCCCCTCGTTACTTAGGTTACTACCGTCCTAGAGTATTTCCACTTAGGTTTCCAGTTATTAGTCCCTTTTTCCCTGTGGATTCGAACTCGACTTCCCTAACTACGTTTATTTGCAGTTAGCTTAGTTGTGATATTTTTGGTTGCATACGACTGAGGCACACCAAATTTTGGCGCCGTTGCCGGGGAACTTAGGCGTTACCATTTAATTGTTTATCTTAGTAGAATTTATTTTAGGATTGTTCTTAGCTATTTTTTCTTTGTTTGTTCGCTAGGGTATGATAAGTACCCGTTCTGCTAACAAAGAAGTTTTGCAGTTTGATCCAGAAATTGAAAGAAATATTTCCAGGTTGCGAAGAGAGGCAAGAACAAACCCCAGTGAATCAACATACATCTTCAACATTCAAGAAGAGGAAGTGATGGCAGAAAATCGA
Source organism: Chenopodium quinoa (assembly GCF_001683475.1). NCBI lineage: Eukaryota > Viridiplantae > Streptophyta > Magnoliopsida > Caryophyllales > Amaranthaceae > Chenopodium > Chenopodium quinoa. The sequence continues at coordinate 2,454,148 of NW_018742287.1, read as the reverse complement.
ACACTGAGAGAGCTAACAGCTCCTAACTTGAACCAACAGCCGTTGTGCATCGCATATCAGCAGTTGGAGGAAGGTGCTAATGTTGAGATCAAATCTGGTCTAATTCATCTATTGCCGGCATTCCATGGCATGAAGGGTGAAGATCCAAATAAACATCTGGCAGAATTTCATGTGGTATGTACTAGCATGAAACCGATTGGGATGACTGATGAGCAAATTCAGTTGAGAGCATTTCCTTTTTCTCTCAAAGATGCAGCGAAGGATTGGTTTTACTATCTTCCCCCAGGGAGCATAACAAATTGGGCAGGTTTGAAGAAGTGTTTCTTAGAGAAGTATTACCCAGCCACTATTTCTGCAAGCCTTAAGAAAGCTATCAGCAATGTGGATCAGAAGGAAGATGAGTCCTTGTATGAGTATTGGGAGAGATTCAAGAGATTGTGTGCTAGTTGTCCGTACCATGGGTATTCCGATCAAGACCTCATCCTATACTTCTATGGAGGTCTAACAGATGATGATTTGAGGATGGTGAATGCAGCAAGTGGTGGAGGGCTAGTGAATAAGACTCCAGGAGATGCAACTAGGCTGATTGCAGAGCTAGCAGAGAATTCTAGGCAGTTCAGTCAGAGAACTCCCACGCGCCGGGTGAATGCAGCAAATTCAAATACAACTGAGTTAGAGAGTCAAGTAGCTGATTTGACTTCTATGATGCGTGAGTTCATGGTGAACTCAAGGAATCCACAGCAACTGAATGCTTGTGGTTTATGCACCTCCACAGGACATCCCACTGATGCATGTCCTCAATTACAAGAGGAACAGAATGAGCAGGCCAATGCAATGGGTTTCCAAGGGCAAGGTCCTCAGAGAAGATATGATCCATATTCGAATACATACAATCCAGGATGGAGGGATCATCCAAATTTGAGATATGGGAATTCCCAGGGGAACCAACAACAACAGCAAAATGCTCAAGGCCAGCAGCAATATCAGCAATATAGGGCACCATTAGCCAAACCTCAAGGCCAAAGCTCAAATTCGAGTAATATGTCAACTGAAGAAATGATTAGATCACTAACTTCTAATGTTTCTACTATGCAGCAAAACATGGTGCAATTCCAGCAAGAAACCAAATCCAGTATTCAGAATTTGGAAAGTCAAGTGAGCCAAATTTCAAGTGCAGTGAGCCGACTTGAAGCTAAGGACTCTGGAAAGCTTCCATCTCAAACGGAGCTGAATCCTAAGCAACAGGTCAATGCAATAACATTGAGAAATGGCAAAGAGTTGCAAGAAACTGCAGTTGCAACTAAGAGGGCTAAAGACTTGATTGGAACTGAAGAGCAAGAAGTAGAACATGAAGCTGTGGCGAATCCACCAACTTTTCCCTCTTATGAACCCACACCACCTTTCCCTGAAGCCTTGCAAGATACTCGAAGGTATGAGAAAGACAAGGATATTTATGAGACTTTTAGCAAATGTGAGGTAAATATTCCCCTCTTGAATGTGATTCAAAGTATTCCTCGTTTTGCTAAGTTTTTGAAAGAACTGTGTACTATAAAGAGGAAGCACAGGTTAGGAGGGAAGGAAAAAGTGAAAGTGAGTGCTCATGTTTCTGCAGTTTTCCAAAAGAAACTTCCTGAAAAATGTAGTGATCCTGGTATGTTTACTGTTCCAGTTACAATAGGGGACACCACTTTTCATAGAGCTATGTTGGATTTGGGTGCATCAATTAATGTTATTCCATATTCCCTGTTTAAATCTTTAAAACTTGGACCTTTACATGGAACTGGGGTAGTGATTCAGTTAGCGGATAGGTCTAATGTGTATCCTAAGGGGGTGGTGGAAGATGTGTTGGTTAAGGTTGATGGTTTGATTTTTCCTGCTGACTTTTATGTGCTTGACATGGAACATGACAAACAAGCAGTCCCCATCTTGTTAGGAAGACCTTTCCTGAAGACTGCTAAAACAAAAATCGATGTGTCTACCGGTTCCTTGACTATGGAGGTTGATGGGAAAGCAATTGGGTATAACATTTATGATTCCATAAAGTATCCTGTCAACACTCATTCTTTATGTTCTCTTAATGTTGTCGATCCAATGGTGCATGATGTTCCTAACAATCATCGTGGGGATGAGTTCCTCACACCTATAACTAATGTTGTATCTGGTGATTTCTTGGATTTCTCTATGCCTACTAATGTGCAGGTGAAGGTGGGGGAATTGAATGAACATTCCAAGCTTCCACCTATACCGGGCAAGAAATTGTCCCATTTATACCACAAAGCAAAGAATAGGTTGTGGAATGACAAGATGATTGCTAGGAAGGAGTTTAAAGTCGGTGACAAAGTACTCCTATATCAATCCCGACTTAGATTATTTCCGGGAAAACTTCGGTCCCGTTGGGAGGGCCCTTTTCAAGTGGTGAATGTATATCCGCATGGAGCAGTTGAAATTCAAAGCCTCGAGACCGATAAGATTTTCAAAGTCAATGGCCAATGGCTCAAACCCTACTTCGAGGGTTTCAAAACCGAGAACGTGGAGTGCATTGATCTCTACGAGCCATCAATGGAGTAGCGAAGTGGGATGAGCCGCGTCGAGCCAACGACGTAAAACAAAGGCGCTAATCGGGAGGCAACCCGATCGAAAACTCTTCCCCATTACTTTTCGTAGTTAGTTTTTATTTTTTTTGTGTGATGTGAAGAGTGTTTTTATTGTTTTTGTGTAGGTGGAGGCCTTGGGAGCAATTTTTATGCGCGAAACGCAGCAAAAACAGAGCAAAACAGAAACAAAGGGGCCTTCCCTGCAGAAGCCGCTGGCAGCTGCTCTGCAGCCGCTACCAGCGGGTCTTCTTGCAACCCACACCCCTTTGTTTCTGTCCCAGCCGCTGGTAGCTGCTCCTGAGCCGCTGCCAGCGGGCCCCCCTCTACGTTTTGTGAAAAAAAAAAAAAAAAAAAAAAAAAAAAAAAAAAAAAAATCTGCCAGAGCCGCTGGCAGCGGGCCTCAAGCCGCTACCAGCGGCTCCTACAGCTCTCCCCGATTTTTTTTTTCCCCTTATTTCCCCTTTTCCAACTCCAACTTCATTATCCCCCAATTCACATAAACCCTTACTCCTTTTCTTCTCCTTCTCTCTACTCATTCATTCCCCTACTCCAATTATACCAAATTCCTTACCAATTTCCCTTTCCCAAATCTTCATCTTTCATCAAATTCTCAATTCCCATCACAATTTCACCTAAGGTTTACCATTTTTCTTGATTTCAATTGTGAAATTGAGTTGGTTGTGTGGAATTGCAAGCTTAATTTATTTTCATTGAAGGTGAAGGTGAAGGTGCAAGTGAACATATTCCTTTTTATAGCCATGGGTAGAGACAACAAGAGGTCTAAAGCATCATCTCCATCAAGACCCTCAAGGGGCAAGAAGCAAGGGGCTTCTTCAAGTCAAGGGGAGGCACCTCCATTGCCTCAAGGGGATGGTTTCATGGGTGTGCGGTTGAATTCCAAGGAGAAGGGCGTATGGACTAAGCTTCAACAACCCCGACGAACGGTGCAATGCACCAAGTTCTTTGACTTAGAAGCTCTACAAGAGCTAGAGATGGAGGAAGGAGTGCGGCTCTTGCTAAGGAACGTGGGTCTCGAGAATTTCATGACCAAATGCGCTCCCACCTATGTCAGGTATACATATGAATTCCTTTCAACGCTTACTAAAGGACGTGAACAAATATCCTTTAAATTGAACAATAGGAATTATGTGATGTCTTATGATGATTTGCGTATGGCATTTGGTTGGGATGCACCCCCATTGGTGAACCGTTGGGGTGATTATAGCACGTACTCGTCCCGAACATTTTGGAGGGCTATAACTGGTTGTGAAGTTGACCCTCATGGTGATCATAGCTTCAAAATCACCCACCCATGCCTTAGACTGGTGCATAGGTTTATATCGTCCACTATTCTATGCCAAGGGGAGGCCACTAAGGTCCCCAAAGTCACATTGTCGTATTTGTGGGCGATGACCCCTGAAGGTGTCGGTACGCCCAATTGGGTGGAGATTTTTGTTGATAGTTGTGTAAAGGTGAAGTCCAACTCCAGTGGCCATATTAGTATGGGTGGCATGGTCTCTTTGCTAGCCTGTTATTTGAATGTTCCACCCCCTGAGGATCTTGTGCCAGTAGACTCGACATACTTGACATATAACATCATGACTCTGGTCAAGATCGGTTTATTATCGCGTTCCCCCGTCGCCGGTAGTTATTTCTGGCGATACGGACCCCAGGGTTTGAACTATTTGAGACTTCCTCGTCCCGAGGGACGAGCATTACCTTTTGGCCCTACTGCTGCAGACTTTTTCCTTCCGCCCGACCCGGATGTTGCTCCTTATTTGGGAGATGCTGAAATCATAGTTGAGAACATGGGAGAGGAGAATCCCGATGTTCATATGGGCGGAGAGTTTGTTGATGAGGAAGGGGGTGAGGATGCTGCTGGAGTGCAGCACGATGATTGGCCTCGATGGAGGGCTGATGTGGATGATAGACTAGAGGAGGTGTGCGATGGGATGCAGGAGCTGCTTGCATATCAAAGAAGCATGAGTCGGTTTTACACCACTCAGTATCCGCAGTATGAGCCTCCAACTGAGGCATTCATGGATCATTTGGCATCCCGTGCTTTGCGTCGTTCCGAGAGGCGTGCTTCTCGGGGCGATGCCGGCTCTTCTGGCTCTGGAGGTCCCTCTCATTGAGATGGTAACGATTTTCTTCCTTTTCCCTTACTTTTGGTTTCATTGTAGTTGTTCTTGCATCGAGGACAATGCTTCATTCAAGTAGGGGGGGGGAAGAAATTCTTGCATATATTCTTTGAATTTTGTATATTTATCTTGATTTCATGTTTTGTATGACTATCTTAATTGTGGTTCAATGAAGCAAGCTTGAAAAAAAAAAACAGAAAAAAGTAAAAAAAAAAAAAAAAAAAAAAAGAAAGAAAGAAAAAAAGAAAAAGAAACCCGCTAAGTCGAAAACCTGAAAAGGCGGCTTAGGCAAAAATGGGGGCCCGGTTAGGTTGAAAACCCGAAAGGGCGACCTAAGCAAAAAAGTGGCTAATGAGTGGGTGAGAAAGTGAGATTTGGAAAAAGATGAGAGGCTAGGATGAAAACCCGAAAGGGCTCCTAGGCAAAATGAGAGAAAAAAGAGAGAAATGTTCATGAATTTGATTTTTCAAGGAAATTTCGCATCTATTTGCCGGAGTCGGTGTCATAAGGGGAGGAGATATAAGGAGGTGTCGGGGTAGGTTTCATCTTGGTGATTTTGGGAGATAGTTGAGATTTTGGGGGAATTTGTTGATCATCTTAGGAATTTGAGAGCATGAGTTGTTTGTTTTCACTCTTGAATGTGGAAGTGTTTTTATGAGATTTTTGGTTAAGTTGAGTTTTTGTTTGCCCAATTTTATCAAAAATTTCATTTCTTTAGGCGGTTGAGAATATTCATACTCATGGCTATGCGTTTATCGTTCCAAGTTGATTTTGGGGATGAATTGATAAATAAGAAAAAAGGGAGATTCAAAGTGTGAAGTATGGGGGAGTGTGATTGTGATTGGTTGATAAGTACTAGGATGTTTTGTTGAGTTTGAGTGCATAGAGCTAGTTTGATTCCACCATCTTCTGTTTTGAACCTTAGTGAGGAGGATGTGTTTTATTCTCTAAGTTTACTCGAGGGCGAGTAAAGGTTCAAGCATGGGGGAATTTGATAAGCCTTCTTATCATGGGTTGAGAGAAGCATTTTAGGGTGTGTTTTGATGCTTTATATGTACTTTTGTTAGCTTTTGTGAGTTTTGGGCTGTGATCTCACTTATGTGCAAAAGGCGGGATTTATGAGTATAAGTGAGTGAGTGAGCTCGGGAACCAATGAAGAGTTATGTAAGAAGGATGGACCTTGGCTCGTGATTTGAGAGTTGTGATGGAGCATGGAAGAGCAAGGAAGAAAGCTTGAGGAAAAGGTGAAGCAAAGCAAGAAGAAGAAGCAAGGAAAGAAGGCAAAAAACAGCAGGAACCGCTGCCAGGGCCGCTGGCAGCTGGCCAGAGCCGCTGGCAGCGGGTATACCAGAGTGAGGGGCTGCCAGAGCAGCTGCCAGCGGGTCCAGAGCAGCTGGCAGCGGCTCTGGCAGAAATTCGGGCTGTTTTGGGAGATTTTCAGCAATTTGGCTTTGTTTTGGCTCGTGTTTTGGATATTAGTTTATTATTATTATTGTGTTATGTTATTAAAATATAGAAACATATAAATAGCTTAGTTTTAATTAAGTTTTAGGAAGAAAGAGGAGAATTAAGTTTGGAGAAAAAAAGCTTTCTAGGGTTTTCTTGGAATTTTCAGAATTCTTTGTTTTGGAATTAGAATCCATGGAAGCTTAATCTTCCGGATTCTTGGTTAAAGATTGAAGCTTTTGGCTACGAATTGTGAGATCTTTCTTCTCTTAATATCTATTGAATATATATTGTTCCTTGAATTAATTTCATGATTTGCTTTAATCAATTGCTAGGTTAGAATTATTGGATTCGTTTGCATCTAATTAATCTTTCCAAAGTAGCAACTTTAGGTTATTGATGCATGCTTTTGGTTGATAACTTGAAGAGGGAATAATATTATTGAAGAAATTAGACCGCTTGTGTTAATTTATTCAATCCTTGTTGATTTCTCCGTTTATTTTCTTCTTGTGGATAATTTAGAGCGCTTGTCTTGAATTGTGCATTGGAAAGGGTTAGAAAGGAGCGCTTTGCTATTTCTAACTATTTATGAGAATTTAGAATCTAGGAATTCTACAACAAGGTGTTCAATAGAGCTTGATTGAGGAGACTTCTATGATCAATTTGTATGTTCATTAGTGGATTTCGCATAACCAAGACCGTTCTTCTCATTGATTACCTATTCATTACGTTCGTTGTTCTTACTTAGTTCATTTATTATCATTGCTCGTGAAAACCCCCCTCGTTACTTAGGTTACTACCGTCCTAGAGTATTTCCACTTAGGTTTCCAGTTATTAGTCCCTTTTTCCCTGTGGATTCGAACTCGACTTCCCTAACTACGTTTATTTGCAGTTAGCTTAGTTGTGATATTTTTGGTTGCATACGACTGAGGCACACCAAGCCTCCCAGGAAAAAAAGCATTCTGGTTATCCCCAATTAATCTGAGAGGATTGGCTTTAACTGGTCGACCAGGTATTTCGAAATGATCTTGTATATAAATTAAAATTGCAGAGACTTACAGGCCTAAAATCACCCACACTACATGGTTGGTTTACTTTAGGGATCAGTGCAATGAACGTTCGATTCATCTCCCTTAGCATAAAACCCTTGCTAAATAAGTGCTAGACTGTTGTAAGAGGATGACCGTCTTTATACACTCCGAGTTTTCTTGTATAAAGATAGAGGGAGTTCCATCTAGACTAGGGGATTTTAAGGGGTGCAAGGAAAAAGTAGCATTCCTTATCTCCTCCTCCTAGAATGGTTTTAAGAGCCACACTTTGTGAGCATTAGTTATACATGGGAGTCCATCCAACCAGGAATTAAGGAACGTCGATTCTTATTGCTCAATACCTTCAAACAAGCTAACATAGCACGAGAAGAAGAGAGTTTGAATGTCATGCTTATGGTGCAACCATTCCCTTTTTCCATTTTGGAGGGATGTAATGTTCATTTTGCAAGTCCTTGATTTTACACTTTTACAGAAAAACTAAGTTGTTTGGTCCTCGAAGGCATCCCATCTAGACTTCAATCGTTGCTTCCAATACCACCATTGTTGTTGGATATCCTCTTCTAACTGGCACCTTCTCACCATTTCTTGGGCAACCCTTTGGGCTAGATTCAACTCATCCACTATATGGGCGACTCTCCAACTTGTGTTGATTTTGATCTTAGTCAAGGGTTTTGTTAGTTTTCCTAAAATGCAAGCACCAGTCCCTCATTTTGGCAGCTGAGTTCTTCAGCTTTCTTTGCACTTGGAATATCAACGAACCCTGCACATGGCTTAACCATTCTTCCTAAACAAGCTTCTTGACATCTTCTCGCTTGATAAACCATTCTTCCATCTTGTAGGGATTCCTGTTGTTTTACCTTTTTGTGAATACCATTAGAATGATTGGGGCGTGTTTCGACAGAAGAACGGGCCTATTCCAAACCACCGCATCTGGGAACATACATCTCCATGCATCATAAGCGTACGCCCTATCCAGTAAAATAGCTCATAAATAAGTTTTCAGTTTGATTATTAGACAATGTAAACTTAATCCCCTTTAACTGGATTTGGGATAAGGTAGTATTAATTTTCCATTAGAAAAAGTTTGTTTTCCTTGGAATTGTATGGTTTCCTCTGCACTTTTAGTCAAGAGATTCAACTTGGTTTAAATCTCCTATAAGCACGTAAGGACCCTGCATTCACGCCATACACTCCTATAAAAGTCCAAATTTCATCTATCTCACCGAGATGATTTGGGCTCCCATACACACAACAAAATAATAAGAAAGATTCCCAATCATAGATATGTTACATAAAATTACAAAAGGCCTAGCACCAATAATTTTCGCATTAACCCAACGCGACCGGCAATAAAAAAAAGACCAGCCCAGCTTGCTGGCTTTCGCATCTACCCACGCACCCATGAAACCCCCATTTTATAGGAAAGGAGAGCTAACTTACATACGCTACATTTAGATTCACTTCAAAAATATAAGGGAAATTCTCTTTGGTAACTGGGGTGTTAACGTGCCAAGCTTGCTCCTGAACAGTTCGATGTTTGGCTCGGTCAAAGCTCGACTCAAGTGGACTTGACTCGAATTCGGATTCGGCTCGATATTTTAACAAGCTAAGCCTGAGCCATCCGTGGCCCCGCTCGAAAGCTCGTGAACAATCTCGAACTTTTTTTAGGTTAATATTTTAATTATATTTTAAACTAATTTAAAAACTAAAATTTAATTATAAAAAAAAAACAAAAAAAACATTCAGACCTTTTGGGTATACGTATTTCCCAATTTCCAGTTTGGGCCTTATACTCCTTTAGATATTTACCCTCCTTTAAGCACATCTCATTTTACAGCCTTCAATTAATCCTAGCTGGTTTGCCTCCCTCACTCCTTCACTTCATTATTGTTTGCCACACTCCTTCATTTCGCTTGCCATTCGATCTAGTCAAGGAGGCCTTCGACCAGTCAAACAGTCCTCCGACCAAACTCTAATGCATTCTGTTTGCCTCGCTCAATTGCTCCGCTAGTCCTATGACAAAATATGACGTTTTTTTTAAAGTTTGTTTTAGGAAATTATTTGATTGGTTATCAGTGATAATATAATTAAGCAAGACTTGATTTCATTGTTCGATTATGAACAACAAAATATGTTGTTTTTTCGTTTCTCTATGTTTAATTTCCTAATGAGTTTGTTTGGTCATGAGTTTCGATTGCATTGTTTTCGTTTAATTCGTTGATTTTTTTGTCAAATTTTTGGTCGAGCCTCAGCCCAGCCCCAAGTTGAGCTCGAGCTCGAGCCAAGCCCTTGTGAACTTGTTTCAATCTCCAGCCGAGCTCAATATATCAGGATCAACGAGCTTCGAGCTCAAGCCGAGCCTACAAAGGTCCAGTCTTGGCTCAGTTTATTAACACCCCACCCTTATTGGTAACCATCAACTTCTTATTTTTCTTTTGGGTGAAATGAAAAAAAAAAAACTTATTATCTTCGGTAATCTTATATTATTGATAGTAAGTCACTCAAGACATTTTTTTTAATTTTTTTTTATAAAATTAAATCTTTAACTATAGTTAGGTATTTTCTTTTTATTTAACAATAAAAAAATATACTTAACTTAAAACTCAAGTATTTTTTGAACAATTGAAAAAAAAACCACCCCCCCTTTGCGAGTGGTCGGCGCCCAGCCCCCACTCCCCGGCGCTCACCCCCTCTGACGCCGATGACCCCCATCTCTTCCCTTACCCCACTCATGACACCCCAGCCACCTCCCTTTCCCCACCCCGACATTCCCTTACCTTGACACCATCCCCATCCCCCTCCTCCTTTCTCCACTCCGAAACGACCCCCTCCTCTGTCCCCCACCTCAAATCGACCATTTTCCCTTCCCCCACCCCAAAATGTCGCCCTCAAACCTTAAACCCCTACCCCGAAACCACCCGTTGTGGAGGGGTAAGGGAAGGGTTTCGTCGTGTCGGGTTGGGAAAAAGAAGGGTGTGTGTCGCGTAGGTAGGGAAAAGGGAGGGGGTAAGTGTAATACTCCGTATTTTAATAGTATTTCATATATATAAATTATATATTTTATTTATAAAAATGATTCATTTCATTTTAAATAAATTAAATATTTAATTATAAAATAAGTGTGTATAAAATCATATGAGCTATTAATTGGGGCAATAAGGTATTTCGAATCGGGTCAACATCACTTAAAGTATTGGACTAACTTGTTTGGAATAAAAGAGTTTTAAGGGCCCAACAAGTTGGCCCCAAAGAAGAATTCAAGGAGGAAGAGGATTAATAATAGCATTTGTGTAAATAAATGTTTTTGTTTTATAAAAGGGATATAAATACCCCAAAAACTCAAGGATTTCACATTAAAAATCAATTGTCAGATTTCATAAAAACCTCAGCTTTTTCTCTTATTTTTCTTTCTTTTCTTTTTCCTCTTTTTCTCCTCCTTTCCCACGCATCTCCCTCCTCCTCTCCACGCGCCATCGGCGCCACCACCAACCACCGGCACACCACCAAATTTTTTTAAAATAAAAAGGGCCGAATTTTATTTTTATTTTTTAAGGGTCCGAAATTCTATATAGTTTGGGCAATTAATTTTCGAAATTTAAAATTTCAATTTTGAAAATTTTATATGCATGTATGCGAAGGAATCAAGTTATGTAATTATGTGTTAATTGCTTTTGAAAGCATGTGGTGAGATTGGGTAGGAAAGAAAGGGCATATAGGCTAGAATTGTATGTCCTCCTATGTGCATATTTTATTCATGCAAGGTGTTCAAGAACACCTTTTGAAAGCATGCTTATGTGAATTAATATAAAATTGTATGATTGAACACCAAACTTAAATTTTTGAAAAAAAAAAAAAACTTTATACTTGAGTTTAAAAAGAATTTTCTTTATTGAGTCATGACCCAAAATACCTTGCAGGATGTTTGACTTAGTAGATTCACTGATATGGGGTTTAGTGAAGAAAGACAATGAGCATGTTTGGGTTTATATTCGCATGATACGCTTTTACTATTCTTATAGATGTGATGTGTTTGGGGAGTACCATCTTGATCAACCTAGCTATGTTTCTGCTATGATTGTTCATTGCTTACCTAATTACCCTCCCTATGAAGCTATTAAGAGTCGCTTTCGTGATTTTCGTTTGCCTAATGGTGTTGCTAATTACACCAAATATAAAGACCTTAATAGACAGTGGGGAGCGGATTTGAAATACTTATACCATTATATTTCTCACAAGGAATTCATCTATCTTAATCCCCAATATGTTGACTATCCTCCACCTTACCGTAATTTTGGCTATCATTGAGTTCCTCAGCAAAATGCTTCACAAGCTTTATAGCAAAATGCTTATCATTCTCCAAATATTCATGATCCTATGTTTGAGTCAGAACCTGAGCAAACTTGTGAGAGTCAAGGGGATCCAATGGAGCAAGATGTTGAGTCGGGAGACACCTCGTGCTGAGAAGTTCCTAATCTAAATCCTCCAAGCCCTCCAGTAAATATTGATGTGGAATTTGATACATCTGAGGAAGAATCTGATAAAAAAAATGGATCCTGAGGAAGATGATAATGATGGCAATGATGGTGATGATGGGAGTGATCCTGAGTATAATCCAAAGAAGTACAAGGAGATGAAAGACAAGATTGACAATGTCAACATTAGAAGATTTTAGACTAACTTTTCCTTAGAGTTTTGAGAATTTATTTCATTCTTTATTTATAGTTACAGTTTAATAAAGTTTAGCATATGAGTAATAAGTAGCAAAGCTACATTTGGGATATTCCAAACATTTCTTCTCGTTATTTTAATAAAGTACCGTTTATTCTTTTCTTATTCATTTCAACCTTCAACAAAACCTACCAAGTGTCATTTCTTATTTTTCATTTCTGTTAATGGTACTAAGGGAAATGACTCAAAATGTTTTTGTGATGTGCTTAGTTAAGTGAAATGGTTGCATGACAACCAATACAATGTGTTGAATTATTGGTTAGGGAAATAACTAGGTGCTTCTACTATAATTCAAAATGACAACTTGTGTGATTGATTTAAAGTAGTTTGGTTGTTGTCTAGTTACAAGAGAGTTTTGACCAACCTAATAGTAGTCATTTCTTTTATTAAGGAGGAATAGGATGGAAAGGAGAAACAACAATAACAATGATTTAAATGAAGTAGTAAGGCAACTAGCTGCTGTAGCTCAACAGTTAGTTGAGAGGGGTAACAATGACAATCCTGATCCTGCTGGGGAGTTGTTCAAAAAGATTTCCCAAAGTAAACCTCCTACATACCATGGAGAACCTGAACCAACTGTCCTTGAAAACTAGGTAAGAGAGTTCGATAAGTTATTCGTGGTAGTAGCATGTCCTAATGAGTCTAAAGTGAGTAGTGCGGCTTACTAGTTGAGGGGTGAAGCAGACTTGTGGTGGCAACAGAATGAGCAGACTTTGAGAGCATTACCTAAATTTGGATGGAATGTGTTTAAGGAGCAAGTGAGGGATAAGTTCTACCCAATGTTCTTGAAAAAGCAGAAAGCTGATGAATTTTGTGGAACTTAAGATGGGGAATATGTCGGTGACAGAGTATTACACTATGTTCATCGCGTTGTCTAGATTCGCTGAAGATATTGTGGCTATTGATAGGCAAGAAGCTAGAAGGTTTGAGAAGGGATTGCCTCTTTCTCTCCAAGGTAAGTTATCAGGGCAAGTATTTGATAGCTTGGATGAGTTGTATGGTGGAGCAGCATATTTGCATGCATTGGAGTTGAAGGAAAAGGCTGAAAAGGCAGAGTTGGAAGCTAGGGAGAAGAGAAAGCAGCCTATGACCAATTATGGGCCATCTAGAAACCAGAATAACTTTAAGAGGCAGAAGTTTAACAATCACCAAAGCAACAACTTCCGGAACAATAGGAACAACCATGGTAGGCGTAAATTTCCTAGGGAAAATAGAAATCAACCTGGAGATCGTAATCAAAGGATATACTATTGCAAGAGATGTTCCAACAATCACCCTCGAAAGGACTGTGATGGTAACTTAGTCACTTGTAACCTATGCAACAAGTAGGGACATAGGGTGTACGAGTGTTTCTCTAAGAATAAAGGCGGTCAAGGAAACAATCACTTTAAGGGTAATGGACAGAATTGGAACCAGCAGAAAGGAGCTCAGGGTAGCAATAGGAATCAAGTGAACAAGGGGTGCATTTTCAGAGTGGGAATAAGAACACCAATGGTGGGAATACACAAGTCAAAGTGGAACATCAGGATTTCGCAAGAGGCTAATGCAGCAAAGGATGTCATTACTAGTACATTTTCTATAAACTCAGTTCTTGTTAAAGTTATGTTCGATTCTGGTGCAACATATTCTTTCATTTTTAAGGCTATACTTCCAAAACTATTGCATTGTTTAAAAACTGTAGATGACATAGATGTTCCCATAGTTGTTCCAACAAGGGGTATAGTTAATTGTACTTAAATTTTTAAGGATGTTCCTATAAAGATTGAGGGGAAAGATTTTATGTCTAATTTGATCGAATTTGAACAAGGAGACCTTGATATAATTCTGGGAATGGATTGGCTAAGTTGTTATAATGCCAAGATTCAATGTCAAAGAATATCTACTTGAAAACGGCTCACGGAGAGCTCGTAACCTATTGGAGGCATGGAAAACCCAAGTACAGTAAGGTCATTTCTGTGATGAAGTTGGTAAAGTATGTGAAGAAAGGGCATCCTATCTATCTCTACAGTGTGAGAAACTTAGGGTGTGAGAAACCATCTAAACCCGAGGATATTGAAGTTGTAAATGAGTTTTTGGATGTGTTTCCAGAAGAAATTCCGGGTATGCCACCAAGAAGAACCATAGATTTCACCATAGACTTGGTACATGGAACAACACCTATCTCTAAGGCACCATACAGGATGGCACCTGCAGAGATGAGTGAGTTAAGGGAATAGTTACAGGATTAGTTGGAGAAGGGGTACATCAGACCTAGTGCATCGCCATGGGGCACTCCTGTATTGTTTGTGAAGAAGAAACATGGCAACATGAGGCTTTGTATCGATTATAGGGAGTTGAACAAAGTGACAATAAAGAACAAATACCTTTTGCCTAGGATAGATGACTTGTTTGACCAGTTGAAAGGTGCAACAATATTTTCTAAGATTAATCTGAGGTCTGGATATCATCAACAATGAATTGTGGAAGAAGACATTCTGAAAACTACATGTTGGACGAGGTATGGACACTATGAATTTACTGTAATGCCTTTTGGTTTAACAAATGCACCTGCGATCTTTAAGGACTTGATGAATAGAGTGTTTCAACCTTTTCTAGACCAATTTGTTGTGGTGTTTATAGATGACATTTTGGTTTACTTTGACAGTAGAGAGGACCATATAAAACATTTGAGATCAATGTTAGCTGCTTTAAGGACTAACCAGTAGTATGCCAAATTATTGAAGTGTGAGTTTTGGTTGGAGAAGGTAGAATTTTTAGGACATTTCATATCTAAGGAAGGAGTGGATGCAAACCTTGCAAAAATCGAAGCTATGAAAGGGTAGCCTACACCTAAGAACTTGTCGGATATTCGGAGTTTCTTAGGCCTAGCCGGATACTACAGAAGGTTTGTGAAGGACTTTTCAAGAAAAGCTAGACCTATCACTTCGTTGATGAAGAAGGAATCTAAGTTATTTGGAGCGATAAGTGTGAGGAAACATTTCAAACCTTGAAGAAGAGTTTGACAACACCAGTGTTAACTTGACCTGATGGGAGTGGTTCTTATGATGTGTATAGTGATGCATCTCAGAACGGACTTGGTTGTGTTTTGATGCAAATGGGAAGGTGATTGCTTATGCATCGAGACAACTAAATCCACATGAAGTTAACTACCCTACTCATAATCTAGAACTTGTAGCGATAGTGTTCGCGTTGAAAATATGGAGGCATTATTTGTTTGGGGTGAAATGTAGAATATTCACTAATCATAAGAGTTTGAAGTATCTTTTCACGCAATCTACATTGAACATGAAACAATGTAGGTAGTTAGAGTTCTTCATTAACTATAACTTAGATATCCAATACCGCGAGGGTAAAATGAATGTAGTCGCGGATGCTCTGAGTCGTAAAGCAACTCATGGAGTGAACACTTTAGTAGTGGCAGGTGAGCTTTGTAGAGAAATGAGTAAGTTGAACCTCGAGGTAGTACAACATGGAGCGTTGGAAGGAATGCTTAATAATTTGAGTATCCAACCAACAATATTTGATGAGATCAAGGATAACCAAGTAGGGGATGTGAAATTAGATCGCATAAGAGAGAAGATCGAGCAAGGGAAGGCGACTGATTTCAAAATACATGAGGATGGAAGTACACAATTTAAGGGGAGGTGGTGTGTACCATAAAAGTGTGGGGAATTGAAGAAGAAACTGATGGAGGAAGGACACAATACACCCTAGTCAATTCACCCAGGAGGAGATAAGCTTTATAAGGATTTGAAAAAGGTGTATTGGTGGCCTAGAATGAAGTTAAAAGTGGCTGAATTTGTAGCTCAGTGCTTAACCTGTTAGAAAGTTAAGGTAGAACACAAGAGACCACATGGAACAGTGCAACCAGTCGAGATCCCAGGATGGAAGTGGGATTGCATCTCGATGGTTTTTGTCACTAGTTTATCTAAGTCGAAGAATGGAAATGATACCATTTAGGTTGTTGTGCATAGACTTACCAAATCGGCAGTGTTTATACCAATGAAAGAGACTTGGAAAATGGAACAACTTGCGAAGGCTTACATCAAAAATGTTGTGAGGCTACATGGAGTTCCTAAGGATACCATTTCAGATAGGGATTCTAGGTTTCTTTCAAAATTCTGGAAAACCGTGCAGGAGAACTTTGGTACAACATTGAAGATGAGCACAACATTCTACCCTATGACGGATGGACAATCTGAAAGAACTATCCAAACCTTAGAAGATATGTTAAGGTCGTGTGCCATAGATTATCAAGGAGGATGGGAAGATAGCTTAGACTTGCTAGAATTCTCTTATAATAATAGCTACCATGCAAGTATTGGCATGACACCATTTGAGGCCTTGTATGGAAGGAAGTGTAGAAGTCAACTATGTTCGAGCGACATAAGTGAGACAGTATTTCTAGGTGCTCAATTGATAGAAGAAACCACGAAGCAAGTGAGAGAAATCCAAGCTAAGATTCAAGCCGCTCAACACAGGAAAAAGATTTATGCAGATTTGAAGTGTAGGGAAGAGGACTTCCAAGTTGGTGACAAAGTATTACTTAAGGTTTCACCAATAAAAAGGAGTCATGAGATTTGGAAAGAAGCGAAAATTAAGTGCAAAGTACATTGGACCATATGAGATTTTGCAAAGGATAGGGAAAGTTGCTTATAGATTGGAATTGCCTATGGACCTAGTAAGGTACATGATGTGTGATATGTTCATTTTATATAGTGTTTTACCCCCGTCCCTTGGTCATATTTAGGAGTATTTTTGGCTCTTTAGAGCCACTTTTTTTTTACTAATATGCGATTTCTAGTGTCCTCGTAATCTTGGTATTATTTTATAGGAAGTTGCGAATTTGGAGCATTTTCCAGGAATTATTGGAGCCACTACAAGCATCGGAGCAGGACGCATTCATATGACCATTTTCCGTAGCCCAAGACCGGTTAGAGTAATCAAACCAGTGACTAAGGGCTCAGCGAAGAATAAGAGTTCGAGGCATTGGACCGAGTAGTAAAGACCCAAAGCGGAAATCCGGATTCGGCCAAGATAGTGGCCCAATTGAAATCCATGTTTGCTCGAGTGCTCGCCCGACCGGGAAGGCCCTCGCCTTGAGGCGCGCTCGGCTAGGCGAGGAAGAAGGAAGAGAGCAGCTCTCCGCCAAGAGGCGCGCCCGACCAGGCGCAAGCGAAGACCCACTAATAAAAAAGGCGGGCCCGGCCGGGCGAAGCTCCGCCCGACCAGGCGCGTATATTTGAGGGATGTTTTGCGAATTTTAATTTTCGTTTAAGTTTAGGATTTCTAGCTTAAGTATAAATACGCTTTTCTAAGCAAGTGACGATGACATCTTTTCATTAGTTAATTTCCAGATTTCAGTTTTAAGCTTTTGGTTAATACTCTTGTTTTCTCTCTCTACACTTTGAGTTTTATGCAATTCATTATTTCCGTTTATTTTGGTAACGATTTCTTCCCCTTCTATTTTCAGTAATTTAATAGCTTTGATTAATTATGTCTTGTTTATTTGCTTTGCTTAGTTTAGATTTAAATATGTGTGAGTAGTTTTAATTTATTTCTAGGGTTGTGGGGATCCATAAATAATATAAAGGGGTAGTTTGTTATTGTTGATTGTCAATGCTTGATTGGTTTCCTATTGATTGATTTAACGCTATACAATTAGATTTGGCCAGGTTTAATTGTATTAGTTATGCAATATTGATTCGAGATTCGAGATATGAGAATTGATGTTTAGGCTTAGTTCAATAGGCAGGTTAATTTATAAATGTTTAAGTCAAGATTCGAGAGATGTGATTTAATACCGATAGATTTATTATGTGATTGTATTACGTAGCGAAAGCCCTTTATGATCTGATTAATTGATGATGCATTGATGATTGATTATTGTGTTTTAACCTAAAATATTATTTATTGGTGAACCTATACCCTAGGCTTTGATTTATTAATTTCCCCTTAGTTTAATTTCCCCTTAGTTTATTTATTCTTCCTTAGTTTAATTCTCACAAAAATAATTTGCTACTTAATAGTTTAGATTATTTTAATTATTTAGGAATAGAAAGACTTGTTTCCTTGTGAATTCGACCCTACTTCCCTATCTACTTTAGTTAGAGGACTTAGGTAATTCTTTTGATTAGGTGATACAACTTAGTCTGTCAAAATTTGGCGCCATTGCCGGGGAAACGATTTTATTTTTATTTCTAATTGTTTATGTAGTCTAGATTAGTTTCTTTAGTCTCAGAGAACGCAAGTTCTTTGGGACAGTTTCTCATATATGTCTGTTTAGTTCTGCGTTTATGCCCAGGAGTTCTAGATTAGGTTACATTCCATTCAATCTTGAAATCGAGCGTTCTTTTCATAGATAGAAAAACCTTTTTAGACAGGTACGAGTTACTTCCAAGGGTAATACACCTTTGGAACTCCTATCTGATTCTAGTGACACAGAAGTTTCTTCAGAACCAGAATCAAAGATGGCGACTCAACCACCTCGCAAGATCAGCGATTATTCGCAGTCGTCCCTGGCAGATTTTCCACACCTTGCTCCCACACAAAATCTCGAGGGAGTACAATTTGAGATTAAACCCCAGTTTATTACTATGATCGAAAGGAAGCAATTCACCGGAGCTAAGGGTGAAGATCCAAATCTTGACATCTTAGATATTTGCCAATATTGCAACACTATTAGGCAAGCTAGGGTCATGCAAGACCAAATCAGGGAGATTCTTTTTCCCTTTTCTTTATGTGGTAAAGCTAAATTGTGGTACAATGGATTGAATAAAACTGCACTTGGTATTACTGACTGGGAAACTCTTACTTTGAATTTCTATAATAAATACTACCCTGCAAAGAGGACAAATTTGTTAAGGAGTTCAATCCAAAAAATTTCCCAAGAAGCGGATGAATCTTTATATGAAGCTTAGGAAAGATTTAAGGATTTGCAGAGAGAATGCCCCCATCATGGGCTAGCACAGTGGTAGATAATCCAAGCCTTCTACAACGGGTTTGGATATAATTCAAGTATGATTTTGGACTCTGCAGCTAACGAAAGATTTATGAATTTGGATGGGAATATAGCGAGCAATGTTGTTGAAAAGATGGCTATTCATAATTCCCAGTATGGGAATCCCAAAGGATTTGCAAATAAAGGAAAACACCAAGTCAATTCTATATCCTTTTTGCAAGCACAATTAACTGCTATCAGCCAGAAACTAGAAAATATTAATAATTCTAATTTATTTTCCGTTACTAATGTTTCTGCTATTGGTACTAACACTGCAATAATTTTGTGAAAATTATGGTCTTGTAGGTCATTCGGCGTAGGAATGTACCAGTTCGCTTGAGAAGATTAATGTTGTTCAGACCTATAAGCAAATTAGTCCATACTCTAACACCTACAATGCAGGGTTGAACAATAACCAAAATATGTCGTACAATGGTACAAATATGGTTAACCCCCCACCACAAGTACAACAACCACAACATAGGTACTACCAACCTCCACATCAGAGACCACAATAGATTGTTACTCCTCCTTCTGATTATGGCTTATCAGAAAACAAAACGGTGTAAGTTAATATGCAGAAACAGATGTAGAGTAGAGATGCGCAAATTGACTAATAAAATCATGGATAATCAAATTACGCAACTTTCCTCTACTCTACAAATTCACCAGTAGGGAAGCCTACCATCGCAGCCAGTGCAACCTACAGATCACGTGAATGCAATTACTCTGAGAAGTGGTTCAAAATACGATGGGCCTTCTA
The DNA here is from genome assembly GCF_001683475.1 of Chenopodium quinoa. Classification (NCBI taxonomy): domain Eukaryota; kingdom Viridiplantae; phylum Streptophyta; class Magnoliopsida; order Caryophyllales; family Amaranthaceae; genus Chenopodium; species Chenopodium quinoa. The sequence continues at coordinate 2,434,427 of NW_018742287.1, read as the reverse complement.
TGCATGCCCAAAGATGATGAACCTATCATTATAAAAATTGATAATCCTAATTCTGTTTTACCAAATATTGTTGTTACTATCCCTGCAGGGTCCCTGAGTAAAACTAACTCGTCTGATAATAAATTGCAGGGTAAAAATCAAGAGAAGATCAGAGATGTGCAGAATCCTACTATCTAAATAGATATCTTAAGAGTAAGTTAGATAAGCAGTGTTGTAAGTTTTTGGAGGTTGTCAAAAATTTCCAGGTAACAGTTCCTTTCACAGAATTAATTACTCAAGTTCCTGCGTATTCTAAATTTATGAAAGAAATTTTAACCAAAAAAAAATCTATTAGTGAGGTAGAGACAGTTTCTTTTACTGTAGAATGTAGTGCTATATTACAGAATAAATCTCCGCCTAAATTAAAAGATCCGGGTAGTTTTTATATTCCATGTCATATTGGTAATCTGATGATTGATATAACTTTATGTGATTTGGGTGCTAGTGTAAGTGTTATTGCTTTGAAAAAATAAAATACAAAAATACGATCCAATGAATGATAAATAATGCTTCCCTGTGCCCCATACATGAAAATTGTTTTGATTCTTGGTATATGATGATGAGTATTGTGTATAGGTTAGGCATGATTTGATGTTTTATTGCTTGGATGCCCTAACATGAGTCAATTTTGTCTAACTATTTGTGGATTTGGTGCTTGGCTAGTTGATTTGGTTGGGAATTGTGTGTTAGTTCCTGGTATGTCAATGAATTTGAGTATTGGTTTGCAACTTTGAGTAATGTTTGTATGGCTCCCTATTATGCACATTGAGGAGGACGAAGGCATTTGTTCTGATCTCTTAGGTGGCTTTCAGATGATTTTAGATACATTTGTTCCCTTCTTGCTACCCATGTTGTTGCCTTGACTTTTTATTGTTTATTAGCCACATTACAAGCTAATTTTTTGCCCCATGGGTTACTAGACCCAAGCTTGGCTTGTGGGAGCTAATAGTGATGTGAGGGAGTTGTATTGTGCACATAATTTGGACAATTTTGGGTGGATTTGAGAAGTTATTTATTTGTTTTTATTTTTGTGGATTGGAAAAAAATTGAGAAATTGTTGTTCAAAGTTGAATAAATCTGCAATGTGAGATAAAAAAAGAAAAAAAAAAGCAAAAAAAGATAAATTGTTTCAATGTTTAAATGTTTTAAGTGAAGGTTGCTCAAAAGGGAAAAAAAAACAAAAAAAAAAAATTCAAATTCAAAAAAAAAAAGAGTTCAAAGTTTGTTTGATTCACTCAAGTTTTATATTATCATAATTTTATGATTGAAGTTGTAAGTGTTGGAAAATATGTGATAATATTGGATTGGTGTTTGGTGAATTTTTTGTGGAGTTGAGTTATGTTGGACATTTTTGGTGATTATTTATTTTTGACGTTGGTTTTATTTGTTAGGTTTTTGGCTCCCTTAAGCATGGCTTACTTTCACATTTTCCCAAATGTTTCCTATCGTTTACCCTAACCTTACGTTAAGGGGGGTATAATGCTTAAGGGTTGTCGGCGGGAGGGGTAGGCGTCGACGAGATATGGTGTCGGGGTGGGGGCTGCTGGCAGGGGAGGGTGGTTGGCTGGGTGGGGGTGGTTTTTTTTTAATTATTTATAAAATAATATAAGTGTTAAAAACTAACCATGGTTAAGGATTTTAATAAAAATAATCTTTGGTTATCAATAATACAAGATTACCAAAGATAATAAGTTTTTTTTTTCAATTCACCAAAGAAATATATGAGAAGTTGATGGTTAGCAAAGAGAATTTTCTAAAAAATAAAGTCTACATCAAACTAAGCCGATACTGAATATAAAAGGGAAAATTAAGGAAGCCACATCAATCTCTCCTTTGCAGTTCCAACTAAGCACACTCATTTTCCACTTGGAGGCTGTTGAGGGCCAGTTGTGCCTTCAGAATATTGATTGTAGTAACCTCAGCATTAGAAAACTCCTCCACCAAGACATAACCCTAAGATTCATCTTCCTCCATAAGACCAAGCCTAAAGACTTGAACGAGCGACTAAGAATCTTTCTCTACCTTCGCATCTAAAATCTTTTCCTACATGTCACCATCTGCACTAAGCCCGTATTTGAAGCCTTTTTTCTTCTTCCTCTCCATACCGTTTTCCCCTTCTTATTTGGAAGCTCCTTCAATTCCCAGACAGGATACGCATCGCAACTCTCTTAAGTGCATCCCCAAACCTCCTACAAACCTCACTGGCAACTGCAAAAGTCCACTTCTTTTTCCTTGGCCCTTCTTCCTCAAACCTAGTACACTTCCTTTTCTTGTAAAGAGCCTTGTTCTCTGCATGAGTATAATATTTTTCTTTAATCTCTAAAGAGATAAGGATTGGATTAGAATCGATTTCCAAAAGCCTAATTTCAGATTAGATTCAACCGTTCAAGAAGAGAAGTAGGATGGGGTTGTTGCAAATGATTCAACCGAGGCCAAAGAATTCAGTGGATCACATTCTTCCTTAGAGTCAAGGAGTAGAATAGGGTGCTACCATCCTCATCAGTAACCATACGACCTTTAAATTTCGGCCAGGCATGAATTCAGATTGGGTTCACGTCCTTGTTTTTTTTCGGTAAGATAGGTAGGGAAAGGGAGATCCCTCGAACAGGAGACATAGACCCTAGGCATAGAGAGGATGAGTGTGGAAACCACCTCAAATAAGGTTTTCCTAGGTAGCTGGCTTCGGACGGAAAATTCATTGGGCTTTTTGGCACAAAGAAAGACTCCAGTAGGGGAGCACTAGGGTCAACAAGTATAAACATGGGGTGAAAGTGATATGAAAAAGGATTATCATTGGGAAGGAGACGATCACTTTCCACTAAAGGAAGTACAAAATATTTGTTGTTTTCCATGATTAGAGGGACCAGTAGAGGAAAGGGTTATTTGGTGGTTGGAAGAATAAAGGTTGAAAAGTTAAGTTTGGAAATATCTAACCACAATTATTTAAATAAGGAAGGAAAGGGTTCTTAGAAAAGGGGAGGATTTGCTGCAAAGGATAGGGAATATAAAGGAATAACATTAATCCATTAAAGTAAGTAGTTGAAGTAGTTGAGGGGATGGGGAATAACAATATCTGGTTATTAAAAGAAAGCAAAGGGTTAACAAAAGAGGAGGATTGTTGTAAGCAAATGTTTTTTGTGTCTCGAGGTATTAGTATTTCCTCTTGAGGAGGGAATAAAAGGGTTTTATCATTTATTATTATTGAGTTCAAACTCAAGATTGCAGGCAATGTACTAGCAGTCTAGGTAGTCAACTTAACTTAATGGGAAGGCAATAAATGAGGCTGGGTTAAGCTAGGAATACCTAGACCAAAACTTGACACTTCTTGAACAAAGGTTTGATTCCGTCTCTAGGACTCAACTTCATCCCACTACTTGACTATATATGGTCTTGAATGGTCAGTTGAGGATTAGGAATTGTTAACGATGTTATAACAAAAAGACCCCTTCTTTCCCTTAGCGAAGTTTGAGCTTTCGATGAGTGTTGTGAGATCCCTACTCGGCTAGCCTCCTTTAAGCACTCTAAGGAGTCCAAACAATACCTGAAATTCCGTACTTAAACCAAGGCGTGAAAAGTAGAAGCGATTGAGGGTTTGGACCAAATCAACTCTAATTTCATTTAATTTAATTTCCATTATACTTAATAGGATAAATTGTTAGGAACTACCCACCTAATAGGTCATTTTGCCAACAACTACTCGCTTAAAATTTTTATCAAAAATACTACCCTCTAAATTTAAAAAATTTGAGTAGTACTACCCATTTTAGTTTTCCGGCAATAAAATTCGGTAAGTGTGGGCGAATTTTATTTATTTCCTCCAAAAATCAAGCCTAAACCTTGTATATAACAATCAACCAAATCTCCTTTACAGCGGCTCAACCTAAAAACACAAAATTTTTAAAATTTCGTCAATTTAAGAAGGGAAAATTAATTGTGGTTTTAATTATTAAGAGATATGTAATGCTTCTAAATTGTTGTTTAATTCACCTAATTTGGCTTCTTAATTATATGATTCATCATTTTGTGTTTAAGTTTTGAAAGGAAAAACAAAAGTGAGCCCTACTCGCCGGATTTTGTTGCCGAAAAACAAAAATGGGTAGTGCCAGTCAAACTTTTTAAATTTAATGGGTAGCTTTTTTGAAAAAAAATTTAAGCGAGTAGTTGTTGACAAAAAGACCTATTAGGCGGGTAGTTCCTGATAATATTTCCTATTTATTATTTTCCTTGAAGTTACTAATGCATTTATTAGTTTATAGTTGCAAGAAAATGCAATCAAAGTAAGAATCACGCTCCTATTATATTTCTAACAATTTTATTATGTTCTTCATATATTAATTGTTGGATTATTATGGTTAAATTGCTTCCAATATTATTGTTATGTTGTATTATATTAATTGATCACCATATTCCATGTTTAAAGGGAATATGTAATTGAAAATCACGACTAATAAGATAATTTGGACAACCAGTTTAGGTTCCTTTTTAATCTTGTTGTTTAATCAAAGTGAGATCACAAATATTTAGAATTATGTGTGCATTAATATTCAACAAATTTAGCCTAATCTAGTTTGGAGCAAATTGAATTTTTGTTTGTATGCCTTTGAGATCGCAGGAAATACTTTTCGCATTAAGAATCGAGTAGAGGCTAACACGAGCAAAGTGGCTTTTATGACTCACTTCATACCATCATTCCCGATCCTCCATTTGTGGTTTCGGACCATATGGAGTTAGTAATCTCATGGATTATGAATGAAGTGTAACCTTCACGGGTTAGTCGTTGTTGTCTATGTTGTCCCTTATCAAGGTTGCCTTTAAATGATCCGTGAATGGTTTGAAAGTTCCTTAAAAACTTGTTGTAAGCTCCCTACTTTTATTGTCCCTAATTGTATATGTCAAATCCCGCTTGCTATGATTGCCAAGCATATTCACACATACAGTATCCAATACTTTGTGAAGATAAGTTGCTAAGTTAACTACAATAACATGAACTCTAAGGTAGAATTTGGATCTCGAATCCATTTCTATTGTTCCTTGTTTCCTATATTTTTATCGTACATTGACTCATAACATTAAGATTCAAACTATAAGCGTTTTGAATTTTTTTGTTAGGCATTTTTAAGCATCTAATAATGCACCATAAAAAAAAGTTATTTTCCTTTAATTTGTACTTGAATTACTACATAAATGAGTCCTACTCATTAGTTTATGAAATAAAAAGATATGTTGGTTGTTAACTATAGACAAATTGAGTTTTCAACTCAATACTTCATGTTTATCAAAACTACCTAGTATTTTGAATACATGATGTCCAACCGTCTTTTCGGACTTAGCCATAAAACCCATTTATGATGAGAAGTTGTATTTTAGATTTTCTTGAGAACCATTCTCAAAAGATTTCCTTTACCAATCGATGGAAACTTTATAATTCTATTTAGAATTCTACAAATATATATGCAAAGTATAACCATTTATCAAGATAACATAATAAGCTTTGAAATACATGCAAACTAGCAATTTCGATTAACTTATTAACGCTTTATTCAAATTTAATTTGTCCCATATTATTGAATAAAACGATTCCAAGACCATCAAAACTACATAAGCATTCTTTGGCCTGTCTTACAACTTATTATTTAAAGGTAAGCAATCCCATTGCTAATAATTCCAAACTACTCTTGGTTGATAAGTCATCGCATGAAATGCCTCTTGAGACTTATCCCGTTTTCCACAATATTTAAGGACTCCTTATTAATATTGTTAAGTATAACCAAAACTGACGTGTAAGTGATGCCTTGCTTTGGCAGAACCCATTAACATATCTTACTTCCCTAAGAATGTGATGACGCCTTGGTTTAGCAAAACCCATCAATGAATTTCGAAGTTTTGGTAAGGGTCATTTTGGAATGGCAATTTTAAGTTAATATTTCTTGGGACTTAGGGTTTCTATGTTGGTTTGATTTAAGTGAACTTAATTAATCTTTCAACATAAGAAATCCAATAAGCATGCATTTAAATATCAAGGGCATACATAAATAAATGCATAGTTATCGTAGTATGGCCCCTTGAACTTGGTCTTGAAGCATTCAGTCTTCAACCTCCAAGGTTACATTAGCATCTTTGGCTCTAACTTCAAAGAAACGCCGTCTTTGACTTCGCCATCAAGCATGCAAGTACTAGTACTAGGAACTAAGTTCAAAAATACTTAACAGCACGCAGTCCGTATTTAGATTTACAAAAATACATCACGCCTCGCAGTCTATATTTTCTATTCTAGTCGGGCCATACTAGTCACTTTTGTAAAACCGGCATAAGAACATTTCAAATATTCCATTCACCCATTCATTTCTAAAGTGAATGGCCCATGAAAATTTTACAAGTAATACAAGCAATATCATAAAGCCATGTACCGATAAATAACGCACACTCGTTACAAACTTAGGTCGTGAATCAAATTAATAAGCCTAATTAAAACTAATCGAGTTATTTAACCAATTATGTGAAATAAAGCACTCCCTAAGCACGCAAAACGCTTAGACGCTCAAAACCAATTAATGACGCTCCCGCTAAAATCTGCATCCATACTAATTAAATTAATCCAATTAAATTTAATTAAATCTAATAAAGTCATTTTTGTCAAAATTACACGATTCTGAGAAAAACCGAGGTCGTGCCTCATTTTTAACCAAAATCGGGTTTAGTGGTGCTTGAATGGTTGCAAACCGCTCGTACTAGCCCTTGTTAGTGTTGGGCGCACTAGGCAGCCCATGTGAACTAGCACGCTGCTGCTTGGTGCTGTCCTGCCAACCATAATAGCGTTTGTACCGGCTTGCTAAGTGCTACCTAGCATCCCTCGTATGTCACACACACAGCACGCATAGCGTGTGTGCTGCTGGCGCTGTCTTGCAACCCAAATAACCTTGCGTGCTAGCTCTAGATAGTGTCTAGTAGCTCTAGCACGCACACGCACCAGGCTGCATCACACAACGTTGCCACTAACGTTAGGCGCTGCCTAGTAGCCCTAGGCCCAGCAGTCTTGTACGCACATCTCTAGCATAGAAAGCACACATCATTACCCCTACTACCCATCTCTCTCGCACACACGCACACACCAACACAACACCACTCGGTCAGCAACATTGATGTGGGATGCGCGAGCAACCCTTGCTGGTCGAGGGTCTGTAACTTGGCTCCAAGCCTTGTTTCAGTGCAAGCTTTGGGATTTTTAATCTCGAAAAATTTGCGTGACGATTTTTAATTCTTAATCCAATTTTAAATTAAAATTTAGGCATTTTTAATCAATTTAGGTCGAATAAAAATTAATCGAAGTAGGTGCAACATCCAAAATTATTAACAAGATCCAATCTTTAATAATTTAAGGCCATTTTGAAATAATCAAAATTTTAGGGTGTGCTTCATAATTAAATTAACTCATCCCATGATTAAAAAAATTATGATTTTGACAAACTAACCAAGTAAATTTCTTAACCATCCAATGACAAATAATTTATTCATCCAATGCAAACCAAAATTCAAACTCAAGCATGAACATGAATATCAAATCGATTTCTAAAATCATTACAAAAATTCAATCTTTGTTCATATTAGGGTTTTTGTAGTCAAGATCTAAACCATTCATCTAATAACAATTCAATCTTGGAGGTCAACAATCACATTCCAACAAACCAAGTCACTTAACACAATCCAATTGCACTTTTATGTAAACTTAAGTTTATGTGGAATTTTGAGCACTCTAAATTAATCATCCAAAAATTACCAAATTCATGCATTAATTAGAGCATAAATGCAGTCGATTAAATATGTAATCACTCACATAATCAACATTTATATGCCATAACCAATTAAGGTCCAAAGATTTAAAAGTTTTTCTTTCTAAACAAAAAACCCTCCAAAAAACATGTTTCTGGTAAATTTTGGCTTCTAGAAGCCGTTTTCAATCACTTTTTGGATATATTTGATTTAGAATGCATTTTTCACTAAAAAATCACTACTTTTTCGTCGAAATCTGGGTTCGTAATCACATTGCAGCATTAATTCGATTTTTATCCAATAAAAACCGAAATCCTAATCTAATTAGGTGCTAATCCAACTTTAAATCTCCTTATTTAATTTTAGTCGTAGAAATTAAATACAAGAAGTTCGTGATTTCGCTGTTGGGTTTTACGGTGTTCCAAACACCGTGCGGAAACCAAAACCCGCCTCGAACCCATGTATAATTAATATATGATTAATTGCATATAAAAAAATATAACTCAATCATAATAACGGGATTAGATAATATACCCTTGAATCGTGCTTCACCGCTACACGAACACGATCTTTGAACACACGGTCGTGGGAGCAAGAATCGCAAGTGCGAGTTCCTTCAACGATAATCCACCCTTGTGGCCAAACTTGCTCGTTATTAGCGGCTAGACTAAATCACAACGCGACTAAGAGTTTTTGTACTTAAGGTTTTCTACAATTAGGTGGAGATCCCTTACAGTCCAACTCTGTTAAAAAACCCCAAAACTAATTGGGTATTTATAGAGGTGGGATCACCATCCTACAAGAAAAACCTAGCTAATTAATTTAAATAAAAATAAATTAAATAACTCAGACAAATAATCAAACAACACTTGTCAAATGGATAGGAGAGTTTAGTGAAGACCACTAGGAAGACCACAAAGCCCCTCCCTTGTTCCCCAGGAAAACCGCCCCTCCTATAGGGCTTGGCCAACTGGCCGGCCTTGCCTTAGGCAGCAAAGGCACCTTTGCTGGAAGCCCTTGTGCTCTCGGCTAGGCCAGCCAGCATAGCAGGCCCAAGCACTATTGGCTAGTTGTTGGCCTACTTGCGATGTGCGTGTTGGCGCTAGCATAGCACGCCTTGCTAGCAACGCTACTAGCTGCCTGCAAGCGTGCTCACCCAGCGCTCCCGAGCTCGTTGCCAAGCATTGGCGAAGCTAGTAGCCATTGTTAGCCTAGCCCTAGCATGGCTAGCTACTTGCTAGGCCAATACGAGGCTACGGCTTACAGATTTGACTAACGATGTGTTTATTGACTTATTTTCTCGTCTCGTCGGCTCCTAGAATTGACTTGACGTTTGACTCTCGGTTGCGACGCTCTAAGCTCGAAATTCGACGTTTGAGTACGATACTTATTGATGCATTAATGTCTTTCGGCTTAATCCGTGGCCTTAGTTTGGTTTCACGATTGGGTGTGACCTGTTGGGTTTAGTCAAGAGAAATGTAAGAGATTAATTATATTAGTCTCACTAATCGGAGGTGGCCTCTAGTTCAGCGTTCCGATCACTTAGCTTCACTGAATAATTAGCTCCATAATTAATTATGAACCCTCTATCGGAATAATACACTTGTTCAACGGATACTATTCCTTAAAATCAAATGTGAAGCAAACAAATCTTGAGTAGCTTAAGATTTGAGTAAAGTATAGAATCGACTTGGCAAGATATCGAAACATCTAGATTAGACCGACTGATGTTTACTTAAGCTAAGAGTGATCATCTCAAGGTTGTGAATTATAACTTTATAATTATAATTTTATAAGGAATAATATGTCTTGACGGAGACATCGAAGTCATTGAAAATGATTTGAACGATGATGGATCACTTATCTTCTTATAAAGTTATTAAAGATATGCACCAACGCCTAATCTTACACAAAACAAAATTGTCGAAGCTAAGAAAAGACACCATATACAGTTATGGATAGAAATAGTTTCTAGCGTCTTTTTAGTATATGTCTAGGGTTCTTAGCCTTAGTGGGAGCTAAATGGCTCAGTGAGAGCTAAGTGGCTCGATGAGGGCTAAGGTAGCTAAAGAAGAGCTAAATTGTTTGTTTCTCAACAAACTTTTACCCAAACACAATATACATGTCTCTTTGCGAGACAAGGGGCATTACTTCCACAGCCAATTGAGAACATAGTATTTGTTGCTCTAAGTGGTGTCTTTTTTGAATAACAACATATTTTCCAAAATGACAAGTGGGAGAAAATTAAACTCGATGAATATCTAAACGAGCAACAAACACAAACAAAAACTCAGAAGACTTTCGAAGGACTTCGTGAGAACAATTAACCAAAAATACTCAAAGGACTTTATAAGTGCCTTAAGGGAATTCATTACTAACAAAACTTTAAAAGTACTGGAGTAAGATCCAAATAGTCAAAGGGGCTTTAGAAGCGCCTTGAAATTCAGTATTTGATGTTATTGCCCCTTTTAGGTATAGAATTCACCAAAAGCTTAGAGAATTATATAAATTTATATTAAGTTAGAAATAAACCTAAGGCTTACAAGCATATAATTTACTATTGGATAGTAAAGGAATAGTGTCTTGTAAGATAACTACAACAAATATAAATGTCGAAAACGGGTTAGAGGCCATAAAATCTGAAATAGACTCCATATTTGAAAATCATGTTTGGAACTAGATTACTTTGCATGAAGGGTAAAGACCCATTGATTACAAATTTGTTTTCAAAGAGAACACTAACAAAATGGAAATGTATATGCATACAAAGCTATATTAGTTGAAAAGGTTACTAATAAATTCACGGCATTGATTTTAATAAAACCTATTCACTAATCGGAGTGCTTTGGTCTTTTTCGTATTCTAGCAATCATTACGCATATGAAATATAGCAAAATAGATATCAAAACCACCTTCTTAAATAGGATTTGGAAGAAATCATGGATATAGTCTGAGGGTTTTGTTAATCTAAATAATGATAGATGAGAAAGCAAGCTCTAGAAATCCATTGGTGGATTAAGGCAAGCGTGTAGGAATTGGAATATGTTTTCTCATAAAGTTAATAAGAGGTTTGACTTCTTGAGAAACATAGAATTTTTTTTTAAAATAAGAAGTTTAGTGGGAGCAATAGTCGATTTTGCATAAGAAGTTTACGAACGCTATTGTAAAATGACTATCAAATTTAAATGCTTAGATTTGAAAGTATTTTTCAATAATGGACCAAGATCAGTCAGTACTTAGTACATAGTGCGAATTAAGATCTATTGGATAGACTTAATAAAAGAAATTTACCATGTTAAACATGAAAGGCTTGCAAAGGTTTTTTCAACCCTTATGTATGAATCTAAGTAAATTTTTGAACTAAGTATAAATCTACGCACATACTATTTCAAACACGAAAGACTCTAATAGAGAGTTTAGACCGTATCATGTGGAAAACTGTTTAGCAAAACTCAGTATCATATGAAAATGGATGAGCTAAAATTTACATGAATGGGATGAAATTGAAATAGTTCTGCAATTAAATCCGTCATGTATTCTACGATATGCAATCGTCACATGACTTGCATGCTTAGAGTATGACAAGTATAATATACCATTTGATTTAAATATAAGTAATAGATCGTTAGATTATGATAAAAAATATCCAAAGTACTTGGTTAAGTAAAAGGATGAGTTCTTGATGCATAGAAACAAATATAATATGAGTATTGATGTTGAAATCACAACCTTAGCAAGGATTAGATCCTTAATGAGGAAGCCATATGAAAGCACAAGCTTAGATGTGTTGTGTGTTGGGAATGGTAACATGGACTTACATCCATGTATAATGTGCGAAAGTTGAAGGTTAAATTCCATGTTCAAAAATGATAAGGGATCTCCAATATCATTGTGAATTCATTGGAGTAAAATCCAAGCATACCATCATTAGAGAATCTACTAAAGTAAATGTTGAGTGAATTATTGCACAAGTAGCAATAAAATGGAAGTTGTTTGTTGGATAGTTCGTTGTTGAACTTTGATGATCGTAGGTTGTTGAGTTGAAGGTCCTAAATCATGAAAATGAGTGGGAGCTATCGCTTGAGCAATAAAACATAGATCACATGTAATCTAAAATAAACTCAAAATTTTATATCTTATAATGAAAGTTATTCGATGATGAAGATGCTAAGATTTGCAAAGTAATAGAAACTAAACCTATGCAATAAGTGATATAACAACATTCACAATTGCATAAAAGAAATCAAGCATATTAGATATGGGTGTGATTTCTATAAATGTTTTTGATGAGTATTACTCTTAAACATTTGGGAAAACCGTTTATCATAAGATCAAACCTTGAAAAGTTTCATACCGGAATAAAATTTCTTATTATTCCATAATCATTTAATTGTGGTTTAGAATTAAATGATGAGTCCATTCAATTTGACAATGTTCAAAGTAGGGTATAAAGACCATGTCTTGTATAACAAAACACCTACTAAGAGAATGTTGAATGTCATTTCGAAAGAATCCCTAACGAGGTTATTTAAATGGATGATTAATGACCGCAGATTAGTGTGTAGTATCATTTATAGAGTTGTTTCTTGGGATAAAAGGACTTGAATGTCATAAATCATTTGCATAGGTATTAGCTTGGAACTATACCGGATCAACCTATTAAAATACTTTAAGAGATTTAAAATCGTCATAAGTAGGGATGAGCAAACTGGGTACCCGGTTAAAACTTTAGGAATCGGACTTGGAATTGGTTGGAACTAGGTCAGAAAATTCGGAACTGGAATTGGAACCGGGTCCAAAAATTTAGGAATTTGAACCGTCGGGTACCGGTTCCAGTCCTGGTTCCGAGTACCCACTTATGTATACAATTGTTAAATTATAATCAAAATTATAATACTTATATAGGTCTATGTTCATTTTTAGCAAATATTTCCTATATTTATGTATGCATTAAAGTATTTTATTTATGTTATGCATTAAAAAAATATTTTTATTTTACTAAATAGATACATTCAACGTATTTTTGTTTGTTTTTTTAAAATATATTTAGTTAATATATGTTAGGTAACCGTGTACCTAATCGGTTCCGGTTCCGAAAAATTTAGAATTGGAATTGCTACCGGTTCCTTAATTTATTAACCGGAATTGGAACCACTAGGTCCAATTCTAATTCCGGACCCGCCGGTTTCTAACTAACTTGTTCTGGGTCCAATTCTAGGAACCTAATCATAAGTATCTATCTCATTAAGACTATTGGTACATTTTCCTCAATTATGAGTATTTTACGTTTTCTTGTTTGAGTACTAGTTTGTTTTGATGTTGTCAAACATCGGCCCTAAAAGGGGATTGTAAAGGCAACATTAAGGCAACTATGTCTCATAGTAAGTGAAGCTTGATAATACAAGATTGGGAATGTCTTCTTGTTATTAATGGAAATTATGTCTTTGTTGTTAAGAAGGCCTCTCGAAGAGGGAGACTATGAAATGCATGGTTGTGCTCGGGTGGATTTGGATAATCATCTGTACTTGGTAGTCGAACTTAGAAATTCGATAAACACTTCTAAATGTAATAAGGATAACATTGAATTGTACCTTATAGTTCATGAAGAGGCATTAAGTGACATAGGAAAGGGCAATACACATACCGCACACTTGTCCCGAAGGACAAGTGAGGGATTGAAAGGAAAGTTGTCCTTCGAACAAGTGTATTATTCCGATAGTGGCTTCAAAATTAATTACGAAGCTAACTATTCAGTGAAGTTAATTAATCTTAAAGCTTGCTTTTGACTGAACCGAATGGGTCACACCCAAGCACGTAACCAACTAAAGCGACGCATTAAGCCGGAAGGCGTAAATACGTCGATAAATATTTTTTAGACTCGTACGTCGGATTTGGAGCTTACAGCGTTGGCATTGAGCGGCAAACGTTTAGTCTATTCTAGGAATTGACTAAACGAATTATAAGTCAAACGACACGTCGTGCTTAGCTTGGAAGCCTAGAAGAATGCCTTGCCGTGCCACGCAAGTGGGGGCAAGGACAGGACCACAAGTCGCAGCCCAAACCCATAAACCAGTGCCCATCGCAAGGCCCAACACGCTGCTGGCCTTGCTGGCGGGCTGGCTGCTGCTCTGGCTGGCAGCACTAGCTAGTATGGCTGCTAGCGTGGGTGCCAGTAGGCCTTGTTATCAAGACTAGTATCACTAGGAACAACTCGCTAGCGAGGCCAACAAAGAGCAAGCACTAGTAGCCTTGCTGGGCTTGCACTGGCTGGCAGGCCCAGCCTTGGGAGCTTGGCTACCAGCATGGCGCGCCTTGCTGCCTAAGGCAAGGTTGGCTAGCAGCTATCCAATGCATGTGGGGGTGGTTTGGGTATGCTTGCTCCCCAAGGGAAGCTTGTGGTCCTCCTACCTACTCTTGCTAAGAGTTTGACAAATGTTGTTTGCTTATTTGATTTAGGTACTTAATTTATTTTAGAATTAAATTTAATAGTTAGGGTTTTGCATTTTAGATGGTGTGCCTCCCCTATAAATACCCAAGCCATTTTGAGGATATTCATGAGAATTTTGATTATTGGCATCTCTATCTAAAAGTGAGAAAACTGATAAAGTCTAATTCTCTAGTCGCGTTGTGACGTGTTCTAAGCTAACACGTTACGACTAAGTTTGGATGTGTTGGGTGATCTACGTTGGAGGGTTCTTGCTCATGTTCGTGGTCAAGCACGTGTCAAAGGTATAACTGTCTTTCCTTATACGAGTTTTGTATGTTAATCGTATTAATTAATACATGAGTCCAGGGCGGGTTTTGGTTTCCAATCATCGTAAGACCCCACACAGAAAGCATAAAAAACAATAGTAATCATCCAGATGGTAAACGGGCGCAACTCCGTCACCATAGCTAGATGAGATCTCATCTAACCCCAATTTAATTTAAAAACCTTGTAAATAAAAGAGACTCATATATCACACGGCTTCTAGAAAGGCCACAAATAATACCTCGTGAAACCCCAACCCCTGATTGTCGATACTGTTAATGTGCACAAATCCAAAGTTTTATTGCTTATCCATATTCCACTTTACCTGATTTACAAATTTAGATAAATTTCGACTTCATTGATAATCAACACACATTATCAGAACATACCAAATCACAACAATTCCTTTTTAAATCTTAATTTATCAATAGTGATCACAAATATTGATGGACTAAATAATTCCTTTAATACAACACTTCACTTGTTGAACAAAGTCAACTAATCCTCGTCATTAAGACTTTAACTCCCTTTACTCAATTCACACATCATGACATGAATGAGTAATAATAGTGTAACCCCATGGAGTAATATGTAAATTAATTCCACTTCTGAATAACCAAGTTCCAAAACCTTTAATCAATCACAACATGATTAATTAATAACATACTCATGTACTCAATATGCACAACATACTCCAGTTGCCACATTATATCATACATGCAGATACACAAATCTCACAATGTATAACCAAACAATTCTGTCCAAATGATTTCCTATACATGAAACTAAATTCACGATACTTCCTTAATCATGCTCCTAAACGTCAAGGGTTCCTTAACTTGTACGTGCCTTGAATAAACGGCCGAGTGGCCACTTTTGCAAATTGAAATCGCCTTCTACGAAGCGTACTCCTAAACCAAATAACAAACTTCCCATCAATACACAAGCACTAAAATTTACAGCAATACACATCGACTTTAAAAAGCTTTAAAAATCATTTAAAACGCATTTTACACCTCTTGATTACTTAGGTTAGTAATTTACAAGTAGTATGTTCTTTGGATTCTAGTCGAAAATCTACCAAAATATGCCTTTATTAATGAATTTCTAGCAAGTTTAACTTACTAATACAAGATGAAAATTTATTTAAAACATTGCTGTTGAAATTCAAGTAATCTACACTTGTAGCATTACATAAATAGTCATCTAAAACATGTAGAAAAACTTTAAACCCTTATTTTCGACATTATAACAATAAAAATCAGATTACATAACATCTGAAAATTAATATAAATTATGAGTTTTGAACTTTTAATGATTTAGAATTTTAGTATAATAGTTATAGTAGTATTCTACACATAAAAACCTTAAAATCCTTCACACAATCAACATAAAAACCAAAAATTTTACAAGGTATATAATCTGAAAATTTATTTAAAATATTAAATTACAAGTTTTATCATTATTAAATCATAGAATAGTTAGATAACATGAAATTTTGAAAGTCTAAAACCCAAATTTTATACATAATAAATTCTAAAAATTTGATATATATATATATATATATATATATATATATATATATATATATATATATATATATCATCAAAACATGTGCCTAAATCATTAGGCAAAAATATAAGAATTAAGCATGAAATCATAAACTAAAATAAAGAGAAAGAGAGAAGAGAAAAGAGGAGAGGAAGGGACCGGTTGGGGCGGTGGCCCGGCTGGCTGTATGCGACGATGGTGGTGGTTTTTCGACGGTGGGCAACATCAATATTTTTTTTCTTTGGTGTACGTGCAAAAGAAGATGAAACAGAAAAGAGGGTTTGAATTTGTGTTGAGTGTGAATGAAAAATGTGTAAGAGCGGAGGGATAGGGTTTTCTTACACATTCAAATATCTTGGGCTTGTCGGGTTTTGTAATGTTTGGGCTAGGTAAGTGTATCGAGGAAGGACATAAAACTTTTTCATAAAATAAAACCTTTAAATGGCTATACTTAAATAAATATATATACATAAAATCCTTGCTTAGTTTACATTAAAATAAATTATAGAAGCATGCATTAAAAATATTTTCGTGTAACTATAATAAAATATAAATAAAATTTCATAAATTTGCGAAGTATTACAAGTAGCATCCATAGCCAAATACTTCATATAATTTTTTACTCAATTGCACAAGATAATCATATATTATTTGTCATCTTCAATTCGCCATCCTTACCATCAGCAACATTGATTATAGCAACAACGACCATTGTTGTCTTCTATTCTTGGACGCTATGGATTATCTTTCCTCATACAACATACCGTCTCCACCACTAACGATTGTCATCTTCTTCTCTGATGAGTCCTAATCTATATTTCTTCTACCAATAATAAAATCATTCGTGGGTTTTGTTTTACATGAAGTTGATGGGTTTTGATTCATATGTGTTTTGGATTTGAAACCTTAATACTCCTAAATCCTAACAATTTAAAGTGTTGAAATCTAAATTCAGTTCAATTGATTTTTGTGTAAAACAAAAAAATTTCTTTAATTAGTTTGAAGAAAAGACTATTATGAAAGGAATGATGTCCTTTGAACAAGTGTATTATTCCAATAGAGGGTTTAGAATTAATTACAGAGCTAATTATTTAGTGAAGTCAAGTGATCGGAATGCCTGGTTCGAGGCCGCTTCCGACCAGTGATTTTAATAAAATTAATCTCACAGCTTGCTCTAGACTGGTCACACCCAATCGTGCCACCAAACTAAGGAGAAGGATTAAGCCGGAAAGCATTAATACGTTGATAAATATATTTCGAACTAAAACGTCGGATTCCGAGCTTAGAGCGTCAAAATCGAGCGTCAAATGTCAAGTCGACTATAGGTATTGACGAGACGAGAAAATAATTTAAACAACACGTCGCAAGTCAAAACCCCGAGCCGTAGCCTCGCAATGGTCTTGCAAAGTGCTAGCCTTGTGAGGGCTTAGGCTCATGGGGCTACCAGCCCTACGCATGACCTGGAAACAAGGCAAACATGCTAGGCATGCTGGCCATGCAAGCGATCAGCACAGCTAGGCATAAGGCTGTTCATCGGTCCAAGACCAGACCGGACCAGACTGAACACCAAAAAAATGAATTTTAAGAATCGAAGACCAGACTGATTAGGCTAGGACCGAATCCTAGCCGGACCAAAAAAATCGGTCCAAAACCCGGACCGGAACGGTTTGGACCAATTTTAGAATTTTTATAAAAAAAATTCAGAAATTTTAATTAATTTGTGGAAAACTCGAAAAAAAATAAAGGAAAAACGATATTTTAACGTCTTTTTTTTATGTTTGGTATAAAAAAGCTCGTATGACTAAAGTTTTCCAAACATGTTAAGGATAATCTTAATTATTATCAAAGGTTTTATTTATAATTTAATTTTAAGCAAAAAACCGGTCCGATTCAAGACCGGTTTTTATAGGGTTTTGGACCGGACCGAATCGAAATTCGGGAAAATAAATTTCTTGACCCGGAGACAAACCGATTAATTTGGTCCGGTCTGGCCCGAGGTCATTTCGGACCTGTCCGGTTCATATTTTTGATTCGGACCAATTTTTGAACACCCCTAGCTAGGCGAGCCTGCTTGCAGGCTGCTAGCGCCATCCCGCATAGCAATAGCGCGCTAGCAGGCTGGCAATAGCTAAGAGCCTTCTAGAAAGCTTGTGCGGGCCTACGGGTAGGTCTAGCCTAGGACCAGACCGCCAGCGTGGTGTGCCTTGGTGCCCAAGGCTGGGCGGCAAGCTGGCCGAGCATCATTGGTGGGTAGTTTTGCTTGGGGAACAAGGAGAACCCTTGTGGTCCTCTTTTGGTTCTCACTTAACTTTTCCAATTGTTTGACAAGTGTTGTTTGATTATTTGTCTAAGCTATCTAATTTATTTTAGATTTAAATTATTTAGATAGGGTTTTCCTTTTTAGGTGATCCCACCTATATAAATACCCCATGAGTTTTTGGGGATTCATGAGAAAATTAGACTCTAAGATACTCCATTAAAGTGAAAACCTTGAGTACAATTTTCTACGTAGTGTCGTGATTTGGTCTAAGCTACTAAATTATGATCAAGTTTGGGCACGAGGGTGTACGACGTTGTAAGAATTGTTATTTGTGATTCTTGCTTCCGTAGCCGCGGTGTTCAAAGATCGTGTTTGTGGTAGCTATGAAGGACGCGTCAAGGGTATAATCTCTAACTTGATAATGTGATTACGTATTTGTTTATATATATGCTTTTAATCGTACTAATTATACATGGGTCCGGGGCGGGTTTTGGTTTCCGCACAGTGTGTAGAACACCGCAAAACCCAACTGTAGACACCTGATTGTGCCTCCTTAAAAACCAAACCCAGTGATGAGTACCTTTCACGTCTTTCATTAACGATTTTGGTGATGAGTGTCTCTGTAGGAGCTAGGCCACAAAATTAAGGAACAAAGCCATGAATGGAGAGAAGGAGTGTGGCTGCAGTCCGTGAGCTTGGTTTACGATTTCGGCAAGAACAAAAATCACAAAAGAAGGGAGGAGGAGGCTGGGCAACATCCGTTAACTAAGTAGGTGCCTGGAGTAGGGGACGGTAGAGGTGGTTGCGGTTGTGGTGGTACGATGGTGGTGTTGTTTCGTGAATGGACAAATTATATGGGTATATTTGTTGCTAAAACTTGGAAGTTAAGAGAAGGAAAAGATTTGATAAAGTTTGCTATCAAAATTGAGGAGGACCCGGTACCTCAAATAGGATATATTTTTTTGGAGAAAATACAAGTTTCTCTCAGTAATAAACAAAAATTGTTTATCACATGACATTTTCGTAAATAAATCAACAACATTTTCATTAATCTGGGCTTCACAGTTGATGGTGATTGGATGAAATTGTTGATATATTTACAAAATTGTCATGTGATAAACAAAAATTGTTTCTCAGTGAGATTAAATGGGGCAAGCTCTATTTTTTGTATCTCAAATGACATATTCGTTATTTTGTGCCTATGAATTCGTGCACTTGCACTGTGATTATTTAATTATTTTTTACTTGCTGAGTGGGCACAGTCAGCAGATGGTGAGGTGTAACCAAAGTGACTCCGTTAATCATCCATTGCTACAACAAACTCTGTTACAAAGTTTCAACCACCACAGCATCACAACAATTTCTCACTCACTCATTCACTCTACCACCATAATTAAACCAAAATTATGAAAATCAAATCAATCAGAAGTGCTCAGCTTAAACTGAAACTTAACATAAGATTCCTAACCTCCCAATTTAACCGATGCTTAACGTTTTTTCACCAGAGCGATAAGCGGTAATGTACTCATTATAAATTAAATTCTGCAGCATAAAAGACAATAATACCCCAACATTACAACGCAAAAAGACACAGTGTTCTGAGATGGTTTAGTGTATCACTAGTTGAGATATATAAATTTTTTGATAAGGATAAATTGATTTGGGTTTTTTCATATAGTAATCCTGAGGTATTCACTTTTTCAAGCTTTGCCCCCTTTTTCAAACTTCCATGCTATAACCTCAAGGTACATTAAGTGATTACGATGTAACCTTGGCGTTAACCTTTCGTTAGCTTTTGTCGTTAGTGGGGCCCACTTTACACCTATTAATTTTTTTTTTCTCGATTTGCTTGATAAAAATGTTTCGTTAGAGGTTTTAGCGGTCATTTTATCCCTTAAGAAATCAAATTGAGCTAAAATTTAGCAAAAAAATAACGTAGAAGCCCCGTTTTGTGAATTCGGACTTCCGTAGTTAAAATTAGAATTCACAAAACGGGTTTCTACGTTATTTTTTTTGCCAAATCTGAGCTCAATTTGGATTCTTAAGGGTTAAAATGACCCCTAAAACCTCTAATGGGACTTTTTTTTAGCATGCAAATCGAGAAAAAAATTTAATAGGTGTAAAGTGAGTTCCACTAACAGTAACAGCTAACAGAATGTTAACGTCAAGGTTACAGCGTAATCACTTAATGTATCTTGAGGTTACAGCATAAAAGTTTGAAAAAGAGGGGGGCACAGCTTGAAAAAGTGAATACCACAGGGTTACTATGTAGAAAACCGAATTGATTTTTATTGTTTGGATTGGTAAAGGAATTGAACGGCAAATAAGAAAGAAGCCAACTTTGACTTTGTTTTAACTTTCATAACTGTGAAGTAGAAGAAAATGAACATAAGAAATGAGTTTTGTCCTCTTGAGTGAGAAGGGAAATTTTGTCATTTTACTCTCTTGGGTAAATATACAGATTTTGATGCAAACCTTTGAACATTTAATGGAACATAAAAATAATATTTGACCCGAAATAAATTTTGAAACTAAATTACTTTTCATCGTAAAAATTAGCTTCCGAAATAAGGCCAATTGATCAGATTGGTAAAAAAAAAATTTGGTAAACAAAAATAATCTCAAGCAACAATTGAGCTTGAAAATACAAAATTTCCAACAAACTACTTCTGATTGCTATCGTTTTCGTGGTTAAAAAAAATATACTCCCTCCGTCCCTTATCTACATGCCTATTTCCCATTTTTCACGGGAATTAAGGAACTTAGAGATTCCTTAAAACCCATGATTGGGAAGTACAAATGTGCATGTGGGGTTAGAGAGAGATAGAGAGAAAGAAAGGTAGTTGGTAATTATTGAAGAGATGAAGAGAGAAAAATTGAAAAATGTTGTTAAAAGTACAAAAAAAAATTTATGACAACTCATCTAAAAGAGGGAATATTGTCAAAAAGTACATTCTTTAAATAGAAATAGACATGTGATTTTGAAACCCTCAAAAAGGAAAGTAGACATGTAAATAACGGATCTAAGTTTCCAACCCTTTCTAAGGAAATAAAAATTTGAAAAAAAAAAGGTTTAAATACTAATTTTCCTATCAATTATTAACAATTTTTTGTAAGAAAAAAAAAGATTGGAAATAAATTTATGTAATTCAAAATTTAACAAAATAAAATGGAGATGACAAAACAATTTAAATTTTAAATAAAAAAAAAAATTTAAAAAAAAAATTTAATTAGGACTTTTGAAGAGTTCGCCGAAAAAAAAAATATTTTGGTCTAAATGTTGCCTGAGTTTATTTTTCTTACCAAATTGTCGCATAGTATTAACTTTTTATACGAAATTGTCGCCGGATTGATTTTTTTTTTACCGAATTGTCGTGAAGGGTCTTTTTTTACCAATTTGGTCAATTAGCCTATGAAATAATATAATCTTAAAATAAAATTAAGACTAAAACATTTGTACTTGGTAAAATAGAGATTTAAATTTAATTAAGCTTATAATATTATAATTAGAGTATAATAAATCGAGTTTTTAAATATCGGGTATTACATTATAACCCAAGGTCATGGTTAAATATTACTCCTACAACCCAAAACAAAGGCTTTTAGTTCACAACAACCCAAACTTAGAGGTGTTAAAAACCGGCCTAATCGAAAAAAAATAAAATTCGGATTTTGACTTGTATGGACTCAATAATTGAGTATGAAACAAATTATTATAGGCATGAGCCGAACTGACTTCACCGAACTCGACCCAGACACTCGAATTGACACCTCTACCCAAACCAAAAAGAATAAGGCTTAAGTAATTCAAGATTAGAACCTTAAGATATCCCAATACACTTTGACCTAATTATGTTTTGACCCGATACAAATCCAAACCCGCTATATATACCTTGACTAACCCATTTTCAACCCAATTTGTGTTAATCGAAACCAACTACACTCAATTAAAATTAGACTACAAAAACCCAAACAGACGGACTTGGTAATATTCATGCATAAAACCGACTCAAATGTATTCATATACTTGACCCTTTTTCAATTTAATACAAAGTATATGTTTAACCCAATTCGTTTAAGACTTGATCTGATCATGCATAGATTCGATTTTGTAGGCGTCATTCAAAGCGCGCCTACTTCAGCATGTTGTGAATAAGCTTGACACTCATAGGAATTGCGAATTGACATGCGATTAAGGACACGATTAGGGACAAAGCAAAGTAGGGAGCCGCCAACAAATTTTAAAGGAACCTGTAAACCGTTCACGGATCATTTAAGGTAACCACGATATAGGGACAACGATAGGCAACAACGATTAACCCGTGAAGGTTACACCCCATTCATAATCCATGAGATTACTAACTCCATATGGTTCGGAACCACAAAAGGAGGATCGGGGATGATGGTACGAAGTGAGTCATGGAGTCACATTCGCCCGTATTGGCCTCTACTCGATTCTTATAGTGAAAATTATTCCCTGCGATCTCAAAGGCATGCAAATAAAGATTCAATTTGCTCCAAACTAACATTAGGCGAAATTGGTTGAATGTTAATGCAACAAATAATTATAATTATTAGTGATCACTTGATTAAACAATAAGATTAAAAAGGAACCTAAACTGGTCAACCAAATTATCTTATTAAGCGTTATATTCAATTACATATTCCCTTTAAACACGCAATATGGTGATCAATATATATAATAAAATCAATATCAACATTGGAAGCAATTCAACCATAATAACTTTAGTCAAATCAAATCATAATAATAACACTAATCATATTACTAGCAATAAGAATAAAAATAAGAGTAATTAAGTGATTAATTACTCACGTCTGTGCTTCTTTAAATCGCTATATTATGGATAAATTGTTAGTAACTTCAAGGAAAATAATAAATAATAATGGAAAGTAAATTAAATTAAAATAGAGTTGATTTGATGCCAAACCCTCTAACACTTCTACCTTTCACGCATTGGTTTAAGTTTAGAACCTCGGGTAAAGTACGGACTCCGAGGAGTGCTTAGGGGATGTATTGTGGAAGAATAGGGAATGCTAGTGTTTAGGCTAGAGCATAAGAGAGAATGTTTTGGTGCCCCGAAACTAGTGAAATCAGCTTCGTATTTATAGAGGAAATATGAAGAGTGAAGTACGAAACCCTAGAAATGAAGCGCCGCGAAGAAATTAAACCTAAAAATTGTCGTGTCACGGCGCAAAAATGCCGTGACACGATACAAATTGCCGTGACGCGGCATTTTTGCCGTGGTGCGGCAAATCAGTTTTCCTGAATTCAATCTAAATTCATTTTATCTTTTTCTTAAGCATAAAGCACGTGATAATTAGGCGTCGTTTCAGCTACTCTGGACTTATTTCAGGCTTAGGGTTTTATTATTTATTTATCGGGCTTACTAAATAAATAACACGAAATGAATTAAAAAGGGTTTGGACTAAAATGTGAGTTGACTGAGTTTGAATAAATGTTTGGACTTATTAGTTGACTGGATATGTTTGACTGAATATGGATTTTAAGCACTCCCGAGAGTAAATACTCGATCCGACCAATAATGGCGGTGAAATGTTGTTCGTCATCGGGTTTGGTTTTGGGGAGATATTTTTAGGTGTCTACATAAGCTCCCACTTTGACTTAGTTTGTAGAAACGTAAGTTTCTAAAACGATAGTCAAAGTAGTCGATTGGGACGGAGAATGATTTAAGACGTTCTACGATAATCATTTAAGACGTTCTGCGAACCTGAATCATTTTGTATACGCCGATACCTGTAGATAAACGTTAGTTCCATAGATGAAAAAGTGAAGAGATAGAATGCATATCTGACACCAGTGTATCGGTGGAAAATATGTTTGGTAGTTTTCTACACCTCGAGAAATCCACAGGATGATAATATTCCACGCCTCGGGATTTCTGTTAGATGATATTTTTCCACGCCTCGGGAATTCTATTAGATGATATTTTTCCACACCTTGGGAATTCTGTTAGATGATATTTTTCCACGCCTCGGGAATTCTGTTAGATGATATTTTTCCACGCCTCGGGAAGATGTGTTATAGGTACCTCGCCTCGGGAACCCTATCGTGAGCTCCTACGCCTTGAGTAACTCACAAGTGAAATTCCATACTCTGGGAATGACACTAAGTGTCCACGCCTTGGGACTCAATCGTCGACTTCTACGCCTCGAGAAGTGTGCAATGACCGACAATTCTCCACGCCTTGGGAAAAGCTTGTTTGATAATGAGAAATTATATGTCCACGCCTTGGGACACAATCGCCGACTTATACGCCTCGAGAAGTGTGCAACAACCGACAATTCTCCACGCCTTGGGAAAAGATTGTCTAATAATGAGAAATTATATGTTCATGCCTTGGGACACAATAGCCAACTTCTACGCCTCGAGAAGTGTGCAACGACCGACAATTCTCCATGCCTCGGGAAAAGGTTGTCTGATATTGAGAAATTATAAGTCTCTACGCCTTGAGAAACTTTCAACGTGAATCGTCCTCGCCTTGGGAGATGATCACTAGGTGTTTGATAAATGATAATGGTTCAATTTTCCCCGAACCTGGGTTGTAGATGATGATAATTTGTTTGATTGTACTTGAGACCTGCAAAATAGAATTTGCCAAAGGACTCGTATGGACTGTGATTGACTTGATCAACTGACTTGACCAAGCTTGACTTGACACGACATGACATGTGTATGACTTGTGACTGTGTGTATATGTATAGTTTGAGTGTGTGTGGACACAAATAACTGAAAATGCAAAAATTTCCGTCATTTTTTGTCATGAGTAGAGGATTTTGTCATGAATGGAGGGTACCGACTTTCTCCCGAAAAAGAAAGACGTGAAAATTGGAGTAAGAGTTTTCGAACTTCCCTAGATAAAAAATTTGAAAAAGTTTTTGAACTTCCCCTAAAGAAAAAAGATGAAAAATAGAAGAATTTTTGTACTTCGTCACCAAGAAAATTTTGAAAAAGTTTTTGAACTTCCCCAAAAGAAAAGACATGAAAAAAGGAAGAAGTTTTGAACTACCCCGATGAGCAAAGCGAGATGAATCGCATGGATTTTATTCCTATCAAATTGAATCGCTCGTCTTGAAACTAATGTATGCATGATGAATGTTCTTAGGCCAGGAGGCTAAGGACAATTACATCATGTGACACGATCAATGATTGCACTTAGGTCAGGGAGCTAAGCACAGTATAATCGTGGTTTATTATCGATGTATGTTGCTTAGGTTAGGAAGCTAAGCATCATATGTCGCGTACAATCTTGAACGTGGCTTAGGTCTGAAAGCTAAGCACGTATACAGTGATGTTTGCTGAGTATTACTTAGGTCAGGGAGCTAAGCAAGTGTGATAATAATCTTGATGAATGTTGCTTAATTAGGTCAGGGAGCTAAGCAAATGTACAATGATATATAACCATGATGATGTTTGTTGGATGTTGTTGTGAAGGATAATGAAGCATGCGCGTGATGAAACAAGATTTCATGATAAGAGGTTCCTAAGGGAATATGGCATTGTATGTGTGAATGAAGTGTGTGAAAGTGATACTAAAGGTTGGTTGCGAAGGCTATGGTAGTGATTGAAATAGATGTTAAAAAAAGTCAAAGATGATGAATTTTTAGGCTAGGGAAGCTAAGTGATGTGGGTTCAATCCCCTAAGTCTAGCTTTATATGGGTAGGGATAAGCATTGGAAATTTTTTACTCGATCATGCATGAATATGAATGTGAATATAGCCGCACCTCAATGTGAGGTTGCCTACGTATTCGTTAGGAATCAGGCCAAACGTAGCTCTAGCCAAACTTTGCACAAGTGTATGTACACCTCAAAGAGGTCTTTTGAGGGTTGTAACGTGGTTAAGTTCATGGTTTGAATAAGAAAGGGTGAAAAGGCTCAAGACCCCAGAGAAACCCCCCAAGATGTGTAATTGTGTGTTTGAAATTTAAATTTTGCAAGTTTTATTTTTCATTTTTCTTTGCTTTGAATTTTTGTTCTTTTTATTCTTTTGAATCAATGTGGGCAATCTCGAATCATGCGGTCCATCGCTCACTTAGCATTCAGGTTTCTCAGGCACGGTACCAAGTACTCGACGAGAGACGCAATTCGTGACGTGTTCATATCAAAGACATTGGAACACTTGCCCTTAGACATTGTTTTTTTTTTTTAACTTGCTTTTGAATATTACATGAAATGCACATCTTCCCACCCCAAGGTTAGGTGAATGTGGGTTGAATAAATGAAGGCCAATCATTAGACGAGGCTCAAAATGGTTACTGAAGAAATGGAATATATGTTTAAATGGTTTAAGGGGAATGAATAGGTTACAAAGGTGCCTCCAATCATTGGTGTACCTTGTGTTTAGTTCGGATAATTTTTTTTAAAGGTGAAAATAACATGATCAAGATGTAAAAAAGTTCATTTTATTGATGGAAGGAGATGAACAGCAAAACACACAAATTCAAAAAGGGGAAACTACACTAGACTTGTATAGGGGAAAAGGATATAAATGATAAAAATATCATGAAATCTTGCACGAAGGACTCGACGTGCACCTTATCTTCACTACTTCTTGCCGCCTGGAGGGTCAGGAAGTTTGTTGGCATCAACTAGATCTTGGATGGCATCTTTTAAGTTCCGACACTACTCGGTGGTGTGACCTCTTCCTTGATGAAACTTGCAGTGAGCATTGGGATTCCACTTAACACTCCTTTTTACAGGTTTTGGCTCTGAAATGGTCCAATAGGTGTAATCAAGCCTCGACTGTAGAGGCAATCAAAGGCAGCATCATTAGTCATTCACAAAGGTGTGTAAGTTCTCCTTTTCTTTAGTAGAGGAGTATCAAGAGCTAACACTTCATTTAGATCCACCTTGCTTACATTGTTGGTGATTTTTCAGGCTT
The DNA here is from genome assembly GCF_001683475.1 of Chenopodium quinoa. Taxonomy (NCBI): domain Eukaryota; kingdom Viridiplantae; phylum Streptophyta; class Magnoliopsida; order Caryophyllales; family Amaranthaceae; genus Chenopodium; species Chenopodium quinoa. Next base: position 2,407,136 of record NW_018742287.1, on the reverse strand, counting down.
AGAAGAAGAAGAAGAAGAAGGTCGTTCTTCTTGTTTTTCCAAGTGTTATTATTGTTATTACTACCAGCAATCTTTATTAGCTCATCCTCAATATTGATACCAACATCATATACAGCTTCAAAAGTGTTCAATGGCAGGAATTTGAGATGCTTCCTGTACTTGTGAGTCAAATTCTGGATGAAGAGACGAACCATCTCCTTTTCTTTGGGAGGATCCACCAAGAGTGCAGCTATTTCCCTCCACCTACTCAGATAAGCGATGAAGCCTTCATTCTCTTACTGTTTGAGAATGGAGAGTTCACATTTAGAAGTTCTAGCTTTAATGTTACACTTTTAACGATTCATAAAACTTTCAATGACATCTTGCCAAGGTGTAGTGTGCTTGGAATCTAGAGAATAAAACCATTTTTGGCAAGCATGCTCTAAGGAGAGAGGGGACACCGTAGGGAAGAGTGTTACATCTAGTCCTTTAAGAGCCATAGTTGCAGAGAAAGCCTTCAAATGGAACATTGGGTTGTCAGTAGGTTGAACTTTGGTATATCATCAGTGGAGAACTTTTCCGGGAGTTTGTCCTTCACGGCCAAAGAAGTGGCAAGTTGTTCCACATAGGTGAAGTCCTCAGAAATCTTGCTCACTTGCTCTTTGATCCTGTCAACTGCAGCAACAGTGACCTTGGTTTGTTCCATGGTATTGACTTGGATAGTGAGTTTTTGCATCATGACAGAAAGTGCCTAGATGGACTTGTGAATTACCTCAATATTTTCCTTAGTGGCCATTGGAATGAGTTGAAAGTAAACAGGAGATGGTGATGGTGATGAACTTCTTGGGCACGATTGTGGTGGTTTCCTTGTACGCCTCTTAGGTATAAGAGGTTGTTGTGGCAGTGACTCAAATCGTACCAATCTACCCCTGCTTCTTGACCAAGTACTGTGAAATAAAACAAATTAATATAATGGTTTGACTCAACATTCCAAATAGGAAAGAAAGAGGGAAAGACAACATTTTGAAAACAGGTGAGAAAACTCCACTCATTTTTTTTATTATGACGGAAAAGGGGGTGCATGAACCTAGTGTATGATCATAAACGACATGGTGCACGACTCGAGTCGAAAAAGTGTTTGGACTATACTTGACTCGTGAGTGATTAAGTGATGTTATAAGACTCGTAGTATGATCTCATGGCTAGACATGTAAACAGTATCAAAACGACTAACGTGAGGACCAAAAATAGCACGAAAGACTAAAATATGGACTGACTGAACTTAAACATGGGCACCGCAGTATAGTACAACTTGTCGTGACACAGCGCTGATTGCTGCGGCGCGGCAGTACTGTCGTGGCACGGTAATCAGCTCCAAGTTCTGTTTTATGCATTTTTTCAGGTTATTGTCAACTTTAGAGTTTGCACTAATTACTAAGTGTTAGGTTTTACAGTAATTCAAATAACAAAGACCTACTTAAGATTGTGGGAATAAAATCTAAACAGTGTATAATTAATATCAAATTATACAACAATCCAAATACTAATCATGTAGGATTTCGTAGTGACCCGACACTACGCGGAATAAAACCCACTAAAACCCGCCCCTTAATTAAAGCAATTGACAAGCATAATAAACTTAATCAAACAATATTAAGAACTCTTACTTCAAAATCCCGAAAAGACGAGATCTCCGACGGATCGTACCCTCGACCAGACCCGAGCGTCCTAAGTCTTGAAGGTTAGTCAAGACCCGGACAAAATAACTATGAGTTTTACGAATCAAAGGTTTACTCTTTCTTAGAGTTACCTTTTTAATTTCACTCAAGGTTTTTCATTTCCCAATACCCAAGCTTGGTATTTATAGGGAAATGAACCCTTGGTTTTTCATCCTCCACCAATGTGGGAGAATGAATAATTTTGCTAATTAATTTATTTCTAAAATAAAATTAATAAATAAATCCAATCACAATGCAACACATGGCACAATAATAGAGAAAGCCAATTGAGGACCAAGGCTTGGGGGGACCATTGCCTTGATCCCCAAGGCCATAACTTGGTCCCCACACTCAATTCCCAAAACCGGGTCAAGGAGGGCTAGCTGGCTGCCAGCTAGCATCACCTTGCTGCCCAGCACCCAGCCAGCCAGCCAGTGCATGCTGCTGCTGGGCTGTGCTGGTGCTACGTGCTAGCGCTGGTGCGTACCAGTGCTAGGCGCTGGTGCGTACCAGTGCTAGGCGCTGGTGCGTGCTGGCGCTGGTGCTGCCCCTGGCATCACACGCATCCATGCTTCACCCTTTGCACAAGCTCGCACACCCAGCATGCGTGCTGCTAGCGAGCCACGCATGCTGGCCCCCTTTGCCTCGCACACCACGCACTCACCTTCGCAGCATCTCTCGCACACGCACCCCCACGCATCACACAGCAGCCTTGGTGCGTGGTGATGCTGGGCTGCTGTGCGTGGCCTAGCACTATGCTGGCGCCTAGGCCCTCGCATATGCATGGTGCGATGCTTGGTGCAGCCATGCGAAGGCTAGCACACAAGCCAGCACACATGCAACGCCAATGCTAGGCAGGCACCCATGCTAGCACTTGGTGCCTGCGATGGTGCTGCCATGCCAGGCACGCACGCACGCAGCACCCAGTGCCTGCGATGGTGCGCCTGGTGCCTGCGATGGGTTTCTAGGTGCGCCTGGTGCGTCTATTGCTTGCAATAGGCTGCCAGGCTGCGCCTAGGCTGCGATAGTGCCTAGATCACCATGGTACACCTAGCACACACATGGTGCGCCTAGGCTTGCGATGAGCTAGCCTAGCCTAGCTACGGCTACACTCATACTTGTTGCTTGTGATTTAGCGGCGCTCGATCTCAACGCCCTAGGCTCGATTTCCGACGTCTGTATTCGTAAAACTCTGTCGACTCATTAAATCCTTTCGGATTAATTCGTCGTCTCGGATCGGTGATTCGATTGGGTTTGACCCGAAGGGTTCAGTTAAGATTAAGCTGTAACATTAATTGCACATTGATATTACTGATCGGAAGCAGCCTCCACCTAGGCATTCCGATCACTTGAACTTACTGAAGAATTAGCTCCGTAATAATTCTGAACCCTCTATCGGAAGAATACACTTGTTGGAAGGACACCATTCCTTTCAAATCAAAGTATTACAAACCAAGCACCAAATATACAATGTAATTCAGAAATTACAAAAGAAACCACTATTGTGAAAAATTCTATACTTGCCTCAACTCCAAGCCTTCACCAAAAACATGAACATGAGAATGTTAATGACCACTTGAGTCTCAATCCTTGATACTCTGTCTTAGGCGTGTATACACTTTCATAAAGAGGTTAATTTCCCCCACAACGGTGCTTGGGTTCAATCCGGAAATCCTCTTTGAGATACAAAAGACAGCAATTCGTTCTTTGCACTAAAAATCAAAATAAAGATGACAAATTCACCAAGATTGAATTAATTGAAAGAGTTTTTCTCACAAATGTTTGCAAGAAATTTGAGAGAAAATGTGGAGAATGCTTTTTGGAGAGGTGAAGAATTAACTTCTGTATCTCTTCTTTCACGAAAATATGTCTTTTAATAAAAGACTCAACCGTCTGGAAAAACCGCAAAACAGGGAGGCGCGGGTGCGACACAAGAGGCACGGGCGCGCCACCTAGAAGCGCGGGCGCTCCACTTTTCAGCGCGAGCGTGCCTCCCAAAATCTGCGAGATTCCACCAGAAGGCAGTGAGGGGCGCGGTTTATGCGCGACCAGCAGCGCGGGCGCGCCAACCACACCCTTCCAATTTGCTGATTTCCAGAGAGGTGCGCGGTTTAGGCGCGCTCTCTGCGCGGCCGCGCCAATCTTCCGTGGGCGCTCTTCATAGGCGCGAGCGAGAAACCATCAACACTCTAAATATCCAACAATCCTCCCCCATTTAGAGTGTTCCTTTAAAACATTCTCCACTTCTAACAATTAAGCCACATCTCATGCATCAATGCCAATGTACCTTCGGATTGAATTGACACCTAGTACAACACACTTAACGATGATCATATCCCATGATTTCCATACGCATTGAATCACACCGATATATATCTAACCATTCGAATGGTGAAGTACACACAAGACAAATCGAATTAATCATCACTTGACACTTTTATACAGCCATGTGTCCGTATCTTTCATAAGTTCATCAAAGTCTATATGTCCATCTAGACTTCTTGAAGCGGCTAAACTTCGAACTCATATAGGTAGGTTCTCATATACGTTATGGTGTCCTTGTGATAAAACACCTTCATTTAGAGCTTCTCAACTCCAAATCTTTGAGAACTTTAAATAAACGCTACCTTACACATCACAAGTAACATAGCAATATGGGTCATCAAATATTGCTAACAAACAACAAAAATGCAATTCAACCACATTGAATCTAAGACTTGATGTTTCTTCAAGCGTTAGATTGGATTTCACAAATTCGTGTTTTTGGACATAAACCCATTCCATTCATAGCAAATATGATGGAATGCCTTGGCATTGCCTTTGTAAAGCAATCTGCCAAATTCAACTTTGTTGGAACATAGTCAATACTTATGACCCCATAATTGATAAGCTCTTTCACTAGGCTATGCCTAAGTGAAATATGCCGAGACTTACCATTGTACACTTGACTATAAGCCTTTATCAACTCCGAATTGGAATCACAATGGATTGCCACCGGTGGCATTAGCTTTGGTAATAAAGGCAATTCTATCATGAGATTCCTCAACCACTCAGCTTCCTTACTAGCTGAAGCAAGAGCTATAAACTCCGCTGCCATAGTGGAATCCGCAATGCAAGTTTGTTTCTTGGAAGACCATGAAATGGCACCCCCCCCCCCCCTAAACATGAATACCCAACCACTTACAGAAGAGTCATCCTCTTTGTAAGTGATCCAACGTGCATCAGAATATCCTTCTAAAACTGAAGGAAATCCCCTATAAATCAGACCATAGTCTAACGTACCCTTAAGGTACCTCAAGACCCTTCTTATTTCAAACCAACGTTGTACACCCGGGTTACTAGTAAATCTACTTAGTTTCCCCACAGCCAATGCAATATCCGGTCTTGTACTAGTCATGGCATACATCAAGGATCCAATTATCCTTGAATATTCCAATTGGGAAACCGTTTTCTCCGAATTCTTAATTAATTTAACATTAGGTTCCATGGGGGTGTTCACGGGCCACTTATTAAACATATTAAACCGTTTGATCATCTTCTCAATATAATGAGATTGACTTAGGATAAGTCTTCCATTGTCCCTAATAATCTTGATGCCCAAAATGACATTCGCCTCCCCAAAATCCTTCATCTGAAAAGATGACGATAAGAGTTTCTTGGTCAATTCTACTTGTTGTAGACTTGTACCAAATATAAGCATATCATCAACATATAGACAAATGATGACACCATGACCTTTGTCATCAAATTTGCTATAAATACACTTATCAGCTTGATTCACTTTGAATCCAAAGGACAAAATCGTGTCATCAAATTTCCGATGCCACTGTTTTGGTGCTTGCTTAAGTTCATACAATGACTTAACCAATTTGCACACCTTATCTTCTTGTCTATCCAAAATAAAGCCTTCGAGTTGTTTCATATACACTTCTTCCTCTAGATTTCCATAAAGGAATGTCGTTTTGACATCCATTTGATGAATCACTAGATTATATATCGAAGTCATTGGAATCAATAATCTTATCGAGATAATTCTTGCAACTGGTGCATAGGTATCGAAATAATCAACACCACGCTTTTGCCTAAAGCCTTGGATAACCAATCTGGCTTTAAATTTCACTATGGAGCCATCTGGTCTCCTTTTCCCAGTGAAAATCCACTTGCAACCAAGAGGTTTACAACCGGGAGGTAAATCCTCTATGACCCAAGTATTATTTCCCATGATGGAATCCATCTCATCATTTATAGCATCCTTCCAAAATGCATTATCTTGGGAAGATATGGCCTCGCTATAAGTCTTTGGGTCACTATCCACATTAAAACAATATGGAATAGTGGAACAATGGACATCCCTAGACCTTTCAACTAAATATATTATGAAGTCATCTAGAGGATTCCTAATTTTCCTTTCCCTAGTACTTCTCCTCACTTGAGGAGTTTCAACATTCTCATTATCGAATGTACTTTCATGAGTTTCAAGTTGATCATTCAACTCTACTATCTCCCTATCATTGGCACTGATCTGTAGATCTTTCGGTCTACTTATTGATGAAAATCTATTTTCATCAAAAATTGCATCTCTTGACTCAATAACCGAATGAATCGATATATAGTCATTTTGTTCTATTACATAGAACCTATAGGTTTTGTTATGCTAAGCATAACCTATAAATATGCAATCCAAGCCGCTTTCACCGAGTTTTCTCTTTTTGTTGCTAGGCACTCTTACGATTGCCCTACAACCCCAAACCTTGAGATACTTCAAGTTTGGTTTTCTTTTGTACCATAGTTCATAAGGAGTAGATTGTTTTCCCTTAGTGGGAGCCCGGTTAAGAATGTGACAAGCTGTCAACATTGCTTCACCCTTGAACCCTTCACTCAAACCAGAGTAAGATAACATGGAATTAACCATTTCTTCAAGAGTTCTGTTTTTCCTTTCAGCTACACCATTTGATTGTGGTGCATAACCCGTTGTAGTCTCATGAATTATACCCAAAGATTGGAAATAAGATGGATCATAACATTCCCCTCCCTTATCAGTTCTTATTCACTTAATTAATGATTCTACTTGCAGTTCTACTTCCCTTTTATAAATATCAAACTTTGTTAAAGCTTCAGCTTTGTAATCCCCCGTAATTTTGTGAAATTTAAAATTATATTTTAACATATTTTTGTGAATATTTGATTATAGTTATTTATTTACATAAATTATTTTACTATGATTTAAGCAAATAAATTTAATGTTTATAAAACTAATAAAACTATTTCATTAAATTATTTCCCTACCCATATTGTAATCATGCATTAATATGCAAGCCCAACCCATAAATTACTAAACCCATTCTTTTACTTAAAACCCACTTACTTTAAGCCCAAACATTAATCTTAGTTTTATTAGAACTAGAAAAACTAAAACCCTTATTTCCCCCTCTAATCTCACGTTAAAAAAAAAAAAAAAAAAAAAAAAAAAAAAAAAAAAAAACCCAAGCTTTCCCCTCCTACTGCATTCACGATCAAACAAAAAAAAAAGGGTCGAAGCTTGTTGCCACCGTAACCACCACCGCAGCACCGCCCAGGACCCTTGCTGCCGCCTAACCACCGTCGCCCAACCACCAGGCCGCCGGAGAGGACTTCGTAGAAGGTGACTTCTAGCCTTAAGGTGGCCAACCAATTTGTGTACTCAAGGTACGTACAAGAATACGAGGAACCTTGATTTAGGAGCATGCTTAGGGACTTGGAAAAACCTAGAATCATACTAGGGAACTTGTGGATTGGTTGACATTGTTTGGTAATGAGTTGATTGATGATAAATGTGATGATTGCTTTAATTCATGTATGAGAAATTTGCATTGATTTTTCCTTATGAGAATTATTTATGCAATACTTTGCAAGGAGAGCTTAGAAGTAAAGCTACAAGTATACATATGGAATGAATCATTTTAATTACTTATTCATGAAATGGAATGAGTAAAGGAAGAGTTAAAATCTTATAAGACAAGATTGTGGATATGAGGTGCCTTATGCACTTAAGGTGTTTATACACCGAGGTAGTTAAAGGATTCAATAATAAATGTTGTTTGTCACTAATAAGTTAAGAATTGAATTGGAAACTTGAATGATTGATGTATGATTGGTTGTGTTGTTTGCATATGAGTCATCACCAAATTTAAACTGGTAAATCACGTAAAGTGCCAGAAGGATGAGCAATAAAACTCTGGATTTGTGCACATTTAGAGTAATGACAAACAGGGGTTGGGGTTCACGGGGTATTAGCCGTGCACTTTTCAGAGGCCGTCTAATCTACGAGTCTCTTGTTTTAAATTCTTTTAAAATTATAATGAGTTAGATGAGATCTCATACTAGCTATGGCCACGGAGTCGCGCCCGTCTGCCATTGGATGTTTATTAATGTCTTTAGAAAGGAGGCATAGGGTTTTCTTATTTAATGTTCCGGAATGGAGCACAGGGGGACAACCCGGTCCGTTGCTTAATCCAATCAATTAATGAAGTGGTCAATGCTACTAAGATAAAAACTTTGTAATAAGTAACAATTGAATCATGTGTTCGAGTCAATGATTATATTGAATGTATGGAATGCTTGTTAGTATCATGCTAAGGCTCTTTACTGTGTTTCGTAGCTTGTATGTACTCAGCGTTGCTGATGACATGCTTTTGTGTGTTTCTCTTGGTCATGGCCTAAGCCTTTAATGACCCTGTAATGATCCAATTCTTACACTTGTAATATTGGGGAGCAGACTAATCACAGGTTTCTGCATAAACTGAACTTGCATTAGGGTGATGGGATTTGAGTGGAGCGTTGGTTAATCATTTAGCTTATTTCATTTCATAAATTGATGTTATTTTGACTCTAACTCTACTCGCTTCCTATTTTACTGGGTTTTGAATAAGGGTCGTTATGGTTCCAACTTGTAAATCTAAATTTGGTTTTGATTATTAGTTTTGAAACTTACATTTTCTTTTAAAACTAAATTAGTTTTCCGCTGCTGATATTGGAAACTAGCCTTAACGTTTGAACACGTGGCGGTAGCACGCCAGTAATTCTCTCACAGGTTATTAAAAGTATTTACAGGTTACTACAGGTTATTACAGGTTAATACAGGTTTTAAAGAGAGAATTATTGGGGTGTTACAAGCTTTGGAATGCAAAAGATACACATAACAGAACCTAGAAAAATCATCTATAAAAGTAATCATGTATCTTTTGTTCCCCCAAAGAAGGAGTACTATGAAAATCACACAAGTCACTATGGATTAGTTCTAAAATATTAGAACTTCTCTCAACTCTCTTAAAAGGAGTTCTAGTGATCTTGTTCTACATGCAAGTAGAACATTTATTAGGAGAAATATCACAAGAAGGTATCAATTCTTGTTTTGACATGAAAAGCATTTTATTGTAATTCACATGTCCTAACCTTGAATGCCATAAATAAAACAAATTCAAATCAACTTGATTAACATTGTCTACAACATTCAAACACATATCATCCATAACACAACTCTCTCTCTCAATGAGAGTTTAAACAAACCATTATCCAAATAACAACGACCTATGAATGTTACACCCCTAATAATAATGCATCTATTAGCTTCAAATACAAGCTTATAGCCAAGACTATTTGGTAGGCGTGTCGCGTACCTATCAAAAATAACCTAACAGACCAATACTAATGTAGACTGGCAAGTAAGGGTCGGATCCCAAGAGACTAAGGTTCAAAAATAATGAAATAGACTCGAATTTTTACTAAGCAAGAATCAATTATAATCAATTATCTACGGAACTAAGTATGAGAAGAATTCGAAAATAAACTAAATAAGATGATTAAATCAAGTACTTAAAACATCCAAGATCTAGTTTCACCACAATTATTATCGATGCAATTGTAATTCTACCCTTAACATACGATTTCAATCGAACGGGGAAAAGTAAACCCTAATAAATACCAAGGATCTCTCTCGAGTATCAATGGCTTCCCTAACATACAATCAATCCTATTCTCATGGTATCATGCATATTAGAGACATTAAACACATTACTCTCACTTCCCAATTATCAAACCCAACTACTCTCGTGTTGAGAATCAAACCCTAAATTGATTTACTCAAATCCGTTTATACCCAACTCTCGCTGTGATAAAAACAATGGAATAATCGCAATACTATAGTTACGTCTAACCTAGCATTGGCATAATCACAATCAATTTAGCAATTCAATTTTTAAAGTTATTAAAGAATTTAAAGATTTAATTCATGCATCAATAATAATAGGGCTACACTAGATCTTGAATTAAAGAATCTACTCACACATGATTAAAGACACAAAAACAATAATAAATAATGAAAACATAATTAAATAACAAAGGATGAAAAATAAATACTGAATCTTGAATAAAAATGAAAGTAGGAAGCTTGAATCTTGAATCTTGAATTACAAAAACTTGGAAAAATAATTGAGAACTAGTTCTTAAGGAGAGAATAATAAAAAAAAATAAAAACAAGGCTTGATGAATCCCTCCCAAAGAAAAACAACGCTAAAGAATATATACAAGCGTAAAAAGATAAGAAAAATCGGCTAAGCTTGGCGCACAAGATTCCCAGGAGGCACGGACGTGCCTCTCCATAGGCACGGACGTGCCTCTATGGCAGAAACTTTGAATTAATTCTTTCGCGATGAGGCACGGACGTGCTTCAATGGGGCACGGACGTGCCTCCTCTGCTGCGCGTATCACTCATCATAAATCAGATATAACTTCATATTCGAAGCTCCGTTTGAGGCATGTAATATATCGTTGGAAAGGTCTTCAAGTCTACTTTCCAATGCAATTTGAATCACTCCATTATCAATTGTATATTGAAAGTTATGAGCATAATAGTGAACAGGTGTCATATTTGTCAAGTATTTCATCAACGTTTTGCTTCATTTTCACTCAATTAGCTCCGTTAATCCTGAAATACATCAAAAACAACTAAACTACCCATAAAAGCATCGAATCATCGAAACTAAACCAAATTACACCAAAATGGACTAAAACACTCGACTAAGCTAATAAAACCAACCAAAAATAAGCTAATAAATACGCACAAAACACGACTTATCAAACTCCCCCAAGACTAATGCTTGTCCTCAAGCATTTAACCATGAATCACAAGGGGGGAGAATGACAACTCCTCAAACAATCACAATGTTCCATCAAGTTCAAAACCACGATAAAAACAAAATCAAGAGTCAACTTGCACAAAAACCACCATTCATCTCATATACTTGGACTTGACAACCAATCTTACCACACATCTCCCCATACCTACTCACACAAACATGAATAGTTCTCACTTTAGTTGTGAAAAATAAAAACAATAACGCTCATGTGTTTTCGGGGTGAAAAATGAAGCCACTCAACCTAAGCATAGCATGCATATCAACTTCACACAACCGGCCTCTTTAGGCTTGCAATGTGACTTTCTCCACTTTTAGTGATTGATGCAAACACAAAAATCATGAAATCCATATTAGGTAAGCTCGGTAAATAAGGGTTAGACGACGTATTTTGGGAATGTGGTGCTCAAAATAAAACAAATCCTAATCCCGCTACACATTCGAAAGTCGGGTTCAATCCAACCTTATTTCCTCCAACTCCATACAATTATAAACATAGCCCTTTATTCTTTCCTTCCTTTTTTTTCCTTTTTTTATTCACACAAAGAGGAAGGGATTAAATAAAAATAAAATGGAAGACTTCTCTATTTTTTCAAGGGCCTTTAAGACCATATTTCTTTTCTTCCTTTTTTTTTCTTTGTTCCTTTTCTTTCTCATAATCTCCCTTATTTTCTCTTTGTTTTCTTTCTTTTTTTTTCTTTTTCTTTTTCTTTTTTTTTCATTTTTTCCATTTTTTCGTTTTTTTTTTTCAACATCATTCACACTCATAGGGCTTAACAAATGTAAAACACCTTCAAAATAAACCTAGAAAAATAGCTCTAAAGCTTTAAATGTAGGGTATCAAGAAGGGGTTAATATGGCTCAAATTGGTTCAACCTACGGGTGAATGTACAATAAAAATAAATAAAAACAAAAAGAAAAAACATGAAGGCCTAAAATGTGGAGGCTCTAATTTCTACAAGGAAATTTCAATCATCTTTTCGCGACATGCATCATAAAGTCTCAAATAGTCAAAAAGCAAGACCAAGAATTCGATTATATGAAGGACAATCTAATCACACAAGAAGAAACATGACTGAGGTAGAGTGAAATCAGTCATATAAGGCTCAAGACACTCACCGGGTACACAAACTATTCACATAAGTAGAGCGGGGAGACCATCCTGGCCACAACCTAGCTTAAATCCAAGCACATCAATGAATGGGTTTTCAAAAACTCTTCTTTTTTTTTCAAAAAGCACACATATGTGATTATAATCATAGAAGCATAGTTATGCAATGGCATATTATTCGAAACTTGAAAGAAATAAACTACCCAAAAATTGAAATAAATCTAATATATACATGGTGAAAAGAAAATCCTCCCCCAAGCTAAACCATACATTGTCCTCAATGTATGCATAAATCAAAGCAAATAAACAAGGGGAAGGGAAAAGCAAACTACTGATCAGGAGGGGTGGGGGGGAAAATCATACCTCGGGACGGTGCTAGGACCGCCCTGAAAGTGTTGTCGCATCACGCCCCCGATGTCATAGAACTCGGCCTGGAAGGTGGCCTGGGACGTCCGTGCCTTATTATTGGGGGAGGCACGAAATTTCACTCCTTGACTCTCTGCCCCATCTGCAGATTTTATTTTTTTTTATTTTTTATTTTTTTTTTAAAAATAAATTTTAACAAAAATACGGAAAACCTGAGGCACGGACGTGCCTCTCTAAAAATTCAACCCCCAAACTTTCTGCCTCAGAGGCACGGATGTGCCTCCTCAGGGGCACGGACATGCCTCTGCAGAAATTAATTTTTCTCCTTTGTCCTTCCTCTTGGCGCTTTTCCTCCTTGTTTCTTCTTCTTTTTGCTTACTTTTCACCTATATAAAAAGACCACAACCAAATAAAAAACTAGACGCAAGAATCAAACAAAAAAAGACAAGAAAAATAATGAAATTAAAGAAGAAAAAAAAATAAAAAATAACGAAATAAGAGTAAGAACTCAAGAATGGGTTGCCTCCCATTTAGCGCTTGTTTAAAAGGTCTTTAGCTCGACCTCCCTTGTTGGCTCAACCGGGATCATTACACGGAGAAGGAGGACCGCGATGTTGTTCATGAATTCCTCCAAGCGACTCCTTCATCGGCTTATTCACTTTCCTTATAACCGAATTCACCTTCGCATAGCCAAACATGCCATCGGGTGGAACTTTGTCCTTCCCTTTCACGAAATTCCTGTCAAACACATACCTATCAAACGGGGGGTTAGTAGCATCGATTCTCAAACAGGTACCACCATCGAACGTAGAGTTATGCCCATCAAGCATGGCTTTTGATAACCGTTGCGAGAAGGGCATCGGTTCATCATTGGTCGGTGGAGCTACATATTTGGAGCCTTGAACATCCTTGCTCCTTACGTCCTTTCTAGGCTCCTTGATGCACACCATCTTAACAATTTGCTTCGGAAATAGTCCATCTCTTCTCAGGAAGATAGCATTGCATTGTTTTTTCTAAACCTTCGCTTGATCTTGAAGAGTCGATAGGCGGTTCACCTGTTGCGAAAGTTGGCTTATCTGATAAATAGTGTCTCCCGTAGAGGGAGCATCCATGACATTCAAAAGTGAGTATTCCAACTTTTCATCACCTACTTCAAAAGTGATCTTACCTTTCTTCATGTCTATGATTGCACCTGCAGTAGCTAGGAAAAGTCTACCAAGTATGATCGGAACATTCACATATTCTTCCATCTCCATCACAACAAAATCACATGGAATGAAAAACTTACCTACTCTGAGGGGTACATCCTCAAGTACACCCAAAGGAAACTTCACTGACCTGTCTGCAAGTTGTAGAGATATTCGTGTGGGTTTAAGCTAACCCAGCTGTAGCTTCTTGCATATGGACAGCGGCATAAGACTCACACTTGCACCTAGATCGCATAGTGCCCTATTGATCTCAATATCTCCAGGCTTCACTGGAATTGAATAGCTACCTGGATCTCCTAATTTCTTAGGGAGAGTGTTCTGTAAAATAGCACTACACTCTGCATTCAAAGCAACAGTAGTATTATCTTCTAATTTTCTCTTGTTAGATAGCATATCTTTTAAAAATTTTACATAAGAAGGCATCTCAGATATGGCATCTAGGAATGGAATATTAATATGAAGCTTTTTAAGAATATCGAGGAACGTACTGAACTTTTTCTCAAGTTTAGCTTGTGCTAACCTTTGAGGAAAAGGAATCTTGGGCACATATGGAGCAAGTGGCTTTGGTGGTGGTTCCTTTGATGCCTCCTCAACCCTAGCATCTTCTACTTCCTTCTCACTTGCCTCTTCTTCATTGACCTCCCTTGATGGCTCCATGGTAGGAGGATCGTCCAACTGCCTTCCACTCCTCAGGGCTACAAAATTCATTTGGGCTCTTTGAGGTTGTTCTGTCTGGCCCGGGAAGGTTCCTGGAGTCTTTAAATCTTGGTTAAATTGGTTGGCCAGTTGGCTTATCTGATTCTCCATAAATTTACTCTGGGCCTGCAACTGTTGGATAGAGCTATTTTGATGTTGGATGGCACTGTTTGTTGCGGTTATGAAGCTCTCTAAGGTCACCTCTAGGCTTGATTTTTAAGGTTGTGGTTGCATAGGTTGTTGGGCATTAGGTGGTTTCTGTTGGAAGCCTGGTGGTGGTTGGTTGTAGGTATTGGGTTGAGGTGGTGGTGGAGGGTTTTGTTGCGCTTGGGAGTTTTTGTAGGAAAAGTTGGGATGGTGTTTCCATCCTTCATTGTAGGTGTTGGAATAAGGGTCATAAGGCCTCTTTGGGTTAGAGGAGTAGAAAGCATTAGCTTGCTCGATTGACATTTCTTCCGCATTCTGCGAAATCTGTGGGCAATCTGGAGCAACATGACCCTGCACATGACATAACTGACACAACTCCTATGGGGTGTTAGAAGTTCCTGCTTGGAACTTATCAAACCTTCTTGTTAGTGCCTGCACAGAACTAGTCAGCATAGTTAAAGCATCAACATCAAGTTTACCTCCCTTTTTCACAGTGTTTCGGCCTCTAGGATGATAGTTATCATTGGCCGCCATCTTCTCTATGAGCTCCCTAGCTTCAGTGGGGTTCTTTGTCAAGAGAGAACCTCCTGACGCAGCATCTATGTAAATACGGAACTCATGAGTCATGCCATTGTAAAAGGTCTGCATCAAAATCCAATCTGGAATGCCATGGTGAGGGCATTGTTTCTACAATCTTTTAAATCTCCTCCAAGCCTCATAGAGAGACTCATCATCTGACTGCCTAAAAGTTTGTAGCTCATTCCTCAATCTTGCAGTCTTCTCATTCCCTAAAAACTTCACAAGGAAGGCTTTCACTAACTTGTCCCATGTATCGAACGAGCCAGTGCATTCATCTCTTAACCACTCCTTTGCCCTGTCTCGAAGTGAGAAGGGGAAAAGGCGTAGTCTGATTGCATCATCTGTAACACCGTTCAACTTCATAGTATCACATTTCTCCAAAAAGCTATCTATATGGCTTACAGGGCAATCATGTAGTAGCCCTGCGAATGAATCATTAGAGATGAACTGTATGAATTGTGGCTTGAGCTCGAAGTGCTGAGCCGTGACAGGTGGTCTTATGATGCTTGAAAGGACTCCGGTAGTCGTATCAGGAATACCGTACTCCAAGAGGGATTTTGTTGGTTGGTCTACCATGTTTCTCCTGCGTTTGTTCCTTGTTCTCCTTCTTCTTATAGTTGCCTCGATCTCAAAATCAAATGGTTCAAGATCTTCTGAACCTGAGCTACGTGTGGGCATGCACAAGAAAAAACTAGAGAAAAGTATCAAAAACACAAGGGAAAATAGCCGAAGCAATGAAATAAACTTAGTAAAGATAAATCAAAAATAATTCTAATGAAACCGTTAGTCCCCGGCAACGGCGCCAAAATTTGGTAGGCGTGTCGCGTACCTATCAAAAATAACCTAACATAGACTGGTAAGTAAGGGTCGGATCCCAAGAGACTAAGGTTCAAAAATAATTAAATAGACTTGAATTTTTACTAAGCAAGAATCAATTAATCAATTATCTACGGAACTAAGTATGAGAAGAATTCGAAAATAAACTAAATAAGGTGATTAAATCAAGTACTTATAACATCCAAGATCTAGTTTCACCACAATTATTATCGATGCAATTATAATTCTACCCTTAACATACGATTTCAATCGAACGGGGAAAAGTAAACCCTAATAAATACCAAGGATCTCTCTCGAGTATCAATGGCTTCCCTAACATACAATCAATCCTATTCTCATGGTATCATGCATATTAGAGACATTAAACACATTACTCTCACTTCCCAATTATCAAACCCAACTACACTCGTGTTGAGAATCAAACCCTAAATTGATTTACTCAAATCCGTTTATACCCAAATCTCGCTGTGATAAAAACAATGGAATAATCGCAATACTATAGTTACGTCTAACCTAGCATTGGCATAATCACAATCAATTTAGCAATTCAATTTTTAAAGTTATTAAAGAATTTAAAGATTTAATTCATGCATCAATAATAATAGGGCTACACTAGATCTTGAATTAAAGAATCTACTCACACATGATTAAAGAAACAAAAACAATAATAAATAATGAAAACATAATTAAATAACAAAGGATGAAAATTAAATACCAAATCTTGAATAAATTTGAAAGTAGAAAGCTTGAATCTTGAATCTTGAATTACAAAAACTTGGAAAAATAATTGAGAACTAGTTCTTAAGGAGAGAATAATAAAAAAAAATAAAAACAAGGCTTGATGAATCCCTCCCATTGAAAAACAACGCTAAAGAATATATACAAGCGTAAAAAGATAAGAAAAATCGGCTAAGCTTGGCGCACAAGATTCCCAGGAGGCACGGATGTGCCTCTCCATAGGCACGGACGTGCCTCTATGGCAGAAACTTTGGATTAATTCTTTCGCGATGAGGCACGGACGTGCTTCAATGGGGCATGGACGTGCTTCAATGGGGCACGGACGTGCCTCCTCTGCTGCGCGTATCACTCATCATAAATCAGACATAACTTCATATTCGAAGCTCTGTTTGAGGTATGTAATATATCGTTGGAAAGGTCTTCAAGTCTACTTTCTAATGCAATTTGAATCACTCCATTATCATTTGTATATTAAAATTTATGAGCATAATAGTGAACAGGTTTCATATTTGTCAAGTATTTCATCAACGTTTTGCTTCATTTTAACTCAATTAGCTTCGTTAATCCTGAAATACATCAAAAACAACGAAACTACCCATAAAAGCATCGAATCATTGGAACTAAACCAAATACACCAAAATGGACTAAAACACTCGACTAAGCTAATAAAAGCAAGCAAAAATAAGCTAATAAATACGCACAAAACACGACTTATCACTATTCTGGGTAGGCCCAGATACAAGATTTCTACTAATTTTTGGAGCATACAAAACATTCCTAAGAATAATTGCAGTCCCCGAACTAAAAACAAGCCACTACAAGAAAAAGGGTAGATACCGACGGACATCTTTCGACGGACACAAAATTCCGTCGGAAATCCTATATATTCTGGCGGATTTATATTCCGTCGGAAATTTCCGACGGAATTCCTACGGAACAAAAATCCGTCGGAATATTTGGGCACTCCGACGGAATATTCCGTCGGAAATTTAAGTTTTCGACGGAAAAAAAATCCGTCGTAAACTTCCTAAGGATTATTCCGTCGATACATTAAATTTTCAGCGGAAATAAAATCCCTCGGAAATTTCCGACGGAATATTCCGCAAGAAAAGTTATTATCCGATGGAATATTCCGTCGGAAAATATAATTAAATAATAAAAAAATACTAACCCTAAAAAAACCCGGATCCCCCCCTTTTATTTCTCATTTCTCTCTCCTCTCCTCCTCTCCGCCTCTCTTCTCCTTCTCTCTCCTCTCTTCTTCTCTTTCTCTCTCCTTTCTCCTTCTCCTCTCATTCTCCTTCTTCGATCTCCTCCTTTTTCGATCTCCTCCTTTTCTCCTCTTGTATGATAAGCCTCCTTCTCTCCTCTTCTTCTCTTCAACGGCGACAACAACAACAACCACACCATGGCCACCGCGCAGCGACAACAACAACAACCACACCATGGTCACCGCACAACGAAAACAACAACACCAGCCCAATACCGCAGCAACGACAACAACACCGCAGCAACGACAATTAAAACAACTGTAGATCTAATTTAATTTGTTTTTTTTAAAAAAAAAAAACAATTCTGATTGTAATTAAATTTTTGATATAATTGTAATGTTATTTTATTAATTTCAGAAGATAATTGTATATTTATTTATTTTGTTTGATTTCAATTTTTTTTTGTTTATTTTTTCGAGTTTTGGTTGTTTCGATTTTTGGTTGTTTTGATTTTTGGTAAGGGAATTGGGGCTGGATCTAGGTTGATTTGGCGTTTTCCGATTTGTTTTTTTTTTCGTATTTTCTTGGTGGGTTAGGTTGTTGGTTAGGGTGGGTGGGGTACGTTTTGGTTATGGTGGGTGGGGGAAGTTTGGTCGGGTCTGGGTTGGGGGGTGGGGGGTCTGGTTTGGGTTGGGGCTGGTGGTGGTGGTGCTGTGTGGTGTGTGTGAGGTGGGCTGGTGTTAGGGTGGCGTGGTTAGGGTGGGTTGGGTGGGGGGTGGGCTGGTGGTGTGTGTGGGGTGTGCTGGTGTTAGGGTGGCGTGGTTAGGGTGGGTTGGGTGGGGTAGTCAGGTGGTAGGGGGCAGGGGGTGGGCTGGTGGTGGTGTGGGTGGGTAGGGGGTAGTCAGGGGGTAGGGGCAAGGGGTGGGCTGGTGGTGTGTGGGGATGTAGGCTAGTGGCGCTGGGTGGGGGTGGTCTGGGCAGTTGGGGTGGGGTGGGGGTGGTCTGTGTTTTTTTTTTTTTTTTTATTGACTTTTCCGACAGAATTTTCCGTCAGAATATATTTTTTCCGACGGAATTTTCCGTCGGAATGTACCTCTTCCAACGGAAAATTCCGTCTAAAACCTACCCACCTCCGACAGAAATTTCTGTCGGAAATTTACGACAGAATTTCAAATAAAGTCAAAAACAGCGCCGACAAAATTAGATCCGTCGGAAGACCGCCTTCCGACGGAATTTCCGCCGAAAAAGGTCGAATTTCCGATAAAGGTTGTTCCGACAGACTAACTCCGACGGAATTCCGTCGGAAAGCCAGATTCCGACTGGATTTCCTATGTTTCCGACAGAATTTTTCCGTCGGAATCTACCCTTTTTCTTGTAGTGAGTTCAACTTGTCCTCTTCCAAGAACCTTGATGGTAGAGTTGTTCCCCATGTAGAGGTCTTCTCCATCAACAACCTTTTGAAAGGTTTTGAACCAATGTTTATTCTTGCACACATGCCTTGAAGCCCCCGAATCAATCCACCATGAGTCATCATCCTGCACCATAAAAATGTTAGGATCCGTTGCATTTAAATCCAAACCGGAATTAAATTTAACCTCATGAATTGGATTACCTTTAGTGGGTGGGTCCTTGCTTTCAGTAGCACGGCCCTCCTTGGCTTTCTCCATCCTTTTCTTGAAAGAATAACAGTCCTTCTTGCGGTGTCTAATCTTACCGCATTCCCAATAAGCAAATTTGTTATTGTTTGCTTGCTTTTTGGACTTTCCTTTGGAAGAATTATTATTCTTCCTTTTACCACTAGTAGATGCACTAGCTCTTCCTTCATCTACCATGTTAACGGTAGATGTGCTAGGATTTCCATCCTTTGCACCTTCCATGGCACGAATCCCTTCTTCAATTTGAAGATGGGTGGCCAAACCGGACAATGTCATGTCTTCCTTTTTATGCTTTAAATCATGCTTAACATTTTTCCAACTAGGGGGTAACTTATCAATAATGCTTGAGACAACAAACAATTCATTCATGGCTATTCCATGTTGTTCCAAGCTACCATAGATACGTTGCAATTCATGAAATTGGTCCATTATGGACCAACCATCAACAAATTTAAAATTATTAAAATTACTTACTAAAAACTTCTTGCTTGATGCATCTTCCGCCATGTACTTGCCCTCTAAGGACTCCCAAAGCTCCTTAGCTGACTCAACATTTTGGTAGACATCAAACAAGTCATCCTCCATACCATTCAAGATATGACCACGACAAATAAAATCATCGTTGTCCCATTTCAACCTTTCCCGAACATTCTCCAAGGATTCATTCTCATGTTCACCAGGCCTTGGAGTACTTATGACATAGGCTACATTCAAAGATGTAAGAAGAAAATACATCTTCTTCTTCCATCTTCGGAACTCCACACCGTCAAACTTTTTAAGTTTAACAAAATTTGTGGTCAATTCTTTCACACTAGACATGCTTGATTAAATTCTGAGTTCTTAACCTCTTTAGATTGTTATGTTTTACAGTAATTCAAATAACAAAGAACTACTTAAGATTGTGGGAACAAAACCTAAATAGTGTATAATTAATATCAAATTATAAAACAATCCAAATACTAATCAAAGTATTACAAACCAAGCATCAAATATACAATGTAATTCAGAAATTACAAAAGAAAACACTAATGTGAAAAATTCTATACTTTCCTCAACTCCAAGCCTTCACCAAAAACATGAACATGAGAATGCATGTTGATGACCACTTGAGTCTCAATCCTTGATACTCTGTCTTAGGCATGTATACACTTTCTTGAAGAGGTTAATTTCCCCCACAACGGTGCTTGAGTTCAATCCGGAAATCCTCTTTGAGATACAAAAGACAACAATTCGTTCTTTGCACTAAGAATCGAAATAAAGATGACAAATTCACCAAGATTGGATTAATTGAAATATTTTTTCTCACAAATGTTTGCAAGAAATTTGAGAGAAAATGTGGAGAATACTTTTTGGAGAGATGAAGAATTAACTTCTGTATCTCTTCTTTCACGAAAATATGTCTTTTAATAAAAGACTCAACCGTCTGGAAAAACCACAAAACAGGGAGGCGCGGGCGCGACACAAGAGGCACAAGCACGCCACCTGGAAGCACGGGAGCTCCACTTTTCAACGCGGGTGCGCCTCCCAAAATCAGCGAGATTCCACAAGAAGGCAGTGAGGGGCGCGGTTTATGCGCGACCAGCAGCGCGGGCGCTCCACCAGGACGTGCGGGCGCGCCAACCACACCCTTCCAATTTGCTAATTCCCAGAGAGGTGCGCGGTTTAGGCGCGCTCTCTGCGCGGCCGCGCCTATCTTGCGCGGGCGCTCTTCATGGGCGCGAGCGCGCAACCATCAACACGCTAAATATCTAACACTAAGTAAGTACGATCTGTTGGCATTCATTAGTCATGAAATAAACCAACAGCATAGACAAATAATGGTCATTAAGGTTAGGATCAAAACGATCAAATATACACACATAAGGCACGTAGTCATAGTGATGCAATGAAGTTCGCAACCTATGGTCAAGTTCTATGTTCCACTATGGTCAGGTTTATTTGGTGTCAAAAGGGTACCATGGTTAAGAGTTTGGACGAGTTAGCAAGGCAGCCTCCCTTGAGGGTGTATGCCAACGGGCGGCTCCGCAAGTTTGTGATTAAATCGAATTCGACTCAAAAGTTTGGGTGGATTTAATAACTCGGATGAACCCTTATTCTCATGAACGTTTTCGGGTTGATAGAGCTTAAATCCCCTAGGGCTAAAATGTATGTAGAACACATACGGTTATTCAGAAAAATCGAAGGAGGCTAACAACGAGAAAAAAGTTGAACCGCAGAAAAAATTTCAAGACTGCCGCGCTCCGGCAAGAATTGTCGTGCCACGGTAAAAATCGCCGCATCACGACAAACTCTGCCGTGTCACAGCAACTCTGCCGTGCCACGGTGACAAGCGCACATTAGGGCGCGCTGTAAGGCATATAAATGGGTGATTTTGGATGTATTTAGGCCCGTTTTGGTCGTTTATTGCCTTGTTACACTCGTTTCCTTCATATTACGTGCTTCACGGGTTTCGGTCTGTTTTTGGTGTGTTAACAGGTATAGTTGACCAAGTTATGTCGAGTCCCAAACCATTGGTGCGTAATCAGGCTATTATCGATCCTAGTCCACCAAGCTAAGACTTTGTTGCGGTTCTCAAGGCCTTGAAAGGCAAGTTAAGTAGCAGGCAAGGCAGAACAGTTCACAAATATGACACCTGTTCACTATTTTGCTCATAACTTTCGGTATACAATTGATATTGGAGTGATTCTAATTGCATTGGAAAGTAGACTTGACAAGCTTTCCAACGATATATTGCACGCCTCAAACGGAGCTCTAGATAAGAAGTTGTGACTATTTTAAGAAGACCAAAGTGCCTGCAACCTTCCTGCCTATGCTTGCACGGTCGTGCCAGGCATTAGCACGGCAGTGCCCAATTCAGCACGGCCGTGCCATTTTCCAGATTCAGCACGACCGTGCCAGGCATTAGCACGGCAGTGCCAGGCATTAGCACGGTCGTGCCAAATTCAGCACGGCCGTGCCATTTTCCAGATTCAGCACGGCCGTGCCAAATTCAGCACGGTCGTGCCAAAATTGAATATATTGCGGATCAGCTACTGACATGCTTGCACGGCCGTGCCACTTCTAGCACGGCTGTGCTGATTTACGAAGGGCAGCCTGCGCAATTGCTTTCTAAATTAAAACATATATATATATATATAACCCTATTGTGAGGGTTAAGAGGGAGATTTAGAGACAGTTTTAGAGATAGTTTTTGAGAGCCTTTGTAGAGAGTTATTGGAGAACGTTCTTAGTATTAGAGATTCATTAGTTTTCTTAGAGATTATTCTAGCGATTTTAGTTTTCTTGGATTGATTTGAAGCAAGATTTGTGAAGATTCTTTGTATTATTCATTGACGACGGATATCAAAAATATGAACTTTTCCATTGATTCGCATCAATACAATTGGTATTATTCATTCTTGTTTATTAATCAAGCTTTATTATTCCTTAATCAGAATTCATGTTTATATCTATTATGCTTTTGGAATTCATTATTGCTTTGATTATGAATATGTGTGAGTAGTCTCCTAGCTAGGGTTTCGGGATGAAACCCGGCCTAGGTAACCTATGTAATTGAGGATTGATTTTGATAAACGGATTGTGATTAAATTGATTATATGCGATTTCATGTTAATTCATTATAATAGGAGTAGCTAACCTAGAATCTTGAATTTGATTGCATGATATCCTTGATTTGAACAAGAGATTGTGAATTGAGTATTTCATTGTTGAATGTGGTTTGATTATGTATCGAGTAATGTTAAGTGCATGAGAAATCCAAGCTTAATAATGCCCGTTGTCTTCCTACCTTATGATATTGATCAGACATATAGTCTTTGCATATCCCGTTTGTCTCTGTGATTCCTTGTTGCGTAGTTACCGATGGTTTGGTGAATTCCCGTCTTCCCTAGTGTCTTAGTTTATCTGGTTTATCCCATCTTATTAGCAGTATTTTAGAACACCATTTTCCATTGATTTCGAACTAGCTTAGGTTTAAGATTGATTTGCAATTACTCTCGTTCCTTGTGGACCGAACCTTTATTTGCCATTGTACTTGGTTATAGGGTGTTCGTATAAGTATTGTTTGATTGAGAGTTAGATTGTAGCGACCGATTTAACCCTCGTCACACGGCAGTTCTGCCGTTGCGCGGTAATTAAGAAATTTAATCGGTGCCTCTGTTTTTTCGATCGCGATCAAGTTATTCAATTTTTCCTACGAGGCGAACCTAAATACGACGCTAAAATGTCAATGCATATGCAAAAAAAGCCAAATTAATCACAGGAATATGATTCAAGAATCTTTCAAGTCTCATCCACTCATCTTAATTAAATACCGATCACTCAAATCGATAAGTAACTAAGAATCCTGCCCAGAAGAGTCGCCAAATTGTAGTCGTCATTCGAAGCGCGCGCCTATTTAAGCATGTTGTGAATATTCTTTGCACTCATAGGAAGTGGGAATTGACATGCGATTAGGGACACGATTAGGGAAAAAGCAAAGTAGGGAGCCGCCAACAAGTTTTTAAGGAACTTGTAAACCGTTCACGGATCATTTAAGGAAACCACGATAAAGGGACAACGATATGCAATAACGATTGACCCGTGAAGGTTACACCCCATTCATAATCCATGAGATTACTAACTCCATATCGTTCGGAACCACAAAAGGAGGATCGGGGATGATGGTACGAAGTGAGTCATGGATTCACATTTGCCCATATTGACCTCTACTCGATTCTTATAGTGAAAAGTATTCCTTGCGATCTCAAAGGCATGCAAACAAAGATTCAATTTACTCCAAACTAACATTAGACAAAATTGGTTGAATGTTCATGCAACAAATAATTCTAATTATTAGTGATCACTTGATTAAACAATAAGATTAAAAAGGAACCTGAACCGGTCGTCCAAATTATCTTATTAGGCGTTATATTCAATTACATATTCCAACATGCAATATGCTGATCAATAAATATAATAAAATCAACATCAACATCAACATTGGAAGCAATTCAACCATAATAACGTTAGTCAAATCAAATCATAATAATAACCCTAACCATAATACTAGCAATAAGAATAAAAATAAGAGTAATTAAGAGATTAATTACTCACGTTCCGTGCTTCTTTAAATCGCTACATCATGAATAAATTGTTAGTAACTTCAAGGAAAATAATAAATAATAATGGAAATTAAATTTAATTAAACTAGAGTTGATTTGGTGCCAAACCCTCAAACAGTTCTACCTTTCACGCCTTGGTTTAAGTTTAGAACCTCGGGTAAAGTACGGACTCCGGGAAGTGCTTATGGGATGTATTGTGGAAGAATAGGGAAGGCTAGTGTTTAGGCTAGAGCATAAGAGAGAAAGAGAGAATGATTTGGTGCCCCGAAACTGGTGAAATCAGCTTTGTATTTATAGAGAAAATATGAGGGGTGATGCATGGAACCGCAGAATTGAAGTGCCGCAAAGAAATTAAACCTAAAAATTGTCGTGTCACGGCGCATATTGTCGGGACACGATACAGTTTGCCGTGACGCAACGCAATTTGTCGTGACACAGCAAAACATGCCGTGACGCGGCATTTTTGCCGTGGCACGGCAAATCAGTTTTCATGAATTCGGTCTAAATTCATTTTATCTTTTTCTTAAGCATGAAGCACGTGATAATTAGGCGTCGTTTCAGCTATTCCGAACTTATTTCTGGCTTAGGGTTTTATTATTTATTAATCGAGCTTAATAAATAAATAACAAGAAATGAATTAAAAGGGTTTGAGCTAAAATGTGAGTTAGACTGAGTTTGAATAAATGTTTGGACTGATTTGTTAATTGAATATGTTTGACTGAATATGGATTTTAAGTACTCTCGAGATTAAATACTCGACCCAACCAATAATGGCGGTGAAATGTTATTCATCATCGGGTTTGATTGTGGGGAGACATTTTTAGGTGTCTATAGATATGAACTAGAACTCATTGATTAAAACTAAGCTAAAATACTTAAAATCGAAATTATTTCAAACAAAACCGAACATGACCAACTCGATTATGACCAACCCAATTCAAACAAAACCGAATATAACCAACTCGATTATGACCAACCTGATCACGATCCATGCAAAAAACAACCTAACCGAACCAACCTACTAGTTTTCAAAACCCAACCTGACTCATTTCAAGCCGATCCAAAACTGATTGTCAACCCAAAAAAGACGGTGCTACCCAAACCAATCCAGACAAAATATTCCAACACTTACTACCCCATATTAAGATTACCCAACAGAAAGGGAAATATAGAACAATTAACCAAACCCCGTGCCTTGGACTGATTAATTATTAAAATATAATAAGGCAGTCCTTCGCGAAGGGGCCAAAGAGCTCAGTGGGGTAACTGGCATCAGCAAATCCCAAGCTCTGCTTTATTTTTTTAGCATCACTTTCCAACCCTGCACCATCAACAGAGATGGTATGGCATACAAACATTACATTATAATATTATTATTATCTTTCAATTCCATCACTTCATCTTCTATTCATTTATGGCTTCTTTCTTGAATCTCGTTGTTTCCATTAATTCCTTCTTCCTTAATTTACCTCCTCTTCAAATACAAGTATGTATAATAAACTACATCTTTCATTTCATTTTTTTTTTTATTAATTAGTTTTAAATAATTTTATCCACTTGACTTTTATACAATAAACATTGATGTTTTCAAATTTCATCAACCCTTGCAAATTGCAATATAATATATGAATAAAACCGGCTTTAATTAAATCTTACATTATCTATGTTTTTGTATCTGCATTGTTTTCATTAGCTAAAGATTTTTATTTTCTTTTTTCTTTTTAGTTGATATAACATAAGAAATCAATGAACACATCTAGTAGCTCGGCAAATGAAGCATTTGAAGGATGTGTACATGTACCACAACCAAGGGAAGGGCTACACGAATCCGGCCCACCGCCTTTTCTAACGAAAACGTATGATATCGTCGAAGATCCGAGAACGGATGATATTATTTCATGGAGTAGAGGAAATAATAGCTTTGTTGTAAGAGATCCACAAAGTTTCTCCATCAATCTTCTTCCCAAATATTTCAAGCATAACAATTTTTCAAGCTTTGTGAGGCAGCTCAATACTTATGTGAGTTACATAATAGCCCTAAACTTTAAATAGTTTAATTTATGGTATGCAATTTTATTTTATTTATTGGATTTAATATTGCTTCCTCAAAGTAGAAAGAATTGATTCTTACGTTGCTGATTGATTGTACTTACCACTTGCTATTTCTAGCTGTGTTTTTTGAAAAGTGCAATATTGGTTCCCTTGACTTGTTATATTATAGGCCTATAGTTGTTACTTGTTAAGTGTAATGTTTTTGATTTGGATTGTCTAATTTCTTATTCATTTTAACCGGCTTGGTTTTATACCCATTTCATAATATACAACCGATATACTATTCGATTAAAATTAGATTGTCTAAATTCTTAAGTTTTGTTCAAACTGGTTTTTAAACCCATATAAAAATATGCTATCTCTATCTTAATTTTTTATTACAGAACACTCACCTGGGGGGAATAAGGGAAATCCTCCCAAGGCAAATTTGATGAGAATCGAACCCAGATCTCTTACTTTAAATTCGAGAGACTTGATCAACTGAGCCAAGCCTCCTTCTCAAACATTAAAGATAAATAAAGAGCCATTCCGAGAAATGAACTCTAGTATACGTGATTAATGGTGTGATTTTTTTCTACTAATTTTATATATAAGATCATAAATGTACCCATTTCAATATATACTATTTCAACTACATCCGAATTTTTATTTAAAGTATACGTGATTAACGGCTAACGCTGTGAACTTGCTTTTACTAATATTAGATATAAGTTCATAAAAGTTGATATTAGTTCCTTGATTGACTTTCTGCTTCTTGAGGTTGAAACTTGCTCATTATTATACACAATTCAGTATGTACATTGGAGAAAGGGAAAGAGGAGTGAAAATATCACATTATAAGTTAAAAGGAGTTATTTTGTTCTACTATATATCACCAATTGGGTATATTTTTACCTTCCTCTGACATGTAAAATGGCTCAGGTTTTCACCAAATAGTCATATGAAAAAAATACTATGGTAATGTTGGAATATGTGGGAATTAAATTGCTTACTTAATATTAATGAAATTTTTCTAAATTTTTTTGATTCGCAATTTGGGAAGTAATTTCTCATAGGAATTTCTATTTACCTAGGGAGACATAAGAAACTAAATTCCTACGTCTTGTGGGAAGTGAAATTTTCTGGGATTTTCTAGTTTCCCATTCCACCATTTTTTGCCAACCAAACAACTCTCCCTAATTACAATTCCTTGGATTTTCCAATTTCTATATTTTCTTATGTCAACCAAACATTACCTATATACTCCATCTATTTCAAAATAAATGAACAAGTTAAACTGAACACGTATGCCAATGTAAAACTTTGACTAGTAATATATTTAAAGACTTTTTGTCAGAAAATATATTTAAGGACTTTTTGTCAGAAACATCTGTTAAATGCAATTTTTTATGAGAAACTACCTAATAAAAAAATGTTGTAAGTATTAAAACAAATAATGTTGTAAAAAACCATTATTCGTCGGATTTCCGTCTTTAATTAATTTCTCCGGCGTTGACCACCCTTGACCTGTCACATGATTTGAATTAACCAAATTCTCACCTTTATCTCCACAATTCGGTGCCCAGCATCCCCATTTCGTCCTTGTATTCGGTCACATGAGGGCTTGTGTTGGTTTTGGGGATGCATGAGGGTGGTATGGGGGGTGTTTTGAGGTGGATTTGGGTGTTGTGGTGGTGGGTCAAAATCGTACGGTGATGAGGCGGTGATAAGGAAGGTGGCATTGTTGATGGGGCATGGAAAAAAAAGTTTTAAAAGATCACGTGATCGGCAAGTGGGTGGTCAACGCCGAAAAAATTAGTCATCGGTGAAAATCCTGTGAAGGGTAGTCGTGTACAACATTTTCATTTTAATAGGTAGTTTTTTTACAACATTTTTTTATTAGGTAGTTTCTCACAAATAATGGCTTTTAATAGGTAGTTTCTAACAAAAAGCCCTATATTTAATTGTCAATAAGTATAAATTTTGAAAAGTTGATATTTAGAAAATGTACATTGAGACAATTCTAATAAGTACCCATATAACTATATTTTTTTTCTTATTGATAAATCATTAACATTGGTCAAAGTGACTTATGTGAATAGTGCGAAAAATCAAATGGGGTATTTTTTTGAAATGAAGGGGTAAAAGACATAAACTCACATCAAGGAGATAGACATTGTGAGTTCAATTCATGTATAAGGCAACTTAAAGTTTTGAACATTTCAATATGCCACGGTCTAATGTCAAAAGCTCAACTGAATCAAAAGTTAAAGGAAAAATTGCCCGGAATAATCCCACCTTTGGAGCATCAGCTAAAAACAATCCCACCTTCGGATTATTTTTAAATAATCCGACCTTTACACCCATTCCGCTCAAAATGGTCCTAAGTGACCGGTTACCTGATAAATAGGTTTTTTTTTTGGTTTAAAGTACACGTGTCACAACATAATTAGTCAAAAAAAAATTAATTTTAATTTTTTTTAAGAAAAGATTATTACTAATTAATTTTAATTAACTAGTTTAAAACTAAATTCTCTAAAATTAATTAAAATTAAAATCCATTTTGGTTTCAAAAAAAAAATAATAATAATTAAAAATTAAAAAAAATTGCCCCAGCCCCGACCACCTCTCCACCCCACCATCGTCCCAGCTCCTCCACGCTTAGAGCGTCGTCCCAGACCGGACGCTCACCGCCCCTACCCCAGCCTCTTCCGTTGCCTCTAAACCACCAAACCCATTATCGAAAATCCGTAATCAAGGCATGGGAAGGAGAGGAGGGCTGAAATCGCGGCGTGTGAAGGGGAGAGGGGCTGAATTCGGGGCGAGGGTAAGGGGAGGTGGCCGGAAAAAGGACAGGGATAGGGGAGGGAGCAGAAAACGTGGCGGAGAAGGGGAGGGAGGTCGTGATCTGGACGGCCGGACGGATGGAGAAGAGTTTTTCAAGTGTAGTTGGTGGTTCAAGGGGAAGGGGGAAGGGAGTTGGCGTTTCAAGGGGTAGGACAGTCGGCGCGGCGCTTCGGCGCCGGTGGGCAGGCAACGTGGAGGGCCGGTGGGAGTGAGCAACCATGGAGGGTGATTGGGCTGGTGGGGGTATTTTCTTTTTAAATGAAACAAGTGGTTTTTAAATTAATTAAGTATTTTTTTTTTATATATTTTAGACCAATCAGCTGCCAACACGTGTCATGTAACTTGTTATAACAAGTTAAATGACCGCTTAGGACCATTTAAAGCGGATTGAGTATAAAAATCAGATTATTTAAAAATAACCCAAAGGTGGGGTTATTTTTAATGGACACTCCAAAGGTGGGATTATTGTGGGCAATTTTTCCAAAGTTAAACGGGTGGCTGGAGTCCCAGGTTTGGATTTATCCTTTATTAAGCCCCTTCACATGAGATCTCTCTTATATTGACATGTGGATGTAACAAGAGCCTCTTCATCCTTAACGCTGAATATTCCATTTTGAAATATTTAGGGGGATAGATCAGATGTAGTTTGATCTTGTGACCTTCTTGGCTCGTTGACTTAATACCATCCATATTTATATCGCAAAGAATCAACTCAACTAACCAAAGGTTAAGATAATTCTTAGAGTTCCAAGTTTTGATAAGTTTGCTCTATAATTTTGCAAATAAGTTTAAATGATTTTGACAAATTCACATCAATAATGATCATTTTAAGTTTTTTTTTTTCCTTCATTACTTTTAGTTGTAGGTAATTATATATTTACTTTTACAATCACTATTTGGTTCTATCGTGTCTTTCAATCAACCATCTATTTTAATCAACTAGTTAAAAAGGGGAAAAATTGATTACAATGACACCACTTATTGACAAGGTGCATAGAACAACACAACCTATTCATCAATAGACAACCAACACCACCACCTATTGTCTTGGGTGCGTATAATAACATAAATGATAACAAAGGTTGGAGATTCCACCAAGAATCTTATATATTTAATTATTTTTCTTTATCCCTTTATCAATTATTTTTAAACCCCTCACGTGACATTCATTCCCTTTGTTGCAATTCTGGCAAAACTGGAAGTCACTACTTAGATTTTCCACATTTTTTGAATTCCTATCACTTTTTTCTCTCAACAATTCCTCTAAACAAAAGTTAATAGAGCAAAAAAACGTAGCTATGGGGAAACAAGACATAGGGACTTAGGGAGTAAGAATTTATATTGTTCGTTCTATTATTTAAATGTTTTGTTTGTTTTAATTAAAATAATTCCTTTGTTCCATAATAA
Organism: Chenopodium quinoa; assembly: GCF_001683475.1. Classification (NCBI taxonomy): domain Eukaryota; kingdom Viridiplantae; phylum Streptophyta; class Magnoliopsida; order Caryophyllales; family Amaranthaceae; genus Chenopodium; species Chenopodium quinoa. The sequence continues at coordinate 2,376,334 of NW_018742287.1, read as the reverse complement.
TTAATACGGTAAAAAATGATACATTTATTAATGCATAAGTATAATCATCTATATATAATAACATTACTAATAGAAAACTATTAAAAAGTTAATATTATTAAACTACACATTAATCTCTAGTTATAAATATTTTACATGATATAAGTTGTTTATAAAACATTACTACAAAATCCAGTTAAAGTTCATACGTAAATAGTGAAAAAATATCAAAGTTTGTTAATTATTAAGAAGAAAAATTTGTCAGAAAGGTATTTAATGTTCAATTTTTTATGAAGAAGGACCTTATATGTTCAAATTGGTGAAAAAGGTCCTTATAAGTCACTTTTGTTGTGATGAGAGACCTTGACATTGGAATATGGCCATTGACTTCAATTTTCCGGCGTGGACTATCATGTGTGTGGCACGTGATGTTTAAAAAAGGCCCTTTCCTTCAATTTTCTTAGTGGTGCTTTCAAGCTTAGATTGATATTTACCCTACCAGTAGTGTAGTATTTATGATGATCTGTTATCATAATTTTATGTTTAAAATTATCTATTCAGATCATAATCAGACATCATAAATGTAGTTCATACATAAACGTAAATGAAAACAAAGGTTATACAATAATTTGCAAACAAATTCAATGGATTTTGCCTCTTGCATTTTATCAATTACAATGGTTATTGAATTATTATAATCATGCAGGGATTTCGAAAGGTAGATCCAGACAAATGGGAGTTTGCTAATGAGTTATTCCTTAAGGGGCAAAAGCATCTCTTAAGGAACATAAGGAGGAGAAAGGCAGCTTCTCAACAACATCAATCTACCCATAATTTGGAATCCTGTGTTGAAGTGGGTACGTTCGGATTAGATGTCGAGATCGATAGGCTAAGGCGGGACAAGCAGGTGCTTATAGCTGAGCTAGTGAAGTTAAGGCAGCAACAAACGCACACAAAAACTTATCTCCAACTGATGGAGCAAAGACTAAAAGGTACTGAACAAAAACAGCAGCAGATGATGAATTTCTTGGCGAGGGCGCTTCAGAATCCTGATTTTTTACACCAATTAGCTCAGCAGAAGGAAAGAAGGAAGGAACTTGTGGATGAGATTTCTAAGAAGCGCCGAAGACCAATCAAACAAGGTCCTAGCAATAGCACTAGTACTAGTTTCGGAACTGAAACAGCAGGGGTACTGTTTGATGTTAAGGATGAGCCTGTTGATTTACAGGATATGCCTCAGTTTGAAGACTCTGAATTGGATATACTTGCGATGGAAATGTCAGGAACACCTGCTGCAATTGATGATACTATCGCGATTGTGCCTCAGGAGGAAGATGTACTTCACACAGAGCATGAGGAAATGGGTAGAGATTTATCGACACTTGATGATGGTTTCTGGGAAGAATTCTTAAATAAAAAGATTGAAGAAGATAGTGGGTTGCTGAATGCTGATGAAATAATGGAAGAGGAAGACGTAATTGTGCTGGTTGAGAGGCTCGGTGAATTGGGTTCTAGACCCCCTCCTTAGATATGCTCATCAGATCCCTTGTTTGCAGTCTGCACCACTGATCCTAGCTAAGCTAGCTGCTAAAGAAGTATTAGTATTGTTTTGACAGGTTGTTTGGAAATGGAATTTCTTCCTACCTGATCGTATCGTAGCCTGGAAACTGGTAAAAACCATTCAGAATTTTTGCTGATATCTGCTGTAATAGTAGCAATGCAGTTTCTCATTTTACAATTAGTATCTCAGCTTGATTTTCCATCTAGTAGATGGTTGACTATCTTTGTGATGAACACCTTTTGATCATTTTAAACCCATAATATCCCCCTGTTATTAATAGGGTTATTTTTGGTAAACTAGACTCAAACATCATTGCTAGCATCTCATCGATTAGATCACGTGTAGGAGTAACCGATTTGTCTTTGTTACAATGGCTGTTTATTGCATCAATGTGATCGTCGAGTTACTTGACACATAACTAAAGATGACACTAGGTTGGGTTGGCTTGTGGCACAATCTAACACACAAAAAAGTATAGCATAGCACAAGCATGGGGTAGGCATGGCATGACAAGATATTGTGTGTTGCCAGACCTAGGGCATGTTATTTTTGAGAAAGTACAACACGGCATGACAGTGTGACATGATAAAACATGCTTAAAAAAAGTTAATATTTGTCTTAGACATATAAGCACAATATGGCACTGAGTGCTCGACACATCATGGTGGCACTTGGACCTGGATAAGCTTGAGCTACCCATTTGCAAATTTCTAAATAACACTTAATAGGTGAGCTCATGGCTCACACTATTTTTACTGGCATGAAATTTTAAATTATAAGTTTAAAATATCATTTATAAATCGTTTTGTTTTTCTCTTATGTTTTTGTACTGGTAGGCTGAGAATGAAAAGCTTGAATTTCGAATATTTTCTTGTTAAGTTGAATGTGGGTATTTTCACAACATTTATACATCTGCATGGTAGTATGGTACTATACATTCAGACAAAGAGTGGCTCTACAAATCTTCAGGATAACAAAGAATGAAGTTTTATAAGGTCTAGAACAAAGTTATTATTGTTTATAAATGGGTGGGGTAGTTGATGGTGCGTCCATTCCATCATTTGTGATGGAACATGGTAGTATGGAGAGCATGGTCTTATGAATTCTATATAAACAAATAGATAAAATCTACTTGTAATAGATTAAATTATGACAGAAAAGGTTACAGGACTGGTACAAGTTTATGAATAATGTAATGAAGAAGTTTTTTTCATCCTCTCTCTCTCAAAGTTATTCTTGTTTGACAATAACTGATTAAAAAAATAAAAATAAAATAAAATAAATAAATAAATAAAACCTTTTAGGGACAAAGTGAATATTGGGTTTCACTATTAAGACTTTTAAGAGTGTACTGACTTCATCACTTATTAATTGAATTGAACTTATCTGAATAAACTAGACTAATGAGAGTGAGGGATAACTCAAGTGATTAGAGCACTCCTCCCAATTTCAAGAGATCATGGGGTCGATTCTCATCACCCGTCCTTGTGGCTCTAAATAAAAATTAAAAAAAAAATAAAAAAAAAAAAAAAATAAATAAATAAACTGAACTAATGAACTTTTTAGAACTTGCTATGGCAATATGGCTATGAATTGAAATTGGATAGTATGGTACTCCGTAGACCTTATAAAGACTCCATTTATTTTAACAAAACACATCTTCCAAGATTTTCCATGATAAATACAAAGTAGTATTCAAGGGAAGACATAATTTGTCAAAGTAATGTAATTTTCCTTTGTTTGTTTTCTTATAAGAAAAATTATAGAAAACAATAATATGAGTGCAATGGAGGAGATGGACAGTAAGAAGGGAAAAGATTCAAAAAGAATTTATACACCAAGTACAAAGGAAAATACATATAATAAGTGATATTCAAAATTAATAAATCAAATGGTTTCAAAAAAAAAATTAATAAATCAAATTATTACAATGTTCACAATAATTAAAAATGACATTTTAAACTATTTTTTAAATGGTATATGTTAAAGCAAAAATTGCGCATACCACAAATTAAAGAACATAAGAGACAAACCCAAAGAATATGAACCCTAAATAACATACAAGTTTAATAAAAGGAATAAGAACATTGAAGAGCATAAAGAATAAAATAAAAGAGCATAAACACCCAAAAGAAAATAAGAGTTAAAACCAACGAACATGAACCTAGAAGAACATATTACGGAGTATTCAAGTAAAAAGAACATATTTTGTATCATTCAATCTTAAATAACATAGTTTAATTTGTATTGTAAATAACATATAATTCAAACCCAAAGAATAAATTGATCAGACTGAAACAACATACAAGTACTACATTCTAATTAAATAAAAATGAATATGGATCACAAAAAGATAAAAGAACACAAAAATAGAAGGAAAAACAAAAGAGTACAAAAGCTAAAAATAAATTGAAAAATACATATTCTTTCAATAAGGAATTAGTCATTTAATTACATCTCTCGATCTATTATTAGACCACAAAATCAACTCCAAAATTGCAATTTGAATCACTTTAAAATTCAGAATTTATTATTATTTCTCTATGTATACAGTATATATTTTCTCTCTATACAAAAAATAAAATTATTTGTCTCTCCAAAATTGTCCTATGTATGTGAAGTATTATAACAAATACGTTGAATCAAGGAAGAATTCGTTTTCGTTTCTTTTTTTCCCCTTACAATCATAGCAGCACACCTTGGTATATAGTGAAAATTTCATTGTGGTTCTTGGATTAGTTTGTACTAGAACGCATCAAAGCTCGGTATTATTTCCACACATTAAGTAGGTTATTGTGAAACCCAACAAGCGGTGCAAAAAACCTCTTGTAAATATTTTTGGTACATAAAATTAAAACTTTATATAAATTTTAACAAATTTAACAAGATTTTACGAATAATATTTCAAATTAAGTTATGTTTATTCGTGAATATAAAATTTTGACAAGTTAATTTACACAGTTTTGGATTGGTTTCATTGTATAGGGATTATTATAGCTTTCCTTTTGGACGTACTTATTTAGCTTAGAACTAGATACATTTGACTAAGTGACAGAATTATTGCTGAAGTACTTATTTAGCTTAGAACTAGATACATCTGCAATTATGTAGCTTTCCTTTTAGACGTCGTTGTTTATAATAATGGTAGTTGGCAAATCTTAAGAAAATACCCAAGTTGGAATGTAGGACCAACTTGTCTTGAATAGATTGATGATTGTTTATTCTCTGTCTTCTTCTCTTCTTTAAAGAACAAAAGTCTCTAATGTGTAACAATGAACAAATTACAATCATCACAGGGGTAGAATGGTAATTTAGTCTTTATTTGGAATTCAAAGGTTACTAAAATTCACATAAGACCATCTCTCAGAAGGGAAAAAAAAAAAACAAAAAAAAAACAAAAAAAAAACAAAAACAAAAAAAAAAAGAAAGAAAGTGGATGGGATTACAAATCAATAGTACCATTTCAATAATTTTGATTACCATTAAAATCGTCTAAAGTATCTTTACTCAACGTCTAATGCACCCAAATTACCCAACTCCACCCATTCAACATCATTTTATAAAAAATTAATTTAAATATGGTATTGAAGACCAACACAATTAAGAGAAAAGAGTACGTAGAAAGTGATTTTTATTTTAAAGTTTTTTTAAAAAAAAAAAGAAAAACGTTAAAAAACACCTCCTTACTATAGGAGTTACTTGGTAAAAAAAGTGTAGGGTGTAATGATTCGCATTGATAGCCAGATAGGATAAAGTTAAGAGAGAAAACGTTAATGATGGGTAAATTGAGAGAGAAGTGTGATTTGCTCTTCATAACTTCATTGGTAAGATAAGCATAAGCTAGTACACAATTATCTCAGGTAGTTAGCTAGACCTCTGTCTTTCCTTGGCAAGCTTAGAGGATGTGGAATAATGTCTAAAAGGCTCCTTGACAATCCGTTTGGATATCAAGACAATTAGAGTGCTGTCTTCCTACCTGAATGCCGCACCAAATAGCCCCTAGCTCAGTTTGCAAGGCTGAGTTAGCTGTTACTGGTCTTGCTACCATGCTTCCTTTGCATATGCATTCAGGTTGCTCTTCGCTAGGAAGTAGGATGGCAAGATTAAAAGTGTTTGTTAGCATTCATTTGTAAATCATATCTAATTGTTTATTGTGAATCAATATAAATTATAAACATTAAGATATTGGCATAGACAATGTAGAACTTCCAAAAGAAAGGATATGACATAGAAACTCAAATCAGCTTATACATAGTATATTACATTAGGTCTGAAACAATAATGAAAACTATCAACCTAGTACTGGTGTAAACATAATGAAAATTCACTATCGACACAATACGGAGTAACACTTATTGTTACACGAATACAAATACAACTACAATAATATTTATTGTTATTAATGGGAACTACAGCTTAAGATAACTTCCAATAAATAGAAAAACGGAATTAAACAACAGCCTAGAATTCTAAATAAATGATATCATTGAAGTGACAAGAACTTCTGATCCCGGACACAACGTTGTAGCTCCCTTTATCCTACGTCTACAAAATTTGTGATGCCAAATATAAATCTAGATTACAAAGGTACATTATTATACCTAATTGGCAGCAGCAGTGAAAGAACTAGTCTTTGCGAGCAGCATATCATAAATATCTTCAGCTGTTGGGCGCTCATCAGGATTCCCATTTGTGCATTGATGGAACAGATCTACCAAGAATCTCAAACCCTCCAATTCGCTGTCTTCTCCCTCAATTTCTGTACAAGAATTTAATCCGGAATGTTGCTCCAACGACCCCAGCTTTTCAATTTCACCATTTAATAGGGGTCTCTTGCCATTCTGCTCAAAGAGCATGTAACATTAAAAACAGTAGGAATTGAGGGGAATGGGATTGGAGGTGTAGAGTATAGGAAGATAGGATCTTTAGCAGCATGAATATTATATAAAGTCCATATATATATATATATATATATATATTTATATATATATATATATATATATATAGTCTTAGCAAAGGATATTAGGGTGCACTAGCTTGAACAAATGTATAGCCCATATATATATTCTTAGCAAAGGATTTTAGAGGACTTGAGACTTTTTCACACAAATGTATCAGATTAAGCCAAATGTAGTCATGACTCAAAAGAACTTAGACGTTTGGCAGATATAGAAGGCTTAATATTCTTTTTGGGGCTATTCCCACCAAAGTTCACAAACTTTAAACTTCTGTCTCCCTATTATCAAACTCGTGTAGCCATGCCCTACAGCAACCACATACCCCAACCCAGTCCAAGAAAACATAATTAAAACCTCTAACTAAGCCCATTACAAAAATCAGGAGTGCACACACACAAAAAAAATATATATATATAAAAAAAAAAAAAAAGGGCCACACACCAGAGTCAGAGAAAGAGAGAGAAAGAGAGAGATTTACTTGTAAAAGATCGTGAATGTTTGAGTCAGGTAATCCTGAATATGGGATTTGCAAGGTTAACAATTCCAAGAGCAAGCATCCATAGGACCAAATATCAACTTCCTGCAAACAGAAAGAGTCAGCCAAAGGCCAAAATTGTGCATTTTAAATAAATAAATAACTTGAAAAAGTAGGCATCGCCACTTCCATTTATGGGGTTTTTTAGCTTTCTTTTTAGAGGGGAGGGGATGGACTAGATTACTTATATAAACACCAAAAAACGTAGAACAACAGATGCAACTAAACTTAACTAAGGTTGTCAGGATCAGGAATTCAGGATCATACTTCAAATTCAGAAGACAGCAATGCTCAATGGACACCAAAGAGTCTCAGACAAATAACCCAAAATCTTCCAATGAGAAGAGTAAAATTCTTTGTAATGTCTTGATATAAAGGTAAAGCAAAGAAGAGTTCCTTCTACAAAGATAAGGAATTGTAAGACTCACTCTTGCCCTTGAAGTACCTTTCTGGTAAAGGAATTCTGTTTCTCTTTTAAAAGAGGTCCAACTCCGTTTTCTGAAGAAATTATTTAGCTACTTATCCAACTTTGTATCATTCTACTGAGCTCTTTTCACTTCAAAAGAAGAGTTGCAAAAAATGTTTGTTTGATGAAGTCACTGATCTCCATTTAAAAATAAAAATCTGATTTGACCCCATTCAAATGTTTTACACACTACTTTACCCTATATGGAAAATGACCTTTGCTCTTCTTGGAGCAATAGTGATCTTGTAGCCAGGTATGCTAATCCATTGAGAATGAACAACAAACATCAAAGAGGGCACAATTGTAATCTTTTAATTACTCCCTCCTTCCCCAAGTGAAGCACCCATTTCTCTTGGGCAAAACCGCACAAGTATTAGGAGAGAATTTGTAGAGGGGTTTATGGAATTACATGTTTTTTTTTAAAAAAAAAAAATCTTTTATTATATGGAGAAAGAATGGAGTATTATTTAATGGTTTCACGAAAAGAAGACGTGGACCAAACTCAATGAGAAATGGGAACTATATTTGGGGACGGATGGAGTATAAAGAAAATAGGTATCATGATCTATTACAATGAACTAATAATGCACTTAAACTTCCATAACCACCAACACACGCAAACACCCAAAACTATATGTGGCTATGATTAAAGCACAAAACATAAGATTGTACTACATTAAGAATGGTCCAACATAGAAACTAGTTTAGGGAGTATATATGTATATATAGCAATTCACGCATACACAAATAGTTCAAAGTTTACTGCATATAAAAACAGATCACACCAGACATAAAAAAAGATTATATTGCTACATGCAAAATACATTCACTTTCTGTGATTCAGCAACCAACTAATAAAAATAGCCAGTTATTTGAGAAGCACAAAGTATAGAAGCCTTTACAGCCTAATAGATTGAACCCTGAAAAGGAATGGTTTGCTCTCTAGCATACATACAGACAACAACATTTTATCTGCTCCTAGTTAAATATTTAAAACACTAACAAGTTTTGAGGCCTTTATGGTTTGAGAAAATGGGAAGCACAGCATCCCACAATATAAAATGTATCAACATACACTCCAAACCAGCTAAACTACATGACAGATCTTTCCACTAGGATGCAGGTCCAACCAACAAAATCCTGCTGGTTAGAATCCCCACCAGGCTCACATCCTTTCCAAATCAAACTTGCAAGAACAATAAAAAGACCGATTCACATGCATGGTTATTTCACATTTATGCAGATAATGATCAGTCACATGTAGTTTAGAGCATATTAATATCTGGAAGTGACACTTACCAGGCCATAGGTTTTACGTTCATGCATTGCCTGCAATACCTCGGGAGCCATCCAGCGGGGTGTTCCAACACACATATCAGGTGGAGGTATACCTACATGGGAAATACAACATGTATGCAAGGAGGATCGAAGAGGAACGGCTCTGTCAAAGTCAGAAAGCTTGATAACAGGCATTCCATCAGCTCTCTTCTGATCCAAATCAATTAGAATATTCTCGCTCTTGATGTCACGATGAATAATGTGCTTGGAATGCAACTCCTTCAGTGCACATGAAACATCTCTAGCAATGCACAAAGCAAGATGAGCAGGTACATGCTTCTTGCCAGTTTTCAACAGCTTCTCTATGTAATTCTGTAGCATGACACAGGTTTAGGCTGATGACATAAGACAATAGATTCACTAACGCAACTGACAAAAAATGTTTACAATGGAGAGAAGAGTGTCACCTTCAGAGAGCCCCCTCCAACATATTCCATAAAAATCGCAGAACGAAGCATACGACGCTCAGGCTTTTCATCAGATGAAGATGCAGGTATCCAGTCTGAAGAAATCTTATGCCCATAAATCTCAACTATGCATGGGTTTTTCTTTAGAGCACTCAAAATTCTTACTTCCCCTATGCAGGTAAATTCAAAATTCCTGATTTCATCCAGGGCAATTGCGGATACCTCTAAAGTACGGACCTGAAGTAATAACTAAATCAGCTAGGAGTATATTATAGACCACTCAAACAATACCCCAAGGGATAAAAAGTGTTACGAACCTCCAATACATATATATAATAAGAATAAATTTCAAAAAAATCAAGGACGCAAATAATAAAAGAATAAAATCTATATATCAGAAAAAGGTTGTTAGTGCATATGTGTGTGTAAGGAGTTATGAGGGTAGTGATGTTGAAGATAATCAATTTTGGCTTTTAACTCTCAAAACAGTATCGACTTAGTAGCTAATGCATTAGATAATGACAATAAGTTGAAAGCTTTCACTAAAAGCTACTGGAGAACTTCAACACACATAGAGCTCAAAATAATCTATACTCGAGCAAAAAAGTTCAGAAATCCAACATTGAATTATCACCCAAGAATGTTAGCTAGGTGGAATAATAATTATAAAAAGAAAATTAAAAAAAAAAAAAAAAAAAAAAAAAGACAGGCAAATATATATAGAACTAACATGATAACTAGACACCCAGATAAAAAGAATTTGTTCGAGAACCACAAATTAATTAATGAATGGTCGACCATGGACCACCTATTTCCCATATTCTCCAAAGTCACAACTAAAGCTTGTCAATAGTTTCTAATTGTCCTACCAAGCTAATAATATTCACATACAAGACACTTGTGATGTGACATTGTGACAGTCATTGTCATTGTAGTCAATTATGGTTCTTTTACAATTCATGAGCTAGCTATCCTTGGTTAAAACTTGTCATTTCATCTCAAGTATCCAAGTCAAATATTTGATGCTCCAGGATATGATATTAAATCTGGAGCAAAGGCACAATTTTTTCATAAAATAGCCAAAAGTGAAACTTGGACATCAATCTGTCATGGACTCAAATAGCCCAACCATGATCCGGGTCAACCACCACTAAGGGTGTATGTTCGAAGGCAGAAACAGACCAAGGGGACAAGAGTACAAGAAGCAGAACAGTTAAGTCAGCCGGAGGGAGGAACATAACAAAAGAGTTTAATGAAACACTAAGGGGATGTAATGAACCGTGTTAAGCCTCTTGTGGTCCACACTTATAAAAGGAGAGGGAAGAGGCCCAATGCAATGGTCCAGCAACAACAACACAATCAGCCCACTCAGGAAGAGTGTAGCAGCTCCTGATGATTTACAGCAGAAGAAGACAAGAGCACAAGAAGACAAGTTTAGCCACCAAATCCTTTTTGTAGTTTGTGTATATATAAGAAAGGTGGTAGAGAGATTAAGGCAGGCATTTTGTGAGATCATTGTATTGAGAGTTGTGAGCTAAACTCACTAAGGAGAGTTGCTGCCTAAAGCAGCTATTATGTGAAACCCTTTGGCTAGAAATCAAGCTTCAACCTTTCTCTCTATTTTTTCTGTTTCATTCTCTATTTTCTGCTAGTTACTTGTGTGTGTTGCTGTTTTCTGGTTCATTACAGTTGGTATCAGAGCGGTACGGTCATGGTGGCCACGGTAAGCCAACGGGTCGATGTATTGGAAGAAAAGTTCAAGTCTTTGGAAGAAAGACTCGCTGGAATAGAACGAAAACTGGACACCCAGGAAACTTCTATTGGCAGAGTAATCTCTCAGGCTATGGCGGACAACTCGTCTGGAGGGTGGAAACTTCTATTGGCAGAGTAGTCTCTCAATTATGGTTCTACCAGCTTAATGAGGCGGAGAAATAGCAGGCGGCGGCCGTTGCGATGTTAGGAGACGCCCTCATGTAGGTTTCAGTAGGAGAACCGCCAAAGGCCGATTGCTGGGTGGGCTGATTTATGCCGGCGACTCTTACAGTAGTTCCGGCCCTCTCCACAAGCAGTGGCTCGCAGTGTCGCAAGTGGGTACGGTGGCGGAGTATAGAAAAAAGTTTATCGAATTGACTGCTCCTTTAACTGACATTCCTGAAACACTCATGCTCGGTCAATTCATTAATGGCTTGAAAGATGAAATCAAGTCAGAAATACGAGTTCTAGACCCCTTCAAACTAGAACAAGCCATGGATTTGGCCACCAAGGTGGAAGAGTGGGAGCTGGCGTGGGTTAAAATAGGTTTGGGATGGCCGGGTATGTTGGAAAGGGTGGAAGTAGTAGTGGGGCCTTTGGTAATTCTTCTAATCCAGGAACTGCTAGAAATTTCAACAAGGCTATTGTAGAGTCTTCACAAGCCTCTGTTAATGTGGGCCGCCCAGTAACTACTTCTCTCAAGGGTCCAATATAACAAAAAGGCTCACCGAAAAAGAGTATCAGAAAAAAAAAAAAAAAAAAAAAAAAAAGGCCAAAGGGCCTTTGTTTTAGATGTGATGAAAGGTACGGTATAGGCCACGTTTGCAAGAACAAAGAACTGAGTGTTATGCTTGTTGATGAGGACGAGGAGGAGAGAGAAGAGGATGGCATGGGGGCTGAGATTGAAGAGGAACCAATCATTCAACCTTCCGTAGAAATTTCTTTGTGCTCGGTTATGGATATTTCTAACCCAAAAACTATGAAGCTCTGTGGTGCTGTCCGAAAGAGGGACCCGGGGCCACGCACAATTTTGTGGCGGCGTGCTTGGTAGAAGTTATTGGGGCTGTTAACATCGGAGAAAGGGGAGTTCGGAGTTTCACTTGGAAATGGAGAAACCATTAGAGGCAAGGGGATATGCAGGGGAGTGCGTGTCAAGCTAGAAGGGAGTGTGGAAATAATGGAGGATTTTTTGCCTCTCTTAATATTGGGGGTACAATGGCCCGAGAAGCTGGGCACCATAACAATGAATTGGAAGACTCATGTTATGCAATTTCGGGTGGCTGGTATTCCGATCACTCTCTATGGAGACCCCTCACTTGAAACCACCCAAATATCGTTGAAGGCCATGATTAGAGGATTATGCAAAGAGAAGAAAGGGTTGAGGGTAAAGGTGAATGAGTTGGAGGGACGATTGGAGGTGGAGCACTCAAGGTACAGGGCGGAGTTCTTGAATCCAGTACTTAAAAATTTCAGCAGGGTCTTTGAAGCCCTAACTGGGTTACCGTCGTTACGTGGTCACGAACACGCCATAGCTCTCGAACCCGTGAGTGTGAGGTCGTATCGTTACCCGCGGTTTCAAAAGGATGAAATTGAGAAGATGATAAGGAAAATGCTGGAGGCAGGGATTATACAACTTTCAATCAGTCCCTTTTCTAGCCCGATACTCTTGGCCAAGAAAAGAGACGGAACGTGGCGTTTGTGTTGACTACAGGGCCCTTAATAAGGAAATGGTTCCCGATATGTTTCGGGTCCCTATTATCGACGAGCTCCCGGATGAATTACACGGTGCTTCAATTTTCTCTAAGCTTGACTTGAAAGCGGGATACCATCATATACGGGTTAGGGTTAAGGCAGACGATACACATAAAACAGCCTTTCGAACTCACGAAGGGCACTACGAGTTTCTTGTTATGCCTTTTGGCCTCTCTAACGCACTTGATGAACGAGGTGTTCAGGACGTTTTTGAGGCAGTTCGTCTTGGTGTTCTTCGACGATATTCAAGTTTACAGATGAAGAGTCACAAGGAGCATTTGAAGGAAGTTCTGTGAAAATTAGAGCAATTTCAATTATTCGCGAATCACAAGAAATGCGAGTTTGGTAAACATGAAGTAGCATACTTGGGACACGTTAACTCTAAGGGCGGGAGTTGCCGTAGACTTGGAGAAAATTAAGGCCATGGTAGAATGGCCAATTCCCCATAATTTGAAAGAATTAAGGAGATTCTTGAGGATGACGGGATATTACCGGAAATTTATTTAGAAGTATGCGATGATTGCCCAGCCATAACGGAAAAAAGACAGCTTTGGGTAGAGTCCAGTTGCCACATTAGCCTTTGAAAAATTAAAGGAGGCCATGACTTCAGGCCCTGTTTTAGCCATGCCCAATTTCAATAAGAATTTTGTGGTGGAAACCGACATGGGTTGGAGTCGTGTTAATGAAAGAAGGCAGACCCATCACCTTTTACAGCAAGGTTTTGGGGATGCAAGCTCGAGATAAGTTGGTATATGAAAAGGAATTAATGGCAATTTGCCTTCTGGTTCGCTGGAAGCACTATTTGATGGGGAGGAGGTTCATTATTATTCGTACAGATCATCAGAGTTTGAAATTTTGAAATTTATCACGAAACAACGGGAAATTGGGTCGGATTACCGGAAGTGGGTGAGAAAACTCATCGGGTTTGAATATGAAATTCAATATAGACCTGAAATTTCCAATCGTGTTGCGGATGCTTTGTCTCAAAAAACCGGGGAAGGAGTTGAGTTGAAGGGGATGGTTACACAGCAAGTATTGAAGTGGGATGAGTTAAGGAGCGAAATTGAAGGTGATCCTTGGCTGACAGCGCTAAGGAAGGCAAGTGAAGCAGGGGAAATCCTACCCTCTGGGTTCGTGGTTGAGGGCGACCTGGTCAAGTATAAGGGTAGGCTCGTTTTGCCAAAAAATTCGAAATTCATTTTCGTCTTCTCGAGGGAATACCATGACACTCCTACTGGGGGTCATTCCGGGGAGGTAAAGACGTACTTGAGGATAGCTAAGGAATGGTTTTGGCCCGGTATGAGGAAGGTTGTTGGTGAGTATGTGAAGGGATGTGAGGCCTGTCAAAAGAACAAGCATTCACAACTTAGCCCAGAGAAAATTTGGCACGAGATCTCAATGGACTTCATAGAAGGTCTACCAAGGTCTGGAGGAGCAGACACATATTGGTAGTTGTGGATCGACTCTCCAAGTATGCACACTTTGTGGGGTTAAAGCACTCTTTTACTGCTCAAACGGTGGCTGAAAAATTCGTGGCTGAGGTAGTGAAGCTTCATGGGTTTCCTTCCTTTATTATATCAGATCGTGACCGTGTATTCTTAAGTAACTTCTGGAAAAAGTTAATCCGTTTACAGGGATCTAAGTTAAGGCGAAGCTCAGCTTATCACCCTCAAACCGACGGTCAGTCGGAGATTGTCAACAAGGTCCTGGAAACATACTTAAGGTGTTTTGGTACTGAGAAACCCAAGTCTTGGGCCAAGTGGTTACCTTGGGCGGAACTCTCCTATAATACTTCACCACACATGTCAGCAGGTCTATCCCCTTTTCACATTGTTTATGGGAGAGAACCACCTCGATTGATTAAAGGGAGTGCTGATCAAACTTCCGTAAGTAGCTTAGAGGAGTGGCTGGTGATAAGAGATGGTATGCTTGATGAGCTGAAGGTGGTGTTATTCCGAGCCCAGCGGAAAATGAAGGTGAATGTTGATAAGACCAGAAGGGAGGAGTAACTTGAGGTAGGAGATCAGGTGTATTTGAAGCTGAGGCCCTATTGGGGGCAAACTCTAGCCAAAAGGCCATTTGAAAAGCTTTCAGCATGCTACTATGGACCGTTTGAGATCATCCGCAGGATAGGAAAGGTGGCATATGAATTGGAGTTGCCTCCCACCTGTCAAATTCATCCGCTTTCTCATGTATCTCAGTTAAAGAAAGCTGTGGGTAACCAGGTCAGTGGGCAGACTATACCACCCCTACTCACTTCTAAATTAGAGATGGTGGAGGAACCTGAGTCAGTGCTGCAAGCGAAAGCCTTGAAGGGTGGAGCTGAGATGCAGTTAGAAGTGTTGGTGAAGTGGAAGGGCTGCCACAGTTCTAAGCAACTTGGGAGGATGCTTCTCTCATCAAAGAACAATTTCCCTTGTTCCACCTTGAGGACAAGGTGGGTCTCTTCGGGCCGGGAGATGTAATGAACCGTGCTAAGCCTCTTGTGGTCCACACTTATAAAAGGAGAGGGAAGAGGCCCAATGCAATGGTCCAACAACAACACAATCAGCCCACTCAGGAAGAGTGTAGCAGCTCCTGATGATTTACAGCAGAAGACAAGAGCACAAGAAGACAAGTTTAGCCACCAAATCCTTTTTGTAGTTTGTGTATATATAAGAAAGGTGGTAGAGAGATTAGGGCAGGCATTTTGTGAGATCATTGTATTGAGAGTTGTGAGCTAAACTCACTAAGGAGAGTTGCTACCTTAAGCAGCTATTGTGTGAAACCCTTAGGCTAGAA
Source organism: Chenopodium quinoa (assembly GCF_001683475.1). Classification (NCBI taxonomy): domain Eukaryota; kingdom Viridiplantae; phylum Streptophyta; class Magnoliopsida; order Caryophyllales; family Amaranthaceae; genus Chenopodium; species Chenopodium quinoa. The sequence goes on along the minus strand of NW_018742287.1, from coordinate 2,360,805 downwards.
ATCAAGCTTCAACCTTTCTCTCTATTTTTCTCTGTTTCATTCTCTATTTTCTGTTAGTTACTTGTGTGTGCATGTTGCTGTTTTCTGGTTCATTACAGGGGAGTGGTGACTGATTCTCTGAGCATGTGATTTTTGTTGTCAATACAAGACAAATGTAATTAAGAGTAGGTTAAACCTTGTAAAAGAGAGCTTGAGTATAAAAAGGCAGGTAGTAGTAGTTTTACAATCATCCAGAAATTTGAGTGAAAGTGAAACACTTGGTGAGATTTGTAGCATCAAGCTACTAAGTGAGAGTAATAGCCTAAAGCTATTGACCCATTGTAATCCTTTTTCGCCATTATTAATTAATCAATCAAGCTATCCTACTCTAAATTATTACTTATTAATATTATTAGCGGTTGCCGGAGTTAGTCCATAACACAATCAGACACACTAGTAGTCGAGTCCAAGTGATATAGCTTAGTCTCTAGATAATCAGACTAGGCAATGGAAACAGTCAAAGCTAAATCATGTACATAGGAGTCACATTCTTCCAATGTTCCTAAGACCCAATAGCATAGAAATTGCCCCCGATAAATAGGCTGAGTAAAACAATACATGAAATCAATAAACATTCATGTCTAAGGAGCCGAACCTTTGCTGCAGCTTCAACTGATCCCACTATGCATAAAATGAGAGAGCTAGAAGCAACTTTTTCAATTTCTTCACATTCAGTGATCGAAGGAAAACCAGTCGAAACAGGATCGCTAGGAGCAAGTTTTGGGGAAATAATCCGAGTGAGCGGAATGTACCTGCAAGAATAATATTTCATGACAGCATGAGAAATGATATAATATCAGTTCCTCTGAACAAGCTTATATGACATGATGCGGCTACTAGTTATAGAACAAAAACAAAACAAGACACAGGGCCATTAAAAAATTCAAAATACCTGCACAAGTACTCCGGATCCATCTCCTCCCGTATATCATGTGGACGACAAGCATCAACTATCATGCGAACCCATAATCCACCCTTCTGGACAAGGACTGCATTCCAGGCATGTGGAGAAAAGTCCAGGTAACCTCGAATCAGCTCACAAGGCACAGGAGGCTCCATTCGATCGCACAAGTACTGGAATGCGCAAGAAGTGAACAGTTAACAGCAATCAAAATTATAACAGTAAATGAGCCAGAAACCACAAACTAGTTACCTTCATAAGAACTGCCCTATGTCTACATACACCAAGTTGCAAAGCCCCTAAAGGCACAACAACAGAATTGCGCCTCGCTTTGATAGTTTGAAGGGATTTCTCACAGATATCTTGTAAAACAACATCTTCCACAGCATGAGTATTCTTCTTTGAGGCCACCATCCCATTCTGACTATTCCCAACAGCACAAGTACAAACAAAAGGCTTCTGATAGTTCGAACCAGAAACATCTTTTCTAACTCTATCAAGGGAATAAATCCTGTCCCCACCTCCAAAATGATCTGAGACAAATAGTGCAAGCCAGGAAGCAACCAGAAAATTATCATCAGCTGTCAGGTCTCTTCTCAGCCTCAAGCCAGTCAACTTCTTCAAGCGAAGAACCATTGCTTGAGCTGACAACAATATTCCATCCAGTTCTTCATCCCTTTCCCTGAGCAAAGAGTAGGCAATCACAGATTTTATTAATTCAAAAGAATTATGATCTTAGCATCTGCAAACACAGCCGAAAAATTATTTTGTATAGAGTTATTTAAGATGTAACAACCTGTCAAGTAGAATCACTTCACGAGAATGGATCTCAAAATTTTGCTCATAATCCCTCAGTGACATAAAAGGTCTATCACGTCCAGCATCATAAAACCCATCCGGTAGATGATCCTTAACACCACAGAAAGATGTGAAATTATACATGCGAGAAGTAGCAGCCTGATCATCAGTTGATCTCCGAGACTTTCTGGGCTTTGGATTATCAAGATATTTATCTGACTGCCTTTTACACTTGTGGGAAGCTTTTGAGACTGGGGAAGAAATACTTTCTTTAGCCTTATCAATGTTATCACCCAAACTGCATATGCAAGTTGATGGAGCATCACAGCAATAAGTGTCATTTTCTCCTTCACTGTTGGCCTCGTCTTCAATATCATTGGAGTTGTTCAAATCAATTTCCTTCTTTGATTTCACACTATCATCAACGGTATCAAGAAATTCTGCACAACCCTCATTTTCCCCATATAGTGACTGCTTACATTGGTCCTCAACACAAGTAATGTCAGTAGCACACTCAGAAATAGAGTCAGATGCAAGTGGCGCTCGTTCGCAACTTCTGCACTTTTCACTAGATTTGATAGTGAAAGTATCACCATGGTCTTCAATTTTCCATTTTCTGCTATGATGTAATCTCTCTTGGCGAGCACGTTGCTGTAAATATTGCCTTCTCTTCCACCGCTTACCTAATCGCCGTTTACCAAAACATCTATCAATCAATGAAGACCCAGGTACATGATATGAGGTAGAATTAGAAGATGCTGCATCATATAGAGCACTATTGGTCAATAGTCTGCTGATCATCACAGCATACACTAAACTTCAATGAACATTTGGAAAAAAAAAAATTTAAATAACACTCGAGAATCACTAAAAAAAACGAACAAACAAAAAAGGCTAACCATCACAAGAAATGCTTCCATTGTCATCAATTGTTGCTTCCAAAACATCCATCTCAACAGTAGAATTGATAATGTCATCACTGCAGACGCCACTTCCATTACCCTCCATATTGCAGCAAACCCATGCAGGTATTTCGCAACTGAGAAGCTTATTGTACTTAGACAATAATAAAAATATGAAGTAAGCATGTTAGGTTTAAACATTTAGACAGAGAGAAATCTTCAAGAGCTTTGGGTTGATGGAATGGCAACCCTACTTCCTTGCTACCCAACATTTTGTTTAATGAAAACACACAGCTTTGTATCCCCCTTCCCCCCCTCACCCAAAACAGACCCAGGAAATATAAAAAAGAAATGAAAAGGACAGCCCTATCCTGATCTAATGTATTATAATTGGTTTTGATGCCTTTATCGTTTATAAGACTGCCAATCAAGCTCCCTAGGAAAACCTTCAGCTTGAGGAAAACAAAACTCTATCTCAACCAAAAGGTAACAAGTCCAACGTAATAGGACAGAATAATGTATGCGGCAGACCAAAATTCACAATAGCAACTCTTTGCAACAAGAAGAGGGAAAATGACAAAGCACCAGCCATCTCAAAATTATGTCATGCCAAAAGTAAGGAAACAAAACACAAGGTAGTTATTGCTGGATCAAACCGCGATAAGAGTTGAATATCAAAATTAGCATCGGGTGTTACTATTTGACGACAAAGAAATACTCACGACGGCATTATTAATGACCTAGCCCGTAAGTGTTTTCCAGCAACTATTTGAACTAACCTCTGGTGAATCTTCTTCCCCGCCCAAAGCCTCCGAGATATACGCATTCCACCATCACGGCATTGATTACACCGGAAAATGTACAGTGGTAGTGGTAGTGGTGGTGGTGGTGGTGGTCGCAGTTGAGGTGATGGTGGGTGGTGGACTATTTTGGGGGTTGAAGGTGGTCAAGCCATGAGTAAGGATAAGGAGTAATAACATTTTAAAATAGGGGTAGGATGGTATTTTACAATGTTGTCGTGAGTATATTTTCGTCGTCAAATAGCAATTCAGAACATCAAACTCTTCACTTTTTAAAACCATCAATAATCAGCAAGAAATATCAACAACTAAATATGATCAGAAGTTTATTAAAAAGGAAACAGAAAAGCTAGTTGTTCCTGAGTACCTGAAGATTCAGCTTCTGAAGGCTTTGCATCGAGCTAAGTTCAAGCAGTCCAAGAGATGTCAACCTATTCCTGGATAAATCTAAATTCTCCAATTTTTGTAGAGTGGACAATCCAGCTGGTAGCTCAACTAGCTTATTATTAGCAACTTTGAGTGAGACGAGGGCCTTTAATGAGCTTATTTCCTGTGGTAAACCTCTCATCTTATTGAATGACAGATCCAAATACTCCAGATTAACCAGGCAGCTAATTTCAGGAGGAAGGTATCTGCAGAATGAGCATAAAGGAATATGCGTAAAATGGAATTTTCATGAATAATTATAATTGAAGTTAATATATTTAAAGGTGTAAAACAGGAACTTATAAACCTTAGTAAAATTAAATCTGAATGACTTTCAATATTCACATGCACAAGATAACAGTGATGGCCAGAAATACTCTACCCAATAGTATGGCCAGAAATACTCTACACATTATCATAACAGTGATAACACCTTTTGTTCATCATGAGACATTATAATATTCAATGCACAGCAAGTAGCACCTCCTTTGTTATCTCCTTTCCACCCCAACCTCCTTTCAAGGGCCTATTTGACATCGTTTTTTGTTTTCAGTTTTTTGTTTTTTCGAAAACAAAAAACCAAAAACAAGAAACAAGAAAAAGGTATTTCCACTTTTTTGTTATCATTTCAAAATTATCATGATTTTAATAAGTTTGACTAATTTTTGATTCATTATATGACATACTTCCTCCGTTCTTTTTTACTTGACCCGCTTTGACTTTTACACTATTCAGCACCCTGCTTTGACCGTCTTTTGTGAATTTTATACAAGTAAAAACATATTCATATGGGATTTGTAGATTTGTCTCAATAAGTACTATCATAATGTATAATTTCTAAAATTTTTATTTATGGGAATTAAAGTTATTGGTTGTTAACGTTTTGCATTGGCAAGCGTGATAAATGAAACAGGTCAAGTAAAAAAGAACGGAGGAAGTATATCATATGATTTTGAAAAAACAAAAAACCAAAAAACAGAAAACCACAGCGATACCAAACGAACACTTAAACTTTTCCTCTTTTTTTTCCGCTTTTCTCTATAGTTTATTTGCAAACTTCAATCTAAAGAGGAGTTGCAACAGAAAGGAGATAAGACAATGAACTCAAATTGGTAACATTAAAGAAAGAATTGACAAGATTTACCAGACTAAACAACTTCCATTTGCTCGGTACTAATACCTCTATTGTAGAAGTACAGAAGAATAAGTAATATTCAGATATGATTAGAGTGATTATGCAAAATGGATTCAACATGTGGACAGGCAATGATATTGATAATTTTTCGGAATATCATTGATAGCTCCATATTTTTTTACGAATAATGACATTAATGAATGAAATTGGTAAAAAATTCCATAAAATTTAACTTTAACTAACTATTATTAATTCATTTACCCTTTTCCATCCCCTACCTCCCTCTCTCCCCTCAAAACTCACACCATCAACAAACTCTCATCACTTTCTCTTTCCACCATTATACCCCCTGTCCCCCACCTCCCTCCACCGCCTCTCTGTCCACCCACCACCGGACCCACTATTGTTACACCTACCACCAGACCCTCTACCCTCCTCTCTTTCTTCGCCCACCACAATCATAACACATCACCACTGCCACAAAACCCAAATTCTCTCTCCTTGAAACCCCACTCCTCAAACTCTCACCATCATCTACTATAAACAAATTTGACATGATAATGAGCAAATTTCACATCAACATCCAACTCCTCCGTCTCTATTGACCCTTCAACCACCCAAACACAAACTCATCACTACCTACAAATAAAGCATGACTAGTGATTTAAGAAAAAAAAAAAAAAAAAAAAAAAAAAAAAAAGGACCAATTTTGTGCCTCTATTGACTCGCCAACCACCCAAGCACAAGCTCATACCTTCCTCCAAATAAAACATGACTAGCGATCTATATACGTAGCTAGTTCCATACTCCATCTTCACTGCCTTGTCAACCATATCCACTATAAATTACCATTATCACTTGCTCCCCAAATTTTTCCTCAGCTTAAGGTTGCAATGATTTAAGGGAATGATTTAAAAGAGTAGGCGGCCAAATTCAAGCATAATGGATGATGGTGTTGCATGGTGGTATAATTTTTTGGTGAATTCTTCGATTGGGTAGTGGTGGAGGAAATCATGGTTGCTGAAGTTAGCACTACAATACATTTGGAGGTTAAGGTTCGTAGATTTGGATCAATAGTAGTTTAAGGTGGTGAGTATGGTGGCCGTCATTTGTTAGTCAATTAAGGAGCGAAAAGGGGCGATTATGGTGCCTGCGATGGAGAGAGAATGATTTGTGATGTTGGAGATAAGATGCGATGAGATTGAGTAATCTAAAACGGGTTTTGGGAGGGAGTTTTTTAAGATGATGAGCAGACCATAGGGTATGTAGGTGTTGTCCTCCATTGATGTGTTCTTGAGAAGTTCAAAGGTTGAAATTGACTTATTTTTATGTACTTTCTTATAAGAAAAGTATAATGGCACATCAGCAGGGGAGGGAATTTATTAACGGGGATGAAACCATATATAGTGACACGCCGAATGGCAAATAATTGTGTAACTTAACAGATAAAATTAAAATTAAAAAACTTCAAACATTAACTTAGCCCAAAAAACTAAATATAATTAATAAAATTTTATGTCCCTATCCCCGTATAAAAGGAACCACATCATTTTTTTCTAACATCCAAACTCCAAAATCTTTCAAACCATATTACACTTTCCTACAACCTCATATTTACTTCCTACATTGTCCTTCAATTTGCAACTTAAAAGGTAATTTGATAAATACCAAAATATTTATGCATTCTGGCTATCATCCTCCTTAAGTTTTTCCTATTCTGATGCCTCTAATCCATGCCATAATATATGTGTTTATCAATTATTCCCTAGATTTTCTTATGCCTATTAGTAAATTTCATATTCTTGTATGAGTTGTGTAAATGTTTCTAGACATGAAGAAAAATTACCCTGATCCACTTCTGCTTACACTATCAACTATAGTATTTCATACATGAAAAAGTCGTATTAAAAGAACACAAAAAAGAGATCACCACATTTGTTAACTTTCCAAGTCTTTTGTCTGCAATAATATGTCCATTACATATTGCAAATATGCAATTGAATAACCAGCATATCATATAAAAAAATAAAAAAAGCTTGCATCTTTCACATAATTCGACCTTGAAAATCATACATTATCCTCTCTTTTGTCTAAAATTCCATTTAGTCCACTTCATCAACAACATACTAACAACAGATATTTGAACAGGCACATAATACTTGAGAAAAAAAAAATCACTTTTCACAACTACAAACTATTCTCTCAGAATTGGTGACTGAACAAATGATTCATAATATAAAAAAATCAAAGTACTTAATCAAACGCACAAAGAAGCAAAAAAATCTAATTAACCACGAACCTGATAGAAAAATGGCAAACTGATAGCTTGGTTAAACACTTAAGGGCAGAAATCTCAGCCATAATGGGGAACCCGGACCGCTTTGGTGGCACTTTCGAAAGCTCGAGTTCCTTCAAAGACTTCAACTTGCTAAGAGGCAAACCCATAAGACTAATTGGGGATACCTTAACTTGCAAACATTGAAGCTCCACCAAATCCCTAACCTCTTGCGGAAACAAATTAACCTCATTAGCAAAAAATTTAAGCTTCTTCAACGTTCCCCCAAAATTCCCCAACGATTTGGGTATCAAATTGAACACATTACGATACACATACAACCCTTCCGCCGACTTCCCACCATCGCCGTCGAGGAGAGAGAGTGGAAGATCTAAATCCTTGTCGGAAACATCGATAATTGAGTCAAATTCATCGGATTCTGCGCCGGAATTTATCGGAGGAGGTGGAATTTTATCTGAGTCTAGGGTTTCTGGAGCTTGAGCTTCGGTTTCAGGGGGGTTTTGGTCTTGCATTGTTAAAGGGAGGAGAGAGAAAAAGGGAGGTTAGAGGAAGAGATCAAGCTGCCGCCATTGAAGCATGGTTTGGAGGTTGGATGAAGGAAGAAGTGAGAGAGCAGGGCAGTTGTTGTGACCGCTGCTGCTCTTTCGAAACCCTAGAAGGTGAGAGACGATACGGTGTTTGGGCATTGTTTTAAATTTGATTTTTTTTATTTTTATTTTTTTAATTTGAAGTTAAAGCAACGGAAAAAGGAAAACTTTTTACCAAATTGAGCTGGCAAATCATTTACCAAATTGGTCTCGTGGCAAAAGTATTTCCCAAACTAAGCTTGTGGGATAAAACGCTGTCTCAGACAGCGTTTTATACCCAGATTTTAAAAAAAAAAATCCAAGAAGTAAAACGCTGTCTCACCCGTTTGACTTTTTTCTCAAACTTCGTATTTCATATTTTATAAAAAAAAAAGCCCTCAATAAACGCTGCCTGAGGCAGCGTTTATTGTACAGAATAAAACGCAGCCTGAGCAGCGTTTTCCTATTGAGATAATACTTTTTCCGTTTAATTTTTTAAGTAAAACGCTGCCTCAGGCAGCGTTTTACTTTTTACATACACAAAATACGTGTATACCAATATATTTTAGCAAAATACATATAAAAAGTCAATTAACCATAAAACGCTGTCTGAGACAGAGTTTTATGTTTTGAATTTTTTTTTAAAAAAAACTGGGTGTAAAACGCTGTCCGAGACAGCGTTTTACCCTAGAAGCTTAGTTTAGGAAATACTTTTGCCACGAGACCAATTTGGTAAATACTTTGCCAAAAAAGCTCAATTTGGTATAAAGTCCGACTTGACTTCGGTACTCATACTAGTCGTCTAGTCATTCGTTGAATTGAAGTGTCGAACTTTCTATTTTTCATTACTTATTTTTTTAAGAAAATATATTTTAATAGTTTTAATTTTGTCCGATTTACTTTGAATAATCTCAACTATTGATTATTTTGCAATAATTTCAGCTTTTACTTGCTTTTTTCTTCTTCAATCTCGATTACCGATTACTTGAAGAAAAGGTTTACAAAAATTTAAAACAAATTATATTGCCATGTGTTGGATGTTTATTGGTTTAAAAAATAGTTTACAAAATAAAAAAAAATTAAGAAAAAACACCCAGCCCCACCCATTCCCACCTGAACCCCAAACCCCACCCACCCCTCTCCCCTTCCCCCACTGGAAAACCCACCTTTTCCCATGAACTCTCTCGACAACCATCGATGGTCGCAGAAATCCACTCCCTTGCTCTCCCTTTCGACGCCCGTGGCTTCCCTCTTCCTCGCCGTGACCTAATCTCCGAAATCACCCAAAGCTTCAAATCCCCAATTTTCAACCCTTTTCCGACCTCTCCAATTACCTTCATACCCTAACCCTAACTCCTTCTGAAGCCTCCTTAATTTTCAAATCCCTCAAAAATTCCCCTCATCTATCTCTCAAATTCTTCCATTTTTGTCCCTCCAATTACCCCAATTTTTGCCATGACACCTTCTCTTACAATCGATTACTTCACATTCTCTCGATTGTTGCAACGTGTGGTGGTCTGATTGGGTTGAAAATTGCCGTGAAGTGGTGGCGAAAATAGAGAAAGATGGAGTTCATGGGAATATTTTGATTGTGAATATTTTAATTGGGGTTTTGGGTGGTTTTGTGGGTGGGGCTGGGAAGGGGGAGGTTGTCGGGGCTAGGGGCTGGGGGTTGGTTTTAATTTTATTTATTTATTTAATTTAATTTGGAAAATTTGCCAAGAATAACACGGCCTTTCTGCGTTCCAATAATGGAATGACCTTTGGATTATTTCAAAATGGAACGACCTTTGATACAAATATGCCAAAAAAGGAACAAAAAACCTGTAATGTTTAGGGTAAAAATTACCTTAGATCATGGATCAATGAGAGAGTGACATGTGTCACCTTAGGAAGCGTTCTAAAATAAACCAACCAGGACAAGACACGTGGCACCCCTCATTGGTAAAATGGTGGCCTTCAAGGGCCCAAATCCCGATGCCCGCCGTAAAAATGGCGCAACCTAATTACCTAGCTTAAAGTGGCCTAAGGAAGAGCACGAACTCCTATGCCCCTATAAATAGGGACATTTATTCCCTTTGGAGGGACACAATTACAATCACTTTCAGATACCATTCACCAATTATTACAACAACTTTTGCTCCTCAGATTTCGGGATCCGAGAAAGGCAACTTTTACTTTTCGCATTTAGTTTCCACTTTCCTCATCCGGTACTAATTGACCATCAAAGGCAGAACTCCAAACAACCGGAGCTTCCGTTTGTGCAGGTACAGAACATGCGACAAGCTAGTTTTAGTGTTGTAACTCTCCCATAGGACATCTCAGAATACCCTGAAACATTTGGCACTATCTGTGGAGAAAGTGTCTCTAAGATGGCATCTGACGAGCCTGTATCACATTCGATTAATGAAGAAGAGTCGAATGGAGCATAGTTCTATACAGACCAAGATACCGAGTCAGAGACGGAAGTCGATGTCCATACGGCCCATGATGGCTCACTCATTGTAAAATGCATCTGCTCAAGAGATAGAAAGGAGAGGAATGTTGAAGGTGTTGGGTTTCGTAGAGTCCGACTCTACGCAGAAGAGAAACACGCCCAAGACCCGCCCACTAATTAAGGCAACTAAGCATGCAATTACATATTAAACAACAATTAAGAGAGAGAAGGAAAAGACATTCATACCCATGGCGCGTGCTTCGCTCAATCCCGAGCTCTTACTTCAAAACCCGAAGCCCGCAAATGCGAAGGTCTCCAATGGCTCGTACCCACGAACCCGACCCGAACGGTCCTAGTCCCGAAGGTTAGTCGGGACTTGACTAATAAAAACTAGAGTTTTACGAACTTAAGGTTTTCTCACTTTTCTAAGGAGATGCCTTTTTAGTTCCACTCAAGTGTTCTTCCCAAATCCCAAAACTTGGGTATATATAGGGAAATGAACCTTGATTTCCCATTCTCAATCAATGTGGGAGATTTGCAATTTTCCCTCTTTTATTTTAATCAAAACAAAATAAAATTGCAATTAAATCAACAAGTTACAAAGTGGCATAAGGAGGAAGAGAGAAGGTAAGGACCACCCAAGGGGGGGGACCAAGTCACCTTGCTCCCCAAGCCAACCACCAACCCTTGGTCCCCTCCCCTTGACCGGCTGACCAAGCCACGTGGCAAGCTGGCAGCCTGCCTTTGTTGCCAAGGCAGCCATCTGGCGCCGAGCAACAAGGTTGGGCTGCTGGCCAGCCTCCCCACGCACATGCGCTGCACACAGCCAGCCCACGCATGCATCGCTGGGATGCTGTGCGTGATGCTGCTTGGTGTTGTTGCTATGCGAGGCCTAACACGCATAGCGAGCTGTGGCTTGGTGTGTGCCACTACCAAGCACCACGCATAGCCTAGCATGCCTAGCACGCTGCTATGCGATGCTGGTGCTTGGTGCGTGGCTGTGATGGCTGGGCGCCTAGCATGCTAGCAAGGCCTAGCCTTGCGATGCTTGCTTGGCTAGCGATGCGCTGGGTGTCTGGCCTAGCATGCTAGCAAGCACGCAAGGCATCATGCCTGCGATTCTTGCGGGCATTGCTAGCACGCTTGGGCTAGCACACAATGCATGCTAGGCTTGCGGCTAGCATTGCGATGCGCATGCTAGCTCGAGCTAGCCTAGCACTCGCATGGCTAGGCCAATGCGAGGCTACGGCCTAACTCGAACTTGTCACTTGTTGAATTTGCGACGCTCGGTATCAACGCTCTAAGCCCGATATCCGACGTCTTTGTTCGTAATACTCTGACGACTCATCACATCCTTCGGATTGATTCGTCGTCTCGGATCGGTTGTTTGATTGGGTTCGACAGGGGTTCAGTCAAGATTAAGTTGTAATATTAATTGTACATTAATATTACTGATCGGAAGTGGCCTCCACCTAGGCATTCTGATCACTTAACCTTACCGAAGAATTAGCTTTCTCATAATTCTGAACCCTCTACCGGCATAGTACACTTGTTGGAAGGACACCATTGTAGGGTTTCGTAGTGACTAGAAACTACGCGGAAGGAAACCCACCAAGACCCGCCCCTTAATTAAAGCAATTAAACAAGCATAATAAACTTAATCAAACAAGATTAAGAACGAGAATTATACCTTTGACGCGTGCTTCGCTCCCAAAGAGCTCTTACTTCAAAATCCCGAAAAGACGAGATCTCCGACGGATCGTACCCTCGACCCGACCCGAGCGTCCTAAGTCTTGAAGGTTAGTCAAGACCCGGACAAAATAACTATGAGTTTTACGAATCAAAGGTTTACTCTTTCTTAGAGTTGCCTTTTAATTCCACTCAAGGTTGTTTATTTCCCAATACCCAAGCTTGGTATTTATAGGGAAATGAACCCTTATGTTTCATTCCCCAACCAATGTGGGAGAATGTATAATTTGCTAATTAATTTATTTCTAAAATAAATTAATAAATAAATCTAATCACAATGCAACAAGTGTCAATGACAAGGGTTAAATCGGTCGCTACAATCTAACTCTCAATCAAACAATACTTATACGAACACCCTATAACCAAGTACAATGGAAAATAAAGGTTCGGTCCACGAGGAACGAGAGTAATTGCAAATCAATCTTAAACCTAAGCTAGTTCGAAATCAATGGAAAATGGTGTTCTAAAATACTACTAATAAGATGGAATAAATCAATAAACTAAGACACTAGGGAGAACGGGAATTCACCAAACCATCGGTAACTACGCAACAAGGAATCATAGAGACAAACGGGATATGCAAAGACTATATGTCTGATTAATATCGTGCGATAGGAAGACAACGGGCAATACTAAGCTTGGATTTCTCATGCACTTAACATTACTCGATACATAATCAAACCACATTCAATAATGAAATACTCCATTCACAATCTCTTGTTCAAATCAAGAATATCATGCAATTAAATTCAAGATTCTAGGTTAGCTACTCCAATTGTAGTGAATTAACATGCAATCGCATATAATCAATTTAATCACAATCCGTTTATCAAAATCAATCCTTAATTACGTAGATTACCTAGGCCGGGTTTCATCCCGAAACCCTAGCTAGGAAACTACTCACAATATTCATAATCACAGCAATAATAGATCCCATAAACATCATAGATCTAAACATAAATTCTGATTAAGGAATAATAAAACTAGATTAATAAACAAGAATGAATAATACCAATTGTATTGATGCTAATCAATGGAAAAGTTTAGAACTTTGATATCCGTCGTCAATGAATAATACAAAGAATCTTCACAAATCTTGCTTCAAATCAATCCGAGAAACTAAAATCGCTAGAATAATCTTTAAGAAAACTAATGAATCTCTAATACCAAGAACGTTCTCCAATAACTCTCTACAAAAGGCTCTCAAAAACTATCTCTAAATCTGTCTAAAAACGCCCCTTAAAGTTGGGCCTTATATATGTCTTCTAATTCGGAGAAGTCAATCGCGCAGTCAACCCTGGATCAGCATGGCCGTGCTATATTTGGCACGACCGTGCTAGCTTGTCAGTAGCTAAACCGGATTTCTTCTTCAATTTGGCACGACCGTGCTATATTTGGCATGGCCGTGCTAAAAATGACACGGCCGTGCTGAATATGCTCTAGCACGGGGCTCATACTGAAGCTGACACGGGCACGGGCAACATCTGGCACGACCGTGCTAATGGCCTGCATGGTCGTGCTGGTGTGTGGATATTAACACGTCCGTGCTATTGGCTTGCACGGCCGTGCTGCCTTGCCTGGGGCTGCTTGCTCATAGGCCAGCACGGGTGTGCCTATGGTAACACGGCCGTGCTGCCTGTGCTATGTAATCAATGCACGACACTTAAACTTCCTTAACTCCTCGGACTTCGGTTAAGGCTAGCTCAGTTACGCATCAAGGGCTCGGGATCCGACTAAACTCGGTTGATATTACCTCAAAACACATCAAAAACAAACCGAAAACCCGTGAAGCACGTAATATAGGGTACATAAGCATAACAAGGTAATAATCGGCCAAAACGACCCCAAATACATCCAAAATCATCCTAATATATGCTCTAAAGCGCGCCCTAAAGTGCGCTTGTCAAAACCTCCCAAGCTACCCTTTTACTAGTCCTCGAGCAAAAACCAAGGGAAACACACACAAGATCAAATAAACTATGCCATTGCATATAAATCAAATTAAGCACGGAATGAAGTCAATGGATCCTACTTAGAACAACCATGCACGGAATGAAAACTCACTCAAACAAGCAACGAGACACACAATCCAAGGTATCGTTGATCAAAATGCAAACAAGACCTAAACCAAGCATAGAGAACAAAGAAGTCATGCTTCCCTCTAAACCCAACCAAACCGGCCACGTCCTCCTCTTTGCTTCAAATCACCACCCTAATTGGCTCCTCATGATTCCTCGAAGGAACCGGAAAAAGTAATATTTTGAGGAAATAATAGGTATCCCAACATCTCAATCACGCATAATCTTTCCATAGGGTTGAAAAGCATCTCCCTCCACCGTTTGAAACCCAACACCTCTAAAGTCTAAGGGTCTTAAAGGGTTGTAATGTATTGGCAATGGGTAAGGTAGGTGAAAACAATTTAAAATGTGGGGTTAATTCCTAAATGAAGCGCAAGAATCACAATTCTCAAAAACAAAAGTTCAAAAGATGTAATTCATATTCCACAATCTCATTGATTCATATTCTTACACATCCCAAATTATCCATATAATACACACTCAAATGACCTTTTTCAAACTTCAAAACTTTATTTATGTGTCCTTGCCTTTTTCACAATTCAGACGGCTTTTCTCTTCTTCTTTTTTTCTTTTTAAATTCTTTTTCTCTTTTTTTTTCCTTTTTTTTTTCTTTTTTAGCAAAATGACTTTCACATTACATATTTACAATTAGGCTCACTTTCACACTTGCTCAAACCAACTATCAGTCATTATTTCTTGATTAGTAAACAATAAGCTCAACAAACCTATCTAGGTAAACGCTTCACAACTAAGGGTTGGTAAAACATTGGCCATCGGGTTTGTAACACGGTTAACCAAGAATGGAATTAAAGCTCAACATGGTTAGTAAGTAAGATGATGTAAAAAGAAAATCAATTTGTAACAAAATAAAAGGAACAAAATAAGAAAAATGAAAAAGGTGCCCTCTTCCTCCCTAAAAGGTGTCAAGTCGGTCTCGGGAGCTACTAGTCAACACAAAGATTGAAAAATGCGTAATCAAGGATCCAAATATGCCACTCAACAAGAATGATGAAAGCTAGAACAAATAAACCTCACGGGATCTAACAAATAAAGAAACTACCAATCAAGGGGATCAAATCCACAACCGAGAAGCGACTCCATCTTACCACAGTCCAAAGGCCTATAGTTTCACATGAAAAAAGTGTTCTATCCACCTACCCTTCGCCTAGACTCGTCTACATTGATCAACAATAGACTCAAACTGTGTATTCATCACTGGCTTAAGTGGAAATAGACATTCCATACACATTTATTCACATTTCGAATCCAAATATGAGCATAATTCCAAAATTTTATGCAATTAGACAAGTTTATCATGATCCAACAATATAGGAAAAGACTATGAGGCAACTCATATAAGCTAAACTACGCATCCTCATAACAGAAGCTTTTCCTATCTATCACACACATATGTACAACTAAGCTAACTAAATAAGTTGAAAGGCACATAACGAGGCATAAAAATCACATAAAATCCCAATCGACAAACAAGTGATCGATTGATATCAACATCAACGATCCCAGGTTCCTTAGAACCGATCAAACATCCTCGAACCATTCAACTTCTTCCTAAACTAAGCTATCCTAAGCACACAAAAAAGGGAAAAGATCTCACCAAATTTGCTTCCCGGGAGCTCCAATTAACGGCCATAGTATCATTCTTCAAACTCATGCCGCTTCTCGAATGTTCCCAATCTGCAAAAAGGAAAGACATACTAGCAAACAAGTTAAGGTTAGTCTAGGAAAGCAGTAAATATTTTTGTAATTTTTTCTTTTTGTATTTTTTTGTATTTTTTTTTCGAAAGCAAATAAAAACTAAACTACCAAAAATCCAAATCCCTAAATACAAGTAAGACCCCCCCCCCCCAAGCTAGAATCAAACATTGTCCTCAATGTTTACACATCAAGGACTTACAATAGTAAGGAGAAGGAGGTAACTAAAGGGAAAGGGAAAGGGATCACGAGCTAGGCCTGCCCGGGCCATAAGGGAAACGGGAGGCCATATCATCAACACTCCTCCTCAGGTCTCTGAAGGCGGAGGTCATATCCTCGTTCGACCGACGCAAACCCGCTACCTCGAGCCTCAAATCATCCATTCCTTGGCGGAGCCAACCGAAGTCTTGCGTCGGGATCTGCTTGGCCGCATCCGGCCACCCTCCTCGTCATCATCATCATCATCAGCATCATCACCTCCTTGGCCCCCGTGGGCCTGCTCATCCCCCTGGTGAGGCTGGGGACTACAGTCTACATACTCCGTGCTCCCTTCCTCGTGCCAGGTGAAGTCGGGGTCGAAGATCCAGTTGTCCTTGTTGTAAACCACCGTCCTCCCCGGATCGGGCAAGTAGGCGTATGGCTTGCCTGTGACAAGCCACAAATAGCAATCCGGCTGGGATGTCCTTTCAAGCCACTGCATGGCTCTCAGGGTGCGCATATCAAGCCTCGTAGTGCCTGGGATAGCCTGCAAGTCAGGAAAATCAATCCCATTATATTGTGCAAGAATGGTGATCATGCCACCGATAGTAATATCACCCCTACCCCGGGCTACACCGTCGAGGTGGTCTACTAACCACGCTCCCATGTCTAGACGCCCGTCCCCACGAGTGAGGTGCCAAATAAACTGTAGCTCCCTAATGGAGACTACACCCGAACTATCTCCTCTAGCAAAGATAGTAGAGGAGAAGGTCTTGTGGGACAACCAAAAGGCGGGATTGACGATGGAAGTCGCCTTATCCCTACGGGGATCTTTATCCATCTTCCCCGTGATTTGCCGCCAAAACAACTCGGAGTTATAATGTTTTGAGTGGCCATCCTTAGGACTATATTTCAGGTCGGATGTCCACCCAAAGGCGGCATTAACTTGGGCCACTGATAAGCCGTCTTATCAAGGGTTGAGAGAAGAGTTTTAGGGTGTGTTTTGATGTTGTGCATGAGTTTTTAATAGCTTTTGTGAGTTTCGGGCGGTGATCTCACTTGTGTGCAAAAGCCGGGATTTATAGGTGTTAGTGAGTGAGTTCGGGAACTAATGAGGAGGATTATAGAGTATGGACCTTAGCTCGTGATTTGAGAAGCGTGATGGAGCTTGGAAGAGCAAGGGAGAAAGCTTGAGTAAAGGTGAAGC
Organism: Chenopodium quinoa; assembly: GCF_001683475.1. Classification (NCBI taxonomy): domain Eukaryota; kingdom Viridiplantae; phylum Streptophyta; class Magnoliopsida; order Caryophyllales; family Amaranthaceae; genus Chenopodium; species Chenopodium quinoa. Next base: position 2,343,560 of record NW_018742287.1, on the reverse strand, counting down.
AAAGCTAGAAGAAAGAGCAAAGAAGACAGCAGAACCGCTGCCAGGGCCGCTGGCAGCGGGTCAGCCAGAGAGGACGAAGTGTTTTGCTGCTTTAGCCGCTGCCAGCGGGTCCCGAGTAGCTGGCAGCGGGTCTTCCAGATTTCGGGGCCTGTTTTGGTTATTTTTCAGTAGTTTGCTTTGTCTTGGCTCGTGTTTTGTATTTATTTATTAGTTTTATTATTGTTTTATGTTATCTTAAGTATGGAAACATATATATAGTCTATTTTTATGAAGAGTTAGAAGAGGTTAATTAGAGAGAATTAAGTTAGAGAGAAGAAAAAGTTTTCTAGGGTTCTTGGCAAATTTCAGAAATCTTTGTTTTTGAATTAGAATCCATGGAAGCTTAATCTTCCGGATTCTTGGTTAAAGATTGAAGCTTTTGGCTACGAATTGTGAGATTTCTCTTCTCTTTATTATCTATTGAATGTTTATTATTCCTTTGAATTATTTCATGATTTGCTTTAATCAATTGCTAGGTTAGAATTGTTAGATTCGCTTGCATCTAATTAATCTTTCCAAAGTAGCAACTTTGGGTTATGAATGCATGCTTTTGATTGATAACTTAAAGAGGGAATAATATTATTGAAGAAATTAGACCGCTTGTGTTAATTTATTCAATCCTTGTTGATTTCTCCGTTTATGTTCTTCTTGTGGATGATTTAGAGCGCTTGTCTTAAATTATACATTAGAAAGGGTTAGAAAGGAGCGCTTTGCTATTTCTAACTAGCTTATGAGAATTTAGAATTTAGAATTCTACAACAAGGTGTTCAATAGTGTTTGATTGAAGAGGCTTCTATGATCAATTTGTATGTTCAATTGTGGATTTCGCATAACCAAGACCGTTATTCTCATTGATTGCATACTATTTACGTTCATTGTTCAGATTTAGTTTAATTGTCACCATTGCTTGTCAAAACCCCCTTGTTACTTAGATTACTACGTTCCTAGAGTAATTCCACTTAGGTTTGCAGTTATTAGTCCCTTTTTCCCTGTGGATTCGAACTCGACTCCCCTAACTACGTTTATTTGCAGTTAGCTTAGTTGTGATATTTTTGGTTGCATACGACTGAGGCACACCAAATTTTGGCGCCGTTGCCGGGGAACTAAGGCGTTACTTTTTAATTGTTTATCTTAGTAGAATTTATTTTAGGACTGTTCTTAGCTATCTTTCTTTGTTTGTTCGCTAGGGTATGATAAGTACCCGTTCTGCTAACAAAGAAGTTTTGCAGTTTGATCCAGAAATTGAAAGGAATATTTCCAGGTTGCGGAAAGAGGCAAGAACAACCCCCAGTGAATCAACATACTCCTTCAATATTCAAGAAGAAGAGGAGATGGCTGACAATCGAACTCTAAGGGAACTCACAGCTCCCAACTTGAACCAACAACCGTTGTGCATTGCATACCAGCAGTTGGAGGAAGGTACTAATGTTGAGATCAAATCCGGTCTAATTCATCTATTGCCGGCATTCCATGGCATGAAAGGCGAAGATCCGAATAAACATCTGGCAGAATTTCATGTGGTTTGCACTAGCATGAAACCGATTGGGATGACTGATGAACAAATTCAGTTGAGAGCATTTCCTTTTTCTCTCAAAGATGCAGCAAAGGATTGGTTTTACTATCTTCCCCCAGGTAGCATAACAACTTGGGCAGATTTAAAGAAGTGTTTCCTTGAGAAGTACTACCCAGCCACTATTTCTGCAAGCCTTAAGAAAGCTATCATCAATGTGGATCAGAAGGAAGATGAATCCTTGTATGAGTATTGGGAGAGATTTAAGAGATTGTGTGCTAGTTGTCCTTACCATGGGTATTCCGATCAAGACCTCATCCTATACTTCTATGGAGGTCTAACTGATGATGACTTGAGGATGGTGAATGCAGCAAGTGGTGGAGGGCTAGTGAATAAGACTCCAGGAGATGCAACTAGGTTGATTGCAGAGCTAGCAGAAAATTCTAGGCAATTCAGTCAGAGAACTCCCACGCGCCGGGTGAATTTAGCAAATTCGAATACAACTGAGTTAGAGAGTCAAGTAGCTGATTTGACTTCTATGATGCGTGAGTTCATGGTGAACTCAAGGAATCCACAGCAACTGAATGCTTGTGGTTTATGCACCTCCATGGGACATCCCACTGATGCATGTCCTCAATTACAAGAGGAGCAGAATGAGCAGGCCAATGCAATGGGTTTCCAAGGGCAAGGTCCTCAGAGAAGATATGATCCATATTCAAATACATACAATCCAGGATGGAGGGATCATCCAAATTTGAGATATGGGAATTCCCAGGGGAACCAACAACAACAGCAAAATGCTCAAGGCCAGCAACAGTATCAGCAATATAGGGCACCATTACCCAAACCTCAAGGCCAAAGCTCAAATTCGAATAATATGTCAACTGAAGAAATGATTAGATCATTAACTTCTAATGTTTCTACTATGCAGCAAAATATGGTGCAATTTCAGCAAGAAACCAGATCAAGTATTCAAAACTTAGAGAATCAATTTAGTCAAATCTCTAGTGCAGTAAGCCGACTTGAAGCTAAGGACTCTGGAAAGCTTCCATCTCAAACGGAGCTGAATCCTAAGCAACAGGTCAATGCAATAACATTGAGAAATGGCAAAGAGTTGCAAGAAACTGCAGTTGCAACTAAGAGGGCTAAAGACTTGATTGGAACTGAAGAGCAAGAAGTAGAACATGAAGCTGTGGCGAATCCACCAACTTTTCCCTCTTATGAACCCACACCACCGTTCCCTGAAGCCTTGCAAGATACTCGAAGGTATGAGAAAGACAAGGATATTTATGAGACTTTTAGCAAATGTGAGGTAAATATTCCCCTCTTGAATGTGATTAAAAGTATTCCTCGTTTTGCTAAGTTTATGAAAGAACTGTGTACTATCAAGAGAAAGCATAGGTTGGGAGGAAAAGAGAAGGTAAAGGTGAGTGCTCATGTTTCTGCGGTTTTCCAAAAGAAAATCCCAGAAAAATGTGGTGATCCTGGTATGTTTATTGTTCCTGTTACAATAGGAGACACCACATTGCACCGAGCTATGTTGGACCTAGGTGCATCAATCAATGTCATTCCCTACTCCCTGTTTAAATCTTTAAAACTTGGACCTTTACATGGAACTGGGGTAGTGATTCAGTTAGCGGATAGGTCTAATGTGTATCCTAAGGGGGTGGTGGAAGATGTGTTGGTTAAGGTTGATGGTTTGATTTTTCCTGCTGACTTTTATGTGCTTGACATGGAACATGACAAACAAGAAGTCCCCATCTTGTTAGGAAGACCTTTCTTGAAGACTGCTAAAACAAAAATCGATGTGTCTACCGGTTCCTTGACTATGGAGGTTGATGGGAAAGCAATTGGGTATAACATTTATGATTCCATAAAGTATCCTGTCAACACTCATTCTTTATGTTCTCTTAATGTTGTCGATCCAATGGTGCATGATGTTCCTAACAATGATCGTGGGGATGAGTTCCTCACACCTATAACTAATGTTGTATCTGGTGATTGCTTGGATTTCTCTATGCATACTAATGTGCAGGTGAAGGTGGGGGAATTGAATGAACATTCCAAGCTTCCACCTATACCACCAGGTTAAACAATCGGCCCGTCTGCAATTCCGGGCAAGAAATTGTCCCATTTATACCACAAAGCAAAGAATAGGTTGTGGCATGACAAGATGATTGCTAGGAAGAAGGTTAAAGTCGGTGAAAAAGTACTCCTATATCAATCCCGACTTAGATTATTTCCGGGAAAACTTCGGTCCCATTGGGAGGGCCCTTTTCAAGTGGTGAACGTATATCCGCATGGAGCAGTTGAAATTCAAAGCCTCGAGACTGATAAGGTTTTCAAAGTCAATGGACAAAGGCTCAAACCCTACTTCGAGGGTTTCAAAACCGAGAACGTGGAGAGCATCGATCTCTACGAGCCATCAATGGAGTAGCGAAGTGGGATGAGCCGCGTCGAGCCAACGACGTAAAACAAAGGCGCTAATCGGGAGGCAACCCGATCGAAAACTCTTCCCCATTTCTTTTCGTAGTTTATTTTTTTTTTTTTAATTTTTCTTGTGATGTGAAGAGTGTTTTTGTTGTTTCTATGTAGGTGGAGGCCTCGGGAGCATCTTTTATGCCCGAAACACAGCAAAAACAAGCTGAAACAGAGCCAAAGGGGACATTCCCTGCTGAAGCCGCTGGCAGCTGCTCTGCAGCCGCTACCAGCGGGTCTTCAGGCAGCCCAAAAACCCCAGGCTCTGTCCCAGCCGCTGGTAGCTGCTGCAGAGCCGCTGCCAGCGGCACCCTACCTCAAAAAAAAAAAAAAAAAAAAGGAATCAGTATCAGCCGCTGCCAGCTGCCCCGTACCCGCTGGCAGCGGGTCTTCCAGCCCAGAAAACCCCAAAAACCTGCCAGAGCCGCTGCCAGCGGGCCTCAAGCCGCTACCAGCGGCTCCACCAGCCTCCCCGATATTTTTCCCCCTTATTTCCCCCTTTCCAACTCCTACCTTCATTACTCCTTTCGTAAACCCCAATTCCCACGAACCCTTACTCCTTTTCTCCTCCTTCTCTCTATTCTTTCATCCCCTTACTCCAATTGCACCGATCCCCTACCAATCTCCCTTTCCCAAGTCCTTGCCTTTCATCCACTCCTCAATTCCCATCACAATTACAACCTAGATTTTCCATTTTCTCTTGATTTCAAGTTTGACATTGAGTTGGTTGTGCAGTTGTGCAAGTTGAATTTCTCGTAATTGAAAGTGAAGGTAAAGGTACAAACATACAATTAGAGTCATGGGTGGGGATACCAAGAGGTCTAAGGCATCATCTCCATCAAGACCCCCAAGGGGCAAGAAGCAAGGTGCTTCTTCTAGTCAAGGTGAGGCACCTCCATTGCCTCGAGGGGATGGATTCATGGGTATGCGGTTGAATTCCAAGGAGAAGGGGATATGGACTAAGCTTCAACAACCACGACGAACGGTGCAATGCACCAAGTTTTTTGACTTAGAAGCTTTGCAAGAGCTAGGCATGGAGGAAGTAGTGCGGCTCTTGCTACGGAAAGTGGGTCTGGAGAATTTCATGACCAAATGCGCCCCCACCTATGTCAGGTATACCTATGAATTCCTTTCAACTCTTACTAAAGGACGTGATCAAATATCCTTTAATTTGAATAATAGGAATTATGTTGTGTCTTATGATGATATGCGAATGTCATTTGGTTGGGATGCACCCCCATTGGTGAACCATTGGGGTGATTATAGCACGTACTCGTCCCGAACATTTTGGAGGGCTATAACTTGTTGTGAAGTTGACCCTCATGGTGATCATAGCTTCAAGATCACTCACCCATGCCTTAGACTCGTTCATAGGTTTATTTCGTCCACCATACTATGTCAAGGAGAAGCTACTAAGGTTCCCAAGGCTACATTATCTTATTTGTGGGCGATGACCCCTGAGGGTGTCGGCACCCCCAATTGGGTCGATATTTTTGTAGATAGCTGTGTGAAAGTGCGGTCAAATTCAAGTGGCCACATTAGCATGGGTGGTATGGTCTCCCTGCTCGCTTGTTATTTAAATGTTCCACCCCCCGCAGATCTTGTGCCAGTAGATTCGACGTACCTAACTTATAACATCATGACTCTGGTCAAGATTGGTTTGTTATCGCGTTCCCCCGTCGTCGGTAGTTATTTCTGGCGATATGGGCCACAGGGCCTGAACTATTTGAGAATTCCTCGTCCCGAGGGACGAGCTTTGCCTTATGGCCCTGCCATCACAGACTTTTTCCTTGCACCCGACCTGGATGTTGCCCCCTATTTGGGAGATGCCGAAGTAATAATTGAGAACATGGGAGAGGAGAATCCCGATGTTCATATGGGCGGAGAGTTTGTTGATGAGGAAGGGGGTGAGGATGCTGCTGGAGTGCAGCACGATGATTGGCCTCACTGGAGGGCTGATGTAGATGATAGACTAGAGGAGGTGTGCGATGGGATGCAAGAGCTGCTTGCATATCAGAGAAGCATGAGTCGGTTTTATACCGCTCAATATCCACAGTATGAGCCCCCAACTGAGGCGTTCATGGATCACCTGGCATCCCGTGCTTTGCGTCGTTCCGAGAGGCGTGCTTCTCGGGGTGATGCCGGCTCTTCTGGCTCTGGAGGTCCCTCTCATTGAGATGGTAACGATTTTCTTCCTTTTCCCTTACTTTTGGTTTCATTGTAGTTGTTCTTGCATCGAGGACAATGCCTCATTTAAGTAGGGGGGGAAGCTTTTCATTGCATATTTTTGAAATTTTGTATAGTTATCTTGATTTCATGTTTTGTATAACTATCTTAATTGTGGTTCAATGAAAAAAAAAAATGCAAAAAGAAAAAGAAAAAAGAAAAAAAATTAAAAAAAAAGAAAGAAAAAGAAAAAGAAACCCGCTAAGCCGAAAACCTGAATAGGCGGCTTAGGCAAAAATGGGGGCCCGGTTAGGTTGAAAACCCGAAAGGGCGACCTAAGCAAAAAAGTGGCTAATGAGTGGGTGAGAAAGTGAGATTTGGAAAAAGATGAGAGGCTAGGATGAAAACCCGAAAGGGCTCCTAGGCAAAATGAGAGAAGAGAGAGAAAAATTCGTGAATTTGCGCATCTATTTGCCGGAGTCGGTGTCATAAGGGAGGAGAAATATGGAGGTGTCGGGTAGGTCTCATCTTGATGTTTTCGGGAGATAGTTGAAGTTCGGGAGAAGTGTTGATCATGCTTAGAAAGCTAGAGTTATTTTTCTTGACTTTTGAGTGTGGAAGTGTTTTCTTTTGTGGACTTTTGGTTTAGTTGAGTCTTGTTTGCCCAATTTTATCAAAAGTTTCGTGTGGTAGGATAGTTGAGAATATCTATGCTCTTGGCTATGTGCTTGTTGTTCTAGGTTGGTTTTGGGGGATGAGTTGATTGTAAAAAAAAATGAAAAAGGGAGTTTGTGAAGTGAGAAGGCGGTTAGTTGGTGGTTGCTAGGATGTCTTCTTGAGTTTGAATGCGTAGAGCTTGTTAGGTTCCGCCATCTTCTGTTTTGAACCTTAATGGGGAGATGTGTTCTATTCTCTAAGTTTACTCGAGGGCGAGTAAAGGTTCAAGTATGGGGAATTTGATAAGCCGTCTTATCAAGGGTTGAGAGAAGAGTTTTAGGGTGTGTTTTGATGTTGTGCATGAGTTTTTAATAGCTTTTGTGAGTTTCGGGCGGTGATCTCACTTGTGTGCAAAAGCCGGGATTTATAGGTGTTAGTGAGTGAGTTCGGGAACTAATGAGGAGGATTATAGAGTATGGACCTTAGCTCGTGATTTGAGAAGCGTGATGGAGCTTGGAAGAGCAAGGGAGAAAGCTTGAGTAAAGGTGAAGCAAAGCTAGAAGAAAGAGCAAAGAAGACAGCAGAAGACAGCAGAACCGCTGCCAGGGCCGCTGGCAGCGGGTCAGCCAGAGAGGACGAAGTGTTTTGCTGCTTTAGCCGCTGCCAGCGGGTCCCGAGTAGCTGGCAGCGGGTCTTCCAGATTTCGGGGCCTGTTTTGGTTATTTTTCAGTAGTTTGCTTTGTCTTGGCTCGTGTTTTGTATTTATTTATTAGTTTTATTATTGTTTTATGTTATCTTAAGTATGGAAACATATATATAGTCTATTTTTATGAAGAGTTAGAAGAGGTTAATTAGAGAGAATTAAGTTAGAGAGAAGAAAAAGTTTTCTAGGGTTCTTGGCAAATTTCAGAAATCTTTGTTTTTGAATTAGAATCCATGGAAGCTTAATCTTCCGGATTCTTGGTTAAAGATTGAAGCTTTTGGCTACGAATTGTGAGATTTCTCTTCTCTTTATTATCTATTGAATGTTTATTATTCCTTTGAATTATTTCATGATTTGCTTTAATCAATTGCTAGGTTAGAATTGTTAGATTCGCTTGCATCTAATTAATCTTTCCAAAGTAGCAACTTTGGGTTATGAATGCATGCTTTTGATTGATAACTTAAAGAGGGAATAATATTATTGAAGAAATTAGACCGCTTGTGTTAATTTATTCAATCCTTGTTGATTTCTCCGTTTATGTTCTTCTTGTGGATGATTTAGAGCGCTTGTCTTAAATTATACATTAGAAAGGGTTAGAAAGGAGCGCTTTGCTATTTCTAACTAGCTTATGAGAATTTAGAATTTAGAATTCTACAACAAGGTGTTCAATAGTGTTTGATTGAAGAGGCTTCTATGATCAATTTGTATGTTCAATTGTGGATTTCGCATAACCAAGACCGTTATTCTCATTGATTGCATACTATTTACGTTCATTGTTCAGATTTAGTTTAATTGTCACCATTGCTTGTCAAAACCCCCTTGTTACTTAGATTACTACGTTCCTAGAGTAATTCCACTTAGGTTTGCAGTTATTAGTCCCTTTTTCCCTGTGGATTCGAACTCGACTCCCCTAACTACGTTTATTTGCAGTTAGCTTAGTTGTGATATTTTTGGTTGCATACGACTGAGGCACACCAGCCACCGACATTTGAATGGTGCCCGAGTTCATCAGTTGAAAAGACAAGTACCGGGGTGAGTTATGCTCATCCCGGTGCACATACAATGAAGACAAAAATTCGAGGGTAAGCCTCTTGTAAGTGAGAGCATGCATGGTAAGGAAAGAATCGAAGTTGGTATATGAAAATAATTGAACCATGTCACTTTCGATCCCTAAAGCCCTAGCGGCTAAAGGGTCGTAGAACTTTGTAGGCCAAATCGGTCGGTGGGATAAGCCTACAAATTTGTCCAAAAAGGACGGGTTATTAAAAACAATACCCATGGTGTCCACTGTGGGTGGAGCCATGGATGAGGATGCATCGTCCCGACCCGGCCTCCTAGTCGATGTCTTTGTTCTAAGCATGTTTGATTCAAGAAATTAAGCACAATATATCAATTAACAAGCAAGAAACTATCCTACTACCCTAACACTACTAATTCACTTAAACTTGCAACAATAAAGCACAATTCAACAACAAATATTCAATAAAACTAATGAAATTGGACAAAAATTACGAAAATCAATGAGTTTAAGAACGAATTCACCGAGGACTCCACGAAGTGGAGTTGTGTCGAGCTCATAGAGGGCCGAATTTTGCTTCCAATCGCTTGAAAAATGCTCCAATGCAAGGGGGATGCCGAAATCTTGAAGAAGAATTGGGGAATTAGGGTTTGATTTGAGGATTTGGGGGAGGAATTTGGGAGTTAGGGTTTGTTTAGAGAGAGAAAGGGTAGGAAAGAGTGTTAGAGAGTTGGGAAATAATGAGAGAGTTGAGTGAAATTGTGTTTAAAAGAGCCGAAATATTGTCCGGACCCCGCGCTGCACGGCCGTGCTATAATTGTCACGGCCGTGATGAAGTTTGGCACGGCCGTGTTGGCTTGGCAGGCTACTTTGCAAAATCAAATTTCAGATGGCACGCCCGTGCTGAATATGGCACGACTGTGTTAGCATGTCAGTAGGCTTTTTAGGTTTGGCACGGCCGTGCAGAATTTGGCACGGCCGTGCTGGATGCTTGCATGGCCGTGTTGTCTGATGGCACGGTCGTGCTAACTGTTGCAGTCTGTAGGCTTTCTTTTCCTTCAAAGCACGCATCACTCTCTTCATTCCGACTTCTAACCAATCTTCTACCTACACAAAAACACACAAGAGCACACAAAACTCACACAAATTAGGAGCTAAACCAACAAAAAAGTAAAGCAAAAGAAACTACTCTAGTAAAAGCAAGAAAATCGGGTTGCCTCCCGGAAGCGCTAAGTTTAACGTTGATAGCTTGACGTGGTCACATTCAACTCTTGTGACCGCATTTGAACACATCTATCACACCAACATGGGCTCCCTCATAGTATGTCTTCAACCTTTGCCCATTAACCACGAAGGATTGCAACCCACTAGAATCATAAAGCTCAACCGCACCGGAAGGGAAAACATCTTTGACAGTGAAAGGACCCCTCCATCTTGACATCAACTTACCGGGGAAGAGCTTCATCCTAGAGTTATGCAAGAGGACTTTGTCACCAACATTGAACACCTTCCGCTCTATCTTCCGGTCATGGAACTCCTTAGATCGGGACTTGTATAGGCTCGCACTGTCATATGCGTCCATCCGAAGCTCCTCTAACTCATGAAGGTCCAACATCCGTTACTCTCCCACGCTTGCTAGATCAAAATTTATCTTCTTGATAGCCCATTGAGCGCGGTGCTCTAGTTCGACCGGGAGGTGACATGCTTTCCCGTAGACCAAGCGGTATGGGGTGGTGCCTACTGGGGTCTTGAAAGTAGTCCGATATGCCCAAAGTGCATCATCAAGCTTATCGGACCAATCTTTCCTATTCTTCGCCACTGTCTTCTCAAGGATGGACTTTATCTATCGATTGGAGACTTCCGCTTGCCCACTAGATTGAGGGTGATAGGTTGTCCCGAACCTTTGATGTACTCCATTCTTTCGAAGCATCCTTTGAAAGGCCCCATGCACAAAGTGTGACCCGTTGTCACTTATAACCGCTCTAGGAACCCCGAACCTTGGAAATATAATCTTCTTGAAGAGCTTCATTACCACCTTGTGATCATTTGTTGGGGAGGCAATTGCTTCCACCCACTTAGACACGTAATCCACAGCCACAAGTATGTATTGGTTCCCACGGGAGGAAGGGAAGGGTCCCATGAAGTCTATGCCCCACACATCAAAGATCTCAAGTTCAAGTATGGGTTGTTGAGGCATTTCATTCTTCTTGGAAATGTTTCCACTTCGTTGGCAAGCATCGCAAGTCTTCACAAATGCCCACGCGTCCCTAAAGATATGGGGCCACCATAGCCCACATTGCAAAACCTTTTGGGCCGTTTTATTAGCCCCCATGTGACCTCCGCAATGGTCGGAGTGGCACATTTTCAGCACACTATGAACTTCTTCCTCCGGAACACACCTTCTTAGGAGACCATCTACACCTCTCTTGAACAAAATTGGATCATCCCATATGTAATGCCTTGCATCTCTCCTAATCTTCTTCCGTTGGTTCTTGGAGTGATCGGGGGGAAACTCCTCACAAGACAAGTAGTTTACCATATCCGCAAACCATGGTAGAATCTTCTCCTTGAGGAGGTATAACACATCATCCTTCAACTCATCACAAATGGGCATCCCATCATCTTCTTGTTGCTCTCTCTCCATGCGCGAAAGGTGATCCGCAACCACATTCTCAGCTCCCTTCTTGTCCCGGATCTCCACATGAAATTGTTGTAAAGAGAGGACCCATCGGAGGAGGCGTGGTTTGGATTCCTTCTTCGAAATTAGGTACTTGATGGATGCATGGTCGATGTAGACAATCGTTTTGGAACCAATGAGGTAGTCCCAAAATTTCTCAAATGCATGAACAATGGTTAGGAACTCTTTCTCTGTGGTGGTGTAGTTCCTTTGTGCTTTATTTAAGGTCTTGGACATGTAATAGATCACGTGAAGCCTCTTCTCAACTCGTTGCCCAAGAAGACCTCCAATAGCCGTATCACTAGCATTGCACATCAACTCAAAAGGTAGATCCCACCGTGGTCCTTGCACAATCGGGGCAGAAATCAAAGCTTCCTTAAGTGTGTTAAAAGCTTGTAGGCACTCTTCATCGAACTTGAAGTCAACTTCCTTTTGAAATAAGGCATTCAAAGGCTTGGCTATAAGAGAGAAATCTTTTATGAATCGCCGGTAGAACCTCGCATGCCCTAGGAATTGTCTTACCCCTTTTGCATTGACCGGTGGTGGTAGCTTTGCTATAACTTCAACCTTTGCTTTGTCCACCTCTATGCCGGCATTTGAGATCTTGTGACCGAGGACAATACCTTCTTCAACCATGAAGTGACACTTCTCCCAGTTGAGGACTAAGTTCACCTTCTCACACCGTTGTAGGCACTTCCCCAAGTTCACTAGACAATCATCAAAGGACGCTCCTCCAACAGAAAAATCATCCATGAAAACCTCCATCTCGGCCTCTAACATGTCCCCAAAAATGCTCATCATACACCATTGAAAGGTGCCCGGTGCATTGCAAAGTCCAAAAGGCATTCTCTAGTAGGCAAAAGTACCATATGGACAAGTAAAAGTCGTCTTCTCTTGGTCATCCGGGTTTATAGGTATTTGGAAAAACCCCGAATAACCGTCAAGAAAGCAATAATACTTGTGCCTAGTTAGTCTTTCGAGCATTTGATCAATAAAAGGGAGGGGAAAATGGTCCTTTTTGGTATATGCATTTAGACGTCTATAGTCTATGCACATCCGCCAACCGGTCACCGTTCTAGTTGAGATGAGCTCACCATTCTCATTCTCAACTACAGTCATTCCCCCCTTCTTAGGGACAACATGCACAGGGGAAACCCATCTAGAGCTTGAAATGGGGAAGATGATACCTGGATCAAGGAGTTTGGTGATCTCTTTCTTCACCACCTCCCCCATTTGAGGATTGAGTTTCCTCTGCCTCTCAATAGAAGGCCTCGCACTATCCTCGAGAGTTATGTGATGTATACATATAGCGGGGCTAATACCCTTGAGGTTATCATTTGTATAGCCTATGGCACTTTGATGCTCTCTCAATACATCACACAACTTCTGAGTTTGATCCGCATCTAAAGAAGAATTCACAATGACAGGATAAGTTGAATTAGGACCAAGAAATTCGTACCTTAGATGTGATGGTAGAGGTTTCAATTCTACCTTAGGGGCCTCATTTACCTCTTTTGTGGTGGCCATAGCAAGTGCATACATGGGTGTAATTTCCTTGAAACCGTCATCACCATCATCTTCCTCTAGCATTTGCTCCTCTATGTACCTGCTCTCATCGGTATCACTTTGCTCAAGATCATGGTTAGTAGAAAGCAATTGTTTATACATACTAGAGACAATCGAATCAATAGTGTCAATCATCATGCAGTTTTCGGAAGTAGACAAAGGATATTGCATGCTTTTGTTCAGATCAAATTCAAGGACCTCCTCTCCTACCTTTAAAGAAATCTTGGCACTCTTCACATCAATGAGAGCACCAGAGGTAGCTAGGAAAGGTCGCCCAAGAATAATAGGTTTATGATTATCTTCATCCATTTCTAAAACTACAAAATCCACAGGTATCACAAATTTCCCAACCCGTAGGGGAACATCTTCTACCTTACCCTTAGGAAATTTGATCGAACGATCAGCTAACTGTAGAGTAATGTTGGTAGGAAGAAGTTCTCCTACCCCTAATCTTTGATATAAAGAATATGGCATAAGACTAACACTAGCCCCAAGATCACATAATGCATTATCAATTTTCATTTTATTAATAGCACAAGGGATTGAGAAATTACCTAGATCTCCCAATTTGGGAGGCATCTTGTTCATGATGATTGCACTACAATTCGCGGTGAGGTTAACAGTTTCCACCCCAGCATAATTCCTCCTGCCACTCAAAATATCTTTCAAAAACCTAGAATAGTTAGGCATTTGTTTTATAGCATCGGTGAATGGTATGGAAAGGTGAATTTGCTTCAAAGTCTCTAAAAACTTACCAAATTGAACATCCAACTTATGTCTCACAAACTTATGGGGGTAAGGAAGTTTTTGCAATAGATTAGGTTCTTTGACTTGTGTTACTTCCTTTTCTTTTAGGACCTCCACTATTTTATCATTCTCTCTGGTCCTCTCCTCCTCACTCTCTATAACAGTATCAGTGGTAGGTGTAGTCACAGATTGACTCCTAGGTGGTACTACTTCATCGCTCCTCCTCAATGTCTTTCCACTCCTAGTGGTGATAGCATTTACAGAGTTTTTAGGGTCAATACCTTGAGGTGGGAGTTTTGACACTCCAACCCCATCCTTTATAGCACTAGCCAACTGAGAAATCTGGGTTTCAAGAATTTTATTATGCGTCATCACTTCATTAAACTTTTTGTCACTGGTGGCCATGAAAGTGTTGAACATTTTGGTCTGTGCTTCCATCATCTCCTCCAAACTAGTCCTTTGCGATGGTCCTTGAGCATTGTAGTTGTCATTAGAGGCTCGGGAACCACGCGCATTAGATTGTTGGGGATTTTGATTTTGGAAGTTGTTCCTGTTACCATTGTTATTCCAGTTTCCCCTATTATTGGCATTCATGTTCTGATTGTATTACCCTTGATTACCTTGATTACCTGCATTTTGCTGGTAATTATTCTGATTACCAAAATTACCATGTTGATTATAGGACCCTTGGGGATTTTGGTCCCTTTGGTTCCTGTTTCCCCACTGGTTTTGTTGTTGGTAGTCAGAATTATTACCCTGTTGATTATAATTGTTCCCTCTTTGATTAGGTGGTAAATATCTGTTATTGTCATTCCTAGGTCTATTATCATAAGACAAGGCATTGACTTGTTCATTATCACACTTATTACCATCATTACAGTTAGATTGAAATTGGGAATCTACGTTGCAGGCAGAGGTATCATGGTCATAAGACCCACAGTTTTCACAGAATATACATCCAGCAGGCATATTATTAGAGTTAGAGTGCATACCTGCTCCCTTAGAATGGGATGGAAGATTTTGATGCGGTGGAGCATCGAGCTTCTCTTTGATAATTGACATTTCCTTACCTAGATTTGCAATTTGCGATGTCAAATTCCCGATTGCATTAAGGTGGTCTACCGAATAGACCGCTCCTCCACTCTTGCTCATGGCCTCTCGCTCTCCATCTTGCCAATCCATGTGGTGTCGTACCACATCTTCTATGATATCAATGACCTCCTCTTCGGTCTTGTTCATAATAGGGCCACCTGCTCCTGCATCCAAACTGGTCTTACCTTGAGGACTCAATCCTCCATAGAAAATCTGTAGAACTTGGTATGTTGGGATTCCGTGGTGTGGGCACTCTCTTTGGTATTCCTTGTACCTTTCCCATGCTTCGTAGATTGACTCCCCACTCCTTTGCCGAAATCCCTGGATCAAAGCTCTAGCATCGACCGTCTTCTTTTGGGAATAAAATCTTCCCAAGAATGCTGTCGTGACATCATCCCAAGTGTGTAGAGAGTTCGGCTTCACCTCCTTCTCTAACCATTCGAGAGCTCTCCTTATAAGTGAAAAGGGGAAAAGCTTCAATCTCACGAACTCTTGATTCACCCCATTAACCTTGATGGTATTGCAGTACTTCTCAAATTCATTCAAATGAGCCAAAGGGCTCTCATGCTTGGCACCACTAAACTGCCTTCTCTCGATGAGGGTGATCATAGCCGGCCGGACTCGAAATCATTGGCCTCAGTAGTGGGTGGAGCAATCCCACTTGAAGCTCTATACGCCCCGGGAGTTCCCAACTCCTTAAGGGGTCCTGGTGCTGGCCGATTAGGTTGGCGCTGATTATTCATATCCGTCATTGGAATTGGATGTTTGTCTGGCTCGGTCTCCTTTCCGTGAGAGTTGTGATGACTTCGATCGGGAGTTGCGGTTGCTTCTCAAAGTTCTTTCAATTTCTAGATCGAAGGGTATTAACTCTCTCTGTTTAGACCTGCGCATACACACTAACCAAACCAATTAAATAGCAGGGCTACAAGTGTAGCCAAAAGGGAAAAATCTTTTTGTGTTTATTTTTATACTGAACTAGACTCAAGAAATCAAAAAGCAATTAACAAACACCGGTCCCCGGCAACGGCGCCATTTTGACAAGGGTTAAATCGGTTTCTACAATCTAACCCTCAATCAAACAATACTTATACGAACACCCTATAACCAAGTACAATGGCAAATAAATGTTCGGTCCACGAGGAACGAGAGTAATTGCAAATCAATCTTAAACCTAAGCTAGTTCGAAATCAATGGAAAATGGTGTTCTAAAATACTACTAATAAGATGGAATAAATCAATAAACTAAGACACTAGGGAGAACGGGAATTCACCAAACCATCGGTAACTACGCAACAAGGAATCATAGAGACAAACGGGATATGCAAAGACTATATGTCTGATCAATATTGTGCGATAGGAAGACAACGGGCAATACTAAGCTTGGATTTCTCATGCACTTAACATTACTCGATACATAATCAAACCACATTCAATAATGAAATACTCCATTCACAATCTCTTGTTCAAATCAAGAATATCATGCAATTAAATTCAAGATTCTAGGTTAGCTACTCCTATTGTAGTGAATTAACATGCAATCGCATATAATCAATTTAATCACAATCCGTTTATCAAAATATATCCTTAATTACGTAGATTACCTAGGCCGGGTTTCATCCCGAAACCCTAGCCAGGAAACTACTCACAATATTCATAATCACAGCAATAATAGATCCCATAAACATCATAGATCTAAACATAAATTCTGATTAAGGAATAACAAAGCTAGATTAATAAACAAGAATGAATAATACCAATTGTATTGATGCGAATCAATGGAAAAGTTTAGAACTTTGATATCCGTCGTCAATGAATAATACAAAGAATCTTCACAAATCTTGCTTCAAATCAATCCGAGAAACTAAAATCGCTAGAATAATCTTTAAGAAAACTAATGAATCTCTAATACCAAGAACGTTCTCCAATAACTCTCTACAAAAGGCTCTTAAAAACTATCTCTAAATCTGTCTAAAAACGCCCCTTAAAGTTGGGCCTTATATACGTCTTCTAATTCGGAGAAGTCAAGCGCGCAGTCAACCCTGGATCAGCATGGCCGTGCTATATTTGGCACGGTCGTGCTAGCTTGTCAGTAGCTAAACCGGATTTCTTCTTCAATTTGGCACGGCCGTGCTATATTTTGCACGGCCGTGCTAAAAATGACACGGCCGTGCTGAATATGCTCTAGCACGGGGCTCATACTGAAGTTGACACGGGCACGGGCAACATCTGGCACGACCGTGCTAATGGCCTGCACGGTCGTGCTGGTGCGTGGATACTGACACGGCCGTGCTGCCTTGCCTGGGGCTGCTTGCTCATAGGCCAGCATGGGTGTGCCTATGGTAACACGGCCGTGCTGCCTGGGCTATGTAATCAATGCACAACACTTGAACTTCCTTAACTCCTCGGACTTCGGTCAAGGCTAGCTCGGTTACGCATTAAGGGCTCGGGATCCGACTAAACTCGGTTGATATTACCTGAAAACACATAAAAAACAAACCGAAAACCCGTGAAGCACGTAATATAGGGGACATAAGCATAACAAGGTAATAATCGGCCAAAACGGCCCCAAATACATCCAAAATCATCCTAATATATGCTCTAAAGCGCGCCCTAAAGTGCGCTTGTCAGTCAAATGGAGAGAGAAGGTTAGGTGAGGACCATGAATGGGTGGGGGGACCACTGCCTTGCACCTCAAGGTTTTGCCCAAGCTTGGTCCCCACCCCTCACCAAAACCGGCATCTCATAGACAGCTGGCTGGCAGCCTGCCTTGGCTGCCAAGGCTGCCAGCTGGCGCCTAGCACCAAGGCTGGGCAGCCAGCCAGCTTGCTGTGCCAGCAAGCAGTGCTAGCACGCACTGGCCTAGCACGCATTAGCCCCTAGCACGCTGCGAGCTGCTGGGCGCTGGCGCTGCTATCATAGTGCTGCTGCCTAGCAATTTCTCGCACACACACTCGCACAGGCCCTCTCGCACAGTTAGCCAGCTAGGCCAGCATACGCACATCCCAGCCAGCGCACTCATGCACGCAAGGCCTAGCATGCGTGCTGCTAGCGAGCCACGTATGCTGGGCTTGGTGTTGTTTGCTAGCTTGTTGTGCTTGGTGCTTCCATGCGAAGGCATACACACAAGCACATAGCTCGGTGCCTCATTGCGAGGCTGCTGGGCGATGGTGCACACGCACACGCACACACGCATGTGCCTAGCACTACGATGGCGCTGTGCGTGATGCTAGGGTGTTGCGACAGTGCCCACGCACATGCACGCACACGTGGGTGCTGTGCTTGGTACAATAGGGCTGCGATGGTGCGAGGCATGCACGCACAAGCCCATACGCCAGTGCCTAGCACTGCGATGGCTGTGCTTGGTACGATAGGCTAGCGATAGCACCCATGAGCACCCAGGCACCTAGGCCAGCACACTGCTAGCTGCGATGGGTTGCCTGGTGCTTGTGGGGCTTGCGATAGCTGCCATGCGCACCCAGGCACCCATGCTAGCATGCTGCTAGCTTGCGATGGGCTGCCAGGGCGCGCCTAGGCTGCGATAGTGCCTAGAACACCATGGTGCGCCTAGCATACATGTTTCGGGGTTTTCTGATGTCCTGCGGGAGAGTTACAATTCCGAGACTGGGAACCGGACGCCTGTACCTGCAAAATAACGGAGACTCCTGTGAGCTCCGCCTCCAACGGTCAAGTTAGTACCTGATTAAGGAGTAATTAATGCGGAAATTAAAGTAATAAGGTCTCTCTAGGTGAGAATGTTTAATGTAGGTAATCTGCTTTGTTAGCGAGATCAGCCGGTTATTAGTGTGTTCCGTAATGTTTTTCGCGTGTGTTTTTTTGTCCCCCCCTTAATGAGGATTAAGGGAGGTATTTATAACCTTGGGAAACGTGCCCATCCTAGGTTTAGGTAAACCTAGGGCCGATTGGGCTTCCCTCGGAAGTTGGGCCTGGTGGCCGGTTTCTCCATTAGGCATGGAGTATGCCACATGTCGTGACATAACAGGTCCAAGGTGGACGAATAAGCGCGTGCCACGTGGCAAGCCCTGACAGTTCCAACTAGGGGACACTTGGCAGGTCCTGATTGGCCCACGTGGCGCATTCCGATTGGTGGGAGCAAAATCCCCTAATCATTTGCCCCTCACAGGTGGCACGTGATTGGTCACGTGTTACCTGTGACAGGTGTCGCACTGTAACGGGCGACGGCCTGCTACAGGTGTCAGTCGGCGAATGGACGAGAGATTTTCCCGCCCAAATTTTGAATTCTAGAAGTGACCCTTCGCCTTCTCACTTCGCCTATATAAGGGAGAGTTGCCTTGAGTCATTTTCACACTTTGAGAACTATTTGAGAACATTCGGACCCCTGAACTTGCTCTGACATTTTGGACTTTTTCTGCCTACCGCCTGTTCTGACAAGCCGACTGCACCGGATTTCCAGAACTTCATCAACCGTCACTCGTTCAGGTAACTCAGTTCTCTTACTCTTAATTTTCTTTTTATTTTCTGAAATGGCACCACGGAAGCACACGACACGACCTAGGTTAGTGATCAGCCGGTCACCGGGGACGGCTGAATCTAGGACTAGGAGTGCCGCCTGCCCTTTTCCGGACCCATCTTTGCCCTTTATACAAAGTCCGACTGTATTTGTGTCTATGCAGAGCAGGATGGCCAGAACAAAAAAGACAGCTAGGATCTCAAATTCAGACGGCTCCTCCCACAGGGTGCCGATTAGTGAAACATCTGACCAGGCGCCAGATGTTGAAGTGAGACAAGGCGGCCTGGATGCCGGCAATTTTGTGGGGGGAGTCATAGTGACCCCTTCCAATTTAACAGTTAACAAATCTGCTCCTTTTCAAAGAGAGGAGGCGGGCCCCTCCGGGAGAGGGGAGGAGTCGTCCTCTTCAGACTCGTCCGAGGACGATTCCTCGTCAAGCTCTTCTGGCCATGCTTCTTTGGGTACAGAAGAGAAAAACAGCCGCCTGCAAGAGGCGAGACTTTCTCACACAGTTGAGAAGGGGGACAATTGGGCAGAACCATCCGCCTCTTACCGAGAGCTAAATACCCCCTACTACTGCACGGTACCTCGGGGCCGAATCACAGCCATGCAAGAGAAAATGGAGAGCTTTATTGCAAACCACACCATGGGCCTCGACTTTCTAGTGTTTGTGCCGGATCCAGAAGACACAGTCGTCTGGCCGGCTGGTTCCAGTTATGATAGCGCCTGCTTTGGCTGCTACGAGGCGGCGATCAAGGCAGGGCTGCGCTTCCCATTACATCCGGCTGTTCATCGGATTTTGGATGGGTATGAGTTGGGGTTATGGCAGTTAGCCCCAAACTCCTGGGTCAACGTACTCGGCTATGTGGCCGGGTGCGAACTGCACGGGGTGGAGCCGAGCTTCGAGGCTTTCGCCCATATGAACTATCTCAGCCGGACCCCTAAGACAGGCGGTACCGGCTGGTATCAATTAACAAGCCACAGGGGCTACCTCATGACGAGAGGTAAAGCAAACAAGTGGAAGGACTGGCGGAGCACCTTCCTCATCATTGAGAGTTCAGACATTGAGCTGAACAAGCGCTTCAATAGGTGGAACAGGAATCCGCCCCTTCTTGCAGGCGGCCGTAGCATGCCGCCTGTTCCCCCCAAGGCTAAGAAAGAGATCCTTGACAAAGGACTCTTTAAAGTAGAGTCGAGGGTCGACTCTACTTCAGGGGTACGAGAGCAAGTACCCCTGCACTGCGTCCCGAGCTTCAAGTGGCTCTATGACGAGTACTTTTTGGCCGCCTGTGGCCTCAGCAGTCGGTGCTCAAGAGGTAGTCGGCCTGTCGAATACTCTGTTGTTTCATACATTTGTTGTTTATCTTTTATTAACTTTGCCGTTTGTTTTTGCAGCTGACGCCATGAGCAAAATCACCGCCTCCAAGACTGCGGCGGCCATGTTGCGGGCCTCTATTATGCAACAAGCTTCAACCGACTCCCCCAAAAAGGGGGCACCCTTGGTGAGCTCCGAACCTTTCACCCTCTTTTTGGAGTGTTTATGCATATACTGACTTTTTTCTTCTGTTTTAGACGGGTGCTCCAAGAGCTTCATCTTCCCAACAGCCGGACCCCAAGGCCCGGAAGACGACTGTTGGGAGCTCTCCTGGTTCTTCCAGGAAACAGGTGGCGGCTGAGAAACAGCCGGCCACTTCTTCTAAAGCTCCAACTGGGCCGCCTAGAGGTATGAAGTTATCCTTGTAAATTTTTTTTTTTTTTTTTTTTTTTTTTTTTTTTTTTTACTAAGTCTTATCCGTTTGTTTATGCTTGATGCAGCCGGCCCCCAGGGGCCTGACTTGGTAGAGATGGCCAAGTCTATGATCAGGGCAGTTCCTCCGTCTGAAAGGGAGGCGGTCAGGGGTGTCGGCTCCCTTGACCTTGACGGGATTGCAGGGGTCCTTGCTGAGGTATACTTAGCATATTTTTGAGTATTTGAATATTCTGGACGCCTGTTTTCTTTTTTGTTTGGAAACTGACGCCTGTTTTTTTTTTTAGGCCCTGCTCCGAGTTAACGGCCTTCGCAAGCCGCTTGATCGGAAAAACAAAGAGGTAAAGGCTGCAAAAGCTATGGCCGCCTCTGACTGTGACAAGGCAATGTTTCAAATTGCCCAAAATGAAGTACTGACCATTGATATTCTTTATTATCAGGCGCAGGCTACCGCCGCTGTTCGGGCTCAGTTAGAGGCGGCCCAGAAGAAGAATGACGAGCTGGAGGCGACCATCACAAATCTCCAGGCCGAGCTGAAACCTCTTCGCCTAAAAATGTACTCTTACGAAGCCATGGAGAAATCCTTGGCCAGCGTAAAAGAACGCCTGGTGAGCCAAGAGAAGAGTCTTACCCAAGAGCCCTCGAAAAAGGCCGAGCAAGAGAAGAAAGAGCTCGTCCGGGAGATGATGGAAGACTCCGCTCAAATCCAGCGCATGACCTGGGGCCGCCTCTTCCCCAGTGCCGACTTTGCCTCTTGGGAAAGAACGTACCGCCAGTGTTCGGAAACATATAATCAAGAGATCCTGGCGGCTGCTGAAGAAGAGGCGTTGGGAGAAGCGTTGGAGGAGGAGGAGGAGCCGGTTGTAACGCTTGTGCCACTTGGGGGTAAGGCATCAAAAAAGGATGCAGCTGAAGCCGAGTCCAGCAAGAAGAGTGCTGACCAGGCGGCAGCTGCTAATACTGAACTGCCCCCTTCTTAAGCTTAATGTATTCTTTCCACGGCCTGCGTGCCGTTTGCTTTGTATTTACCCGGCCAGGGGGCCGGGGCTTTGAATATTTTGCTGGTCTTTAATGACCGGCTTATTTTTAATGAATTTTTGTTTTGCTTCAAATTTGTCCAAGTATTCCATATCTAATATCCCATTGTTTACTAGACCAACTGTTGTACATGGCCGAACGTTGCAGACAGGTACGGATAGTTAGTACGCCGCCTATGCCCCTGGACGACTGGTTGTCTGTTTCCAGGATAGACGATCAGTCGGCCATTTATTCAATCGGTATTCGAACTATTTTGTCTGGATCCTTTTTAGGCAGGCGGACCTGTCTTTTTGTAATTTTAACCAAGTAGGAAAGTGGTCTGACCAAGTAAATAACGTATTACCTATTCGTCAAGGAATTGAGTAGTAGAGAAAACAAGCGGCGGGCACCGGTTGTTTCCCTTTATTGCCAATGTTGTTGGCTTTTAACTCATAATTTTTTAACCTAGCAAGAGTAGTGATTGAGGGCCTCTGCTTGTTAAAACAGGCGGACGACTCATACCTTTTAGGCTCCATACTAAGTTTGAGTGACTATTAACATAGGAGTTACTTAGTCTTCGTCACAATCTAGATTGAGTAGTAGAGGTACCAGGCGGCGGAGGCCGGCTAGACCCCTTGATTCGCCAATGTTTGTTGGCTATTAACTCAATAGGTTGTTAACCTAGCAGGAGTAGTGGTTGAGAGCCCCTGTTTGCTACAGGCGGACGACTCATACCTTTTAGGCTCCATACTAAGTTTGAGAGAGTGACTATGAGTTAACTTTGGAGTTACTCAGTCGCCGTCACTCCTGTTTGAGAAGTAGAGGTACCAGGCGGCGTAGGCCGGCTAGACCCCTTGATTCGCCAATGTTTGTTGGCTATTAACTCAATAGGTACCCCCTGCATTTATCCCCAGTAATACAGGCGGTCATCTGACTCAGATGTCAACTGCTACCACTGGTTTGGTTAGTGATAGAGTTATCTTTTTCTCAAAAACGGCTACGTGGTTGCCCTTGGGGACAATCGTATAGGTGTCGTGTAATTAGTTTATAGAACAATGTTCCACCCAAAAGGGAGCTGCTCTCTGCGACGAATTTCATCCGGAGGGATGCCGTCGGACGCCTGCTATGATGTTGGGACAGGTCGTATTAGTTTTGTAGATTTGATCAGTTGGCTTGACGCCTGGTCTGATCATTCGGCCTGTGGCCTTGGTAAGTTCTTGGTGAACGTAGGTGCTAAATAAAAGGAGGGTAGCCGCCTGTTAGGCACAGGGTCGGCCAGGCCCTAATCTTTTTAGCTAAGTGTTAGGGTGGTGGCTATGTGTTTGGAACCAGTCGGCCATCTTCTTATGGAGAGTAGCCGACTATATTCACAGGCGACATGCCCCTATTGTGAGTGAAATACTCAATGGAGAGTAGCCGACTGTAAGGGTACAGACGGCATGCCCCTCTGAAGATAGAGTGTAAAACTCAATGGAGAGTAGCCGACTGTAAAGGTACAGACGGCATGCCCCTCGTAGTACAAAATTGAATAGTAAGTGCAAAATTTTATTAAGTAGCTCTTTACTTTACATCATTCAAAATAAATATTTCTTAAGATTATCTACATTCCAAGTTCGAGGCAACGGTTTTCCGTCTGGTGTTTCCAGACGGTAGGTACCGTCCCTGACTTCCTCATAGATTCGGTAGGGTCCTTCCCAGTTGGGAGTTAGTTTTCCAGACTCATTAGCCCTACCAACTGCTTCCATTTTTCTAAGTACAAAGTCCCCTACTTTGAGTGGACGCCTGTGTACTCTTTTGTTGTATGATCTAGTCATTCTCAGGCGATAGATCTCATGGCGCAAGACAGCATTGCCCCTCTTTTCAGGAAGTGAGTCTAATGCCAGGCGCATGGCTTCCCACTTTGCCTCTTCGTCATATAGCATCACTCGAAGAGTCGGCTCGTAGTGTTCTATTGGAAGAACAGCTTCCGCGCCGTAAGTTAGGAGGAATGGAGTTTCTCCAGTCGCCCCTTTTTCAGTCGTCCTAATGGCCCAGAGAACATGTGGTAGTTCATCCGCCCATAGGCCGCCTGCTCGTTCAATCTTTTTCTTGAGACCGTCTGAGATGATTTTATTAAAGGCTTCTACCTGGCCGTTTGCTTGTGGACGGCCGACAGATGCAAAGTAGTTTGCAATTCCTTGGTCACCCAACCAGCTTTTGAGAACAGGCGTCTCAAATTGGGGACCATTATCAAAAACCATAGACATGGGAACCCCGAACCGAGTGATGACATTTTTCCAAATGAATGAAATTACATCTTTCGTCTTGATTCCCTTTACCGCCTCCGCCTCTACCCATTTAGTGAAGTAGTCAACGGCAACAAGTATGTACCTCCTTCCGCCTGTAGCAGGCGTATATGGACCCAGAATGTCCATGCCCCACTTAGCAAACGGTAGTGGGCTGTGAATGGTAGTGAGGTCAGTAACCGGACGGTGAATTAGTTTGCCAAACCTTTGGCACTTGTCACATTTTTTCACCATCTCCATTGCATCTGCTTCCAAAGTAGGCCAAAAGTAGCCCTGCCGCCTTGCCCTTTGAGCAAGCGTCCTACCGCCTATATGAGAAGCACAGTAACCAGAGTGAAGATCGTCTAGTATCTCTCGTCCTTTTTCTGGAGTAACACACTTTAAGAAGGGTTGAAGGTACCCCCTCTTGTGAAGTTCTCCCTTTATCATTTCAAAACAGGAGGCTCGTTTTTTCAGTGCTGCCGCCTGTTGAGGATCATCCAGCAGTGTACCGTTTGTCAGATATGCCCTGATTGAATCCATCCAGGTTGAGCTTCTGTCTAGGATTCCAATAGGGTTTTCCTCGATGCTTCTCTTCTCCATTACTTCCCAAAAAACAGTTCGAGGAGTATCAGAGGAGGCGGATGATGCTAATTTTGACAGCGCATCCGCCTGGTTGTTTTCTGATCTCGGCACTTGGATCAGATGGAAATCCTCAAGGGAGCCGACTGCTTGTCGGACCGCCTGTAAATACTTGATCATGGCCGGATGGGTTGCTTCGTATTCGCTATTGTACTGACTCACTATCAATTGTGAATCGGAACAGGCGTCTATTTTTCTTGCCCCTGCCGCCTTGCACATGCGGATCCCGGCTAGTAAAGCTTCATATTCTGCCTCATTGTTTGAAGCCTTAAAACTGAAGCGTAGAGCATACTCGAACCTGTCGCCCTCTGGCGACTGACATATGACGCCTGCTCCACAACCATTTGAAGTAGAGCTTCCGTCCACATATACCTTCCATACTTGGTCTGGAACTTGAGAGTCAGGAGGACGAGTCATCTCTACAATAAAGTCAGCAAAGGCTTGCCCCTTCACTGCTTTTCTAGGCTCGAAAGTAACTTCGAGGCTCTGTATTTCTATGGCCCATTTGATCATTCGGCCTGACGACTCCATGATGGTCAGCGACCGCTTGATAGGTTGGTCTGTATACACGACGACTGTATGTGCCAAAAAGTAGGCTTCAATTTTTTAACAGCCATGAAGAGTGCAAGACCAAATTTCTCCACTAGGGGATACCTCAACTCGGCATTTTTCAGTACGTGACTGACAAAGTAGACCGGGAGCTGACAGCCGCCCCTTTCAGCAAGGAGAACAGCGCTTAACGCATGATCAGAGACGGCCAGGTACATGTAGAGAACCTCTTTGGGCAAAGGGCTGACCAGCCTCGGCAAGGAATGCAAGTGAACTTTTAATTACTGGAAGGCGGCCTCAGCATCCGGCCCCCATTCAAACCTTGCCTTTTTCTTAATTGCCTGGAAAAAGTATAGGCATTTGTCGCCTGATCGGCTTAGAAATCTTCCCAAGGCCGCCAAACAACCTGTTAACTTCTGAACCTCTCGGATGGTACGAGGCGACTGCATGTCAATGACCGCCTGCACCTTCTCAGGGTTCGCTTCTATTCCTCTCTGATTGATAAGGAATCCGAGAAATTTCCCAGACTCAACTCCAAATACACATTTCTTGGGATTGAGCATGACATGGTGCCGCCTGAGTGTGGCGAAAGTTTCTCGGAGGTCCGACAGATGATCTTTCTGAAGTTTAGTCTTGACAATCATATCATCAATATATGCCTCGACGTTTCTCCCAATCTGATCAAAGAACACAGTGTTTATCATTCGTTGGAAGGTAGCCGGGGCATTCTTAAGACCAAACGGCATGACCGTGTAACAATATAACCCCTGATCAGTGACGAAGGCCGTCTTCTCCTGATCTTTCTTCCATAAGGGAATTTGATGGAAACCAGAATAGGCGTCCATGAAACTCATCAAGGCATGGCCGGCTTTTGAGTCGACCGGGTTATCAATTTTAGGCAGAGGATAACTGTCTTTGGGGCACGCCTTGTTTAAGTCTGTGTAGTCTACACATATTCGCCAGGTGCCATTCGACTTTTTAACAAGCACCACATTTGCAACCCAGTCTGGGAAGTAACATTGCCGAATGAACCCTGCATCAAGTAATTTTTTGACTTCGGCGGCTGCCGCCTGACTTCTTTCTTCGCCATGGTTCCGCTTCTTTTGCCGTACCGGCTTCTTTTTCGGATCCACGGCGAGTTTATGTACCGCCAGATCAGGACTAATGCCTGGCATTTCATGGACTTCAAATGCAAAGATGTCCTTGTATTCTTTCAATAGGTTGTGAAAGTCGTCACCAAGGTTTCTCAGAGCAGTCGTCCCAACTTTGACTGTTCGGTCAGGACGTGAGTCGTCTAAGATCAGGTCCGCATGCTCACCAGCCGGCTGAGGGCGGAACTCATCCGGCCGCTCCTCTGCCAATGATTGCTATTTTCTTGCTTTTCTTGCGGACTCTGTCTGGGACGCCTTTCTCTTTTTGCCGCCTGCTTCTTGAACAGGCGCACTCTCCTTGACATTGTCAAGGTCTGTTTTTTCACCACTTGACCCAGTGGCCATAACAGTGGGCTTGACATCCGAGAGATAGCACTCTCGGGCCATCCTCTGATCTCCCCTTAGGGAGCCGACTGTTCCATTATCCCTCTCAAACTTGAGCAACGTAAGAGACGGGATTATAACAGCCTTGGAATTATTCAGGGTTGGTCGACCCAGAATCATGTTGTAGGCCGAGAGTTCCTCTACTACTAGGAACCGGACTACCATGTGTTGTCCTTCCCCTTTTTCGCCCAGGCGAATGGGTAAATCTACTCGTCCCAGTGGGTGGACGACTCCTCCTCCAAACCCTATTAAAGGGTGGGAGGCCGGATGTATGCAGTCAGTCTGATATTTCAGTTTCGACAGACATTTGCTGCTGATGAGATCTGAGGAGCTCCCGGTATCTATGAGGATTCGGCCAACTCTCTGGTTGGCTACTTTACATTCAATAACGAGAGGGTCGTCATGCGGCCCCCT
Organism: Chenopodium quinoa; assembly: GCF_001683475.1. Classification (NCBI taxonomy): domain Eukaryota; kingdom Viridiplantae; phylum Streptophyta; class Magnoliopsida; order Caryophyllales; family Amaranthaceae; genus Chenopodium; species Chenopodium quinoa. Next base: position 2,316,250 of record NW_018742287.1, on the reverse strand, counting down.
TACCCCTCCTAGATCCTCTTCAGTGATGACTATCTCAGGAAATGTATATTTGGACGGCCGTTCTTGGTGAACGGAATTTACATCTAACCGCCTTATATTATCTTTGTTGCCCCTAATAGTGGGGCCGCCTCCTGAGAAGCCGCCTGCAATGGTGTAGACGACTGCATCATCTGTATCGGAGCTGTCGGCCTGTTGATTCTTTTTGGCCGACAGCTTTTTTGAGGAAGTGTTCCCCGTAGATTTCTTGACATAAGTGTCAAGATCACCTTGCTCAGCCAGGCGGTCTAGGTACCGCATAAGACTGATGCAGTCATTGGTGTGATGACCAACGTCATCATGATAAGCACAGATTTTATCTTGGTTCCGGTTGTTTGCAGAACCCTTCATGGGGACCGGCTTCTCAATTGAGATCCGTCCCTTGATTTCTTTTAGGATAAACTGGTTATCCTTGTTAAACGCATACTTTGGGGAGTATGGTTTGAATTCTTTTTTCTTTTTCTGGGCCGGCTGTTTAGAGGAATCAGCCGCCCAGACCTCTTTTCTTTTCTCATCTTTGTTTGACGACTGTTTCTGTCGTCCTTCTCTTTTGTCGAACCTTTTCCCGTCCGACTGTTTTATCGTACACAGATCAGTCGCCTGTATATAGGCTTCTGCTTCAATCAAGGCCTCTTGAAGAGTCGCCACCCTTTTTCGAACCAAATCAAATTTGAAGGTAGACCCGTCTTTGAGACCTCTAAAAAAGTCGGTATAAGCTACCTCATCCGGTAACCCTTGAATCTGTATTCTCATCAGGTTAAACCGCCTGATGTAAGAACGAAGCCCCTCCTTCTCGCCCTGCTGAATTGTTCCCAAATCAAGGGTCGTTTTCTTCGCAGGGATGTTCATGGCGAAGTTGGAGGCAAATAAGTAAGCAAGCGTCCTGAAGCTATTTACACAACCAGTCGGCAGGTTGCCAAACCATTGCTGTGCGATTCCTTTGAGAGTCGCTGGGAAACACTTGCACCAAGTGGGATCATCCAACCCTTGAAGGTACATCAGGTTGGTGAATGCCATCAGATGGTCTTCTGGGTTAGTAGTGCCGTCATAGGCGCCTACTAGTACATTTTTCACTTTGGCCGGCTGAGCGGCTTCAGTAATTTCCTTGGAGAAGGCCGACGGCTGTTCACCAAGTCTAAGCAACCGTAGCTGCCAGTCCATAGGTTGGACGTTTTTTGCTGTAGGTCCACCAAATGGAGGTGGCTGCATAAAATACTGTTGTTGCGGCACAAATGGTAAGTTTGGTACCGCCTGGGCACTATGAAAGCCGGACTGACGGGAGGTGCCGCATGACTGACTCTCATGGTACGACTGAGTCTGCCTCATCGAGGCATTTCGGAAACTGTCTTGAAAGTTTGAAGTAGAAGCCGACTCTGACAATCGGTCACTCTTCTTCTGCTCTAGCAGTAGCCGAGCATCTGTGAATGTTTGCTTTGACCCGTCCGCCTGAATATGACGAACCGGTTTCCAATTTCCTGTAGGATAACGAAATTTTGTGAAATCAAGGGCAGGTGGCTCCCGCTTCCTAGATTTAGGATGAGGAATCACCTCTCGCCCTTGAACTGGCTTCCTCTTCAGTGAAGTGGAGGGTTTCTTGGCCGACTGCTCCTTGACTGAAGCAGGCGGCTTCTTGTTGATCAACTCTTGAATCTCTCCCTTGAAGTCCCTCATGAAGGTCATGAGTTCGTTCCTTGTGATGGGAGCAGACCCATCAGTCGGCTGTTGCCGAACAGGCGGTGCGCCTGCTGGCTCGCTTCCTGTTTGAAGATGCTCCCGTTCCCTCCTTTCGGTATGACGGGTACGTCGGGCCCTTAGGGTCCCGTCTGAAGCTGTATGAGTTTCAACTTCAAATTCACTTTCGGTGTCATGGTCCGACTGAACTTGAGGGTCGTCTACGGGACGCCTCTCTTCAGGAGTCGGTACAGACTTGGATGCCATCTCTGAAGTACTCTCCCCACAGACGGCGCCAAAATGTTTCGGGGTTTTCTGATGTCCTGCGGGAGAGTTACAATTCCGAGACTGGAACCGGACGCCTGTACCTGCAAAATAACGGAGACTCCTGTGAGCTCCGCCTCCAACGGTCAAGTTAGTACCTGATTAAGGAGTAATTAATGCGGAAATTAAAGTAATAAGGTCTCTCTAGGTGAGAATGTTTAATGTAGGTAATCTGCTTTGTTAGCGAGATCAGCCGGTTATTAGTGTGTTCCGTAATGTTTTTCGCGTGTTGTTTTTTTGTCCCCCCCCCCTTAATGAGGATTAAGGGAGGTATTTATAACCTTGGGAAACGTGCCCATCCTAGGTTTAGGTAAACCTAGGGCCGATTGGGCTTCCCTCGGAAGTTGGGCCTGGGTGGCCGGTTTCTCCATTAGGCATGGAGTATGCCACATGTCGTGACATAACAGGTCCAAGGTGGACGAATAAGCGCGTGCCACGTGGCAAGCCCTGACAGTTCCAACTAGGGGACACTTGGCAGGTCCTGATTGGCCCACGTGGCGCATTCCGATTGGTGGGAGCAAAATCCCCTAATCATTTGCCCCTCACAGGTGGCACGTGATTGGTCACGTGTTACCTGTGACAGGTGTCGCACTGTAACGGGCGACGGCCTGCTACAGGTGTCAGTCGGCGAATGGACGAGAGATTTTCCCGCCCAAATTTTGAATTCTAGAAGTGACCCTTCGCCTTCTCACTTCGCCTATATAAGGGAGAGTTGCCTTGAGTCATTTTCACACTTTGAGAACTATTTGAGAACATTCGGACCCCTGAACTTGCTCTGACATTTTGGACTTTTTCTGCCTACCGCCTGTTCTGACAAGCCGACTGCACCGGATTTCCAGAACTTCATCAACCGTCACTCGTTCAGGTAACTCAGTTCTCTTACTCTTAATTTTCTTTTTATTTTCTGAAATGGCACCACGGAAGCACACGACACGACCTAGGTTAGTGATCAGCCGGTCACCGGGGACGGCTGAATCTAGGACTAGGAGTGCCGCCTGCCCTTTTCCGGACCCATCTTTGCCCTTTATACAAAGTCCGACTGTATTTGTGTCTATGCAGAGCAGGATGGCCAGAACAAAAAAGACAGCTAGGATCTCAAATTCAGACGGCTCCTCCCACAGGGTGCCGATTAGTGAAACATCTGACCAGGCGCCAGATGTGGAAGTGACCTCTCTCTGTTTAGACCTACGCATACACACTAACCAAACCAATTAAATAGCAGGGCTACAAGTGTAGCCAAAAGGGAAAAATCTTTTTGTGTTTATTTTTATACTGAACTAGACTCAAGAAATCAAAAAGCAATTAACAAACACCGGTCCCCGGCAACGGCGCCATTTTGACAAGGGTTAAATCGGTTTCTACAATCTAACCCTCAATCAAACAATACTTATACGAACACCCTATAACCAAGTACAATGGCAAATAAATGTTCGGTCCACGAGGAACGAGAGTAATTGCAAATCAATCTTAAACCTAAGCTAGTTCGAAATCAATGGAAAATGGTGTTCTAAAATACTACTAATAAGATGGAATAAATCAATAAACTAAGACACTCGGGAGAACGGGAATTCACCAAACCATTGGTAACTACGCAACAAGGAATCATAGAGACAAACGGGATATGCAAAGACTATATGTCTGATCAATATTGTGCGATAGGAAGACAACGGGCAATACTAAGCTTGGATTTCTCATGCACTTAACATTACTCGATACATAATCAAACCACATTCAATAATGAAATACTCCATTCACAATCTCTTGTTCAAATCAAGAATATCATGCAATTAAATTCAAGATTCTAGGTTAGCTACTCCTATTGTAGTGAATTAACATGCAATCGCATATAATCAATTTAATCACAATCCGTTTATCAAAATCAATCCTTAATTACGTAGATTACCTAGGTCGGGTTTCATCCCGAAACCCTAGCCAGGAAACTACTCACAATATTCATAATCACAGCAATAATAGATCCCATAAACATCATAGATCTAAACATAAATTCTGATTAAGGAATAACAAAGCTAGATTAATAAACAAGAATGAATAATACCAATTGTATTGATGCGAATCAATGGAAAAGTTTAGAACTTTGATATCCGTCGTCAATGAATAATACAAAGAATCTTCACAAATCTTGCTTCAAATCAATCCGAGAAACTAAAATCGCTAGAATAATCTTTAAGAAAACTAATGAATCTCTAATACCAAGAACGTTCTCCAATAACTCTCTACAAAAGGCTCTCAAAAACTATCTCTAAATCTGTCTAAAAACGCCCCTTAAAGTTGGGCCTTATATACGTCTTCTAATTCGGAGAAGTCAAGCGCGCAGTCAACCCTGGATCAGCATGGCCGTGCTATATTTGGCACGGCCGTGCTAGCTTGTCAGTAGCTAAACCGGATTTCTTCTTCAATTGGGCACGGCCGTGCTAAAAATGACACGGCCGTGCTGAATATGCTCTAGCACGGGGCTCATACTGAAGCTGACACGGGCACGGGCAACATCTGGCACGGCCGTGCTAATGGCCTGCACGGTCGTGCTGGTGCGTGGATACTGACACGGTCGTGCTGCCTTGCCTGGGGCTGCTTGCTCATAGGCCAGCATGGGTGTGCCTATGGTAACACGACCGTGCTGCCTGGGCTATGTAATCAATGCACAACACTTGAACTTCCTTAACTCCTCGGACTTCGGTCAAGGCTAGCTCGGTTACGCATTAAGGGCTCGGGATCCGACTAAACTCGGTTGATATTACCTGAAAACACATAAAAAACAAACCGAAAACCCGTGAAGCACGTAATATAGGGGACATAAGCATAACAAGGTAATAATCGGCCAAAACGGCCCCAAATACATCCAAAATCATCCTAATATATGCTCTAAAGCGCGCCCTAAAGTGCGCTTGTCAGTCAAATGAAGAGAGAAGGTTAGGTGAGGACCATGAATGGGTGGGGGGACCACTGCCTTGCACCTCAAGGTTTTGCCCAAGCTTGGTCCCCACCCCTCACCAAAACCGGCATCTCATAGACAGCTGGCTGGCAGCCTGCCTTGGCTGCCAAGGCTGCCAGCTGGCGCCTAGCACCAAGGCTGGGCAGCCAGCCAGCTTGCTGTGCCAGCAAGCAGTGCTAGCACGCACTGGCCTAGCACGCATTAGCCCCTAGCACGCTGCGAGCTGCTGGGCGCTGGCGCTGCTATCATAGTGCTGCTGCCTAGCAATTTCTCGCACACACACTCGCACAGGCCCTCTCGCACAGTTAGCCAGCTAGGCCAGCATACGGACATCCCAGCCAGCGCACTCATGCACGCAAGGCCTAGCATGCGTGCTGCTAGCGAGCCACGTATGCTGGGCTTGGTGTTGTTTGCTAGCTTGTTGTGCTTGGTGCTTCCATGCGAAGGCATACACGCAAGCACATAGCTCGGTGCCTCATTGCGAGGCTGCTGGGCGATGGTGCACACGCACACGCACACGCACACACGCATGTGCCTAGCACTACGATGGCGCTGTGCGTGATGCTAGGGTGTTGCGACAGTGCCCACGCACATGCACGCACACGTGGGTGCTGTGCTTGGTACAATAGGGCTGCGATGGTGCGAGGCATGCACGCACAAGCCCATACGCCAGTGCCTAGCACTGCGATGGCTGTGCTTGGTACGATAGGCTAGCGATAGCACCCATGAGCACCCAGGCACCTAGGCCAGCACGCTGCTAGCTGCGATGGGCTGCCTGGTGCTTGTGGGGCTTGCGATAGCTGCCATGCGCACCCAGGCACCCATGCTAGCATGCTGCTAGCTTGCGATGGGCTGCCAGGGCGCGCCTAGGCTGCGATAGTGCCTAGAACACCATGGTGCGCCTAGCATACACATGGTGCGCCTATGCATGCGATGAGCTAGCCTAGCCTAGCTACGGCTACGCTCATACTTGTTGCTTGTGATTTTGCGACGCTCGATCTCGACGCCCTAGGCTCGATTTCCGACGTCTGTATTCGTAAAACTCTGTCGACTCATTAAATCCTTTAGGATTAATTCGTCGTCTCGGATCGATGATTCGATTGGGTTCGACCCGAAAGGTTCAGTTAAGATTAAGCTGTAATATCAATTGTACCTCGATATTACTGATCGGAAGCGGCCTCCACCTAGGCATTCCGATCACTTGACCTTACTGAAGAATTATCTCTATAATAATTCTGAACCCTCTATCGGAAGAATAAACTTGTTGGAAGGACACCATTCCTTTCAATCTCCCACTTGTCCTTCCGGACAAGTGTGCATACAGTGTATAGCTCATTTCCTATGTCACTTAATGTTTCTTCGTGAACTATAAGGTAAGATTCTTTGTCATCCTTATTACGTTCAGAAGTGTTTCTTGATCTCCGAGTTCGACTGTCAATAAGCAGATGATTTCTAAAATCCATCTGAGCACGACCATACATTTTCACAGTCTCACTCTTCGAGCGGCCTTGTAAACAACAAAATATTTTCCCTATTGTTAGTAGGGGGACAATCCTAGTCTTGTATTGTAAGTTCTTCTTACTAAGAGGACATAGTCTCCCGAGTGTTCCCGTTATGATCCGCAGTTACGGCAGACGTTTGGAAACATCAAAGAGTCTAGTACTCAAACAAGAAAACTTCACAGTACTCATGGTCGGAGGAAATAAGTTCTGATAGTCATAATGAGAAATGTACTTATGACAAAATTTAAATTTTCTTAAAGTACTCTCATAAGTCTCATCTAGTACAGTTCCAAACTGTTCTTGTGCAAATGATTTATGACCGTCACGTCCTCGCAGCACAAGAAACGGTGCTGTAAATCACTCTACACACTAATCTATGGCGGTCATCAATCGTCCATCTGTTAGATGACCTCGATTAGGGACACTTTTTGATTTAATATTCAATGTTCACTTAACAGGTGTTTCTTTATCCAAGACATGGTCTTGATACCCTGTTTTGAATATTTCCGTAAATCGAATGGACTCATTATTTAATTCTAAACCACAATTAAATAGTAATGGAGTGAATGATAATTTTGCACAAAAATTAACTACTCCATTAATGAATGGTTTTAATACAGTGTCTTACATTAAATATCCTATTTAATTAAAACACATGTACAGGGAATTTCAAAGATAGTCTCCAACATGCTTGATTCCCATTGCCTCAATGTGCTTGTTGTGTTTCACTTGAGGCAAAGGTTTAGTCAAAGGATCGGCTATATTATCATCCGTGCCGATCTTACAAATTCTGATTTCACCTTCGGATTTCCATTCCCTTATCATGTGAAATCGCCTTTGCACGTGTATGACCTTCTGGTGTTCTCTCGGCTCCCTGGCCTGAGCGATAGCTTCATTATTATCACAATAGAGGTCTATCGGCCCCTTGATTGAGGGTACAACATCAAGTTCGCTAATGAACTTGCGAATCCAAACAACTTCCTTGGCAGCTTCTAAAGCGGCCAAGTACTCGGCTTCTGTTGTAAAGTCTGCAGTGTGCTCTGCTTGGCACTCTTCCAGCTAAACGCTCCTCCATTCACACAAAATATGTACCCCGACTGTGACTTGAAGGCGTCTCTGTCAGTCTGGAAGCTAGCGTCGGTGTAACCTTCAACAACCAGTTCTTTGTGGCCTCCATACACCAGGAATTTATCCTTGTTCCTTTTCAGGTACTTAAGGATGTTCTTGGCCGCAGTCCAATGCGCCTCTCCTGGGTTCGATTGGTATCGACTCGTTGCACTTAGGGCATACGATACATCTGGCCTTGTACATATCATGGCATACATGATCTATCCGATTAGCGAAGCATATGGGATCTGATTCATTCTTTCTCGCTCAACAGGTGTCTGTGGAAACTGTTTCTTGCTAAGAGTTACGCCATGGGACATGGGTAAATGCCCTCTTTTGGCATTTTCCATGTTGAATCGAGCCAGTACCTTATCAATGTAAGTACTCTAGCTTAATCCAATCATCCTCTTAGATCTATCCCTGTAGATCTTGATGCCCAATATGTATAGTGCCTCTCCTAAGTCCTTCATTGAAAAGCTCTTTCCCAACCAGCCCTTTACGGACTCCAATAATTTCGTGCTGTTTCCAATGAGCAGTATGTCATCGACATATAGGACTAGGAATGCAATATCACTCCCACTGACCTTCTTGTATACACAAGACTCATATGGATTCTTGATAAAACCAAACTTGCTAATGGCTTCATCAAATCGCAGATTCCAACTTCTGCTGGCTTGGTTTAGTCCATAAATGGACTTCTTCAGCTTGCAAACCTTTCCAGCGTTGCCTGGATCGACAAAACCTTCTGGCTGTGTCATATACACAGTTTCTTCAAAAATCTCATTAAGGAAGGCGGTTTTGACATCCATTTGCCATATTTTGTAATCGTAATATGCAGCAATCGCTAGGATGATCCGGACGTATTTTAGCATTGCAACTGGTGAAAAAGTTTCATCATAGTCAATCCCGTGGACTTGTCTATAACCTTTTGCCACTAGTCTAGCTTTGTATATTGATACATTTCTATCCTTTTCTGTCTTCACTTTGAAGATCCATTTGCAACCAATGGGTGTATAACCCTTGGGCAAATTCACCAATCCCAGACTTGATTTTCAGACATGGAGTCTATCTCGGATTTCATGGCCTCTTGCCATTTTGCAGAGTCGGGGCTCGTCATAGCTTGCTTGTATGTCGCCGGATCATCACCATCCATGACTAGGATGTCCTGATCATCGGTTAAGACAATACCGAGGTATCTGTCTGGTTGAGATATTTGTCGTTGCGACCTACGTAAGGTAATCGGTTGAGCATTTACATTGTCTGTTTGATTCTAACCAATCTTCTTAGATGCTTCCAAAGTATCTAGATTGTCAGTTTTATCAGGTTGACATTTTTGCTCGTCCTCTCGAACTTCGTCGAGTTCGATTTTCCTCCCACTTGTTATTTTGGAAAGGTGATCCTTCTCCAAAAGACACCATCACGAGCAACAAAAACTTTGTTCTCGGATTTATTGTAGAAGTAATACCCTTTGGTTTCTTTTGGATATCCCACAAAGAAACACTTATCCGATTTGGGGTGAAGTTTTTCCGAAATTAATCGCTTGACATATGCTTCGCATCCCCAAATCTTTAGAAAAGACAACCTAGGAGGTTTCTTAGTCCATAATTCATATGGAGTCTTTTCAACAGCTTTTGACGGACTATTTTATCATCTTGCCTAATAAGCATCCTTCGCAATTTCAAAAGACTCTAAGTCGAATGAGTCAAGAACACCTTCTTGAAGAAGTTTCTTGATGCGTTTGATGTTAATATGGCCAAGACGACAATGCCACAAGTAGGTTTGATTCGACTCGATGGTCTTAGCTAGTGGTATCAACTTTTGTCTAATCATATGTAAAACATGCAATTTAATTGAACATAAATTTGTAAGAGAAACTTGAAACAACTATTGTCAAAGTCTTACACTTGAAATTCCTAGGTGTCCAACACCATGGATCATAATATGTTCAAAGCATGATGAAAACTAGAAATAGTTTAATTACATGTCATAGACAAAATAGTGCATGCAAGCACGACCGAAAAACCATCTTCGTCGTCTTCTTGTCCATGCACCAACACTTGATAAGCTTCTTCACTTGGACCCTGAAAAGGCAACATTAAGTGAGTCATACTTGGTATCCAATACCTTATGATAAGCTTAATTCACAAGTGTTAAGGAAGATACCTGAGGCGGATGCTCCATTCCTCTCCTCCTCTTTCCGAAAGAGCTTGCATTCTCTCTTGAAGTGGCCTTGCCCGCCACAGTAAAAGCAACGCATCTTAGCCTTAACCTTGAGATACCTCCTTCTTGATGGTCTTTTGATTGCCCCAAATGAGTTGGCCCGGTGAAGTATCTCCACCACATTCTTCAAGGAATGTGTCTCCTTTGATTCAGAAATATATGCCTTTAGTGCATCATATCCTGAGTGGAGTGAAGTGAGCAAAATATAACCAGCCATTCCATCTTCTAGTGGAATTCCGAGGAGTTCCATGTGCTTGAAGAGCTTAGTCATTCTTGCCACATGGGGTCGAAGGGGCATATCCGGTCTCAACTTAGTGTTGCAGACCGTAGACCAAAGATGGTACCTCTCTTTCGCAAGACAACCTTGATCCGATGGCTTTACATTCATGTCCGTAAGTGACCTAGTCACTTCAAACAAGAGTCCATCATTGTTGTCATTGAAACTCTTAGAGAATCTCACACCGACAACATCTCTTAGTTCCAAGGAACAAGTCCGGGAAAGAGAATGGAAGTTTTTCTTTCCATTCTTCCGGGATGGAGTTAGTCATGAGTTGTGACACTAATTTGCAGACTTTCGACTATGCACAATAAGTTTCGTCACTCAAGAGGGTCTTGGAACAGAGGGTTGGGAGGGAAGTATCGAGAACATACTCTTTGGAACAAATCCTGAGAGTTTTCCTGAGTTCTTCTTCCCATTCATCAAGGTTTGTTAAGTTAAGCTTGATAGCTAACTTTTCGGGGAGTTCCGGGCACATTTGGTTGTTGTTTGAGTTACTTGCAGACATGATTCTACAATTGAAAGAATTTGAAGTGAAAAACCATTCATACATCAATAAGTTGAAATTTAAAGCGTTCATGCACATATTCAAACTTATTGAGCATTTTATTCACGCATTTAAAATTGTCCCTTACGGGCGAGAATAAAATGATTCCGTGATCCCAAAGATTAAGAAATGGTTAAGCATGCTTTGGCTTTTCTTAATCATTAAATATCTTAAGGTAAGCAATCCAATTGCTAATAGCTCCAAGCTACTCTCGGTTTGATAAAATGTCGCATCTAATGCATTCTTAACATTTTATCTCTTTTGCCACGACATCTAAGGACTCCTTACTGATATCGTTGAGCTTAACCAAGAAAACTTGTATACCTAGTATACCTTACATTCCTAGGGAAGTAGTGATGCCTCGCTTTGGCGTAATCCATCACGTACGCACATTAGTTCGGTAAGTGTTGTTCTTGGAACGACAAATTTTAGCTCAATATTATTAAGGGACCTAGGGTTTCTATGTTGGTTGATTTAAGTGAACTTAACTAATCGTCGCAACATAATAGAAATCCTAGACATGCATCTAGCAATCATATATAATAACAATATATAAGGCATAAAATAGATGCATTTGGCAACTAGCATGACCCCTTGAAATCTTCAATTTCCATGGGTCTTCATCTTGGCTCGTCTTCGTCGAAACGCCGTCTTGAGACATCTTGGCCAAAATAAAATAAAAGAAGCTAGCTAGAACGACTAAGATTAATCTAATAGTACAAAAATACTTAACGGTTCGCAGACCGTATTTAGATTTACAAAAATACATAACGGAACGCAGTCCGTATTTTCTATCCTAGTCGGGCCCCACTAGTTGCCATTTTCAAAGAACCTGTTTTGAAAACAATCTTCCATTCACCCATTCACTATTTGTGAATGGCCCATGCAATTTTTAAAAAATACATAATTAAACACGCAAAACTAGTAACTAACTTGGGTGGTTAATCCAATTAACGCGCCTAATTAAAACTAGTCAAAGTGGTTTAATCCATTATTTCTAAACGCAAAATGCTTACGCACTTAATTAAGCTCCCACTAATTCCGCATCCGTACTTAATTAATCCGATTAATTAAGTCGGCATAACCCATAATTTGTCAAAATTTTGCAAAATCGAAAATCGAGGTTTTTAGCCTCGTTAAAATAATTAATTAAAATAATTAACACGGAAAAATTCGCAAAATCATAGCTCAAGCTTAAGCAAAACCACCCAACAAAACCCTTGGTGGGTGCGCACCATGGCTGCTAGGCAGCCCATGGCATGGCGCCATGGTGCGTGGGTAAGGCCTACTGTGCCTAGCAAGCAGTGCCGCTAGCCCAGCTGCCTGCTAGCATGCTGCGCATGCTTGCTAGCACGCTGATGCCTGCGAGCATCTGGCCTCCTGGGCAGGCACCTCTTGATGCTCGTGGTGCGCTGGGCTGGTGCTTGCTGCCCTGCTGCCCAGCAGCATCCTTCGCAAGCCAGTCCCAGCCACTGCCCACGCACATCAGCCATGCCTCCCCGCCATACAACATGCACAACCGCATCATGGCTCACCCTTGTGCGCACCACATGCAGCCACATGTGGGCTGCTAGGCAGCTTGGCTAGCCTTGGTGCCACTTGGGTGTTTGCCTTGATTTGCGTGCTATGACTCGGGATTTTAATCCCGATTTTCGTGTGACATGAATTAATTCCAAATTATATTTTAGAATTAATTTGAGGGAAAATAAAATAAAATAAAATTAAGTCTAACTTAAATAAATTTATTTTATTGGTGCACAAGCCTAAATTTATCCAAAATTTCAATTTTGAACAAAATTAGGTCAAACTTTATGCTTAAAATAAAATGAGCTATATCCAAAATTAATCTTGCCTATATGCAAATTAATAATGGATTTGACAAATAGGAGTTGGAAAAATAAATAACCATCCAATGATAAAAATTTTCCAACTTGCATACTTGTGTAAAACATCAAGATTACATCTTCCAATATGAAGATTAATCAAATTTTACTCACAAGTAATTGAACTTAATGGATTTTAATCAACCAAAACATGAAAAAAATCCAAACTTTGTTCAATCATGGAATTTAGGGTTAGGGTTCCAATCATTTAAACCTTTAAAGATTAGAACTTTAACATTACTTGGGAACTTAAAATACAAAATGACAACAATTTTTCACACCTCATTGCAATTTATTTGCAAAATTTGTGAAAAACAAGTTTATGTGATAAATTGGTATATCAACTTAAGCACTAATAAACACTCCATTATTATGCTCAAGGATATTTTAAAACCAGTAGATTAGTGATGCAAATGTGCATTTAATCTAACCTTGTAATGCTTGCATTAATCAAGGCTTAAAAAGAATTAAAATTTTCGTTAAAAAATGAAATACCCCAGAAAAATTGGGTTTCTGGTTCGAATTTGGCTTATGGACAATTCTGAAAGGGTTAAAACAGTTCCATAATGTCGATTCCACCCAAAAATCACTATTTTTGAGCCAAAATATGGGTTCGACAGCCAAATCGAAAATAAAATCGAGTTTTAAAAATTAATTAAAACGAGCATCTAATCTAATTAGATGAACATGAACTAGAAAATAAATTCTTTTAAAACACCTTAATTAAAAATAATTGCAAAAATTAAAAGGAGCGTGGCTCCGATACCGCTGTCGGGTTTCGTAGTGACCCGACACTACGTGGAAGGAAACCCACCAAGACCCACCCCTTAATTAAAGCAATTAAACAAGCATAATAAACTTAATCAAACAAGATTAAGAACGAGAATAATACCTTTGACACGTGCTTCGCTCCCAAAGAGCTCTTACTTCAAAATCCCGAAAAGACGAGATCTCCGACGGATCGTACCCTCTACCCGAACCGAGCGTCCTAAGTCTTGAAGGTTAGTCAAGACCCGGACAAAATAACTATGAGTTTTACGAATCAAAGCTATTATAGTGCTGTTGCCTAGCAATTCCTCGCACACACACTCGCACAGGCCCTCTCGCACAGCCAGCCAGCTAGGCCAGCATACGCACATCCCAGCCAGAGCACTCATGCACGCAAGGCCTAGCATGCGTGCTGCTAGCGAGCCACGCATGCTGGGCTTGGTGCTGTTTCCTAGCTTGTTGTGCTAGGTGCTGCCATGCGAAGGCACGCACGCAAGCACATAGCTCGGTGCCTCATTGCGAGGCTGCTGGGCGATGGTGCACACGCACACGCACACTCACACACGCATGTGCCTAGCACTGCGATGGTGCTGTGCGTGATGCTAGGGTGTTGCGACAGTGCCCACGCACACGCACGCACACGTGGGTGCTGTGCTTGGTGCGACAGGGCTGCGATGGTGTGAGGCATGCACGCACAGGCCCATACGCCTGTGCCTAGCACTGTGATGGCTGTGCTTGGTGCGATAGGCTAGCGATAGCACCCATGAGCACCCAGGCACCCAAGCCAGCACGCTGCTAGCTGCGATGGGCTGCCTGGTGCTTGTGGGGCTTGCGATAGCTGCCATGCGCACCCAGGCACCCATGCTAGCATGCTGCTAGCTTGCGATGGGCTGCCAGGGCGCGCCTAGGCTGCGATAGTGCCTAGCACACCATGGTGCGCCTAGCACACACATGGTGCGCCTATGCATGCGATGAGCTAGCCTAGCCTAGCTACGGCTACGCTCATACTTGTTGCTTGTGATTTTGCGACGCTCGGTCTCGACGCCCTAGGCTCGATTTCCGACGTCTGTATTCGTAAAACTCTGTCGACTCATTAAATCCTTTTGGATTAATTCGTCGTCTCGGATCGGTGATTCGATTGGGTTCGACCCGAAGGGTTTAGTTAAGATTAAGCTGTAATATCAATTGTACCTCGATATTACTGATCGGATGCGGCCTCCACCTAGGTATTCCGATCACTTGACCTTACTGAAGAATTAGCTCTGTAATAATTATGAACCCTCTATCGGAAGAATACACTTGTTGGAAGGACACCATTCCTTTCAACCATTCCTTTCAGAAGGGACAGGTGGCAATAAGTCAGCAGGCAAGTCTTAGTCTAAGAGTCGGCTGCTCATATCACTCGATCAAAATTCTTAAAGTTCATGACTAAATTCAAAAGAGAAATGAAAAAATTAATCAAAAGCTAAACAGATGGGCCTAGCAAGGGTCAGTCGGCAAAGAAGCCGCCTTACTCTGAGAGGCCGAAGGCAGTCAAGGATAGGGTACCAACTCCTCACCCCAAGAGGCAGGTGGGGGGCAACCCAGCCATTGATTGGACTAAGATCGTCTTCCAAAGACGTCTAAGAGAAAGCTCATCCGGTATTAAGAGCCATATGAAAGCAAGAAGACTTACATTGATGCTCGGCGGATCATCGAGCATAAAAAGATTCAGCAGTTGTCTGACACGGCATCTACGCCAACCATGTCAGACAACACATTCAGGAATACCTCTTTGAGGTACTCCCAGTTTGGGCAAGAATATCTGTCAGGCGGCCAGTTTTCCCATACAGCACACATGTCATAAGATTAGTGTCGTGTGTACCCCAATAATCATACAGCCCGTTTGGTCAAGCTTTTATGCAACCCGGCTTCTTTGGAGGTCAGGCGGCACAACAAATCCAACCTTTGGACCGACAGCTTCGTCTATTAAAACTTGGGGAACAACCTTCTGCGTTCTCCAAGGATATAACCGTGGCAGCACAACTAGCAAAGGTTAAGAATGTGTTGGTTGGTGCTTATGACAGCACCACCAACCCTGAAAGCCACCTAATGACATATACCAACCTCATGTATTTACAAGGGTTGGATGATGTTGCATGGTGCAGATGCTTCCCAGCAACATAGAAGGGTATTGCCCAATAGTATTTTTGCAACTTGCCTCTTGAATGCATAAACAACTTCAGAACGCTCGCTTTCTTGTTCGCCTCGAACTTCTTCATAAACATTCCGGCGAAAAAGACAAGGATAGACTTGGGGGCGGTTGTTCAAGGTGACAGGGAGGGGCTCCGTTCATACGTCAAACGGTTCAATTTGGAGAGAATCCAGATTCAAGGACTGTCTGAAGAGGTTGCTTACACAAACTTTTTTAAAGGACTGAAGGATGGGTCGGCTTATAAGTTCGACCTCGTCCGGAAGAGGGTGTTCACTTTTCCTGAAGCTTTGAGGAAGTCTGAGGCCTATTGATAAGTCTATTTTATATATATATATTTATTCCCCGTCCCAATGGTCATAATTGTGTTTATTTGAGCTCTACGGAGCTACTTTTGATACTATTATGTGTTTCTAGTGTTTTCGTAGATTTGGTGTTGTTTTATAGGAAATTGCAGATTTGGAGCATTTTCCTAGATTTATTAGAGCCTCTACGAGCATTGGAGTAAGGCCGCATTTATATGACCACATTCCGAGGCCCAGGACTGGTAGGAGTCATCAAAGCGGTGATTTAGGGCTCGGCAAAGAAGAAGAGTCTAGGGCAATGGACCATGTATTTAGAACCGAAAAAGGAAATGCGAATTGGGCTAAGAAACGGCCCAATTGAAGGAGTCCTTTGCTCGAAGGCGCGCCCGACAGGGCGAGCACTCGCCTGACCGGGCACGTGTTTTTATTAGGATTTTTAATTATTTTATCTTTTTCTTTAATTAGGATTATTAGTTTAGTATAAAGACCTTTTGTTGCCAAAGTTTGTTTTACGTTTTTACACATTGACGATTACGTCTTTTCTCCTTAGATTTAATTCCAGATTTTTCTTAAGCTTGTTCTTGATACTTTTATTCTCTCTACACTCCTTGATTTATGCAATTCATTATTTCATTTAATTTAGGTAACGATTTCTTCCCTCTTTACTTTCAGTAATTTAATTGCTTTGATTTAATTATGTCTTGCTTTATTGCTCTGATTAGTGGAGATTTAATTATGTGTGAGTAGTTTAATTCTAGGGTTTGTGGGGATCCATAAATAATATGAAGGGGTAATTTATTATTGTTGATTGTTAATGCTTTGGTTAATTTCCTATTGATTGATTTACTGCTTTGCAATTAGATTAGCGCTGGTTTAATTGTATGAGTTATGCAATATTGATTCAAGATTCGAGAGATGAGAATTGATGTTTAGGCTTAGTTTTAATAGGCAAGTTAATTTATAAATGGTTAAGTCAAGATTCGAGAGATGCGATTTAATACCGGTAGATTAATTTTGTGATTATAATACGTAGCGAAAGCCCTTTATAATCTGATTAATTTATGCATTGATGATTGATTATTATGTTTTACCCTAGAGTATTATTTATTGGTGAACCTATACCCTAGACCTTTTATTATTGATTATTCCCTTAGTTAATTTGCTTAGTTTAATTGTTAGTTTAATTCCCACAATACAAATTGGTTACTCGATAATTTAGATTATAATAATTGATTAGGAATAAAAGAACATTGCTTCCCTGTGGATTCGACCCTACTTCCCTATCTACTTTAGTTAGAGGATTTAAGAATTACTTTTGATTAGGTGATACGACTTTAGCTTGTCACCTATATATAGGCGTTAGAACTCTGCTCCTCAAGCAAACAAACGGAGAAAAAGAGATTCGAAAAACAACAAATGAGTCCGCAAGATCAATCAGCTCAGAAGAATGAAGAGAACAAGAAGAGAAAAAATGTTTGGGCGGTTGATGATTCTAGTCAACCGTCCAAGAAAAATAAGAAAGAAGTTAAATCGTACATACCCAAGTAAAAGTTTAACAAAGATTGTCACTCCATCCTCATGGAGATCAAGAACCGGATGCATTTTGACAAGCCCCCGGCAATGAAGGACCCGGCAAAGTATCTGAACAAAAACAAGTACTACCATTTCCATGAGGATGTAGGCCACGACACTAGAGACTGCTATAGCCTCAAGCGTTTGTTGGATATAATGGCTAAGAAAGGGTTGTTGAAGTCGTACGTCCTAAAGGGTTGTTGGATATAAAGTCCTAAAGACGAACTCAAAATAGCCGGCAAAAACCGATCATGACAATGGCTCAAACACTGATTATAGGTTCATTTGTGTCATTGTTGACGGCTTTGCTTCAGGCGGTCCCACCATTCGTGGAAGCAAGGATCATGCACGGAAAATGAAAATTTTTGTTAAAGATTATAATCAGACGCTTGTTGAAACATTACCAGATGTGGTTGTCACATAGAAGGACCGGGGCAAAAGTCCGATGGAAGCTAGAGCTCCATAATTGACCAATGATATTGTGACACGTGTCATAGGTAACCTATTAAACAGGTTACCAACCGGTCACGTTTTGGCAATTGTGTGATAAAGGTCGTTTTATTTTATTCAAAGGTCGTTCAATTTATGGAAGACCGATGAAAGGTGGTATTATTTCTAGCAAATTTTCCATTTAATTTTAAATTTTAATTTATTTTTCCTTTTTCTTTTCTTTTTTATGAAACATTTTCTTTTTCTTTTCTATTAATTATTTTTTTTTTTTAAATTTTGGACGAATCATAATCTGACACATGTCAGGTAACTTAGAATATCAGGTCATTGACTTTTGTTGACCGTTTTGGGATTGAAGAAGAAAAAACGCAAGTGAAAGTAGGGTTTATTACAGAATAAACGAAAGTTGGGATTATTTAAAAAAAATTGAGCAAAGTTGAGATTATTAAAGTGTGTTATTCCTTTCTTTTTAACAGTAAAAATAATGAATATGAGGGGAAAAATGTGTTTAGTGTTTTACCGCAAAGGATGTATATATTTTTCTCAGATTGTACGGGGATTAGTAGTACCCCTGCTTGAACATTATTTGCTCGATATATTTAAACATGTAATGAAATGTCTAATCGAGCATGAGGTTCTGAGCGACAATATTTATTCTTGCTTAGGAAAGTATAGCGGTGATATTTAGCGGTATTTCAATTCGTTCATATTACGCATACGATGTGTATCACAACATTCCCCCATGCATGAATAGATTTCTATAGGATGATTCCTAAGCTACCTAAAAATTTACATTAGGTAAAAGCAAATATTATCACTGTAGCACCTATATGTTTATCTGCCTCATTAAAACCTTGCTAAGAAAAAACCTTTGGGATAAAACTTGGATGAAGGAAAAAGACTACAACACATATAAGTCTCCCTCTCAATTTAACATAAATCACAAAGACAACACATGCCGGTCATATGCACGATTTCTTGAAATTTGCTAGGTGGCAATGCCTTTTAGAATACATCAGCTAAGTTGTTACACGATTGGATCTACTTGACATCAATCTTTCCTTCCTTCTCCAAATCATGAGTAGATAAGAACTTGGGGTCAATGTGTTTCATTCTAACTCATTTGATATAGCCTCCTTTGCTTTGTGTAAGGCAAGAATTGTTGTCTTAAGAAGTTGTATTTGGTCCTTCTTCAGTTGTGTTAATGCCGCTTTCTTTGAGTATATGTTGGGTCAAGGATCGCAACCATATACATTCCCTACCAGCTTCATAAAGAGCAATCAATATAGCTTAGTTTGATGAAGTTGTTGTTTGTGTCTGCTTGGTTAGCTTATAAGAGATTGTTATATTACCAAAGCTGAAAAGATAACTTGTTTGTGATTTTGATTTTATTAGATCTAAATGGTAGCCTAGCCTGCATCAACATATCCCACGAGAGTAGGATTTCTATTTCTTGAATGGAAGAGCCCTAAAACGATTGTTCCACGCATATAGCGGAGTAGGTGTTTCACTCCACTCTAGTGTCTGCTTGTAGGTTCAGAGCTATACCTTGCTAACAAGTTCATTGAGACTGCAATGTCTAGCCTATTGTTAATAGCCAGGTACACATATCAAAGCTCCTATTGCACTTAGGTATGGCACCTCTGGACCAAGTACATCTTCACCTTCGTCTCGAGGTCAAAATGGATCATCTACCTTCTTAATACTTTCTCGGCATAGTTGGATTGATGAATTAAGATACCATCTCTTAGATGTTCAATTTGTAATTCAAGACAAAATTTCGTTCTTCCAAGGTCTATTATTTCAAGTTCTTTCATCAAACGTTTAGCGGTTTGTTTGATTTTGTTATATGTCCCGCTGATGTTTAAATCATCAACTTACACCACTATTATAACAAAACTATTTTTCGGTCCTTTTGATGGGGACACATGGACAAATTTGGTCGTTCATATACCCTCCTTTAAGAAGGTATTCACTTAAACGGTTAAACCACATCCTCCCGGATTATTTTAAACCGTGAAGTGGTTTTTTCAAATTTATGGAATGTAGCTTTTAAAGTTTTGACCTCAAAGGGTTTAGGTAGTCGAGTCCTTCAAATACTCTCATGTAGATGTCGTATCAAGTAACCCAAAAAGGTATGCAATCATGACATCCATAAGGCGCATTTGCAGTCCTTTGCATGCTGATAAGCTTATAAGGATTCTTAGCGTTGTGGCATCTACCACAAGTGAATATGTTTCCTCATAGTCGATCCTCGGTCTTTGAGAGAAGCCTTGAGCTACTATTCTAGCCTTATATCTAACAAATTTCGTCCTTATTGTTTCTTTTTCGTATGAACACCCATATATATCCAACAAGTTTCACTCCTTTTGGAGTCTGTATTACATGATTGAAAACTTTACGTTTTACGAGAGATTTTAGTTCAACGTGAATGGCTTCTTTCCATTTTGGCCAATTACTCCTTCATCAACATTCATATACTAATGATGGCTTAGTGTCCTCAACACCAGTATGATTTATGCGGTAATTGAGTATGTGAATACGTCATTGACATAATTTTGTACTCTATCCCACTGTTTTTAGTGTGGACATAATTTATTGAGATTTCATGATTGTCAATGATTTTGTTTTCACGCTTCTTCTCAGATGTACCATTTGACTCTTTAGGTTTATCTTGGGGATTGATGATATTTTTGCATCATTTTGGATTTGATCGACTTTATTGTGGAGTTTTCACCCTTTATATTATTTCTCGTTTCCACTCTTTTAAATTTTCTCGGTTTTAAGTCTTTAGCTCCTAGGGGTCTGCCACCTCTTTTGCGTGATTTAAGGTTATTTGTAAGTGGATTATCCATTTTCTTTGCTAGGATTTCAAACCTAGTAGGGGCATTCACGACTGGTAAATGTGACTATATTACTCCCTCTGTATCAGTGAATGCGTCTAACAATTGATTTGCGTTATTTTACAAATATATTATTTTTCGCACTTCATGTTCCCATGCATTTGACCTTGGATCAACATATGATAAATTTTGGGCATTCCATGATATTTCTTTCCAACATAGGCCATCTTTATCTCCCCCTAAGTTGGGAAGACTATCTCATTAAAGTGATAATCAGCAAACTAAGCTGTGAAAATTAAAGGTCACCATTCAATGGTTTGAGATATCGTATATTGGAAGGTGATTCATAGCCAACATAGATTCCCAACCTTCTTTGTGGGTCCATTTTAGTACGTTGGGGCGGTGTTATGGGAAGATAGAATGCACATCTGAATGTTCCTAGATGTGTCAGGCTAGGTTCCTTTCCAACTACTAACTGCATTAGAGATAACTCATGCCTTGGGTTCGGTCTTAGTCGTAGCAAAGTCGCAGCTTGTATTATTGCATGTCTCATGTAGAAGATGGAAGTTTTGATTTCATGATTAATGGCCTATCGACTGATTGTAATCTCTTTGTGAATACTTATGCAAGTCCATTTTGTGTGAACATGGGCTACTAGGTGTACCACGTTTTTCCAAATTGATCGAATTGAAATGATTGAAGTTTTCCTATTTGGAATCGTCTTAGGTCTAATTCTGATTTGAACTATTTCTTTCAAAAAAAAAATTTATATCATAAAATAATAAAAATGAATAAGCTTACAATAGTCGTTAAATATTAGAGATGTAAATTCTCCGATATCATCTAGTTTGATCTTCTTGAGCAGATAATAATCCAAGAATTGAGCCCCTAACCGTGTGTTGGCACAAGAAATTTTGCAAATGTTGAAGGAGAGTGTCCTTAAAACAAGTGTATTATTCCAATAGATGGTTCAGATTAATTATGGAGATAATTATGTAGTTAAGTCAAGTGATCGAAATGCCTAGCTGGGGGGCCGCTTTCGATTAGTGAGAATAATACAGTTAGTCTCACATCTTGCTCTTGACTGACCCAATATATTAGGTCACACCCTAAGCACGAATTCAAATTGTAAGACGGATTGGGCTGAAAAGCCATATATGTCTATAAATATAATTGAATTTAGATTAATTCGTTGGTGTTTGTGCTTTGAAGCGTAAAAAACAAGCGTTAAATGTTGGACCGATCCAAAAGATCGACTAACGTAGGAATAAATGTCAAGCAAATGACCTAAAGGGCTAACACGAGGCCTTACGCACCACAAGCGTGGGTGCTAGGGCCAACCATGACTAAGCAGGCCATTAGCCAGGCACAAAGGCCCAGCCAAGGCAGCCTTGGCCTAGGGCCAGGCCTCGCTTGCTCGCAAGAGCAACAGGCCTAACCCCCGGGGCCAAGGGCTGCTGGTTGTCGCAAGCTCGAGCAAGGCAACACCAGCACCAGCACGTAAAAGGCTCAACAGCAGGCTGGTCTGTGTTGTGTGAGCTAGTTAGGTGCCCTATTGTGCAGCTAGCTTGTGAGGCATCTGCCAGCCTTTGCGGGTTGGCTAGCCACGCACAACTAGACTTGGTTATTGGGTGGGTCGGCTCAGGGTCAGTGCGGGTCGATTGCGGGTCGGGTCAAAGAGGGTCACATTTTATAGGGTCAATAGCGGGTGGGCCCATGCAGGTTGCGGGTTAATAGCGGGCCGATAATGGGTGGGCCAACAAAATATCAATTAAAATAAATATTGAACAAAGCCATTATTAAGTATATATGAATACAAATTTATCTATGTAATTATTTTTACATTATCTATTTTGTTTGTCTATTAAATTGGAAAAACATTTTGGCCCTACATTGACCCTACCCAATAAGGGTCCTTTCCATTAAAAGCCCTTTAACCTTGGCCCTGACCATTGGGCTATTCTACATAATAACAAGCTCTACGCGTAGCCACTGCAGGCCTCGCCTTGCCGCGTAAGGAAGGCTAGCCACGCCTTGGCGCCCAAGCGAGGGTCGTGCACATGTGTGTGTGTGTGTGTGTGAGGGTTTGTTTGTGTGATAGAAAGGAGGTGATTATTTATTTATAAATACCCCATGACTCATTAAATGATCATACATTTAATTGGAAAATTATTCAAGCCTCCAACCTTGAGGGATTTTGTCTGGTATTCTAAGCTAGTACACACAAGGCGGGTTTGATCATGAGGGTAGACTTTCGATAAAGGAATTGCTCTTGCGGTTCTAGCTAGACTCCGTTTGTTTAACAAGCACGCTTCAAAGGTATAATCTTTAGAGTAGATTATGTGTTGTGATTAATCTTTCGAATTATACATGGATCTGGGCAAATGGTTGTTTCCGCACTTCTAATTAGATTAGAGTAAAACCTAACAATTGCAACATTCCAGGTGGAGAGGAGACTAACATGTGACCAACGTGTTGAGGCCTCGATTAAATGAGAAAATATATGAACGGTCCACATGTCGGGTGTATTGCCCCGCAAATATCTCCTTGTATTCTTTCGAGGAATGCAAGATTTTCACCATGAAGCTAAGTTTACCTTCGAAGGTCTAATGATCAGTTTGCCTAGTGAAAAAGCTTTTTAGTGAAGTTCTTTTGATTGTGGAATTCGTAGTTTATTTAACGGATGTCCATTTGAGCTTTTAATGATCTTTATCATCATGTTTGTTCCTGGATGACCCAAGCGATTATGCCATATATTAAACATTTATTGGTCATCTACCTTGTGGTTAGTCACCAAATTTGTTTCACTTGGATTGATATAAGTAAAGTACAATCCTGAGGAGTATGCTTCTAATTTTTCAAGAATCTCGTTGTTACGAGATTTCCATGTGATTACCATATAATAATGTGTTTTTATTGTTTTGTACTTTTTCGTAACATTACGCAAGCTTTTCCTTAGCCCTCAACCATATTGACGGTGCCGACAATTGCGTTGAGATTGGTTTTTATTGGCTTAATATGAGTAAAGTATGACTTGTTGTTCAAGATGTTGTGTGTATTTGCGTTATCAATCAGGCGATTTCAGCATTTGTGTTGTTATTTTCCATTGTCTTCAAATGAATAAAAAAAAGGATTAGTAATAATATCATTTACAAAACACATATGAGAAAAAAAATACATCTGTATTATAGCATATTTTACAAGATTAAATAAAGAACACTTGATACAAGGAAAAACAAAGATTACATGCTTTGGAAAAACATAGGACTCATAATGAAAGGAAAAAACAAATACAACGGACAAACAACTCGAAAATATAACAATGTTTATGAACCAAAAACCATAGGACAAGTGTTTTGGGTATTTTTACCCATGACACGTGGTCCACTAGGAAGGTGACACGTGTCACTTCAGGAGAGGTTCCCAGATAACCAATCCCCTGCTGACACGTGGCATCTCTAATGATTGGGAAAATGGCGGCCTTTCTGGCCCAATTCCCAAGGAAGCCCACCATTCTTAGGTTTCCGTAACCTAGGATGGCAGCATGTATTTCGAGACCCTATAAATAGGGAGATGTTCCCATCATGGGGGATATTCAGAAATATTCGCAAAAAACTGAGCAATCATTAATTGCAGATATTCTCTCGGAATCCGAGAAGATACTTTACTTTCCACACTTTTTACAGACTCCATACACGTTCTAACTTGATTGTCGGAGGCGGAACTCCATCCAACCGGAGTTTCCGTTTTTTTGCAGGTACAAGCGTCCAAAATCCGCTCTTGGTGTTTTAACTCTCTCGAGGGACACGGAAAACCCCGAAACATTTGGCGCCGTTTGTGGGGAGAGTAATTCTAAGATGGCTTCGCATGAGTCTGTATCACCTGCTAATGAGAAACGGCCTTTGGCCGGAGTAGAGGTCTATACAGACCAAGACAGTGGTGATGACTTCGATGTCGACACCTATGTGGCCCCAAATGGGTCACTCAGAACAAGGCGCACCCGTCCTTTAGAAATAAAGGAAAGGGGTACTAATCAAGCTGGCCCAAGTGTGCCAATTGTAAAGCCGTTTGAACCCCAGGTGGAAGAAGGTGCAGCCCCTGTCACTCGAAAAGAGCTCATGGAATTTATGACAAGTTTCAAAGGGGAAATCAAGGATCTGATCAACAAGAAGACGACTGACTCCAGCAGGGGTCCGTCGACTAAGAAGAAAAAGCCACTCAAGGACCGCGTGCCTACTCCACATCCCAAACCAAAAGATGAGAAATGGCCCTCGATTGATCTGTCTAAGATCCGATTCCCTGAAACAGGGAAGAGGAAGGCTATCCGACAAGTTCAGTTGGATGGATCAAAGAAGACTTATTCAGATGCCCGGATGTTCAGCAAAAGTAAAGTCAACAACTATCTGAGTCGGCCTCAACGTCGACTTACCCAGACAGCTTTCAGAATACCTCGATGAGATATTCGCAATCAAACCGAGAGGGTCAATGCAGCATGTTCGTCCATTCTGGCCCTCAGATAATCCATTCGGCTCCGTATGTGCCTCAGCAGCCATACATGCTGTATGGGCAACAATATATGAAGCCGGCTCTCTTTAAGGGTCAGGCGACACAGAATGTCCAACCTTTAGACTGGCAGCTTCGTCTGCTCAAACTTGGGGAACAACCTTTGGCGTTCTCTAAGGAATTTACCGAGGCGGCACAGCCGACCAAGGTTAAAAATGTGTTGGTAGGTACTTATGATGGTACCACCAACCCTGAAGACCACCTGATGGTCTACACTAACCTCATGTACCTACAGGGGTTGGACGATGCCACCTGGTGCCGGTGCTTCCCGGCTACATTGAAGGACATTGCCCAATGATGGTTTGGCAACCTGCCAGCCGGATGCATAAACAGCTTCAAGACGCTTGCGTACTTGTTTGCTTCTAACTTCTCTATGGACATCCATGCAAACAAAACAAGTCTAGATTTGGGTGCTATAAGGTAGGGAGATAGAGAAGGGCTTAGGTCCTACGTCAGGCGGTTCAACCTGATGAGAATTCAGATTCAAGGGCTGTCTGACGAAGTGGCTTACACAGACTTCTTCAAATGTCTGAAAGACGGGTCGACCTTTAAGTTCGACCTTGTCAGAAAGAGGGTTGCTACCCTCCAAGAGGCGCTGATGGAGGCGGAAGCCTATATACAAGCGACTAAACTCTATAGCATCAGCAAGCTGCTGGACTCAAAAACAAATACTGCCATTTTATTAAGGATATATGCCATGACACCAACGAGTTCAATAAAGACTGCTACTCCATCCTCATGGAGATCAAAGACCAGGTGACAATTAAGAAACCGGCTGCAATGAAAGGTCCGCCAATAGTCGGAACAAAAACAAATATTGCCATTTTATTGAGGATATAGGCCATGACACCAACGATTGTTATAGCCTCAAACAGTTCTTGAACCGACTGTCTGATAAAGGGTTTCGAAGTCCTACATCCTGAAGTCTAAAGTGACCCTGAAACAAACGATGGACAGCCGTCTAAAAAAGCAGACCAACTTGCTATTAGTTCGAACACTGACGAAGAACAAATCTATACTATAGCAGGTGGTTTTGTTGGAGGGGTCCAACCATCCAGGGCACCAAAGATTATATCAGGCAGTTGGATGTCAACTCAGTTGATGAGGACCAGGCGTCAAAAGACACCTTTCCTGAGGTCATTATCATTGAGAAGGACAGGGGCAAGGTCAGGCGGCCACATGATAGCCCCATAGTCATTGATTGTAAGGTCGCCAATCAAAGAGTAGGCCAGATCCTTATTGACACCGGGAGATCATCTGACCTTATCAGCTATAAGTGATTGGCGAAGCTCAAGTATAAGCCTAGCAGCATGCAGAAATTCGCCCACCCTTTAGTTAGTTTTGGGGGTAGAGTAGTGCATCCGGTGGGGAGGATTGACCTACCCATCCGGCTAGGAGAGAAGGGGGAAGGGCGCCATATGGTCGTCAAATTCTTGGTTGTTGAAGAATTGACTACTTATAACCTGATATTGGGTCATCCCACCCTCAATAAATCTAAGGCCGTCATCATCCCATCCCTCATGCTCCTGAAATTTGAGAGGGATGACGGGTCAGTGGGATCACTGAATGGGGATCAGAAGACGGCAAGGGGATGTTATCTCTCAGATATCAAGCCTACTGTGGCCTTAGCCGGCCAAAGCAAAGAGCCCATTGACCTTGATGACTTCAAGGAAGCTGTGCTTTCTCCTAAGGCAGCTGGCAAAAAGAGAAAGGTAGACTAGTTGGTGGCCGTCAAAAAAGAAAAGAAATAGCAATCACTGATCGGGGAACAGTCAGATGATCTCCGTCCTCAGCCGGCTGGTGAAAATATTGACATCGCCCTCGATGATACACGTCCGGAGCGAACTGTTAAGGTGGGGACGGTTGCCTTTGCGAAGTTGGGTGCGGTCTTGCACCAACTGTTGAAAGAATTCAAAGACATTTTTGCCTTTGAAATGGAAGAGATGCCAGGCGTCAGCCCGAATCTTGTTGACCACAAACTCGCCGTGGATCCAAAATATAAGTCGGTTAGGCAAAAGAAGAGAAATCACGGTGAGGAGAGGTCTCAGGCGGCTGCCGCCGAGGTCAAGAAGCTGATGGATGCCGGGTTCATTCGGCAATGTTACCACCTGAATTGGGTAGCAAACGTTGTTCTTGTGAAAAAACCGAATGGTACCTAGCGCATGTGTGTTGATTACACAGATCTGAACAAGGCATGTTCGAAGGATAGGTATCCACTTCCAAAGATCGACAGTCTGGTCGACTCTACAGCCGTTCATGCCTTGATGAGCTTTATGGACGCCTACTCAGGCTTTCATCAGATACCCTTGTGGAAAAAAGATCAAGAAAAGACGGCATTCGTCACTAATCAGAGGTTATTATGTTACACTGTGATGCCGTTTGGCTTGAAGAATGTGCCTGCTACTTTCCAACGAATAATTAATACAGTCTTCATTAATCAAATTGGGAGGAATGTAGAGGCGTACATAGATGACATGATAGTTAAATCTAAGCAACAGGCGGATCACCTTACTGACCTCCGAGAAACGTTCACCACCCTCCGGCGGCACAAGGTTATGCTCAATCCCAAGAAGTGTGTCTTTGCTGTTGAGTGTGGGAAGTTTCTCGGATTTCTAATTGATCAAAGGGGATAGAAGACAACCGAGAAAAGGTACAGGCGGTAATTGACATGAAGTCACCCCGCACTGTCAAAGAAGTTCAAAAGTTAACCGGTTGTCTAGCGGCATTGGGGAGATTCCTCAGCCGGTCAGGTGACAAGTGCCTCTATTTCTTCTAAGCAATAAAAAAGAAGACAAGATTTAAATGGGAAGAGGATGCTGAGGCGACATTTCACAAGTTGAAGATGCACTTGCATTCATTGCTAAAGCTGGTAAGCCCTCTACCACAGGAGGTGCTTTACATGTATTTGGCCATCTTAGACCATGCCCTCAGTGCCGTACTCTTGGCTGAAAGAGACGGTATCCAGCTTCCGGTTTATTTCATTAGCCATGTTCTTCGAAATGCTGAACTACGGTACCCCATGGTTGAAAAATTTGGCCTCGCTCTTTTCATGGCAGTCAAGAAGTTAAAACCTTACTTCCTGGCACATCCGGTTGTGGTCTATACAGATCAACCTCTCAAGCGGCCAATGACAACTTTGGAGTCATCCGGCAGGATGCTCAAATGGGCTATTGAAATGAAAAGTCTTGAAATCGCTTTCGAACCTAGGAAGGCAGTGAAAGGTCAAGCGTTTGCCGACTTCATTGTCGAAATGACAAGGCCGGCTGAGTTGGAGAATCTCGACCAGGTTTTGAAAGTGTATGTAGACGGGAGCTCTACTATGAACGGCTGTGGTGCAGGAGTTATATGTCAGTCCCCTGAAGGGGACGAGTATGAATATGCGCTACGGTTCAAGTTTCAAGCCTCAAATAATGAGGCAGAATATGAGGCCCTAGTAGCCGGTATCCAAATGTGTAAGGCGGCAGGGGCAATAAAGGTTAGCGCTTGCTCTGATTCACAATTGATTGTTAGCCAATACCATGGTGACTATGAGGCCACCCATCTGGCTATGATCAAATACTTGCAGGCGGTCAAAGCTGAAGCTGGGACACTTGATGAATTTCATCTAAGTCAAGTGCCCAGGTCAGAAAACAATTAAGCAGATGCTCTCTCTAAACTAGCATCATCCGCCTCCTATGATACGCCTAGGTCAGTCTTTTGGGAAGTCATGGAAAAGAGAAGTATTGAACATGATCCCATTAGAGTTCTTGACCGAAGCTCGACTTGGATGGATGGCATCCGGGCTTATTTGGCAAACGACACTTAGCCGAATGCCTTTTCAGAAGCGGCTGAAATGAGAAAACGGGCCGCAAGTTTTGAGATCCATAATGGAGAACTCTTCAAGAAGTGTTACCTCCAGCCGTTGCTGAAATGTGTTACCCTAGAAAGGGGAAAAAAGGTTCTTGAGGATCTGCACTCGGGCTTTTGTGCATCACATATAGGCGGCGGGACTCTAACAAAAAGGGCCAGGCGGCAAGGCTACTTTTGGCCCACTCTTGAGGCAGATGCCATGGAAATGATGAAGAAGTGTGATAAATGTCAAAAATTCAGTAAACGCATACACCTTCCTACTATTGATTTAACGACTATCTACAGCCCAATGACATTCGCTAAATGGGGTATGGACATTCTAGGTCCATATACGCCTGCTACAGGCGGACAGAGGTACATTGTAGTTGATGTTGATTACTTCACCAAATGGGTAGAGGCAGAGGCGGTCAAGGGCATAAAGACAAAGGATATCATTTCCTTCATTTGGAGGAATATCATCACCTGGTTTGGGGTACCTATGTCTATGGTTTTTGACAATGGCCCTCAGTTTGAGACGCTTATCCTCAAAAATTGGTTGGGAGATCAAGGGATCTCGGATTGTTTTGCATCAGTCGGTCGCCCCCAAGCAAATGGCCCAGTTGAAGCCTTTAACAAGCTCATTTCATACGACATTAAGAAGAGAATAGAAAGGGCTGGCGGTCTATGGGCAGATGAGTTGCCTCATGTCCTATGGGCCATTAGGACAACTGAAAAAGGGGCAACCGGTGAAACCCTGTTTCTCATGACATACGGTACAGAAGCCGTCCTGCCTATTGAGCATTATGAACCAACTCTTCGAATCATGCTCTATGATGAAGAGGCAAATTGGGAGGCCATGCGGCTAGCACTGTACTCACTTCCTGAGCGCAGGGGCAATGCCGCCTTACGTCATGAGATTTACCGTCTGAGAATGACAAGAGCCTACAACAAAAGAGTACACAAACGACCCTTGAAAGTGGGGGACTTTGTGTTACGAAAAATGGAGGCAACTGGTAGGGCCAATGAGCAAGGAAAATTGACTCCCAATAGGGAAGGCCCCTACCGGATTTATGAAGAAGTGAGAGGCGGCACCTACCACCTGGAAACTCCAGATGGAAGGCAGCTAGCCAGAACTTGGAACGTAGACAACTTGAAAAAGTACTAGTTTTGAGACTTGTAATATTTTGTAAATAAAGTTTATCAATGAAAAGAAGCTTTATTTTCACATGTTTATTGCTTTCTGTATATAGACCGTCTGTACAATGTACAGACGGACTTGTATAAATTCTTTACGTCTGCTCCCGCATGAGTAGATAAGCTAAGTCAAATACTTAGCAGCTATTAATGAGGCGAATGGCCATATATCCTTGAAACTGTCACCTGCTCCAACTTGAGCAGACAACTGGCGACACCTATCCGGGTGAATTTGTCGGAGAGAACATCTCCCATGTGGGTGGTACATTGTTTTATAAACTATAACACAAACGGCCCTACCGACTGTCTATATTTAAGATAACTTGCAGCCGTTTGAATGATCAATTGAGACTTGGATATAACCGGTTATTGCTCAAAGGCAATACAAACGGTAACTGGTATCTTGGTTGGATATAACTAGCCATTGTTTAGAAGCAATACAAACGGTTATCATAATTAAAAATTTACGTTAAGTCAAAACCTTAGCAGCAAAAACATAACTTGGTTATGACACCTACACACGATCAATGGCCGCTTGCTATTATATAATTGGCAAAGATTGATTATCCCAAGGGGTAAATCACAGCCGGTTGACTCGAAAATTCAAAGTTGGAACCTAGTCGCCATAGAGAAAACCGCTTGTTTTTCCAACTTAGAATTAAATATTGAGAATTGATTCAGAGGCGGTCAATGACCGCTTGACGTCCATCCGGGTGCTTATTGGACAACTGCTCACTTGGGTTGGGACAATTACCAAACAAACACTCGTCCAAGGGAAAAATACACCTGTTGCACCCGGTAAGTGGCATGCATTCGGCTACTTAACAAAAAATTTGCATGCATTTGGATACTTAACAAAAATTCCAAGAAAGAATTGAAAAATTGAAGCAAAATTTGGCAAACACCGACACAGTCGGTAGAACATGTCATTAAAACACCGACCAAGAGGCCGGGAGAGTAATTGTTAACCGGATCCACATCCGGTGAAAAGAGACATAAAAATACACGGCACGCAGGCCGGAAATACATGCAGCTGAATCACTGAGCCGGGGGTGAAGGCGCATCCTTTGCAGGCGGAAATGGGGCACAGGTCTCCTTGTCCTCCTCAAGATCTTCCTCTTCTCCGTCAGAGTCCGCCGTCTCCTCGACAGCTACGGCTTCCTTCTTGACCCAGTCGTAGAATGGCTCTAGCTCTGGCTGGTTTTCCTCCTTAGCCAAGATAGCAAGATCTGCATATTTGTAGGCAAGCTCCCAGGTGCTGTAATCCGCCTCTGGACTTAGGAAGGACCAGGCCATCTTCATGCGGTTCTCGTAGTCGTGCTCATTCTCCTCGATAAGTTGGCTCTGCTCAGCCTCCAGCGTGGCCTTGAAATTTTTCTCAAAGGCGGCCCTTTCCTTCAACAGGCGGTCATTGTCTGATTTCAAAGAGGTGTTCTCCTTCTTGGTGTCCTCCAAGGACTTGAGAGCATCCTCTTTCTGAAAGGAATGGTGTCCTTCCAACAAGTGTATTCTTCCGATAGAGGGTTCAGAATTATTACGGAGCTCATTCTTCAGTAAGGTCAAGTGATCGGAATGCCTAGGTGGAGGCCGCTTTCGATCAGTAATATCAATGTGCAATTGATGTTATAGCTTAATCTTAACTGAACCCTTCGGGTCGAACCCAATCGAATCACCGATAGACGACGAATTAATCCGAAAGGATTTAATGAGTCAACAGAGTTTTACGAATACAGACGTCGGAAATCGAGCCTAGGGCGTCGAGACCGAGCGTCGCAAAATCACAAAGCGACAAGTACGAACATAGCCCTAGCACCACACTGGCCTAGCCATGTGGATGCTAGGCTAGTTCAAGCTAGCATGCACCTAGCATGGCTAGGCGCACCATCGCAGCCTAGGTGCACCATCGCAGCCTAGGCATTCTCATGGCAGCCTATCGTGGAGCACCACAAGCCCCAGGCAGCCCATCGCAGCTAGCAGCGTGCTAGCCAAGGTGCTTGGGTGCGCATGGCAAGCCTTCGCAAGTGTCATAAGCACCAGGCAGCCCATCGCAGCTAGCAATGTGCTAGCCTGGGTGCCTGGGTGCATGTGGCAGGCTGTCGCAGCACGCAGCCCAGGCCAGGCACCATCGCAAGGCATGGCACCACGCACAGCACCATCGCAATGCCAGTGGCGTGCGTGTGTGTGCGTGTGTGCCTCGCAGCCTCGCACAGCAGCAGCAATGATGCGTGTGGGCTGGTGCGTGTGTGCGTGCCTCGCACCAAGCATAGCAGTGCTAGGCACTGGCTGATGCGTGTGCGAGGGTTGCATGGTGCGTAGCGTGTTGCGTGGATGGTGCGAGGGAAGGGGGCCAGCATGCGTGGCTCGCTAGCAGCACGCATGCTGGCTGTGCTAGCAATGGGATGCGAGGGAGATGCTGCGAGAGATGCATGTGCGTGCGATAGGGAGTGCTAGGCAGCCAACAGCACCAGTGCCTAGCACTGGCCAGCACCAGCGC
The DNA here is from genome assembly GCF_001683475.1 of Chenopodium quinoa. Lineage (NCBI taxonomy): Eukaryota > Viridiplantae > Streptophyta > Magnoliopsida > Caryophyllales > Amaranthaceae > Chenopodium > Chenopodium quinoa. The sequence goes on along the minus strand of NW_018742287.1, from coordinate 2,283,525 downwards.
CTAGCACAGCCTAGCGCCAGGCATGCGAGGCTGTTGGGCAGGCACATGCTAGCTAGGCTGGGCTGGCTGGCACATGCTAGCTGGCGTTCTAGCTGGCAGCAGCCTAGCACCCCTCTTAGGTGAGGCGGTTTTGTGAGGGTGGGGACCAAGGCTTTGGGAAAGCCTTAAGGAGCAAGGCAATGGTCCCCCACCCCTCCATGGTCCTCACCTAACCTTCTCTCTCCTTTTGACACTTGTTGCATTGTGATTGGATTTATTTATTAATTTATTTTAAAAATAAATTAATTAGCAAAATTATTCATTCTCCCACATTGGTTGGGGAATAAAGTTCAAGGGTTCATTTCCCTATAAATACCAAGCTTGGGTATTGGGAAATGAACAACCTTGAGTGGAATTAAAAAGGCAACTCTAAGAAAGAGTAAACCATTGATTCGTAAAACTCATAGTTATTTTGTCCGGGTCTTGGCTAACCTTCAAGACTTAGGACGCTCGGGTCGGGTCGAGGGTACGATCCGTCGGAGATCTCGTCTTTTCGGGATTTTGAAGTAAGAGCTCTTTGGGAGCGAAGCACGCGTCAAAGGTATAATTCTTGTTCTTAATCTTGTTTGATTAAGTTTATTATGCTTGTTAATTATTTTAATTAAGGGGCGGGTCTTGGTGGGTTTCCTTCCGCGTAGTGTCGGGTCACTACGAAACCCTACAGCGGTATCGGAGCCACGCTCCTTTTAATTTTTGCAATTATTTTTTAATTAAGGTGTTTTAAAAGAATTTAATTTTCTGGTTCATGTTCATCTAATTAGATTAGATGCTCGTTTTAATTAATTTTAAAACTCGATTTTATTTTCGATTTGGCTGTCGAACCCAGATTTTGGCTCGAAAATAGTGATTTTTGGGTGGAATAGATATTCTGGAACTGTTTCAACCCTTTCAGAATTGTCCAGTGACAAATTCGAACCAAAAACCCAATTTTCTGGGGTTTTTCTTTTTTCAACAAACATTTTAATTCTTTTTAAGCCTTGATTAATGCAAGCATTACAAGGTTAGATTAAATGCACATTTGCATCACTAATCTACTGGTTTTAAAATATCCTTGAGATAATGGAGTGTTTATTAGTGCTTAAGTTGATATACCAATTTTTCACATAAACTTGTTTTTAACAAATTTTGCAAATAAATTGCAATAAAGTGTGAAAACTTGTTGTGATTTTGTACTTTAAGTTCCCAAATAATGTTAAAGTTCTAATCTTTAAAGGCTTAAATGATTGGAACCCTAACTCTAAATTCCATGTTGAACAAAGTTTGGATTGTTTCATGTTTGGTTGATTAAAATCCATCAAGTTCAATTACTTGTGAGTAAAGTTTGATTAATCTTCATATTGGAAGATGTAATCTTTGTATTTTACACAAGTATGCAAGTTGGAAAATTTTTATCATTGGATAGTTAATTTATTTTTCCAACTCCCATTTGTCAAATCCATTATTAATTTGCATATTGGCAAGATTAATTTTGGACATAGCTCATTTTATTTTAAGCATAAAATTAGACCTAATTTTGTTCAAAATTGAAATTTTGGATAAATTTAGGCTTGTGCACCAATAAAATAAATTTTATTTAAGTAGGACTTAATTTTATTTTATTTTATTTTCTTTCAAATTGATTTTAAAATGTAATTTAGAATTAATTCATGTCACACGTAAATCGGGATTAAAATCCCGAGTCATAGCACACAAATCAAGGCAAAACACCCAAGTGCCACCAAGGCTAGCCGGGCTGCCTAGCAGCCCACATGTGGCTGCTTGTGGTGCGCACGAGGGTGAGCCATGATGCTGCTGCGCGCTGTTGTGTGGAGGGGAGGCATGGGCTGATGTGCGTGGGCAGTGGTTGGGGCTGGCTTCGAGGGATGCTGATGGGCAGCAGGGCAGCAAGCACCAGCCCAGCGCACCACGAGCATCAAGAGGCGCCTGCCCAGCAGGCCAGATGCTCGCAGGCACCAGCATGCTAGCAAGCATGCGCAGCATGCTAGCAGGCAGCTGGCGCTAGCAACACTGCTTGCTGAGCACAGCAAGCCTCACCCACGCACCATGGCGCCATGCCATGGGCTGCCTAGCAGCCATGGTGCGCACCCACCAAGGGTTTTGTTGGGTGGTTTTGCTTAATGTTTGAGCTATGATTTTTGCATTATCCCGTCTTTAAAATATTTTTGGTAATTTTTTTTAACGAGGCTAAAAACCTCGATTTTCGATTTTGCAAAATTTTGACAAATTATGGGTTATGCCAACTTAATTAATCGGATTAATTAAGTACAGATGCGGAATTTAGTGGGAGCTTAATTAAGTGCGTTAGCATTTTGCGTTTAGAAAATACGGACTGCGTTCCGTTATGTATTTTTGTAAATCTAAATACGGTCTGCAAACCGTTAAGTTTTTTTACTATTAGATTAATCTTAGTCGTTCTAGCTAGCTTCTTTTATTTCATTTTTGGCCAAGATGTCTCAAGATGGCGTTTCGACCAAGACGAGCCAAGATGAAGACCCATGGAAATTGAAGATTTCAAGGGGTCATGCTAGTTGCCAAATGCATCTATTTTTTATGCCTTATATATTGTTATCATATATATGATTTCTAGATGCATGTCTAGGATTTCTATTATGTTGCGACGATTAGTTAAGTTCACTTAAATCGACCAACATAGAAACCCTAGGTCCCTTTAATAATATTGAGCTAAAATTTGTCGTTCTAAGAACAACACTTACCGAACTAATGCGCGTACGTGATGGATTACGCCAAAGCGAGGCATCACTACTTCCCTAGGAACGTAAGGTATACTAGGTATACAAGTTGTTTCGGGGTTTTCTGATGTCCTGCGGGAGAGTTACAATTCCGAGACTGGAACCGGACGCCTGTACCTGCAAAATAACGGAGACTCCTGTGAGCTCCGCCTCCAACGGTCAAGTTAGTACCTGATTAAGGAGTAATTAATGCGGAAATTAAAGTAATAAGGTCTCTCTAGGTGAGAGTGTTTAATGTAGGTAATCTGCTTTGTTAGCGAGATCAGCCGGTTATTAGTGTGTTCCGTAATGTTTCTGTTCCTCTCCTTAATGAGGATTAAGGGAGGTATTTATAACCTTGGGAAACGTGCCCATCCTAGGTTTAGGTAAACCTAGGGCCGATTGGGCTTCCCTCGGAAGTTGGGCCTAGGTGGCCGGTTTCTCCATTAGGCATGGAGTATGCCACATGTTGTGACATAACAGGTCCAAGGTGGACGAATAAGCGCGTGCCACGTGGCAAGCCCTGACAGTTCCAACAAGGGGACTCTTGGCAGGTCCTGATTGGCCCACGTGGCGCATTCCGATTGGTAGGAGCAAAATCCCCTAATCATTTGCCCCTCACAGGTGGCACGTGATTGGTCACGTGTTACCCGTGATAGGTGTCGCACTGTAACGGGCGACGGCCTGCTACAGGTGTCAGTCGGCGAATGGACGAGAGATTTTCCCGCCCAAATTTTGAATTCTGGAAGTGACCCTTCGCCTTCTCACTTCGCCTATATAAGGGAGAGTTGCCTTGAGTCATTTTCACACTTTGAGAACTATTTGAGAACATTCGGACCCCTGAACTTGCTCGGACATTTTGGACTTTTTCTGCCTATCGCCTGTTCTGACAAGCCGACTGCACCGGATTTCCAGAACTTCATCAACCGTCACTCGTTCAGGTAACTCAGTTCTCTTACTCTTAATTTTCTTTTTATTTTCTGAAATGGCACCACGGAAGCACACGACACGACCTAGGTTAGTGATCAGCCGGTCACCGGGGACGGCTGAATCTAGGACTAGGAGTGCCGCCTGCCCTTTTCCGGACCCATCTTTGCCCTTTATACAAAGTCCGACTGTATCTGTGTCTATGCAGAGCAGGATGGCCAGAACGAAAAAGACAGCTAGGATCTCAAATTCAGACGGCTCCTCCCACAGGGTGCCGATTAGTGAAACATCTTACCAGGCGCCAGATGTTGAAGTGAGACAAGGCGGCCTGGATACCGGCAATTCTATGGGGGGAGTCATAGTGACCCCTTCCAATTTAACAGTTAACAAATCTGCTCCTTTTCAAAGAGAGGAGGCGGGCCCCTCCGGGAGAGGGGAGGAGTCGTCCTCTTCAGACTCGTCCGAGGACGATTCCTCGTCAAGCTCTTCTGGCCATGCTTCTTTGGGTACAGAAGAGAAAAACAGCCGCCTGCAAGAGGCGAGACTTTCTCACACAGTTGAGAAGGGGGACAATTGGGCGGAACCATCCGCCTCTTACCGAGAGCTAAATACCCCCTACTACTGCACGGTACCTCGGGGCCGAATCACAGCCATGCAAGAGAAAGTGGAGAGCTTTATTGCAAACCACACCATGGGCCCCGACTTTCTAGTGTTTGTGCCGGATCTAGAAGACACAGTCGTCTGGCCGGCTGGTTCCAGTTATGATAGCGCCTGCTTTGGCTGCTACGAGGCGGCCATCAAGGCAGGGCTGCGCTTCCCATTACATCCGGCTGTTCAGCGGATTTTGGATGGGTATGAGTTGGGGTTATGGCAGTTAGCCCCAAACTCCTGGGTCAACGTACTCGGCTATGTGGCCGGGTGCGAACTGCACGGGGTGGAGCCGAGCTTCGAGGCTTTCGCCCATATGAACTATCTCAGCCGGACCCCTAAGACAGGCGGTACCGGCTGGTATCAATTAACAAGCCACAGGGGCTACCTCATGACGAGAGGTAAAGCAAACAAGTGGAAGGACTGGCGGAGCACCTTCCTCATCATTGAGAGTTCAGACATTGAGCTGAACAAGCGCTTCAATAGGTGGAACAGGAATCCGCCCCTTCTTGCAGGCGGCCGTAGCATGCCGCCTGTTCCCCCCAAGGCTAAGAAAGAGATCCTTGACAAAGGACTCTTTAAAGTAGAGTCGAGGGTCGACTCTACTTCAGGGGTACGAGAGCAAGTACCCCTGCACTGCGTCCCGAGCTTCAAGTGGCTCTATGACGAGTACTTTTTGGCCGCCTGTGGCCTCAGCAGTCGGTGCTCAAGAGGTAGTCGGCCTGTCGAATACTCTGTTGTTTCATACATTTGCTGTTAATCTTTTATTAACTTTGCCGTTTGTTTTTGCAGCTGACGCCATGAGCAAAATCACCGCCTCCAAGACTGCGGCGGCCATGTTGCGGGCCTCTATTATGCAACAAACTTCAACCGACTCCCCCAAAAAGGGGGCACCCTTGGTGAGCTCCGAACCTTTCACCCTCTTTTTGGAGTGTTTATGCATATACTGGCTTTTTTCTTCTGTTTTAGACGGGTGCTCCAAGAGCTTCATCTTCTTAACAGCCGGACCCCAAGGCCCGGAAGACGACTGTTGGGAGCTCTCCTGGTTCTGCCAGGAAACAGGTGGCGGCTGAGAAACAGCCGGCCACTTCTTCTAAAGCTCCAACTGGACCGCCTAGAGGTATGAAGTTGTCCTTGTAAATTTTAGACTTGCTCCCTTTGTTACTAAGTCTAATCCGTTTGTTTATGCTTGATGCAGCCGGCCCCCAGGAGCCTGACTTGGTAGACATGGCCAAGTCTATGATCAGGGCAGTTCCTCCAGCTGAAAGGGAGGCGGTCAGGGGTGTCGGCACCCTTGACCTTGATGGGATTGCAGGGGTCCTTGCTGAGGTATACTTAGCATATTTTTGAGTATTTAAATTTCTGGACGCCTGTTTTCTTTTTTGTTTGGAAACTGACGCCTGTTTTTTTTTTTGTACTTAGGCCCTGCTCCGAGTTAACGGCCTTCGCAAGCCGCTTGATCGGAAGAACAAAGAGGTAAAGGCTGCAAAAGCTATGGCCGCCTCTGACTGTGATAAGGCAATGTTTCAAATTGCCCAAAATGAAGTACTGACCATTGATATTCTTTATTATCAGGCGCAGGCTACCGCCGCTGTTCGGGCTCAGTTAGAGGCGGCCCAGAAGAAGAATGACGAGCTGGAGGCGACCATCACAAATCTTAAGGCCGAGCTGAAACCTCTTCGCCTAAAAATGTACTCTTACGAAGCCATGGAGAAATCCTTGGCCAGCGTAAAAGAACGCCTGGTGAGCCAAGAGAAGAGTCTTACCCAAGAGCTCTCGGAAAAGGCCGAGCAAGAGAAGAAAGAGCTCGTCCGGGAGATGATGGAAGACTCCGCTTAAATCCAGCGCATGACCTGGGGCCGCCTCTTCCCCAGTGCCGACTTTGCTTCTTGGGAAAGAACGTACCGCCAGTGTTCGGAAACATATAATCAAGAGATCCTGGCGGCTGCTGAAGAAGAGGCGTTGGGAGAAGCGTTGGAGGAGGAGGAGGAGCCGGTTGTGGTGCTTGTGCCACTTGGGGGTAAGGCATCAAAAAAGGATGCAGCTGAAGCCGAGTCCAGCAAGAAGAGTGCTGACCAGGCGGCAGCTGCTAATACTGAACTGCCCCCTTCTTAAGCTTAATGTATTCTTTCCACGGCCTGCGTGCCGTTTGCTTTGTATTTACCCGGCCAGGGGGCCGGGGCTTTGAACATTTTGCTGGTCTTTAATGACCGGCTTATTTTTAATGAATTTTTGTTTGCTTCAAATTTGTCCAAGTATTCCATATCTAATATCCAATTGTTTACTAGACCGACTGTTGTACATGGTCGAACGTTGCAGATAGGTACGGATAGTTAGTACGCCGCCTATGCCCCTGGACGACTGGTTGTCTGTTTCCAGGATAGACGATCAGTCGGCCATTTATTCAATCGGTATTCGAACTATTTTGTCTGGATCCTTTTTAGGCAGGCGTGCCTGTCTTTTTGTTATTTTAACCAAGTAGGAAAGTGGTCTGACTAAGTAAATAGAGTATTACCTAGTCGCCAAGGAATTGAGTAGTAAAGATAACAAGCGGCGGGTACCGGTTGTTTGCCTTTATTGCCAATGTTGTTGGCTTTTAACTCATAATTTGTTAACCTAGCAAGAGTAGTGGTTGAGAGCCCCTGTTTATTAAAAACAGGCGGACGACTCATACCTTTTAGGCTCCATACTAAGTTTGAGTGACTATTAAGTTAACATAGGAGTTACTTAGTCTTCGTCACAATCTAGATTGAGTAGTAGAGGTACCAGGCGGCGGAGGCCGGCTGATCCCCTTGATTTGCCAATGTTTGTTGGCTATTAACTCAATAGGTTACCTAATAGGAATAGGGGTTTGAGTGCCCCTGTTTGTTAAAAACAGGCGGACGACTCAAACCTTTTAGGTTCCATACCAAATTTGAGGGAGTGACTATGAGTTAACGTTGGAGTTACTCAGTCGCCGTCACTTTTGTTTGAGAAGTAGAGGTACCAGGCGGCGTAGGCCGGCTAGACCCCTTGATTCGCCAATGTTTGTTGGCTATTAACTCAATAGGTACCCCCTGCATTTATCCCAAGTAATACAGGCGGTCATCTGACTCAGATGTCAACTGCTACCACTGGTTTGGTTAGTGATAGAGTTATCCTTGTCTCAAAAACGGCTACGTGGTTGCCCTTGGGGACAGTCGTATAGGTGCCGTGTAATTAGTTTATAGAACAATGTTCCACCCAAAAGGGAGCTGCTCTCTGCGACGAATTTCATCCGGAGGGATGCCGTCGGACGCCTGCTATGATGTTGGGACAGGTCGTATTAGTTTTGTAGATTTGATCAGTTGGCTTGGCGCCTGGTCTGATCATTCGGCCTGTGGCCTTGGTAAGTTCTTGGTGAACGTAGGTGCTAAATAAAAGGAGGGTAGCCGCCTGTTAGGCACAGGGTCGGCCAGGCCCTAATTTTTTAGCTAAGTATTAGGGGGGTGGCTATGTGTTTGGAACCAGTCGGCCATCTTCTTATGGAGAGTAGCCGACTATATGCCCAGGCGACATGCCCCTATTGTGAGTGAAATACTTAATGGAGAGTAGCCGTCTGTAAAGGTACAGACGGCATGCCCCTCTGAAGATAGAGTGTAAAACTCAATGGAGAGTAGCCGACTGTAAAGGTACAGACGGCATGCCCCTCGTAATACCAAATTGAATAGTAAGTGCAAACTTTTATTAAGTAGCTCTTTACTTTACATCATTCAAAAGAAATATTTCTTAAGATTATCTACATTCCAAGTTCGAGGCAACGGTTGTCCGTCTGGTGTTTCCAGACGGTAGGTACCGTCCCTGGCTTCCTCATAGATTCGGTAGGGTCCTTCCCAGTTGGGAGTTAGTTTGCCAGACTCATTAGCCCTACCAACTGCTTCCATTTTTCTAAGTACAAAGTCCCCTACTTTGAGTGGACGCCTGTGTACTTTTTTGTTGTATGATCTAGTCATTCTCAGGCGATAGATCTCATGGCGCAAGACAGCATTGCCCCTCTTTTCAGGAAGTGAGTCTAATGCCAGGCGCATGGCTTCCCAGTTTGCCTCTTCGTCATATAGCATTACTCGAAGAGTCGGCTCGTAGTGTTCTATTGGAAGAACAGCTTCCGCACCGTAAGTTAGGAGGAATGGAGTTTCTCCAGTCGCCCCTTTTTCAGTCGTCCTAATGGCCCAGAGAACATGTGGTAGTTCATCCGCCCATAGGCCGCCTGCTCGTTCAATCTTTTTCTTGAGACCGTCTGAGATGATTTTATTAAAGGCTTCTACCTGGCCGTTTGCTTGTGGACGGCCGACAGAGGCAAAGTAGTTTGCAATTCCTTGGTCACCCAACCAGCTTTTGAGAACAGGCGTCTCAAATTGGGGACCATTATCAAAAACCATAGACATGGGAACCCCGAACCGAGTGATGACATTTTTCCAAATGAATGAAATTACATCTTTCGTCTTGATTCCCTTTATAGCCTCCGCCTCTACCCATTTAGTGAAGTAGTCGACGGCAACAAGTATGTACCTCCTTCCGCCTGTAGCAGGCGTATATGGACCCTGAATGTCCATGCCCCACTTAGCAAACGGTAGTGGGCTGTGAATGGTAGTGAGGTCAGTAGCCGGACGGTGAATTAGTTTGCCAAACCTTTGGCACTTGTCACATTTTTTCACCATCTCCATTGCATCTGCTTCCAAAGTAGGCCAAAAGTAGCCCTGCCGCCTTGCCCTTTGAGCAAGCATCCTACCACCTATATGAGAAGCACAGTAACCAGAGTGAAGATCATCTAGTATCTCTCGTCCCTTTTCTGGAGTAATACACTTTAAGAAGGGTTGAAGGTACCCCCTCTTGTGAAGTTCTCCCTTAATCATTTCAAAACAGGTGGCTCGTTTTTTCAGTGCTGCCGCCTGTTGAGGATCATCCGGCAGTGTACCGTTTGTCAGATATGCCCTTATTGAATCCATCCAGGTTGAGCTTCTGTCTAGGATTCCAATAGGGTTTTCCTCGATGCTTCTCTTCTCCATTACTTCCCAAAAAACAGTTCGAGGAGTATCAGAGGAGGCGGATGATGCTAATTTTGACAGTGCATCCGCCTGGTTGTTTTCTGATCTCGGCACTTGGATTAGATGGAAATCCTCAAGGGAGCCGACTGCTTGTCGGACCGCCTGTAAATACTTGATCATGGTCGGATGGGTAGCTTCGTATTCGCCATTGTACTGACTCACTATCAATTGTGAATCGGAACAGGCGTCTATTTTTCTTGCCCCTGCCGCCTTGCACATGCGGATCCCGGCTAGTAAAGCTTCATATTCTGCCTCATTGTTTGAAGCCTGAAAACTGAAGCGTAGAGCATACTCGAACCTGTCGCCCTCTGGCGACTGACATATGACGCCTGCTCCACAACCATTTGAAGTAGAGCTTCCGTCCACATATACCTTCCATACTTGGTCTGGAACTTGAGAGTCAGGAGGACGAGTCATCTCTACAATAAAGTCAGCAAAGGCTTGCCCCTTCACTGCTTTTCTAGGCTCGAAAGTAACTTCGAGGCTCTGTATTTCTATGGCCCATTTGATCATTCGGCCTGACGACTCCATGATGGTCAGCGGCCGCTTGATAGGTTGGTCTGTATACACGACGACTGTGTGTGCCAAAAAGTAGGGCTTCAATTTTTTAACAGCCATGAAGAGTGCAAGACCAAATTTCTCCACTAGGGGATACCTCAACTCGGCATTTTTCAGTACGTGACTGACAAAGTAGACCGGGAGCTGACAGCCGTCCCTTTCAGCAAGGAGAACAGCGCTTAACGCATGATCAGAGACGGCCAGGTACATGTAGAGAACCTCTTTGGGCAAAGGGCTGACCAGCCTCGGCAAGGAATGCAAGTGAACTTTTAATTTCTGGAAGGCGGCCTCAGCATCCGGCCCCCATTCAAACCTTGCCTTTTTCTTAATTGCCTGGAAAAAGTATAGGCATTTGTCGCCTGATCGGCTTAGAAATCTTCCCAAGGCCGCCAGATAACCTGTTAACTTCTGAACCTCTCGGATGGTACGAGGCGACTGCATGTCAATGACCGCCTGCACCTTCTCAGGGTTCGCTTCTATTCCTCTCTGATTGATAAGGAATCCGAGAAATTTCCCAGACTCAACTCCAAATACACATTTCTTGGGATTGAGCATGACATGGTGCCGCCTGAGTGTGGCGAAAGTTTCTCGGAGGTATGACAGATGATCTTTCTGAAGTTTAGTCTTGACAATCATATCATCAATATATGCCTCGACGTTTCTCCCAATCTGATCAAAGAACACAGTGTTTATCATTCGTTGGAAGGTAGCCGGGGCATTCTTAAGACCAAACGGCATGACCGTGTAACAGTATAACCCCTGATCAGTGACGAAGGCCGTCTTCTCCTGATCTTTCTTCCATAAGGGAATTTGATGGAAACCAGAATAGGCGTCCATGAAACTCATCAAGGCATGGCCGGCTGTTGAGTCGACCAGGTTATCAATTTTAGGCAGAGGGTAACTGTCTTTGGGGCACGCCTTGTTTAAGTCTGTGTAGTCTACACACATTCGCCAGGTGCCATTCGGCTTTTTAACAAGCACCACATTTGCAACCCAGTCTGGGAAGTAACATTGCCGAATGAACCCTGCATCAAGTAATTTTTTAACTTCGGCGGCTGCCGCCTGACTTCTTTCTTCGCCATGGTTTCGCTTCTTTTGCCGTACCGGCTTCTTTTTCGGATCCACGGCGAGTTTATGTACCGCCAGATCAGGACTAATGCCTGGCATTTCATGGACTTCAAATGCAAAGATGTCCTTGTATTCTTTCAATAGGTTGTGAAAGTCGTCACCAAGGTTTCTCAGAGCAGTCGTCCCAACTTTGACTGTTCGGTCAGGACGTGAGTCGTCTAAGATCAGGTCCGCATGCTCACCAGCCGGCTGAGGGCGGAACTCATCCGGTCGCTCCTCTGCCAATGATTGCTATTTTCTCGCTTTTCTTGCGGACTCTGTCTGGGACGCCTTTCTCTTTTTGCCGCCTGCTTCTTGAACAGGCGCACTCTCCTTGACATTGTCAAGGTCTGTTTTTTCTCCACTTGACCCAGTGGGCATAACAGTGGGCTTGACATCCGAGAGATAGCACTCTCGGGCCATCCTCTGATCTCCCCTTAGGGAGCCGACTGTTCCATTATCCCTCTCAAACTTGAGCAACATAAGAGACGGGATTATAACAGCCTTGGAATTATTCAGGGTTGGTCGACCCAGAATCATGTTGTAGGCCGAGAGTTCCTCTACTACTAGGAACCGGACTACCATGTGTCGTCCTTCCCCTTTTTCGCCCAGGCGAATGGGTAAATCTACTCGTCCCAGTGGGTGGACGACTCCTCCTCCAAAACCTATTAAAGGGTGGGAGGCCGGATGTATGCAGTCAGTCTGATATTTCAGTTTCGACAGACATTTGCTGCTGATGAGATCTGAGGAGCTCCCGGTATCTATGAGGATTCGGCCAACTCTCTGGTTGGCCACTTTACATTCAATAACGAGAGGGTCGTCATGCGGCCCCCTTACCCCTCCCAGATCCTCTTCAGTGATGACAATCTCAGGAAATGTATATGTGGACGGCCGTTCTTGGTGAACGAAATTTACATCTAACCGCCTTATATTATCTTTGTTGCCCCTAATAGTGGGGCCGCCTCCTGAGAAGCCGCCTGCAATGGTGTAAACGACTGCATCATCTGTATCGGAGCTGTCGGCCTGTTGATTCTTTTTGGCCGACAGCTTTTTTGAGGAAGTGTTCCCCGTAGATTTCTTGACATAAGTGTCAAGATCACCTTGCTCAGCTAGGTGGTCTAGGTACCGCATAAGACTGATGCAGTCATTGGTGTGATGACCAACGTCATCATGATAAGCACAGATTTTATCTTGGTTCCGGTTGTTTGCAGAACCCTTCATGGGGACCGGCTTCTCAATTGAGATCCGTCCCTTGATTTCTTTTAGGATAAACTGGTTATCCTTGTTAAACGCATACTTTGGGGAGTATGGTTTGAATTCTTTTTTCTTTTTCTGGGCCGGCTGTTTAGAGGAATCAGCCGCCCAGACCTCTTTTCTTTTCTCATCTTTGTTTGACGACTGTTTCTGTCGTCCTTCTCTTTTGTCGAACCTTTTCCCGTCCGATTGTTTTATCGTACACAGATCAGTCGCCTGTATATAGGCTTCTGCTTCAATCAAGGCCTCTTGAAGAGTCGCCACCCTTTTTCGAACCAAATCAAATTTGAAGGTAGACCCGTCTTTGAGACCTCTAAAAAAGTCGGTATAAGCTACCTCATCCGGTAACCCTTGAATCTGTATTCTCATCAGGTTAAACCGCCTGATGTAAGAACGAAGCCCCTCCTTCTCGTCCTGCTGAATTGTTCCCAAATCAAGGGTCGTTTTCTTCGCAGGGATGTTCATGGCGAAGTTGGAGGCAAATAAGTAAGCAAGCGTCCTGAAGCTATTTACACAACCAGTCGGCAGGTTGCCGAACCATTGCTGTGCGATTCCTTTGAGAGTCGCTGGGAAACACTTGCACCAAGTGGGATCATCCAACCCTTGAAGGTACATCAGGTTGGTGAATGCCATCAGATGGTCTTCTGGGTTAGTAGTGCCGTCATAGGCGCCTAGTAGTACATTTTTCACTTTGGCCGGCTGAGCGGCTTCAGTAATTTCCTTGGAGAAGGCCGACGGCTGTTCACCAAGTCTAAGCAACCGTAGCTGCCAGTCCATAGGTTGGACGTTTTTTGCTGTAGGTCCACCAAATGGAGGTGGCTGCATAAAATACTGTTGTTGCGGCACAAATGGTAAGTTTGGTACCGCCTGGGCACTATGAAAGCCGGACTGACGGGAGGTGCCGCCTGACTGACTCTCATGGTACGACTGAGTATGCCTCATCGAGGCATTTCGCAAACTGTCTTGAAAGTTTGAAGTAGAAGCCGACTCTGACAATCGGTCACTCTTCTTCTGCTCTAGCAGTAGCCGAGCATCTGTGAATGTTTGCTTTGACCCGTCCGCCTGAATATGACGAACCGGTTTCCTATTTCCTGTAGGATAACGGAATTTTGTGAAATCAAGGGCAGGTGGCTCCCGCTTCCTAGATTTAGGATGAGGAGTCGCCTCTCGCCCTTCAACTGGCTTCCTCTTCAGTGAAGTGGAGGGTTTCTTGGCCGACTGCTCCTTGACTGAAGCAGGCGGCTTCTTGTTGATCAACTCTTGAATCTCTCCCTTGAAGTCCCTCATGAAGGTCATGAGTTCGTTCCTTGTGATGGGAGCAGACCCATCAGTCGGCTGTTGCCGAACAGGCGGTGCGCCTGCTGGCTCGCTTCCTGTTTGAAGATGCTCCCGTTCCCTCCTTTCAGTATGACGGGTACGTCGGGCCCTTAGGGTCCCGTCTGAAGCTGTATGAGTTTCAACTTCAAATTCACTTTCGGTGTCATGGTCCGACTGAACTTGAGGGTCGTCTACGGGACGCCTCTCTTCAGGAGTCGGTACAGACTTGGATGCCATCTCTGAAGTACTCTCCCCACAGACGGCGCCAAATGTTTCGGGGTTTTCTGATGTCCTGCGGGAGAGTTACAATTCCGAGACTGGAACCGGACGCCTGTACCTGCAAAATAACGGAGACTCCTGTGAGCTCCGCCTCCAACGGTCAAGTTAGTACCTGATTAAGGAGTAATTAATGCGGAAATTAAAGTAATAAGGTCTCTCTAGGTGAGAGTGTTTAATGTAGGTAATCTGCTTTGTTAGCGAGATCAGCCGGTTATTAGTGTGTTCCGTAATGTTTCTGTTCCTCTCCTTAATGAGGATTAAGGGAGGTATTTATAACCTTGGGAAACGTGCCCATCCTAGGTTTAGGTAAACCTAGGGCCGATTGGGCTTCCCTCGGAAGTTGGGCCTGGGTGGCCGGTTTCTCCATTAGGCATGGAGTATGCCACATGTTGTGACATAACAGGTCCAAGGTGGTCGAATAAGCGCGTGCCACGTGGCAAGCCCTGACAGTTCCAACAAGGGGACACTTGGCAGGTCCTGATTGGCCCACGTGGCGCATTCCGATTGGTAGGAGCAAAATCCCCTAATCACAAGTTGTCTTGGTTAAGCTCAACAATATCAGTAAGGAGTCCTTAGATGTCGTGGCAAAAGAGATAAAATGTCAAGAATGCATTAGATGCGACATTTTATCAAACCGAGAGTAGCTTGGAGCTATTAGCAATTGGATTGCTTACCTTAAGATATTTAATGATTAAGACAAGCCAAAGCATGCTTAACCATTTCTTGATCTTTGGGATCTCGGAATCATTTTATTCTCGCCCATCAGGGACAAATTTTAAATGCGTGGATAAAATGTTCAATAAGATTGAATATATGCATGAACGTTTTAAATTTCAACTTATTGATGTATGAAAGGTTTTTCACTTCAAATTCTTTCAATTGTTGAATCATGTCTGCAAGTAACTCAAACAACAACCAATTGTGCCCGACTCTCCCCGAAAAGTTAGCTATCAAGCTTAACTTAACAAACCTTGATGAATGGGAAGAAGAACTCAGGAGAACTCTCCGGAGTTGTTCCAAAGAGTATGTTCTGGATACTTCCCTCCCAACCCTCTATTCCAAGACCCTATTGAGTGACGAAACTTATTGTGCATGGTCGAATGACTGCAAATTAGTGTCACAACTCATGGATAACTCCATCCCGCAAGAATGGAAAGAAAAACTTCCATTCTCTTTCCCGGACTTGTTCCTTGGAGGACTAAGGGATGTTGTCGGTGTGAGATTCTCTAAGAGTTTCAACGACAACAATGATGGACTCTTGTTTGAAGTGACTAGGTCACTTACGAACATGAATGTAAAGCCATCGGATCAAGGTTGTCTTGCGAAAGAGAGGTACCATCTTTGGTCTACAGTCTGCAACACTAAGTTGAGACCGGGTATGCCCCTCCGACCCCATGTGGCAAGAATGACTAAGCTCTTCAAGCACATGGAACTCCTCGGAATCCCACTAGAAGATGGAATGGCTGGTCATATTTTGCTCACTTCACTCCACTCAGGATATGATGCACTAAAGGCATATATTTCTGAATCAAAGGAGACACATTCCTTGAAGAATGTGGTGGAGCTACTTCACCGGGCCAACTCATTTGGGGCAACCAAAAGACCGTCAAGAAGGAGGGATCTCAAGGTTAAGGCTAAGATGCGTTGCTTCTACTATGGCGGGCAAGGCCACTTCAAGAGAGAATGCAAGCTCTTTCGAGAAGAGGAGGAGAGGAATGGAGCATCCGCCTCAGGTATCTTCCTTAACACTTGTGGATTAAGCTTATCATAGGTATTAGATACCAAGTATGACTCACTTAATGTTGCCTTCTTTAGGGACCAAGTGAGAAGCTTATCAAGTGTTGGTGCATGGACAAGAAGACGACGAAGATGGTTTTTCGGTCGCGCTTGCATGCACTATTTTTTCTATGACATGTAATTAAACTAATTCTAGTTTTCATCATGCTTTTGAACATATTATGATCCATGGTGTTGGACACCTAGGAATTTCAAGTGTAAGACTTTGACAATAGTTGTTTCAAATTTGTCTTACAAATTTATGTTCAATTAAATTGCATGTTTTACATATGATTAGACAAAAGTTGATACCACTAGCTAAGACCATCGAGTCGAATCAAACCTACTTGTGGCATTGTCGTCTTGGCCATATTAACATCAAACGCATCAAGAAACTTCTTCAAGAAGGTGTTCTTGACTCATTTGACTTAGAGTCGTTTGAAATTGCGAAGGATGCTTATTAGGCAAGATGATAAAACAGCCATTCTCCAAGTTGGGAGAAAGGGCAAGTGACTTATTGGGTCTAATACACACGAATGTATGTGGACAAATGAGCACACCCGCAAGACAAGGTTACCGATATTTCATCACTTTCACCGACGATTATAGTAGATACGGCTATATCTATTTAATGTCGAATAAATCTAAATCCTTTGAGAAATTCAAAGAATTTCAGAAAGAAGTTGAAAATCAACTTGGCAAGAAAATTAAAGCACTTCGATCGGATCGAGGTGGCGAATATTTGAGCCATGAATTCGACGATCACTTGAAAGAAAATGGCATTCTTTCAGAGTTGACACCTCCCGGAACTCCTCAATGGAACGGAGTGTCCAAACGGAGGAATCAGACCTTGTTAGACATGGTTCGATCAATGATGGGTCTTAGTGAACTCCCTATCTCTTTCTGGGGACATACACTACAAACAGCAGCACTAACACTGAATAGAGCTCCGTCAAAAGCTGTTGAAAAGACTCCATATGAATTATGGACTAAGAAACCTCCTAGGTTGTCTTTTCTCAAGATTTGGGGATGCGAAGCATATGTCAAGCGATTAATTTCGGACAAACTTCACCCCAAATCGGATAAGTGTTTCTTTGTGGGATATCCAAAAGAAACCAAAGGGTATTACTTCTACAATAAATCCGAGAACAAAGTTTTTGTTGCTCGTGATGGTGTCTTTTTGGAGAAGGATCGCCTTTCCAAAATGACAAGTGGGAGGAAAATCGAACTCGACGAAGTTCGAGAGGACGAGCAACAATGTCAACTTGACAAAACTGATAATCTAGATACTTTGGAAGCAACTAAGAAGATTGGTCAGAATCAAACAGACAATGTAAATGCTCAACCGATTACCCTACGTAGGTCGCAACGGCAAAGATCTCAACCAGACATATACCTCGGTATCGTCTTAACCGATGATCAGGACATCCTAATCATGGATGGTGATGAGCCGGCGACATACAAGCAAGCTATGACGAGCCCCGACTCTGCAAAATGGCAAGAGGCCATGAAATCCGAGATGGACTCTATGTCTGAAAATCAAGTCTGGGACTTGGTGAATTTGCCCGAGGGTTATACACCCATTGGTTGCAAATGGATCTTCAAAGTGAAGACAGACAAGGATGGAAATGTATCAATATACAAAGCTAGACTGGTGGCAAAAGGATATAGACAAGTCCACGGGATTGACTATGACGAAACTTTTTCACCAGTTGCAATGCTAAAATCCGTCCGGATCATCCTAGCGATTGCTGCATATTACGATTATGAAATATGGCAAATAGATATCAAAACCGCCTTCCTTAATGGAATTTTGGAAGAAACTGTGTATATGACACAACCAGAAGGTTTTGTCGATTCAGGCAACGCTGGAAAGGTTTGCAAGCTGAAGAAGTCCATTTATGGACTAAAGCAAGCCAGCAGAAGTTGGAATCTGCGATTTGATGAAGCCATAGCAAGTTTGGTTTTATCAAGAATCCAGATAAGTCTTGTGTATACAAGAAGGTCATTGGGAGTGATATTGCATTCCTAGACCTGTATGTCGATGACATACTGCTCATTGGAAACAACACAAAATTGCTGGAGTCCGTAAAGGGCTAGTTGGGCAAGTGCTTTTCAATGAAGGACTTAGGAGAGGCACAGTACATATTGGGCATCAAGATCTACAAGGATAGATCTAAGAGGATGATTGGATTAAGCTAGAGTACTTACATTGATAAGGTACTGGCTCGATTCAACATGGAGAATGCCAAAAGAGGGCATCTACCCATGTCCCATGGCATAACTCTCAGCAAGAAACAGTGTCCGCAGACACCTGTTGAGCGAGAAAGTATGATTCAGATCCCATATGCTTTGCTAATCGGATCAATCATGTATGCCATGATATGTACAAGGCCAGATGTATCGTATGCCCTGAGTGCAACGAGTCGATACCAATCGAACCCAGGAGAGGCGCATTGGACTGCGGCCAAGAACATCCTTAAGTACCTGAAAAGGAACAAGGATAAATTCCTGGTGTATGGAGGCCACAAAGAACTGGTTGTTGAAGGTTACACCGATGCTAGCTTCCAGATTGACAGAGATGACTTCAAGTCACAGTCGGGGTACATATTCTGTCTGAATGGAGGAGCGTTTAGCTGGAAGAGTGCCAAGCAGAGCACCACTGCAGACTCTACAACTGAAGCCAAATACTTGGCCGCTTCAGAAGCTGCCAAGGAAGCTGTTTGGATTCGCAAGTTCATTAGCGAACTTGGTGTTGTACCCTCAATCAAGGGGCCGATAGATCTCTATTGTGATAACAATAGATCTATCGCTCAGGCCAGGGAGCCGAAAGAACACCAGAAGGTCAAACACGTGCAAAGGCGATTTCACATGATAAGGGAATGGAAATCCGAAGGTGAAATCAGAATTTGTAAGATCGGCACGGATGATAATATAGCCGATCCTTTGACTAAACCTTTGCCTCAAGTGAAACACAACAAGCACATTGAGGCAATGGGAATCAAGCATGTTGGAGACTAGCTTTGAAATTCCCTGTACATGTGTTTTAATTAAATAGGATAATTAATGTAAGACACTGTATTAAAAACATTCATTAATGAAGTAATTAATTTTTGTGCAAAATTGACATTCACTCCATTACTATTTAATTGTGGTTTAGAATTAAATAATGAGTCCATTCGATTTACGGAAATATTCAAACAGGGTATCAAGACCATGTCTTGGATAAAGAAACACCTGTTAAGTGAACATTGAATATTAAATCGAAAATTGTCCCTAATCGAGGTCATCTAACAGATGGACGATTGATGACCGCCATAGATTAGTGTGTAGTATGATTTACAGCACCGTTTCTTGTGCTGCGAGGACGTGACGGTCATAAATCATTTGCACAGGTACAGTTTGGAAGTGTACTGGATAAGACCTATGAGAGTACTTTAAGAAAATTTAAATTTTGTCATAAGTACATTTCTCATTATGACTATCGGAACTTATTTCCCCGACCATGAGTACTGTGAAGTTTTCTTGTTTGAGTACTAGACTCTTTGATGTTTCCAAACGTTTGCCGTAACTGGGGATTATAACGAGAACACTCAGGAGACTATGTCCTCTTAGTAAGAAGAGCTTACAATACAAGACTGGGATTGTCCCCCTACTAACAATAGGAAAAATGTTTTGTTGTTTACAAGGCCACTCGAAGAGTGAGACTGTGAAAATGCATGGCCGTGCTCAGATAAATTTTAGAAATCATCTGTTTATTGACAGTCGAACTCGGAGATCGAGAAACACTTCTGAACGTAATAAGGATGACAAAGAATCTTACCTTATAGATCACGAAGAAACATTAAGTGACATAGGAAATGAGCTATACACTGTATGCACACTTGTCCGGAAGGAAAAGTGGGAGATTGAAAGGAATGGTGTCCTTCCAACAAGTGTATTCTTCCGATAGATCAGAATTATTACGGAGCTAATTCTTCAGTAAGGTCAAGTGACCAGAATGCCTAGATAGAGGCCGCTTCCGATCAGTAATATCAATGTGCAATTGATGTTACAGCTTAATCTTAACTGAACCCTTTGGGTCGAACCCAATCAAATCACCGATCCGAGACGACGAATTAATCCGAAAGGATTTAATGAGTCAACAGAGTTTTACGAATACAGACGTCAGAAATCGAGCCTAGGGCGTCGAGACCGAGCGTCGCAAAATCACAAAGCGACAAGTACGAACATAGCCCTAGCACCACACTGGCCTAGCCATGTGGATGCTAGGCTAGTTCAAGCTAGCATGCACCTAGCATGGCTTGGCGCACCATTGCAGCCTAGGCATGCGCATGGCAGCCTATCGCAGAGCACCACAAGCCCCAGGCAGCCCATCGCAGCTAGCAGCGTGCTAGCCTGGGTGCCTGGGTGCATGTGGCAGGCTGTCGCAGCACGCAGCCCAGGCCAGGAACCATCGCAAGGCATGGCACCACGCACAGCACCATCGCAATGCTAGGGGCGTGCGTGTGTGTGCGTGTGTGCCTCGTAGCCTCGCACAGCAGCAGCAATGATGCGTGTGGGGTGGTGCGTTTGTGCGTGCCTCGCACCAAGCATAGCAGTGCTAGGCACTGGCTGATGCGTGTGCGAGGGTTGCATGGTGCGTAGCGTGTTGCGTGGATAGTGCGAGGGAAGGGGGCCAGCATGCGTGGCTCGCTAGCAGCACGCATGCTGGCTGTGCTAGCAATGGGATGCGAGGGAGATGCTGCGAGAGATGCATGTGCGTACGATAGGGAGTGCTAGGCAGCACCAGCGCCTAGCACTGGCCAGAACCAGCGCCTAGCATTGGCCAGCACCAGCGCCTAGCATTGGCCAGCACCAGCGCCTAGCACAGCCTAGCACCAGGCATGCGAGGCTGCTGGGCAGGCACATGCTAGCTAGGGTGGGTTGGCTGGCACATGCTAACTGGCGTGCTAGCTGGCAGCAGCCTAGCACCCCTCTTAGGTGAGGCGGTTTTGTGAGGGCGGGGACAAAGGCTTTGGGAAAGCCTTAGGGAGCAAGGCAATGGTCCCCCACCCCTCCATGGTCCTCACCTAACCTTCTCTCTCCTTTTGACACTTGTTGCATTGTGATTGGATTTATTTATTAATTTATTTTAGAAATAAATTAATTAGCAAAATTATTCATTCTCCCACATTGGTTGGGGAATGAAGTTCAAGGGTTCATTTCCCTATAAATACCAAGCTTGGGTATTGGGAAATGAACAACCTTGAGTGGAATTAAAAAGGCAACTCTAAGAAAGAGTTTTTTTGATTCGTAAAACTCATATTATTTTGTCCGGGTCTTGACTAACCTTCAAGACTTAGGACGCTCGGGTCGGGTCGAGGGTACGATCCGTCGGAGATCTCGTCTTTTCGGGATTTTGAAGTAAGAGCTCTTTGGGAGCGAAGCACGCGTTAAAGGTATAATTCTTGTTCTTAATCTTGTTTGATTAAGTTTATTATGCTTGTTAATTGTTTTAATTAAGGGGTGGGTCTTGGTGGGTTTCATTCCGCTTAGTGCCAGGTTACTACGAAACCCTACACTTTCTTTTTGAGCTCGAGCTCAGCGTTATCGACTGCCGCCTGCAGATTGAAGATTTTTGTGTTGGCCTCATCGAGGGATTTTTGAAGCCGCTTGATATATTCCGCCTGTTGCAAAGGCTCAGACTTAGTCTCGAGGTCATGAATAATCATTTTGTACTGAGCAACATCAGACGTGTCGAGAGCGGCTTTTTATGCCCGCCTTACCTCTTTCTGTTTCCGGGCATTCGGCTTTTTCAGCCCCTCCACCCGCAGCATCGTTTGTACATTAAAAGTGTTATATTGCAACCGGCAAATACTAAGAAGTTAGTAAAACTAGAAGTAAAGCACTCATACCTTAGACAACAGGGCCAGGATGCGGTCAACATTGTACGCATGTATACCCGGGATGGCCTCCTTGTCTTCCTTGGAGACGGCCTTTAGCATGGCTCGAGAAAATTGCTGTACATCCGGCCACCTGGGAGACAGATCTGCACCAGAAAGTGATGGTGAGAAAGCAACATAACCGCCTCCAATTGATTGCCGGCTGCCAGAGGAACCTTCTGACTGAAGACGAGAATGTGACTTGACCCGCATGGGCCAGCCAAGCTCAAGGGAGTTGAAGAAATTCAGCAGTGCCTTGGTGAGGCGGCTGATGGCTCAAATTGCCTATAGCCCTCGGAGGCGGGACACCTGATGGTGCCGTAGCAACATCCGGCTGGGAGGAAAGCTCGACGCATAATTGTAGACTCTTTCCTCCAACGGACATCTGGGAAGTCGTTTGAGCAGACGAGGTCTTCCTAGTCTTGTTGCCAAAAGTCTCCTCCTCAGAACTTGGTCTATTGACCCTAGAAATGGACCTAGGAACCCTGTCTCCCTCCTAGAAAACAAGTCAGAAATTAGGCATAAAGCTGGAACCTGGCGCAAACTATACAAACGGTTTATCATCGTCTGTACACATAGAAATAAAGCAATAAATTGGAAGTTGGTTCAGGCGGTTAATACCTTGTTTTTAGCCGCCTATGTGGATCTCTTCCTCTCCACATTCTCCTTGCGGATGTCTGCGGCGGACTTAGCAGGCGTTTTGTCGACAGGAAGCATGTTAAATGCTGTTTCTGCAAAAGAAAACCGCATGTTAGATCATTTAGAAAGAAAAAACACAAGTTACAAAAGATAGAGACGGCAAAGCATAGCCGGAAAAATAGTGTACATACGTCTGTAAAATTGGGTACTCAACCCACAGGCGGACAAAAACGCCTCGTCCCTCTAAAACTCATGTTTAGGTACCTAGTTTTTGGGTACAGTAGTTAATTCTCTGGTTGAGAGAACGGTGGTTGTAAGTTCAAAAAACCCCGCCTCTATTATTTTTTCATAATCCTCATCCGGG
Organism: Chenopodium quinoa; assembly: GCF_001683475.1. NCBI lineage: Eukaryota > Viridiplantae > Streptophyta > Magnoliopsida > Caryophyllales > Amaranthaceae > Chenopodium > Chenopodium quinoa. Next base: position 2,260,901 of record NW_018742287.1, on the reverse strand, counting down.
ATTTGAGGTAGCTTGCACTTCTGCCCCAGCAGGTTTGGTTTCCGATTGTATGTGCGAGTTCAAAGTTTTCTCGCTTAGTGGGGGCAGAAACCAGGTAGAAGCGGTTTTTCTAGTCTGACCACTTAGACGATTATGTATTTTGGGTCATCAAGTATTTTGGGTAGGTGGTTAAGGTGTACCATGCCCTCCACCCACCTAGACTTCGGCTTAAATAGTGCATCTTGGCAAAGGCCTCCTAGTTGGGATGAAGACCCTGCATCTCGCAGGCGGCGATGTAGCCCAAGATTTTAACCTAGGGGTTTGGGGTTAGCTGCCACACGCATAGGCCATACCCTCTAAGGATAGCCTTTATTGCATTGTGAAGGGGAAAGCGGAGCCCAGCCAAAAATGCAGCCTCATAGCTGCCGAAATATTTATTGGCATTGGGCTAGTCGTCATTCCAAGCTATGGTCCCCAGCTCAGGCGGCACCCGGATGCTATATCCCTCTCCCAAAGGACGCTTGAGTTTAATCGTCTCCAGGTGCCTCTTCCTCACTATCCACATCCGAAGATAGACAGCTGCTAGAGGCTACGAAGTCAGACCCAGAGGCGGATTCACTCCCGTCTCTCTCACGGGCAATCACATCAGCCTCTTTCTAACCAGATACGGAGGCGCCCTCTTCCCCGTCTCCATTTTCGGACCCTAGAATCCCATCACTAGGAGTGCTGAGTGTGCCCATGGGGGATCCTCTTGCCATCTCATCTTGATCCACCCCAGACGGCTTTTCTTCGGTGCTCTCCTCCCTATACTCCGGATCTACAGCCGTCTTCTTAGTCCTAGCCATAGTGCTCTGCACAAACACAGAGATGGTCGGATTGGGAGATGAGAAAGATTGATCCCGACACCCAAAGACGGCTCCCCCAGTTTTAGACTCAGCCGTTCTAAGGGACCAGCCGCCTACTAAACTATGGTGTGTCGTGTGTGCTATTGGTGAATCCATTAAGGGAGTAAAATGTACACAAACGGAAATATAAGAAAGAGTTGAGAAGAGGTGAAACGGTACCTATGAGATGAGCTGCAAGGTAGTCAAGCGGTGACCGGTTGAACAAACAGGCGGGAACTGAACAATTTCTTGCAAGAAGGCTCAGACAAGTAATCGGTTGTGCCCACTTGAAATGTCAAAGCTTTCTTGAAGGGTACACACTGGCGGTTCCAGAAAAGATAACCGGATGTACCCCTGGAAAACGAATAACTGTTTGCAAACTACCCAGACGGTGTACCGGCTGTGAGTAGTGAAATAAAAGCAACTAATTGCAAGGTATACAGGCGGTTAGCAGAGTTTATCTCTCTAAAAACGGATGTCTCTCTCACTAAGTTTTGGAAATGTCCAAAAAAGGGAAGGGTAAAAATCTATTCATAGAAGGGTAATTCAGGGGGCATCCCCATAATTTCCTGGAAGACAAACGGTTAAAAACTGTTCTCCAATGGCCGCTTGACAGGTGTCATCGGTGCCACGTGACACCCGTGAGGGGAAAATGGTTTAGGTATTTTTACCCATGACACGTGGTCCAATGGGAAGGTGACACGTGTCACTTCAGGAGAGGTTCCCAAAGAACCAATCCCCTGCTGACACGTGGCATCTCTAATGATTGGGAAAAATGGCGGCCTTTTTGGCCCAATTCCCAAGGAAGCCCACCATTCCTAGGTTTCCGTAACCTAGGATGGCGGCATGTATTTTGAGTTTTATCTCGTAACATGCATGAGCCATTCACAAATAGTGAATGGGTGAATGAAAGATCGTTTCAAAACAGGTTTTTCGCCATATGGTAATCCTTGGCCTAATGGCCTTGTATTCCGCATTTGAAACACTTCTCTTGTGGCCTTGCTCGGTTTTGGAAATTTCCTCTTCTCCTACCGCCTCTACCTCTACCTCTCTAGGAGGGAGCATTAGAAGTATTTTGGCGCTAGTTTTGACGTCTGCTCTCCTTTCATCTGCCCCTATTGTGGTATTGACCTCTTCTCTGAAACCTTCTCGTACAACATTGTTATTCCAGCATTTGCCAACCTTTGTGGCTTTGTTTTTGGTACTGCACTAGTACAAACTGGTCTCTGATTTTGATTCTTTAAAAAAGGATTTGACTGTTTTGTTCTACAACTAATAGGATGGAAATTAAGTCATAGAACCTTTCACAACGCCTTTCCTGGTACTGTTCTTGATGCGCCATATTATTTGCGTGCATTGTATTGAGTTTCTTGATCATGGCTCTTTTAGAGACTGTTTCTCCGCATAATTTCAGTTGTGAAGTTTTATGGAGTACAACAAAGTTATTCATGTATTGAGCTGAAATCTTGAAGTCTTAAGGTAGACCATTCATGATAGGCCCTTGGCCTAATTATTCTCCATAAGTGTTCTAATATGCAGGTCTGGGAGGTAAACCCAAAGTTCTATAGGATCCTCAATGAGAATTCACTCAGTTTGTAATTCGTTATGAATGTGGTGTTTTATGTACACCAAAGCTTTAGCTTATTCCAAAGGGGTAGGATTTCCTTCTTCGATGATAGTGTGTTCTAGGCTTTGGGCCTTTAGGTAGGCTTTTGCGCCCACCTGCCATTCTATATATATATATATGTATGTATGTATGTATGTATACATATATATATACATATATATATACATGTATATATATATATATATATATATATATATATATATATATGTGTGGAATGCAAGTTGTGGTGATCCGAGTACTCAATTTAAAAATAGAAGGTTTGGGGTTTGAAACTTGGTAAAAGCATAAACTTTGACACATCAATAAAGACTGCATTATTTTTTGAATGAACGGATCGCGGGTTTTACGATGTGAATTTTTTTTTTTAAAAAAGAAAAACACATAAGTAGTGTTATTTACCTTGTAGACTCATTTTCTTTGTATTTATAGCATATTACACTATATGAGAGTAATGATACTTCTTTCACTAACACATAATTAATTAATTTTTAATTAATAATTATACCATTTGGTTACTTAATTTCAAATGCTATTTAACAAAAAAAAAAAACAAAACAAAAACAAAAATTAGAGTTTAATATTTAAAACATAGCTTTATATAATTATATGAGATTGATTTATAAGATCTTACCTTCTTCGAAATAAATTTGGTAGAGTTAAACACAATTAGGACTAGAAAAGTACTTCATACTTAATGTGGAAAGTTTTTGTTTTTTTGTCCTTTTATTTTCATAGTTTTCTCTGTTTTTTAACTTGTGAATGGCGTGAAAGGGGGGCTTGGTTATGGATTTTAAGTGGGGTCGTGGAAATTGGAGGGAAAGCAATTGGTTTTGTGGGAAATTTTTGGTTTTTGTTTATTTGGAGGGAAAATAAAGATCATATATATAATTACGTTACAGCTATGGGCGGGGCCTTGTGCAATTTTTCAATTGAGGCCCTTTATTTAATACTTCTGTTTCGGGGGTTTTTGGAGTCCCTCGGGAGAGTTACAATTTTGGGAATGCATGTCTGGCGTCTGTACCTCTAAAACCACGAAACTCCGGTTGGGGGGAGTTCCGCTTCCGACTAGAAAAGTGCGGAAAGTAAATGGGTTTTTTCTCTCTGATTCAGAGAGATTCCGCAATTAATATTGCTCGGTTTTTGTGTTTGTATTTGTGTATATTTGTGAATGTGCAATAAATGAGGAGTTTCCTCTATTTATAGCAGATGAAGATCTGCTCCCCCATTAGGGTTACAATGCCACGTGTTAACATTCGATTGGATCCCATTGGGCCTTTGAAGGGCTGCCACGTGTCAGCGCGGTATTGGGCCACGTGGCATAGGGGGGGGGGGGTTTACCCCAAACATTTGCCCCTCACAGGTGTGACGTGGCTTGCCACGTGGCACCTGTGACACGTGTCACATTCCAGGAAGTGACGGTTCGTCTCCTTCCCTCCAATATTTTTTTTTTTTGAATTCGAATTTCGAATTTGAATTGGAGGGGGAGGTGACGGTTCGCCTTCTGCCCCCCTCCTATAAATGGGAGGCTTCCTCCTCTCCTTACATACTTTACGAATTTTACAAAAATTTCCTTTGAGAGAAAAAAGCTCTGACACCGGTTGCTCTTGCGTTCAACCAGCTACTTTGATTTAGAAACGTCCGGATACCGTTTGAGTACTTCTTTAATCCTCTCCAAGGTACCATCTGACTTAGTCTTTCTTCTTGATTACAATAGAACCATAGTCGATCTTACACCGTCTGCGGCACATTTAATCATTTTTTTTTCACAATTTGCATTCAATAGACCCACAGCCGGTAATATACCGCCTTGGGCGTCTTCAAACAATCGTTTTCAAAAAATTACATTCAATAGACCCATAGCCGGAAATATTCCGTCTCGGGCATCTTCAAACAATTGTCTTCAAAATTGCATTCAACAGACCTACAGCCGGAAATATTCCGTCTGAGGCATCTTCAAACAATTGTCTTCAAAATTGCATTCAACAGACCCACAACCAGAAATATTCCGTCTAGGGTATCTTCAGACGATTTCTTGATTTGCATTCATAAGATCCTCAACCGGTCTTGCGCCGTCTGGGGTTCCTTTGAGCAATTTTCCTCAAAAACTACATCTTTTGGATCCTCAGTCGGTCTTATACCATCTGGGGTATCTTGGAGCATTCTTCACAAAATGTGCCCCATAGATACCGTCTGGGGTATCTTTGAGCCATCTTCATAAACTGCTTTCTATAGATACCGACTGGGGTATCTTTGAGCAATTTTCTTTCAAAATGCTTGACCATTTGCTTTCTTCATAACTTTCTAAACAACCACAGCCAGACACTTCCGTCTGTGGTATCTTTGAGTGATTTTCTTTGCAAACGTCTGACTGTTTTGTTTTGTATTTCAGCTTTCAAAACATACACAATCGGAATCTTCCGCTTGTGGCATCTGTAAGCCACATTTTGAGATAACGGTTTTCTACAAACTTCTTCACAACTTCAAGGTACCGCCTCTACCCTTCGCAACTTTTTTGAGTTTTTCCCAGTTGTATAGGTTAGAGAATAATGGACTCTCCCAACACACACACGGCACAGCCTAGGGCAGATGTCAACCGTTCACCGGATACGGCTGAGTCTAGGACCGGGGATGCCGTCTGGGGGTGTTTGGACCACCCTTATTTTTCTGCGAATCCGACCGTCTCTGTTCATGAGCAGGACAGAATGGCTCGGACAAGGAAAACGGTTGTTCACCCCGAGTACCAATAAGATGATTCAGCCGGAACTCCGGTTGAGGATGATCCGTTTGACCAACCGGGTGTACCTAGCACACCCGGGGATGAGATCCTAGAAGAGTCCGGGAGCTTAGGCGGTGAGGAAACCGTCCAGCAGTCCGACTCTACTGAGTCTACAATGACGCCGGATGCCCCTCAAGACGATGAGGAGGCCTATAACTGGCCATCAGCAAATAATCCAACAGAGGCGCACATGAGCGCCTGGGATGTGGTGACATTAAATGCAACCCTCCCGGCTTCTTTGGAGAAGTGCCCTGTAGGGGCCGGATGGGAGGTCGGCGTCCCGCCTGCAGATGCAACCGTCGTCTGGGATGACGACCTGGAATACGCCGATAATTATTTCGGCTGTTATGAGGCGGCATTCAAAGCCGGCCTCTTGTTTCCCCTCCACAAAACAATCAAAGCCATTCTAAGGGGTTACGACCTTGGCGTCTGGCAACTCACACCCAACTCTTGGGTGAATATTTTGGGATATATTGCAGCCTGCGAGATGCAGGACGTGACGCCTAGCTGGGAGGCGTTTGCGCACATGCACTACTTGAGCCGTACCCTATGCGGCTGGAATGCGTGGTACACACTGACCACGCATCCGGAGTACATGATGACTTTGGAGAAGCCCTCCAAATGGACTAGCTGAAAAATAAAGTTTTATTTCATCTCTTCCCCATCTTCGGCTGCAAATCACCGGCTGTGCCGTTACAATAAGAACCCGGCTCTATTAGAAAAGAAATGCGCCCTCCCCAAGATACCGGCTAGTTCTTGGGATGCAATTATGGAGCCGGGGCTTTTTAAGAAGACCACAATGCAACCGGATGATGGGACACAAATTATTGTTCCCAAATTCTGGGTCCCTCATCCGGACTGGTTCAAAGACGAGGCGTTCCTTTCCGCCTGCGGTCTTAGCACCTTTTGGAGCAAACGTACTGCTTAACCGGCGTATTATGCCGCTTGTATGGTGTTCGAATGCTCTAACTTCTAATTTCTTTTGTATTTACAGAGAAAGGACTCGAGATGACACCTCCCGAGAAAACGCCGGCTAAGTTAGTCGCTGAAATTAGGAAGGAGCAGCTCGAGCAGAAAAGGGCCCAACTTACGGCCAAAGGCGGTGGGGTAAGCACCGACTGATTTTTTACCGCCTGTATATCTTGCAAACAATCTTGATTCTAACTGGTTGCTTTGCGATTTTTTGCAAACGGGGAGCCAGAACGTTCCTCGTTCCTTGAGGCAGATGGTGAAAAGGCCAGGTGAGGAGCCTGCCCAACCACCGTCTCAAAGGCAAAAGGGTCCCAGGTGGCCCCGCGCCAACCTCAACCGGTAGAACACCGACTCCTAATAGGCCCACAACCGCAGGCAAAAGTCTGCAAAGCCTTGGTTTGAGCTCAGGGCCGGCTGAGGCCAGATCTAAGGAGCATGAGGCTCCTCTGGCCGGGTGCTTGCTGTCGCATCCGGCTCAAATGCGACTTGGGGTGGTCTCAGCCCTCAGCCTGAAAACCAAGGTACGGATTTCACTTTTGACCCCCCTGGCCGCTTGGGCCTGTTCGAGTCAAGTCCCAAGTTTCTCAGTTGGGGCATTCTTCCAAAAGCCGGTTGAATATAGGAGCCGCTTATGCCCAACACTTAACAAATATATCTCATGATGCAGATGTTTCTTCTCGTTGGCTGGATATGCAAAATTACGCCAAGAGAATGCTGAGGACCCTCACCCGGTCCGAGAGGGAGGCAGTACCGGGTGTCCACTAGGTCAACATTGACCGCATCAACTCACTGATGGCTGAGGTAATATACCGGTTGGGGTACTTTTGGGGAATTTTGCCTATTGCCGGATGGGGTATTTTTGTGCAATTTTGCTAATTGCCGGTTGTAATGTAACTGAAAGACTAACTTATTTTCCGGCTGATTTTTCAGGTGATGTTGAGGGTTGATGGGTTGAAAGCCCCCTTGCGGAAGAAGCAAGAGGAGGTAAGGGATGCCCAGAGAAGGGCAACCGAATTAATTGATGTTTGTCAATATAACTCCCTAATGCTTGAAATCCCAACTAAAGCCCAGGAGATGAAATAGGAGGAACTCATCCGAGAGCTTACGGCTGCTGCTGATACAGCCAACAAGAAGGCTGCCGACTGCGAACTCCAAATTAACCAACTCAAGGCTGATGTCAAGGCCTTGGGGGAGGCTGACAAGGAGAATGCCGAGCTGAAGATTGAGGTCACCCGGCTAAAAGACGAGCTGGTTAAGACCAAGAAGGAGCATCTGGACCAGCTGTCAGCTAAACAGAACCGGCTGGTCACCGAGAATGAGCGTGACTGCGAAGCACGCATGAAGAAGGCATGGTCCATGATCCACCCGGACACCGACTATGCTTTCTTCGACTTGAGGTACAAATACGCAACAGAGGTATTTGACGCTCAAGTTCTCGGGATTCAGCAGCTGGCGCCCTTCGAGGAGTAGGCCGGCATGGAGGAGGAGCAGGCTGAGGAGAATGCGCTAGGTGGGGCTGGAGAAGCCCAAACCCAGGAAACTCAAGGAGCCCCTCTTGTCGGCCAGGACCAGTCGTCTGAGCAGCAACAGCAACAACAACAACAGTAGTAGCTTATTATTATTTTTCTAACCCTACTTTCATCCGGCCTGCGTGCCATGTACTTTTGTATCACTTCCTCCGGACAGGGGTCCGGTTAACATTTTGAATTTGGAAAAATTTATAGATATATGCCGACTGTGTCGGTTTGCTTTGCCACTGTTTCAATTTATTTCAATTTTCTGCAATTTTTGCCTTGAATGAAATTTTTGTTGCAATTTGAATTGATATATGCCGGATGCATTAGCCCTGTCTGCCACTGGATGGTTGTTTGCTTAATAGTTACCAACTTGAATCAAGCAGCCGTCCATAAGCATCCGGATGTATATATAGGCGGTCCTTGACCGTTTTTAAACAATTGAACCCAAGTTGAATCTGCCGGCTGTGCCAGCTAAATTAAACTTAGATTACGCGCTTAATCGGCTGAGGATTACCCCTTGGGTATCCGACAATGCCGTTGGTTGGCATGTAGGCGGCCTGTGGCCGAACGTATGCATTTTAAATAATTGCGGATTAATTGACAAGGTTTTGACCTTGATAATGGAAATGGTAGCCGGCTGTATTGCTTTTTGGCAAAAGCTGGCTGAAGACCAAGATTTAATTCACCGCTTGTATTGCGTTGGGGCAATAACCGGGTGTCCCTTGATTTTAACAAGGTTTTATCCTTGTTTATGGAAGCTGGAGCCAGCTGTAGTGCTTTTTGGCAAAAGCTGGCTGCAGATCAAGATTTAATTCACCGTCTGTATTACCTTGGGGCAATAACCGGGTGTATCTTGATTTCAATAGGTCATTCAAACGGCCATGGGTTATCTTTAACCTAACTGGTTAAAGCTGTTTGAGTCTATGACCTGTAGAACAATGTACCACCCGGAAGGGAGATGTTCTCTTCGACGAATTCACCCGAATGGGGCGTCGTCGGATGCCTGCTCTTGGTTAGAGCAGGCGGTTTAAAATATGTTGGCCTTTAGCCTTTTGATTAACTAAGTTAGGTACTTAGCCTTCTACTCATTTTGAGCAAACGGGTGCCCGGATGTGCATTGCACAGGTGGGACTTGAAAGATGCCCGGTTGTGCATTGCACATGGGACTTAGAAGTTGCCCAGTTGTGCATTGCACATAGGACTTTATACAAAAAACAATTGAAATAAAGTACTCTTTCATTAATATACTCTATTTACAAAATATTTACAAATCCTTCGAAGTAGTACTTTTTCAAGTTGCCTACATTCCAGAATCTGGCTAGCTGCCTGTCGTCTGGTGTTTCCGGGCGGTAGGTGCCGCCTCTAACTTTTTCAAAAATCCGGTAGGGGCCCTCCCAATTAGGGGTTATCTTCCCTTGCTCATTTGCCCTACCGGTTGCCTCCATTTTCCGTAGCACAAAGTCCCCCACTTTAAGGGGCCGTTTGTGTACTCTTTTGTTGTAGGCCCTCGTCATTCTCAGACGGTATATCTCATGACGCAAGGCGGCGTTGCCCCTGCGCTCCGGGAGTGAATCCAATGCTAGACGCATGGCCTCCCATTAGCCTCCTCATCCTAGAGCATGACTCGGAGTGTTGGCTCATAAAGTTCAGTTGGCAGGACGGTTTCAGTGTCGTATGTCATGAAAAACAGGGTTTCACCAGTTGCCCCTTTTTCAGTTGTTCTGATGGCCCAAAGGACGTGAGGTAACTCATCCGCCCAAAGACCGCCAGCTCTTTCAATCTTCTTTTTTATGCCATCTAAGATGAGCTTGTTGAAGGCTTCAACTTGACCGTTTGCTTGGGGGCGGCCAACGGATGCAAAGCAATGCGAGATCCCCTGATCTCCCAACCAACTCTTGAGGGTAGGTGTTTCAAACTGAGGACCGTTGTCAAAGACCATAGACATAGGAACCCCAAATCGAGTGATGATGTTTCTCCAAATGAAGAAGATGACATCCTTTGTCTTAATGCCCTTGACCGCCTCTGCCTCAACCCACTTGGTGAAGTAATCTACAGCCACTAGAATGTACCTCCGCCCGCCTATGGCAGGCGTATATGGACCTAAGATGTCCATGCCCCATTTTGCAAATGGAACCGGGTTGTAGATAGCCGTCAGGTCTGTTGCCGGACGACGTATGAGCCGGCCAAATCTTTGGCACTTGTCACACTTCTTCACTATTTCCATGGCGTCTTCCTCAAGAATAGGCCAAAAATAACCTTGCCGCCTGGCCCTTTTTGCTAGAGTTCTGCCGCCTATATGTGATGCACAAAAGCCCGAATGTAGATCCTCTAGAACCTCTTTGCCCCTTTCAGGGGTAACACACTTCAGCAACGGTTGGAGGTAACCCTTTCTGAAGAGCTCCCCCTTGTAGATATCCAAGCTTAAAGCTCGCTTTGTCAATGCTACCGCTTCTGAAGAGGCATCCGGCAAGGTGCCGTCTACTAAATAATCTCGGATGGGGTCCATCCAGGTAGAGCTCCGGTCAAGAACTCCAATGGGATCATGCTCAATACTTTGTTTTTCCATGACTTCCCAAAAGACTGACCTGGGCGTATCACAAGTGGCGGATGATGCCAGTTTGGACAATGCATCCGCCTGTTTGTTTTTTGACCGGGGCACCTGACTTAGATGGAATTCGTCAAGTGTCTCGGCCTCGCCTTTGACCGCCTGCAGATACTTGATCATTGCCGGATGGGTGGCCTCATAGTTACCATTGAATTGGCTAACAATCAATTGAGAATCTGAGCAGGCATCAACTTTCCTTGCCCCTGGCGCCTTACACATGCGTATACCGGCTAGCAGGGCCTCGTACTCCGCCTCATTATTGGAGGCCTGGAACTTGAACCGCAGTGCGTATTCATACTTTTCCCCTTCTGGAGATATGAAAATTACGCCTGCACAACAGTCGTTCATAGTAGAGCTCCCGTCTACATATAACTACCAAACCTGATCAACATTTTTCGGCTGTGCCGGTCTTGTCATTTCAATAATGAAGTCAGCGAACGCCTGACCCTTCACTGCCTTTCTAGGCTCGAAAGAAATTTTCAGGCTTTGCAATTCAATAGCCCACTTGAGCATTCTGCCGGATGACTCCAGGGTTGTCATTGGCCGCTTGAGGGGTTGGTCTGTGTAGACCACCACCGGGTGTGCCAAGAAGTATGGTTTTAGCTTCTTAACTGCCATGAAAAGAGCGAGGCCGAATTTTTCAACCAAGGGGTACCGCAGCTCAGCATTCCGGAGAATTTCAAAGCCCCCTTATCAGCCAGACGGTCCAATAGCCGCCTGAGGCTATAGTAACCATTGGTGTCGTGGCCGACATCCTCATGGAAGTGACAGTATTTGCTCTTGTCACGGTTCTTGATAGAACTCTTTGTTGCAGCTGGTTTTCAAGAGTTAACCGGTCTTTGATCTCCATGAGGATGGAGGAGCAATCCTTGTTGAATTCGTACTTAGGGACGTACAACTCCAACTTTCTCTGTTTCTTCTGGGACGGCTGACCAGAGTGATCTGCCGCCTTGACTTCTTTTCTTTTCTTGCCCTCTTCTTTTTTGGCCGGCTGGGCAGGCCGACTCTCTCTCTTATTGGACCGTCTAGGCTCCGACGAGTGCTTGACGGCACAGAGCTTCGTCGCCTGTATGTAGGCTTCGGCTTCCATCAGCGCCTCTTGGAGGGTGGCAATCCTTTTGGGGACCAGGTAGAACTTGAAAATCGACCCGTCCTTCAGACCCTTGAAGAAGTCTGTGTATGCAACTTTGTCAGACAGCCCCTGAATCTAAATTCTCATAAGATTGAACCGCCTGACATAGGACTGTAGTCCCTCCTTGTCTCCTGCTGAATAGCCCCTAAGTCGAGACTCGTCTTTTTGGCAGGGATGTTCATGGAGAAGTTTGAGGCGAACAGGTATGCAAGCGTCTTAAAGTTGTTGATGCACCCGGCTGGCAGGTTGCCAAACCATCGTTGAGCTATGCCCTTCAATGTGGCCGGGAAGCATCTGCACCAGGTAGCGTCTTCCAACCCCTGTAGGTACATGAGGTTGGTGTAATCCATTAGGTGGTCTTCCGGGTTGGTGGTACCGTCGTAGGTACCGACCAACACATTCTTAACCTTGGCCGGCTGAGCCGCCTCAGTTATTTCCCGGGAGAAAGCCGAAGGCTGTTCCCCAAGGTTGAGCAGCCGCAGCTGCCAGTCCATAGGCTGGACCTGCTGTGCCGCCGGACTCCCGAAGAGAGCCGGCTGCATGTATGGTGGTCCATACGACATGTATGGCTGTTGGGGCACATACGAAATCGGCTGGATGATATGAGGGCTAGTACATGCGGACATGCCGCGTGACTGACTCCCTTGATGTGTCTTTGAATGCTTCATTGAAGTATTGCGGAAACTGTCTGGGTAAGTCGACGTTGAGGCCGACTCAGACATGTGTTGACTTCTCTTCTCCTGGATGAACATCCGGGCGTCATAGTGTCTTTTTTTACCCATTCGGCTGAATTTGCCGGATGGCCTTCCTTTGCCCTAATTCAGGGAAACGAAGTTTGGAGAGGTCGATCAGGGGCCCATCCGCCCCCTTTGGTTTAGGGTGAGGAGTAGGCACCCGGTCTTTGAGTTGCTTCTTCCCGGAGGGAGAAGGCTTCTTTGCCGACTGACCCTTGTTTGAGCCAGTTGACTTTTTGATGATGTCCTTGATTTCCCCCTTGAAACTGGTCATGAATTTCACGAGCTCGTCTCTGGTGACGGGGACTGTGCCCTCTGCCGCCTGGGGTTGCCTAGCAGGCTTGCCGGCTGGGTTACTGGGACCAGCTTTGTCTTGGCCCTGTTCCCTTGTTTCTTTGGAACGGGTGCGCCTTGATCGAAGTGACCCGTCTGGGCCCACATAGGTGTCGACCTCATAGTCGTCACCACTATCCTGGTCCGTATGGACCTCATAGGTGGTACAGTGTCGGATGCCATCTCAGAAGTACTCTCCCCACAGACGGCGCCAAATGTTTCGGGGGTTTTTGGAGTCCCTCGGGAGAGTTACAATTTTGGGAATGCGCGCCTGACGTCTGTACCTGCAAAACCACGAAACTCCGGTTGGGGGGAGTTCTGCCTCCGACGATCAAGTTAGTATGTCTTCGGATGTAGAAAGTGCGGAAAGTAAATGGGTTTTTTCTCTCTGATTCAGAGAGATTCCGCAATTAATATTGCTCGATTTTGTGTTTGTATTTGTGTATATTTGTGAATGTGCAGTAAATGAGGAGTTTCCTCTATTAATAGCAGATGAAGATCTGCCCCGCCATTAGGGTTACAATGCCACGTGTCAACATCTGATTGGATCCCATTGGGCCTTTGAAGGGCTGCCACGTGTCAGCGCGGTATTGGGCCACATGGCATAGGGGTTTTTTTTTTACCCCAAACAACTTCATATGTAAATTATGTTACCTAATTTTTATTAAAATAAAATAATTACACTACAATATTTGTAACACCCTCAAATTACTCTTTAATAATAACAATTATAATACATGTTTAAGAGAGTAAATTAGGGGTATTATCGCCACGTGATTACGTACCTTTTTAAAAGAGAGACTTGCAACAGAAGAAATACATACTTTAACTTTCATTAATTAATTGATTAATTGATAATAGGTGTGAACCATAATCGAAATGATACTTATACTAGAATTCATGAAAGCACTACAACACATTATAGCTTTTATAGCACTTTTTTTTACAGCGGTTTTGCCATAACTGCTACTGTATTATATAGTCAAAAAGTGTTATATTATAGCGGTTTTAAGAAAAACGCTATTAAAAGTTAATTACAATAGTTCTCCAATAACCGCTATTAAAGCCTTCTGTTCTTTTCTGGAAACTAAACACCTCTTTTGTTCCTCAGCAAAACGTTCAAGTCCTATCACTCTCTTTAACAGTTGAAAAGCAAGCCCTAATTCCTCGAAACCTCAATTTGTCTTAACGCTTTTTCGGTTCATCTATTCTTATCATCATTTATATATCAAGGGGTTGAGTTTTTCTTTGAGCTTTTAAATTGAAATCAAACGGTTTTTAGAATTGAATTTCCAATTTTTACTATGTATTGATCTATATATAATTATTTCTTATAGAATTTATTTTGAGTTTGGCAGATCTAAATCTTCAAACCGAAGCTTATGGCATAAAAAAGGTATATAAATTATGCACATCGTATCTCAATTTTTTAGGGGTTATTAGGTTTTGGATTGGTGAGACAATTTCCAAAATTATCAGTCGAAATTATTGTAATTGGTTGCGAATGCTATACTTGATGGTTGGAATTTGCCATTATTGGTGGTGAATTCGGTGTTAAATTGGGGTTGCTGCATTTAAGATTGCTGAATTGAACTGCTGTTGTTTGGGCGTCGAAGGAGACGAGGTGCGGTTAGACTACCGGTGGCCGGCGCTAATTGGTGAGGAAAGAGCTGCGGTATGGCTGTCGTAAAACCCTTAATTCTCTTGAAATTTCCTAAATTATTTCAAATTTGATCAACAATTGCAAATTCTGGAGTCTAATCCTGTTAACTTGCAGATTTTTTATTATTATTATTATTGTTGTTGTTGTTGTTGTTGTTGTTGTTGTTGTTGTTGTTGTTGTTGTTGTTTTAATAGAGGATTATGCTGACAGTGATAATGCATGAGTTTTTTTTTATGATAATGCATGAATTTTACTATGATGATGCTAATGAAGAATAAGATGATCGCAATTCTTTGAATTTTTTGAAAATGCCAATAATGATGTTTAGCCGTACTGGTTCATTAATCAAGGTTTTTATTTATTTTTATTTTAAATTTTTGCTATTCATAATTTGGAGTTCTTTTCTAATTTATTACAGGGTTTTTTTTTCTTTTATTTGGAGATGTTTTTTTTTTTTTTCTTCTTCTTTCGTTTATTATAAATTATAGGTAAATATTTTCCTGATAAATTTTAATGTAGTTGATGAGTGTTGCCTGTATAATTATTGAAGTAAATTTTAGTGACCATTTTTTTATATCTTAGTGACTGTTTCGAAAGATCACTAAAATCATGTTCAAGTGTGAGTAGCTTCTTGGTACTCCTTGTGTTATTGTTATGTCCTATCTTTTGCCCTTACTGCTGAATTGTGGTCACTACGCATAAGTATATTAGCATCCTATTAATTTAAAGAAATCAAGAAAAGTTAATTGCTAATGGGTGATCCTTTTATAAGATAGTGTGTGCTCAATTTGTTATTTTTGTCGATTAATTTTTATTTTTCTATAACCATGATAAAACAACTTTAGTCAATTAGTGTTCTTTGTAGCACGACCGTGGAAAAAAAGAAAAAAAAAAAACCAAGTTTCCATAATCCATTAAGACATTCAGATTTATTACTTTATGTTTCAGTTTAGTGATACTAAGAAGTTTGTCCTAAGCGATTATGCTGCTACCCCCCCTTCCGCTATTTAACCCCTTCTTCTGCCCCCTGCTACCGCTCCCCTACTGCTACTGCCACCCTTTGGCTGCTCCCCCTCTTCTGTCATTAACCCATGCTGCTACCATCCTTCTGCTGCTCCCCCTCTTTTGTTATCCTCCCTAGGCTTACTTTTGCTGCTTCCCCTAGATGCCTAATATCTTCTAGTTGTGATATAAAAATGACTCTTACTCTAAGAAATGTTTTGAGGTAACTTCCAGCTTTGTTAATGTTACTCTTTACTTCCTAAATTTGAACAATGATAAATGAGTCCGATAGCATTAATGTTTGTTGAGACTTGACCCCTGTCCTCGAGTCATGAAGAACAACTCCTACCACATAGACAAAATTAACCAGGCTTGGTTTTAAAGATTATAAATTTGAAAAAAAATTGCATGTTTTAAGAGGGGGTTGAATTTGTAATTGATATGATCTATTACTGATGTTGATGAAATTTCCCATATTTGTTTAGCTGCTAACTCAAGATTAGCTCAAGACGGTGGTTAATAAGGTTAAAGATTTTTTCGGAGATACAAACGAATCCTTTGACAAGTTGACAACATTAAACACAACCTCAGATGATCGGGGGGGGGGGGGGGGGTAGAAGTTTCTACAAACTATCAAATCCAAGTGAGTGTAATCTGTTTGGGAAGTTAAGGGACTTTATATCTTCATGTGCATTTCTCTCCATGTTATTTGGACGATAGGTTGAAATCGATATATATATGTGATTTGCTTAATATCTAATCATAAAAAATTGAATTTACTTTGTTTTATGTTCATATTCTTATATCCTTATATTGTTATTATTTTGCAGTACTTTTCAGATTGCCAGCTCTCAAGTTACAATCAAATTCAGATTGGTGAAGTGAGAACTTAGTGGGTGCGCTATGTAGCTCTCAAGTTACGATTAAATTCAGATTGGTGAAGTAAGAACTTAGTGAGTGCGCTATGTAGTCCAGCAAATGTAGCTAGGTTGAAGGAATCAACAATTTATATGTTCGTTTTTGCATATTTGATTTAATTTCTTTTTTTTAAACACATTTTTTTCAGTAGTTAGTTTTATTACAACCTTGTAAAACGCTTTATTAGATCTTCAATATTAATACAAAATGTTGGGTTTCGTAGAGTCCGACTCTACGCGGAAGGGAAACCCACCCAAAACCCGCACACTAATTAAAGCGACTAAGCATGCAATCACTAATTAAACAACAATTAAGAGAGAGAGAAAGAAAAGACATTCTTACCCTTGGCGCGTGCTTCGCTCGAATCCCGAGCTCTTACTTGAACCCCGCAAATGCAAAGGTCTCCGACGGCTCGTATCCACGAACCCGACCCAAACGATCCAAGTCCCGAAGGTTAGTCGGGACCCGACTAATAAAAACTAGAGTTTTACGAACTTAAGGTTTTCTCACATTTTTAAGGAGATGTCTTTTTCGTTCCACTCAAGTGTTCTTCCCAAATTCCAAAACCTTGGTATTTATAGGGAAATGAACCTTGAATTCCCACTCTCAATCAATGTGGGAGATTTGCAATTTTCCCATTTTATTTTAATTAAAACAAAAATAAAATTGCAATGCAATCAATAAGTTACAAGTGGCACAAGGAGGAAGAGAGATTAGGTGAGGACCATTTCCAAGGGGGGGACCATAGCCTTAGTGCCCAAGGCAATTCCCACAAACCTTGGTCCCCACTTAGCAAACCGGCATCCTTCCATGTGGCTGGCTGGTAGCCTGCTTTGGCTGCCAAGGCTGCCAGCTGGCGCCTAGCACCAAGGCTAGGCAGCCAACCAGCACACACGCACACAGCGCAACCAGCCAACAAGCACCCCACACGCACAACCAGAGCATGCGTGCTGCTAACGAGCCACGCATGCTGGGCGCTGCTGCTATGCGAGGCATTGCGAGCAGCTTGCTGGGCACACGCTCAGCCCCGCACGCTGCTGGCTGGTGCGATGTGCTTGCGATATGCGATGCACAAGGCTGATACCATGTGATGCCTAGCATGCATGCTGTGCAGCGATGCTTGGGGCTGGTGCGTGCCATTGCCTAGCATCATGCATAGCGCACCACGCCTAGCATGCTGTTATGCGATGGTGCGTGGCTGCGAGCAATGCTAGGCCATGCCTTGCGCCAGCGCCTAGCATGCTAGAAAGGCCTAGCCTTGTGATGCTTGGGCGCATGACGTGCTAGCACACACGCAAGGCTGCGATGCTTGCGATGGCTAGCTAGCATGCATGAGCCTAGCACACCTAGCATGCTAGGCTTGTGATTAGCATTGCGATGGGTCTTGCCTAGCCTAGCACTCACATGGCTAGGCCAATGCGAGGCTACGGCTAGGCTCGAACTTGTAACTTGATTGATTTCACCTCTCATCGAATTCCAAACTCGACTCGACTTGCGACGCTCGGTCTCGACGCTCTAAGCTCAATATCCGACGTCTTTGTTCGTAATACTCTGACGACTCATCACATCCTTCGGATTGATTCTTCGTCTTGGATCGGTTGTTCGATTGGGTTCGACCCGAAGGGTTCAGTCAAGATTAAGCTGTAATATTAATTGTACATTAATATTAATGATCGGAAGCGGCCTCCACGTAGGCATTCCGATCACTTGACCTTACTGAAAAATTAGCTATCCAATAATTCTAAACCCTATATCGGAATAATACACTTGTTGGAAGGACACCATTCCTTTCACAAAATTATCGTTGTTTTATATACTATTTATTGTACAATTTTTGATGTTTTATGAAACATGAATTAGATTGTATTAAAGAAAATATATATTATAGGGAAAAAATGGCTATTAATGGTGAAAAATATTCAAAAAAAAAATTAATTTTAATAGCGGTTTTAAAATATCGCTTTTAAATGTAATTTTGAAATTTGGCGACAATACAATTAATAGCACAACTTTTACAGCGGTTTTAATGTGCTGTAAAAGGAATTTTCGCGGAATTCCAGAACTACATCTTACAGCGGTTATATTAACCACTGTAAAAGCCAATATGGGCTTTTATAGCGTAGCGATTAATAGTGGTTGAAAAACCGCTATAAAAAGCTTTTTTAACTGCTGTAAAAAGGCAATTATGGTGTAGAGAAGTGAACCTAAACTAGGTGATTTTACCCTTCGTCCTCGATGCAACATTTAGATCATGCTGAGTCATCTTGATCTTTGCACATAAACACAAAACTTCTAATTACGAAATTGGAATTCCTCCTACAATAACCAATAACTCTTATTCTAGAACTCTTCACAATAAACCCAAAGACATAAAATACCGACTCTAAGTTAGTTGTGCATGAACAATATAACATTTTAACCCTTTTAATATTTGATTTTATAAACTAGTCTTTAATAATCCGTTAAACATAATAATAATAAGGAAAATTTGCCAATTACAGCCATTTAAAGTTTGTATTTTATAAATTGCAGTCACTTAAAAAATAAATTGCAAATTGCAACCCAAAAGTACTAATAAATTGTAAATTGCTACCCAATTCAATTTTTTCATCGATTTGCGTGCCAAAAAATGTCCCGTTAAGGTTTTATGGGTCATTTTAGCTTTTAAGGGCCCAAATTGAGCTCGAAATTTGCAAAAAAATAGCGTAAGTGCCTCGTTTTGTGTTTAAAAAATGTATCAATTTGTGTGCAACTATTTTTTGCTGTGAAAATGAGACCCTTACATTAATTTTTTGCCAATTCTGAGCTCATTTTGGATCCTTAAAGGCTAAAATGGCCCCTAAAACCTTAACAGAACATTTTTCGACACGTAAATCGATGAAATAATTGAATTAGGTTGCAATTTACAATATATTAGTACTTTTGGACTGCAATTTGCAATTTTTTTAAAATGGCTGCAATTCGCAGAATGCAAATTATAAATGGCTACAATTGGCAAATTTTCCTAATAATAATAATAATAATAATAGTAATAGTAACAAAGATAGTAGTAGTAATAGTAATAGTAATACTATACTAATATAGTATTCGTAATACTAATAGTAATAACTATACTAATAATAATAGTATTAATAATAGTAATAATAATAATCATCAATAACTATATACTAAAATAGACACCAGCAATGACACGTGTCATCTCCTTGTGTGTCCTTAGTTCGTTGTTTTTTTTTGTGAAAAAAAATTCTATTTAAGAAACAAAACTTTTTTCATATATAAAATAATAATTACATACAAAGTATAATAGAAGATTTGATGTATCGTTCCAAAATAAAACATATTGACAATTATAAACTTAAGCAAAAAAGTAACAAATAATATTCATTCTTAACATAATTTGTTATGGACTATTTTTCTAGGAAAGACATATTATGTTCTACATATGTTTATTACAACAAGATTATGTAATTTTTTTCTTGGTTTTTTTTTTACAAAATTATCTAATAGAAGGTACAAGCTTAAACAATGAAATGCTTATATCAAATCAACAAATGATACTTTTGTTATTTTCTTGGATAATTTATGATTAGAATTTCAATCAATTAGTACTCTATGGATACTTCAATAAAACTTGTCAAACGACACCTGTTGATTATTTTTAGTGTGAGCTTCTCCCGCCATTTTTTTGTAGTTTTCAGCATTCAATTGATTTGAATATAACATAGGAAAGTAAAAACCTTTAATATAGTGTTAATTTTAAAAATAAATATTGAAAATAGTTTCTCCTCAAATACAACACCGTCTACATTGACTTTCATCATACTAATCGCAGGTGGACACCACCTCAATTCATCTCTGCGTTTTTTTGTATTCTTTCAGGGAGAGCGTTTTCAGTCCTCACCTCCCTGAATGCCTGTAGTAAGCTAGTAGCAGCAGCTATAACTTCATCCAGATCTTTGGGTAAGGCACCATTACCAATGGCATTTCTCTCATTCCAAGCTTCATACGCTATCGTCAAGACTTCATTCCTTTTTCTTTCACCCAAATTTCATATAACCCAACCAACCAAATCAGCAAATTTCGGACAATAGGCCATCAAACCCACTGAATCCTACACACTAGTCATTAAGTAATAGTCCTAAACCGCATGAAGTACGGATTCCACAAGCCTGCTGCACCTTCTGCAAAGTGGACATATACTTTCTACTCTCCTGTTTAGGTCTTTGCATATATATGATTCAAATGTAAAAGAAATATAAAGAATAACAAGAATATTAATAATTCAAAGGATAAAACACTTTTTCATTACCTTTGTTTTTCAAGTACGAGACCAAAACAAACCACCAAGGCATAAAGTTCAAACGATATCTCCACCTAGTTTTCAAAAGTGAATGCCATTAGCAAAATGAGGCAATCAACCTTAATAAACCTACAATACAATGTTTTCCTTGGACACTTAAAGAAAGTGCAATTATCAAAATGATGCATTCTTGAAAAAGATAAGTTTCATTCACCCACAATAGCACAAACACCTAACGCTTGCCGAGTTTAGGTAAAGCACAAACAATAGCTCTAGCACTTCCAGGCGACTCTTCTTTGTCGTTAATTGTTATCAGTTAACAACTTGAAAGAGAAGCACATCGTTATATTAAGCAGTGAAGAATTCGTTTTATCTACAAGTACTATAATGAAAAAGGTAGAAAAAATGCGTAGACATGTTAATGATATATAAATGATTTTTTACAACTAATATGTCCCTCGAATACAGAACTTTATGTTAACATAAATAAGTATTTGGAAAAATAAGAGCAATAAATATACTTTATACAATCATCTTCAACAAAAACCACAACTATAACTTAAGTGTGTTTAGAAGAAATGACAAAAATACCAACAAAATTTAAAAAACAGGGAATGTATCTAACATTTATTTATTTATAGTTACACGTGGGATTTATAAAAGAAACCAACACTTAGAAATTTACAGTAGGACTTGTAATTTCATATATATATAAAATAAAATTAGAGTTTTCGTATTAATAGAACAAAATTAACTAGGATAGTTTAGAATACAAGATCAAATTTTAGTCTTTTTGTGGCTTTATCATAATTTGATCAGTTATGCCTATTCAAAAAGGCAGATCTATTGTTTACCAAAAGTCTATTGAAAACTTCGTCAATCGAAATCTTGACTAAAATCTTCATAAGGACAATTTGACGGGAATAAAAATCACACTATACAAATTAACAAATTTTAACTTATTCAGTATGAATATTAAGTAAAACAAAGGCCTTACCCTTCAACATTATCATCTTCAGCTCCATCAACTTCTGACAGATGCTTATTCTCCCATTTCTTCTTTCGTTTTTTCTAACTAAAACCCAAAAAAATAAAAAAAAATGGCGTGGGATCATGATCTGAAACTATATAGTATAATTAATTAGACAACAATTACAAACAAATTCACATTCCATTTTCACTAAGTTATATAATACATTGTAGTTAGTAACAACAGAAATTATCAAACTAAGCATGGGTGTTGAAGACGATTGAGCCACAAAAAATAAAAATATCTATGCTTGATAGCCAACAAGCAAGACATATACTTACAACCTAACTTCATTTTTTATAAGAAAGAAAAAACGTTCTACAAAAACTTAGGAAAAACAAAATGGTTTCACTAATCTAGCTAAAGGATGCCAAAGGATTACAAATAAATGGGTTGTTATAGCATTTAGATTAAAGATAAAAAAAGAGGCCATTTGTCAGATTGCTTGCATATTGCAAGCATCTAGTGTATTGGTGTATGCCTTTATTAATATCTTTGTGTTCTAATGCTTATGTGCTTTTATGTTGTTTCAAATTCAAAACTACACATCTAATAGTGGGTATAGAAGGGAATTGTTATAATATAATGTGTTAAATCAAATACAATTTAATAAAATATCCGGTTTTTTCACCATATACCCCTGAGTTTTTTGTTTATTCACCATATACCCTTGAAAATTTTCAAATTCACCATATACCCCTGAGTTGTCACAAAAATTCATCATATACCCCTTATGACAACAAGATGAGTAGAATTTGGTTAATTATGCATCAAAACCACCTTAGATCTCTCCCCCTATCCCCGAAACCACTCATCTCCTTTCTCCAACCCCCGAAACCACTCCAAATCTCCATAACCATATCCGTATGATTGATTTTAAGGATGAGAAAAGGAAATTTGAGGTGGTTTTGGGGGTGAGAAAAAGGAATGTGGGTGGTTTCGCAGGTAGGGGAATGTATTTAGGGTTGTTTTGGGTCATAATTAACCCTAATAACTGACAAATTTAACAATCATTAGTCATCAAGGGCATATGGTGTATTTTTTTGTGAAAACTCGGGGGTATATGATGAATTTAAAAAAAACTCAGGGGTATATGGTGGATAAACAAAAAACTCAAGGGTATATGATGAAAAAACCGTAAAATATCTTTTCCAGTTTTAGCTAACATGTTTCTTCCATATAATTTTATACCTTTATATTTGGTATCCATAAATCATGATGAACTTAAATAAGGTAATATTACTAATATATAAAAATAATATTATTAACTAAGATTTTAATAATTTAATTCTTTACTTTATTTGGTCATAATTTTATTTTAATTTAATTTAAATATGAGGCGCACCCAGTTCATCTGCTAGATAAATGGTACCTCGTTTATTTGGGGGTATTTTTGGCTTTTCACTTTGGAAGTCAGGGGTACATAAGTAAATGGGTACATACTTCTTTGGATGGCCATTTAACAGCCGTTAAACAATTTTAACTCCCGTTAAACAATTTTAACTCCCGTTTGCTGCATTCTTCTTCTTCCTCCATTGAAACTTATTTCTTCTTCTTCCTTAATTTTCTTCTTCCTTCCCCGATATCCACCAACCCCACCATCTCCGGCGGCTTCGCCGCCAAATTAAACAAAAACCCTATGAAAAAGGGAGTAATTAAGGGTATGGTGAACCCCTAAGGGTAGGGTTGGCCTCGTCCTCCATTGAGGTCCTTATGAAGCTAATTTTGAGCTTCAATTTTTTACCACAAAGTTCAAAATCTGGTTTCTCTCTCCTAATCCATGGATGGCAAATTTGTGAAATGGATGTTAACGGACGAAGTTGTCTTTAGTTATTTGCTATATTGATGTCATTGTCAACTACACATGCAAGTTGAGTAAAGTAAACTTCCAACTAAGCAATAATATGAATAAAATAAGGAATAATACAACAATATTTACAAGTTTGCCGCAAAGATTAACAATATTTGTTTGTCTTGGTGATAAACTTGAATTTTCTCTTTAACTATAGTTAAATAATAAATGGAGTATTATGTATATAAGATAGAAGATATATATTCCTACAATTAAAAGTCATAATAATTACCAACCGTTCGAAACTTGGTGCACAAATAATCCAATTAATTTTGAACATAAAAAAATTAAGAATAATAGTCAACACAATTTTATTTATTTTTTATTTTTTTTAATTTTTATATAGAGTAATTTTTAAAATTTTTCTTTTTCATCTAATATGCATATGTTTTTTTTATTTTTTTTTAAATAACAAACCCATCAAAACTTTCGATGAGAAGTGATATTGTAACTATCTTTAAACTTATTAACAGTGCATTTTTTTTTGTAAATGTAATGCAATATGTAATTTTAGCTAATATATCAAAGATATTATAATTTATAGATGATACGGTTTCCTAGAAGAAAAAAAAACTGGAGATAAGGACATTTTCCTTTGTTACCTCAATAAAAATGCATAAAATTATAATAAGTATTTACAATATTTTTATGTTTAATATTTTAGGGATCTTAGACAAAATATTTACTAATTGTAATATAAAAAAAAAACTCCCTACTCACTAAAGATCGATAAAAAAAATATACGATATATTATTATTACCTAAAACTTGTGCCGATCAAATTATATCTACAAAATTAGGATGAAAAGAATTATCGCACAGGTACCGACATTGGTGTTTTTGTCATTACTTAGGAATAAAATTCAAGTT